>NC_134856.1:97668418-98293695 GCF_049852395.1 Peromyscus maniculatus bairdii
ACAAACAAAGGAAACAGTCCAAGATCTGAAAAGGGAAATTGAAAAAATGAAAAAGACACAAACAGAGGGAATGCTGGAAATAGAAAACCTGAGTAAAAGATCAGGAACTTTGGATGCAAGTATAACCAACAGAATGCAAGAGATGGAAGAGAGGATTTCTGGCATTGAAGATACAGTAGAAGAAATAGTTCCATCAGTCGAAGGAAACACTAAAGCCAACAAAGTCATGAACCAAAATGTCCAAGAAATCTGGGACACCATAAAAAGACCAAACTTACGAATTATAGGGATAGAAGAAGGTGAAGAATACCAACTCAAAGGCACAGAAAATATATTCAACAAAATTATAGAAGAAAACTTTCCCAACTTAAAGAAGGAAATGCCTATGAAGATACAAGAAGCCTATAGAACACCAAACAGAATAGACCCCCAAAAAAAGTCCCCTCGACACATAATAATTAAACAACTAAATGTACAGAATAAAGAAAGAATATTAAGAGCAGCCAAGGAAAAAGGCCAAGTGACCTATAAAGGTAAACCCATCAGAATAACACCCGATTTCTCAATGGAGACTTTGAAAGCCAGAAGGACCTGGACAGATGTAATGCAGACACTAAGAGACCATGGATGTCAGCCCAGACTAATATACCCAGCAAAACTTTCAATCATCATAGACGGAAGGAACAAGACATTCGAAGACAAAGCCAGATTTAAACAATACCTATCCACAAACCCAGCCCTACAGAAAGCACTAGAAGGAAAATTCCAACCGAGGGAAGTCAGATACACACTTGAAAACACAGGCAATAGATAAAGCCACAACAGTAAACCCCAAAGAAGAGAAGTACACACACACTACCACCAAAAATAACAGAGATGAAGAATCACTGGTCATTAATATCCCTTAATATCAACGGACTTAATTCACCTATAAAAAGACATAGACTTACAGAATGGATACGAAAGCAGGACCCATCCTTCTGCTGCATACAAGAAACACATCTCAAATTCAAAGATAGACACTACCTAAGAATAAAAGGCTGGGAAAAGACTTTTCAATCAAATGGTCTTAAGAAACAAGCAGGGGTAGCCATCCTGATATCCAACAAAATAGACTTCAAACTAAAATCAATCAAAAGAGATCAAGAAGGACATTACATCCTCGTCACAGGAAAGATCGACCAAGATGAAGTTTCAATTCTGAACATATATGCCCCAAACATAAGGGCACCCACATATGTAAAAGAAACATTACTAAAGCTTAAACCACATATAAAACCCCACACATTAATAGTGGGAGATCTCAACACCCCACTTTCACCACTGGACAGATCTCCCAAATCGAAACTTAACAGAGAAATAAAGGACTTAACCGATGTCATGACCCAATTGGACCTAATAGATATCTACAGAACATTCCATCCTAACAAGAAAGAATATACTTTCTTCTCAGCACCCCATGGAACTTTCTCTAAAATCGACCACATACTTGGCCACAAAGCAAATCTCAACAGATACAAAACAATCAGAATAACCTCCTGTGTTCTATCAGATCACCATGGTTTAAAGCTAGATTTCAACAACAACAAAAACTACAGAAAACCTACAACCTCATGGAAACTGAATAATGCTCAACTGAATCACCAATGGGTTAAGGAAGAAATAAAGAAAGAAATTAAAGACTTCCTAGAGATCAATGAAAATGAAGACACCACATACCCAAACTTATGGGACACTATGAAAGCAGTGCTAAGAGGGAAATTCATAGCACTAAATGCCCACATAAAGAAGTTGGAGAAATCGCACACTAGTGAATTAACAGCACATCTGAAAGCTCTAGAACAAGAAGAAGCAAAGTCTCCCAGGAAGAATAGACGCCAGGAAATTATCAAAGTGAGAGGTGAAATTAATAAATTAGAAACTAAGAGAATAATACAAAAAATTAATGAAACAAAGAATTGGTTCTTTGAGAAAATCAACAAGATAGACAAGCCCTTATCCAAACTAACCAAAAGACAGAGAGAGAGAATCCAAATCAACAAAATCAGAAATGAAAAGGGGGACATAACAACAGACATTGAGGAAATCCAGAGAATTATAAGGTCATATTTCAAAAACCTCTACTCCACAAAACTGGAAAACCTAAAAGAAATGGACATTTTTCTGGATAGATACCACATACCTAAGTTTAATCAAGACCAGATAAACTATTTAAATAGTCCAATAACCCCTAAGGAAATAGAAACAGTCATTAAAGGTCTCCCAACCAAAAAAAGCCCAGGACCAGATGGTTTCAGCGCAGAATTCTACCAGATCTTCAAAGAAGAGTTAATACCAATACTCTCTAAATTGTTCCACATAATAGAAACAGAAGGAACATTACCAAACTCCTTCTACGAGGCTACAATTACCCTGATTCCTAAACCAAACAAGGATGCAACAAAGAAAGAGAACTACAGACCGATCTCCCTCATGAACATTGATGCAAAAATACTCAATAAAATACTGGCAAACAGACTCCAAGAACACATCAGAACAATTATCCACCATGATCAAGTAGGCTTCATCCCAGGGATGCAAGGGTGGTTCAACATACGAAAGTCCATTAATGTAATACACCATATAAACAAACTCAAAGAAAAAAACCACATGATCATCTCACTAGATGCAGAAAAGGCATTTGACAAAATCCAACACCCCTTCATGATAAAAGTCTTGGAGCGATCAGGAATACAGGGAACATACCTAAACATAATAAAGGCAATATATAGCAAACCAACAGCCAACATCAAATTAAATGGAGAGAAACTCAAAGCAATTCCACTAAAATCAGGAACGAGACAAGGCTGTCCACTCTCCCCATACTTATTCAATATAGTACTTGAAGTTCTAGCCAGAGCAATAAGACAACATAAGGAGATTAAGGGGATTCAAATTGGAAAGGAAGAAGTCAAGCTTTCCCTATTTGCAGACGACATGATAGTATACTTGAGTGACCCCAAAGATTCCACCCAGGAATTGATAAAGCTTATAAACACCTTCAGCAACATAGCAGGATACAAAATCAACTCAAAAAAATCAGTAGCCCTCCTATATACAATGGACAAAGAAGCTGAGAAGGCAATTAGAGATACATCACCCTTTACAATAGCCAAAAATGACATAAAATACCTTGGGGTAACACTAACCAAGCAAGTGAAGGACCTATATGACAAGAACTTTAAGTCCCTGAAAAAAGAAATTGAAGAAGATCTCAGAAAATGGAAAGATCTTCCATGCTCATGGATAGGCAGGGTTAACATAGTAAAAATGGCAATCTTACCAAAAGCAATTTACAGATTCAATGCAATCCCCATCAAAATACCAACACAATTCTTCACAGATCTGGAAAGAACAATACTCAACTTCATATGGAAAAACAAAAAACCCAGGATAGCTAAAAGAAACCTGTACAATAAAACAACTTCTGGAGGCATCACAATCCCCGACTTCAAGCTCTACTATAGAGCTACAGTAATAAAAACAGCCTGGTATTGGCATAAAAACCGACATGTGGACCAATGGAATCGAATTGAAGACCCTGACATTAACCCACACACCTATGGACATATAATTTTTGACAAAGAAGCCAAAAGTGTACAATGGAAAAAAGAAAGCATCTTCAACAAATGGTGCTGGCATAACTGGATATCAGCGTGTAGAAGGCTGCAAATAGATCCATATCTGTCACCGTGCACAAAACTTAAGTCCAAGTGGATCAAAGACCTCAACATAAATCCAGCTACTCTGAACCTGCTAGAAGAAAAAGTAGGAAATAGTCTTGAACGCCTTGGCATAGGAGATCACTTCCTAAATATAACACCAGTAGCGCAGACACTGAGACAAACAATCAATCAATGGGACCTCTTGAAACTGAGAAGCTTTTGTAGAGCAAAGGATACGGTCAACAAGGCAAAGCGACAGCCTACAGAATGGGAAAAGATCTTCACCAACCCCACATCTGACAGAGGACTGATATCCAGAATATATAAGGAACTCAAGAAATTAGACATCAAAAGGACCAACAGTCCAATTGAGAAATGGGCTTTAGAACTAAACAGAGAATTCTCAACAGAGGAATCCCAAATGGCTGAAAGACATTTAAGGAATTGCTCAACTTCCCTAATCATCAGGGAAATGCAAATCAAGACAACTCTGAGATACCACCTTACGCCTGTCAGAGTGGCTAAGATCAAAAACACTGAAGACACTTTATGCTGGAGAGGATGTGGAACTAGGGGAACTCTCCTCCACTGCTGGTGGGAATGCAAGCTTGTACAACCACTTTGGAAATCAATATGGCGCTTTCTTAGAAAATTGGGAATCAATCTCCCCCAAGATCCAGCTATACCACTCCTGGGCATATACCCAAGAAATGCTCAATCATACCACAAGAGCACTTGCTCAGCTATGTTCATATCAGCATTGTTTGTAATAGCCAAAACCTGGAAACAACCTAGATGCCCTTCAACTGAAGAATGGATAAATAAATTGTGGCACATATACACAATGGAATACTACTCAGCAGAGAAAAACAACGACATCACACGGTTTGCAGGCAAATGGATGGATCTAGAAAAAATCATCCTGAGTGAGGTAACCCAGACTCAGAAAGACAAATATGGTATGTACTCACTCATAGGAAGATGCTAGATGTGGAACAAGGATGACTAGACTGCTACTCACATCACCAGTGAGGCTACCTGGAAAACGGGACCCCAAAAAAAGACACGGAGAAATGGACAAGATCTACATGAATAGCCTGGTCATGAGTGGGAACAATGAAGGGCGACAGTCGAGGGAAAGAGTGGGAGATCCTAGCTGGATCAAGAAAAGAGAGGGAGAACAAGGAATAGGAGACCATGGTAAATGAAGACCACATGAGAAGGTGAGAAGGGGAGGAAGCAGAGAGCTAGGGAGGCCCACGGAGATCCACAAAGATACCCCCTCAAAAGACTGCTGGCAATGGTCGCGAGACGGCAGGAACTGACCTACTCTGGTGATGGGATGGCCAGACACCCAAATAGTGGTGCCATAAACCCCATCCAAGGACTGAGGAATCTGAAGGCAGACATCCACGGCTGGGCCCCTGGTGGAGCACTGGGAGTCTAATTAGTGAGTAAGAAGAGGATTTATATGAGCGAGAATTGTTGAAGCCAAGGTTGGATAAAGCACCGGGACAAATAACCAAATGAATGGAAGCACAGGATCTATGAACCAAAGGCTGAGGGGCCCCCAACTGGATCAGGCCACCTGAACGGGTGAGACAGTCAGTTGGCTTGATCTGTTTGGGAGGCAGCTGTGCATTGGTGCCAGGTCCTGGGCTCGTTGCATGAGTTGGCTGTTTGAATCCTGGGACTTATGCAGGGACACTTGGCTCGGTCTGGGAGGGGGCCTGCCTGGACTGAGTCTACCAGGTCAACCCCGGTCCTCGGGGGAGACCTTGATCTGGAGGAGGTGGGAATGGGGGGTGGGGTGGGGGGAGGGGTGGGCGAGAGGGGGAGAACAGGGGATTCTGTGGCTATTATGTTGAACTGAATGGTGTTGTAAAATAATAATAATAATAATAATAATAATAAAACCAAAAAAAAAAAAAAAAAAAAAAAAAAAAGTTTTCTCCACACTGCTTACAGTCTGTGCCCCAACAAAAACAAAATTCCAATGCACATACTAAGAAAAGTCGATGTGGATGGAAAATCAATTGTTAAAAGATTTTTTTTAAGTATTGCAATATTATCTTATGAAGGATAGATGATGATGAACAGTTGTTTGCTTAATGAACATTTAGGTAGCATAGCTTGCCAAAGTGTCTCACCACACAGCAGTTTCATGTGTTCAGCACAGCTGGAAGTAAAACACACCCAAAAGAGAAAAAGCAAACCACAGAACTCTTAAGCTGGAGCAGCAAGGAAAGCAGTCTGAATCCCACCCCCACCCCCTCTTTTCTACATAAAGATAACATTTGCTTAAATAAACAGTACATTCTTTGCATTTAAATAAACTTAATTTTTAAACAGCAGAAGGGAAAAGGGAAATTAAACTAAACCAAACATAAAACAAAACCAGAGATCAGTAAGAAGGGGCCTTCAAACCCAAATCTTCTTTTAATTAAGAGGATACTCAACAACAGGAATCTGGAAAGAAAGGAGATCTCTGTCTTCCAACCATAGTTATCGAACTGAGATGGCATCCCCCCACCTACAGAACAGGAAGGCCAGAAGGTGCCCACGTGGGTCATATGCCCAGTGGAAGTTTTATTGCTTAGGAGTTGTGTTTTCTTACAAAAAGCCCTGCTGTCTAACTCAACTAGAACCCAGGAGGTTACAAAAACAAACATTCTTCCAAGTCTAAACAAACTTCTTTGAAGTGTCCCCTGCCACAGAAGTACCTCTGTCCTCTTCTGCACAAAGAGCATGGGAAGGTTACAGGAAGATTTCCAAGGGGCAGTGCCATGTCTAGCATGCTCTAGGGATGGAACTAACTAAAGTGGTGAGACAATGAAGAAAAGACAGACAGACCCATAGTCAGAGAATCTGGGGTCCAGTGTACTTGGCTTTTGGATGAAGAAACCACAGCACCTAGGAAATTCAAGAGTGTTGTATTACATACGGTTGATCAGGGAGCTGAAGTTAGTGCATACAGATAAACAAGGAGGCAGGGTTTATGGTATGCAGCCAGATCAAGAAGACAGGTTCAGCTAACCTGAGCAGGAAGAGGGGAGCAGTCTTCCAAAGTAAATGTTTGTGCAGTCGGGGTAAGCCATGGTGGACATCTTTTGCACATACTATCAACACTTAACACTTAGAGCACAGGAAGGCTTTGCTGACCCTCTGAGCCTCATCCTGGGGAGAAGGCTTTGCCTTTCCACAGGTCTAAGGCTATGGTCCTTGACATGGCCATGGCTATGTCAACAGAACCCTCAGGACTTCACTCACTCAGAAATCCCTCTGCTCTCCACAGAGCAGAGCCTTTATTTTTCTGCCATGGTTTAGAAACTCAAAGTTTCTGGGACAACATCCATCACCCTAGTCTTGCCAAAGCATGAGCTGCTTCTCAAGCTCTAGCCCAAGGCAAACCTCTCTAACATGTTCTAATTGTTTGGAGTAAGCACGCTATCACCTCCTTCAGTGACAACTAGTCAGAAGGAGCTACTACTGTGGATTCTGATGAGATACCAAGAGTTTTCTGATTGCCCCAACCATAAGCAATGAAATGCTAAAGGAAAGCAAATGTTTGCACAGGAAAAGGGTGGGTCTGATTTCTCCCCTTTGGATTTGAGGCTTGCTAACCAGCTAGACTTCTAGATAGGATGGGGGACTAGAAACAGCGTTTCTGTGACCTAGTGAAAAAGAGCCAGAAGAGGAGAAGAAGAGCTTCAGAGGGTCCCCAAGGCTGTGACAGGATACCTAAAAAGTGGGGTTGGAGAAAGGAGGGAGACATAGAGAGAAGGTAGCCAAGTAGAACACAGATCTATGTGCATGGCTAGAAGGCTCAGGGAGGGAAAACAGGCTGTACTCAAAATGCAAGCCAGGCAGCCATGGTGCAAAGAAAGAGACCAGCAAGCCTGCCTTCAGGAGAAGCACACAGCTCTGGTAAGCCAGAAATCCAGTTGCAGGTTGCTGACAACCTTGATTCCTCCAGCAGATGGGTTAGCAGTGGACAAGCAACCCTGTGGTGGTTTGAATAAGAATGCTCCCCATTAGTCATCAAGGAGTGCCACTCTTTGAGAAGAATTAGAAGGTGTGGCCTTGTTGGAGAAAATGTGTCAGTGGGCATGGGCATTGAGGATTCAAAGGCCCCTACCAGGTTCAGTTTTCTCTCTCTCTCTCTCTCTTCCTGTTGCTTGTGGATCAGGATATAGAACTCTTAGCTACTTCTCCCGCACCATGCCTGGGTGGGTACCTCCATGCTACCTGCTATGATGATAATGGACTAAGCCTCTGACTGTAAGCAAGACCCCCAATTAAATGCTTTCCTTTGTAAGAGTTGCCTTGGTCATGGCGTTTCTTCATAGCAATAGAACAGTGACTAAAACAATCCCATTTGGTCATCCATGTGACTTGGAGGTCAGTGGTCTAGCACCATCTTGAGAGGAAACCTGGTTTTTAAAATTGAGCTACCCTATGTGCCTGAGAACAGGGAACAATGACAAGGCTCAACTGAACATGCCACAGCCTGTGAAGGTCGGGGAGGGAGCAATTCTGGGAAGCAGTGATAGAAAACATAAGGGCCAGTAGCCTAAAGGAGACTTGTTGGCTCTGTTGTTGAAGTGCGTAAGAGAAGGTGGCTCCACACTAGGTGGTGTTAGTAGTGTTACTACTAAGGGGTGGCCAGCAGGTAAACAAACTGTAACCGGGTCTCTAGAGTGGTGAGGGGGTGTCAGTCTCCTCCAGTTAGGCTGAGAGTTGGGGTTTCTCTGGGCAAATCGGATGGGCCAAAAGGATTCAGGTCCCCAACAAGAGGGCACAGATCTTAAGCCAAGAGAGTGGGTCTCCCTTCAGAGAAAGCCAGGAAAAGTGTTGATGGCAGAGTGTTAGCATTTAGATCTGCCCCTTGGGGACCTGATAAGGTGCATGGCGTATAAGCTCGCCAGTGCACAGGCAGTACCTTGGCCTGCTGAGGGTCCTGACAGCGTCATGGGCTCACTGCTGTGTGGTCTCTCTGCGCATGTGCTGTATCCCCTCATAAAAGGCAGGGCCACGGCTGATTTCTCTCTCTTCCTCTTCCCACGAAGTTGAGGTCTCTCTGCATCTCCACTCTCCCCCCTTTCCTGTCTCTTCTTTTCTTGTCTTCTCTCCTCAGCCCCCCTTCCTCTTTCTTTCTCCCTCTCCTGCTCTCTCCCTCCTCCTCCTCCTCCTCCTTCTCTCTCCCTCTCCCTCTCCCTCTCCCTCTCCCTCTCCCTCTCCCTCTCCCTCTCCCTCTCCCTCTCCCTCTCCCTCTCCCTCTTTCCTCCTCCTCATGAGACAGCTCTATGCTCCCTTTCCCTCTCCTCTCTCCCTCCCCACTTCCCCACTAATAAAACTTGCCACATAAGAAGACATGTCTCTGTCTCTTACCCGCCTTGGGGCACCTTGGCTCCAACCCACCAAAGTCTCTTCCCCGCATTTTTAAAATACAGCACAGAGGCCAATTGAAAGTCTTTATTCCAGCTGGCTAAGACAACACTCAGACATTTGGGACCCAAGTGTAATGCCAAGCATTTAGAGTAAGGGGGTTTTTAAGGCAAAACCACATCCCAGTTGTGTACAAGCAAGCAATTTAACAGAAGCTGAGATAAGCAGTTAGCTGAAGGGGGGGGTTAGGTTCCTAGAATAGAGTTGAGTAATTTTCCATGAGCTTTCCCATCAAGGAGATCAAATTCTAGCTAAACCTAAAATGGCTTCAGCCACAATACAAAATGAAGGAATTTCTGTACTGTCTTGTTCCGTCACAGTGGGAAAATTGGGTTCTCTCTTTGGAATTCTTAGTCTTGTTAATAAAAGAATTTAAAAATAGAATCAAAAGGAAGCTCAAAAACAATTTTATCAGAGCTTAAGACAACAGGGCAGGTGTTGGATTTTATAAGGCGCAATGTTATTCATTAAGTGGCGCTGTTACCTTGTGAGAAAAGCCACGAGGCACAACAAAACCCACTCTAAGAGTTGATTAGGGAAGGAGGGACAGAAGAGAATGTGCTTAGGCCTATGGAATACATGTGCAGGAGGGTAGGGGTGTGGGGGCGGGGAGAAGAAGAAGGGAGAGGAGTCTGTGGCCTGCTTTTTATAGATTTCCCCTGCACATGCGTATATGGGCTTACAGAGCTACACCACACATGCGCATAGATTGCGTGATCACATACACTGGGTGCAAATTTCTCGATCAAGCAGCATAAAACCCTGGAATGACTAATCATTTTTGCCAGCACATGCATGGTCATATAGCTGAGGGAGTGGCCAGAAATTCCAATAGCAGGAGAAATGTAATTCTCAGCAGCTGCCCAGGGGAGATGGACAAGATGGAAGAATGAGTTCCATGCCCTTTGCAATGGAGGTAAGCAAATATCTACATGGTGGGGGGAGGAGGGGCGGTGCTTCAGAGGGAGATAGAGAAAACCCAGAACGTCAGGGAAAGCATGCCCAGGCTTTGGCTGATATCTATGAGAAAAAGGAAAGTTAGGCTTTCTGGGTAACTGAGAAAACCGCACAAACTCTGCAGTACAAGTGATGGAAGCTTCTGATAAATCAACTTTCCTGGTGGCTGATTGGACCAACTAGTTGAAGGGAAAGACAATAGTATGTGTTATTTGGGAAGCTTAGAACGGCCCTACACATAGCAAGAGGGAGAATTTAGATTCCACTCTTTTGACCAGAAGGAAGCAGCTTTTTCTTAATGGTCCTCAAAAAGCCTTAGTATTTCCGCCTTGTAATATGGTAATTTAAAGCCTAGTGGGGCAGAGGGGGTGATGGTTACCATTCTATTTTTACCAGGGAAACAGCAGGTGGACTTTAAAGTCCATTAGGGGTGATGGGGGCAGGTCCATCCTCAATGTCTTCCAAATCTGCCAATCTGTAATATTCCTACATCAGAGTTGAGACCCTAAAAATCACTTAGGAACCAGACCAGGGACCAAAGCCTCCAAATGACTCTAAAATTTCTAGTCTCGGGATAGAATAAAGGGTGTTTCCAGTTCTGACCAAGGACAGCAATGGCCCTTACCCCTAAATTACTTGTCCATTTCTCTCTCCTATCCTCATCATTCCCACATCTAAAGAGGTAATCCGCTGAGCGGTGGTGGTGCACACCTTTAATCCCAGCACTCTGGAGGCAGAGACAGGTAGATCTTTATGAGTTTGAGGCCAGCCTGGTCTACAAAGTGAGTTCCAGGAAAGTCACAAAGCTACACAGAGAAACTCTGTCTTGAAAAACCAAAAAAAAAAAAAAAAAAAAAAAGGTAATCCTAATTGCCATTTGACTGGGTGGTAACTGATCTGGCTTCTTCCTGCTGGGAGGGGCCATTATAATTGGGGTATCTTCCAGTGGGCCTATCTAAGAGACCTCAAGTGTGCATCAGTGCTTTTATTTGCATAACAGCCAGATGTAGTGAAGAAAGAAAGCCTGGAGAAGACTATTTCTCCCTCTGTTAGAACTTAGCTACCTATAGTTCTTTGTGGAGGGTTGAGGCCTCTTGGGCTTTTCCCTGTTAATGTTAGAAACCTGTCCATTGGTGTTATTCTTGTTCATCTCATGTTTAGGCAGTCATGTTGATGAGACTTGGTGGACGTAATTTCTGGCAATACTAGGAGAAATAATCTCGCAGCAAACTCCCTGCTCTTCTGGTTCTTACCATTTTTCTCCCCCTCCTCTTCCTTGTTGTTGCCTGAGCCTTCGGTGCAGAAGTGTTTTGTAGATGGATCCACTGGGACCAAGCTCCACAATTCTCTATTTTGATTGGTTGTGGTTTTCTATCATGGTCTCCATCTGTTGCAAAGAGAAGATATCTTCTTTTGACCTCCTTGGATACCAGCCATGCACATGGTGCACATATACACATGCATGCAGGCAAAACACTCATACACGTAAAATAAAATAAATCTAACAAAATCAATAAAGAATGAACTGTTATAATAAGATCTGTGCTAGAGATTCAGCTCAGCTTAAAATTATGAGTGAATTTAGGTGATGTCATTTCTTGAAGTATCAGGCTTTCTAAATTCACGGTAGCCTCATATATCTAGCAGACACAAAAATAACCTCTAGGAGAAAGAATAATCTCAGATTACTTTACAGATTATTTGAAAGCATATTGTTTAGCATATTAAAAATAATCATGTACACTGGAAATCTAAATAACACAAAGAAAGGCACTGTGAAAATATGATAAAGATTGTAGTTGGAGTTTTGCAAGACATTCTCTATGTAATATAGTTCCACTCTCTATGTGTGAAGAAATATAAGTAAAATGATTAAATCCTCACAAAGTCTTTCAAGCCAGTCTGTGTATTTAAATTGGTATATCCCAGGAAGTCTTCATTTCCAGCAAAACAAGAGGCTTGGTCACCTTAGAAAAGACAATATTAAGAATATCATTAAAGAACCAGAAGCTAGAAAAACCATCTAAAATCTACAAATGAAACACATAGAAACAAACTTAAGAACTCACTAACTTTCATAGCACGTTAGTCACACTACAGATAAGAAGAGTGAGGGGTCAAAAGATGATACCTAGGAAGGAGAAAATATGCAAAAGGCAAGTTAGTAGAGGGAAAAATTAACAGATAAGAAATAGAGTCTAAAATACATGTAATTTGAATTCAAACAGAGGAAGAGAAAAAAAGTGGCTCATTATCATTTAAATTTTTGTAGCTGTGAGCAGGTTAAAGATACCAAGCCATCAGTTAAAAAAGCCTAAGATGAGCCATAACTAGGATAGAACTGTAAGGTCTCACAGGAAAACAGAAAATCAAGGAAGTAGGCAAACGTGTCAGGAAAGCAGAAGTGCTTCTGGTCAATAGAGTGATGCTTTAACATCTAACTCTAAAAAAGCAGGAACAGTAAAATCTAAACCTAATAGAAAAATATACCTGAGGAAGCCAAGGAGAGTAATCTCCAGGATGTTTATAGTATATGATCAGCCACCTAAACCTGAAACTAATAAAATTACACAGAATAATGAAGAGAGACAATTAAACCACTGTTAACTAGGCCTGTATCACACATATGGAAACACACTGTGGGGACCAGATGAAGTCCTGAGTGAATGGGTGTTGACATGGGCGTGACTATGTCCAGGACCCCAATGTCAAAGACTCCCAGGTCAGGATCAGAGAAATGGCAGCAAAGCCTCCCACTGATATGTATCTGGAGATTGACAGTGTGTGCAAAAAGTGTGGACTGCAGCCTCCTCCTGGATGTTTACAGCCTGATACTGCTCCCCTGTAGAGGCTGCCTACTGAGATTAGCTAAACCTGCCTCCTCATTCGCTGTATACAGTAAACCTGCCTCTTCCATGGTTACAGATCAAATGGACACACTGAGTTCCCAGGCTGCTGGTGCATGTCCATCAAAGCACAAGTCCCACTCGATCACAGCTTTTCTGTGGGTGTGTCTGCAGTTTCTTTATTCCCTCCCCCCTTGGCCCAGTCAGTGCTACCCTAAAGTTGTGCAGGTCATAGCAACAGTCTAAAACCCACATGAGTATGAAAACAAACACTTCAAAACCAACAGAAGCAGCACCAACGGGATAAATAAATAAATATATAAATAAATAAACATTCTGTTACTTCACTCAATGAGTAAAGATTAAATAAATAAAAAAAAACCCTCTTCCCTCAGAAGTTAATTCACATAACGAGTAAAGATTAAATTAAAAACTTTACTCTCAGAATAAGTCCAGCTCTGAATTGAGAAATACACAATAGGTCTGAGACCTGGCTAGACATGGAAATTCTGAAAAGGAAGGGGAAAGAACCGCAATCAGAGGCTGGGCTCTCAGGAAGGTACCACTTTGAGGGTAAATGGTACCACTTTTCTGAAAGCAATAGTTGTGTTTTATAGTCTCAGTGGTAATGGGAAATCAGAAATGTTTAGCAGCGAAAATTAAAGTCCTTCAGGAAAAAAAAATCAAATTCAGAAAACATGCAAACTGTTTCCAGAAAGGTCACCATTTTAAAATTATACATTATCATAAAATCAGAAAGGTGTTGTTAAAATACACAGTAACTCACTTAAAGCTGTCACTACCTGCCTACTCTTGTTTTTTTTTTTTTTTAATTAAAAACAAAACAAAACAGATTATTCCAGAGCTGGAGTGGTGACTATATGGTTAAGAGTACTTGCAGAGTGTGGTTCCCAACCCCCATGTCAGGTGCTAACAATGGCCTATAACTTCAGTTCCTGGGGATCCAGCATCCCCTTCTAGCCTCTGTCAGTGCCTGACTGCTTGTGTTGGACATACACACACACAAGCACACCTACTTATACAATATCAATAAGTGATTAGATAATTAGAAATAATTCTCCAAACCAGATGACACTCAATCAAGGCATGTTGAATCACATATGCATTTCTACTGCTTGGGAGGCTCAGGCAGGAATGTCACAAGTCCAAAGCCACTCTGGGCTACACAGTGAGCTGTAGGTCAGTCTGTACTATAGAGTGAGACTCTGGGTCACCCCTCCCCAGGAAGCAATATTCCAAAATACAGAGAGAATGCAGTAATGGCAGTAGCGGTAGTAGAATAGCATACAACATCCAGACAAGTTGGCACTATGAGAAAACAAGAGACATGCAGAAAACCAAAGAGGATCACAGAATAAACTATTTATGTCATAGGCAAAACACTAAATATATAAAGAAAATACAGTGTATTGAAAGTTTCGGGAAAGAAGACACAAATGGCATACAAAGGCAGACTCACCAGAATAACAGCTGATTTTTTGATGGAAACTCCAAAGTGAGAAAGGCATGGAAGAGTGTATTTCAAGTCTGAAAGGTTACAACTGCCCGTCTAGACTACTGTATGTCATGATGTAAGTACATAGAAAAAGTTTGCATGAAAAAAAGCAGGCTAGAGCAATTTATGCCACTATGTCTGCACCATGGAAGATATTGGAATGAGAGCTTCGAAGGAAAGAGAATGCTAAACACATCAAAGAAGCTGCAGGAAAAGAATTAAAGGTATTAAGACATTTGTTAAGCAAGTGAAGACCAAGAAAATACCACAAAATCAAGAAAATGGCAGGAATTAATGCATACCTTTCATTAATAACTTGAAATGTCTACCAATAGACCCAATTGTCTAATCAAAAGACACCAACAAACAGATCGGATCAGAAAATAGGATCCATCTTTTTACTGCCTTCAGGTAATACACTTCACAACTAAAGACAGACAGTGAGAAAAGATGGGCAAGGTTATTCCAATAAAATGGAATCTTTATTCTTATATCTTCAATCATTACAGATCAGACAAAATAAGCTTACTTCATACAGATCAAGGGAACAATCCCTCAATAGAACAGTGCCATTCTAAACATGTATGCACTGAACACAGATGCACCCAATATTGTAAAGCAAACACCACTAGATTTAAAGTCACAGATTAACATAGCACAGTAATAGTAGGTGACTTCAATACCCTATTGTTACTAATAGATCATACACGCAAAAAGTGAATTGAGAAATACCGAAGCTAACTGACACTATAAATAAAATAGACTAACAGACATTTGCAGGACATTTCAAATACTATAGAAAATACATTCCTCTCAGCAGTACATGGTATGTTTTCTAAAAACTGATCACATGTTAGACTCCAAATACAGTCTAAATAAATGTGGGAAAATTTTAATAACTTCCTGTATTCTGTCTGACCACAATAAGGATTAAAGATAGAACTCAATAACAAGAAAAACCACAGAAAATACACAAACCTGTGGAGACTAAACAATACTCTTGAATAATAACTGGAACACTGACAGAAATCAAAGAAACTTAAAAGTTCCTACAATCAAATAAAAATGAAAATAAAATACATCAAAACCTATGACATTCAAGGAAGGCAGTACTGTGGCTGCCACTCCCAATGCATCTAGAAGACTCTTCAGCTAGAACATGAGTCACCTCGGGGGTTACAACCTAAGAGTCTCAAGAGAGTAGAGAACCTGCCCAACCCACAGACTGCAGAGTAAAGCATGGTCACAGAAGCCCTGGTGTAGTAAGAAAGGAGCCTAATAATGTCAAGACAGCTATAGTGAATATCAGACACGTAGTCATACAGGCTCAGCACCAGCGTAAGTCACTGAAAAGGTGAGTGTGCACAAGTCCAAATGAACACAACTCTCATTCCCACCCCACTGTGAGCATGAGAGCAAGTTTCAAAGACTCAGAAAAAGGCTGCTCCAATAATCCATTTTTATTTTTTTTTTTGCTCTTGTGTTTCTGTTGTTTTACTTTTTAATAAAATTTAGTAATGTTTTTACTTTACAGTATTAAAAAACTGTTTATTTTTAAAGACATTTATTTAATGTGATGTGACAGGTAGTTGTGAGCCACCTGATATGGGTGCTAGGAATGAAGAAAGTGTCTTGTCCCTGATGTTAGTGAAAATGCTTCATATTTTTCTCCTTTCAGCATTATACTGACGTGGGCTTATTGTGTGATATCTTCATTAGGTTGAGACATAGCATCTACATCCCTAGAGTCTCCAGAGCTTTTGTACTGAACGGATGTTTAATTTTGTCATCCAAGGCCTAAAGAGATGATAACGTAGTTTCTGACCTTGAATTTGTTTATGTGGTGGGTTACATTTATTGATTACCATTTGTTGAAACATCTCTGCATCTCTGTGATGAAGCCAACTTTATCATCATCTTTCCCATGTAATCTTGAAGTATACTAACAATTATTATATTGAGAATTTTTGTTTAGAAGTCTCTCTTCACTGGGGGAATTTGCTTATAATTTTTTTTTCCTTTTTATTGGGTCTTTGATTTTAGATATCAGGGTAATATCAGTTTCATGAAAAGGATTTGAAGGCTATCCTTCGTTTTTCTGTTTTACTGTATAGATTGATGAGTATTGATGTTATGTCTTCTTTGGAGATCAGTTAGAATTCTATGCTGAATCCATTTCTTCCTGAACTGTTTGCAGTCAGAAGACACTGCTTCTTTTCTATTTTTTACTGCTCTCTTTAAATTCTCCACCTTGATTCAACATTGTTCAGTCATATACCTCTAGAAATTCATCCATTTCTCTTCAGTAGAACACAGATTTTTAAAGTAAATCCTTGTAATTCTCTAAATTTCCTCAGTGACTATTGAAATGTCTCTCCTTTCATCTCTAATTATATAAATTTGGGTCTTCTTTTTTATTTATTTGAGTAAAGATTTGTTGGTTGAGTTTTTCTTTCTTTCCTTTGTATTTTTAAGTTTTAAAACTCTAGGTATACTTTTTCTTTCAGTGGTGACCTGAGTCCTACTAAGGCTGATATATCCTTTTCCTCTGAAGTACTGGTATTGGGGGCCAGAGGCTCTTTCTCAAGTCTTCATCCAAGAGTTAGGTGTTCAGTGTGCTAGCTTGGACTTCTGGCCTGGCTCTGCATCTGCACTTGCCTGTGGACCTAACGCGAAGTCACTTCATCCCCACTCTGGGTCTGCACGTTCCTCTAAAGCCACTGAAAGATGTGGAACTCCTCTAGCACCAATAGCCTCACCCCAGCTCAGGCCTCATCTACTCGGGGCCTAAGCACCCACTGGAGCTGCTAGGATATGGGGAACTTCCCACGCACCTGTGGACCAAATCTCACATCTTACTTTTTAAGCAACAAAAGAAAGCTTTTATGTTTTTAAATTTTTTTAATTTAATTTTTTATTTTAAATTAATATTTTATTTAAATGATTTTTAATTGCACTTACTTGTGTATGCTTATGTGTATGTGAGTGTGTATGTGTGCATTTGCATGGGTGTCCTTGTGCCACAGGGAAGGTGTGGATGTTAGACGGCAACATGTGGGAGTCAGTTCTCTCCTTTAACCATACAGGTTCCAGGTGTCAAATTCAGGTCATCACGCTTGATGGTAAGTGACTTTACCCACCGAGCCATTCACTGGGACAAGTTTCATATTTAACTTCTATTTTTTTTGTTTTTTGTTTTGGTTTGGTTTGGTTTGGTTTTTTGAAACAGGGTTTCTCTGTAGTTTTGGTGCCTTTCCTGGAACTCACTCTGTAGACCAGGCTGGCCTCGAACTCACATAGATCTGTCTGCCTCTGCCTCCAGAGTACTGGGATTAAAGGTGTGCACCACCACCACCTGGCTTTAACCTCTATTCTTACAGTTCTCTAGTTTTGTTTTCAAGCTTTCTCATTATTAGAAATTTTTCTTTCTCTCTTTTTTTAACTTCTTCTTCCTTTTTGTCTCAATGATATTCTTTTCACATTTTTCTTTTATTATTATTCATTTATCCTTGCTTCTTCTCTACTTTTCTCTCTCCCTCCCCATTTCACTATTTCATTCATTCACTACTCTAATATTTATCCTAAATAATTAAAAATTCCTAGCACATACCATGCTAGTTTTGTTATTTTCTATTTTATGTTGATTAGTAACCTATTATTGGACTCCAACTGATTTTAAGTGTATTTCTCTACCTTACATGATTTGATATCATTACTGATGCTTTAGGCTTGCTATTAGTGAGGTTGTTAAGTGAAAATTTACTCAAATCAACCAGAAAATGATATACCAACCTGGAAATGATTTATGAATCAACAGATGTGCAGATCACAATGAAAAAAAAAAAACAGAAACTTGAGAAAACAGAGCAACAGAACTTCTCTAACAAATCGTAACTCCTCAAATATTAGACTCAAAAGACATTGAGGTAGAGCCACGTGTGGTAGCACATGCCTTTAATCCCGGCACTCAGGAGGCAGAGGCAGGTGGCTGTCTGAGTTCAAGGCCAGCCTAATCCACACAGTGAGTTTCAGGACAGCCAGCCTACGCAGAGAAACTTTGTCTCAGAAACAAAAACAAAAACAAAACTAACAAATAAACAAAAAAAGTATGCTGAGATAAGCAAATGCTAGGTGAAGATTTTAAAATTTTTCTGGTAAAAAATGATCAAGGAGATAAAAGAAGAGACAAAGAAGCAGAAGAACTGGTAGAAACGGTGATGAATGCTCCTAATTTCAGCACTAGGGAGACAGAGGAGACAGATCCTGTGACCCTGTGAGTTCAAGACCAACCTGGTCTATATAGTGAGTGCCAGGCCAGCCAGAGCTATGTAGTGAGACCCTGTCTCAAAAGAAGAAATAAAAAAGGGAAGAAGAAAAAGAAAATAGAAGAAGCAGAAGAAACCAATCTAGGACATGAAGAGGAAATTCAGCAACATAGAGCAAAGTTAGAAAAATGGATCAGAAAATCAACCCTATAGATCAACAAGACAGCAACATAGAAAGAAAAACTCAGAAAGGAAACAAATTTTGAAAGAAAACAAATAGAACTGCTGAAATTTAAAAGTTGATTAATGAAATAAAAAACACTTCACCAGGTAGAACAAACAAACAAACAAAAATCAGGAATGGAGAACAAAACATAAACAACTTTTGACATATTGTCTAAGAACTGTTGTATCCAATCAACAGACCAAACCTAAGACACACAGGATAAAAGGAGTTGAGATCTCATCCACTGGTGCAATAGTGGTATGATAGTTATGGAGGTAACTGACAGCATTCTTATGGGATGTGAGACCTGCTCCACAGAAGGAGTTTTATGCCTCATGCTGTAAACCTGGACAAAAACCCATATCTGGGGAAATCATAGACCCTAGCATAGGTTAGGATCCACAAATAGGGGAGAATATATGAGAGTTGTTCTTCCTTCCTTCCCTTCCTCCTTCCTTTCTTTCTTTTTTTCTTTCTTTTTCACTTTCTTTCTTTCCTTCCTTCCTCCTTCCTTCCTTTCTCTCTTTCTTCCTGAGTTTTGAGGGAGTTCAGTTAATATTATACAGTCTAAGTCTATTCATTTTCTCGCTAATTTCATCTTTCTTTAAAGCTAATAATATTGTTTTTTTGTATAGGTACCTACCACATTTAGCTATCTATTCATCTGTGGGTGGTGATCTAAATTGTTTCTGCTTCCTTGCTGTTATCAGTAGAGCAGTAATAAACAAGGATGTGCAATTATCACTTTGGTAGGATATGGAGTTCCCTGAGTGTATGCCCCGGAGTGAAATAGATGAGTCATATGGTAGTTCTTTAATTTTTAAGGAACCTCTGAACTGATTTCCGTAATGATTGTGATAATTTCCACCCACACATGCAGTAAATAAGGATTCATCTTTTCCCACATCCTTTCCAAGATTTATTGTCACATTTCTTGATGATGGCCATTCTGAAGAACATAAGGTAATGTCTCAAAGTCATTTTAATTTTAATGGTGATTAGGGAAGTTGAACACTTATAAAAACAGCTATCAGCTATTTGTATTTCTTCTTTTGAAAACTATGTTCATTAACCCACTTGTTGATTGGCAATTTTATTTCCTGGCCATTCAATTTTTCTAGTTCCTTGTAAATTCTGGATATTAGCTCCAGTCAGCAGCCTAACCGATAAGGACGTTCTCCATGCTATGGGCCGTCTGTTTGCTGTGCTGACTGATTCCTTTGTTTTACATATACATTCTAACTTTCTGTAGTCCCATCCAGTGCTGTTAGGAGCTAGGGCCTGTGCTATAGGAGTTCTGTTCAGAAAGTTCTTGACTACCTTGGTGTCTTAAAGAGTAACTTTTATATTTACATCTATTAATTCCAGTATTTCATGTTTTAAATTAAATTTGATCCCTCTCAAGTTGATTTTTGAAAAAGGTAAAATCTGTGAATCTAATTTCATCTTTTGTGGGTAGATATCTAGCTAGCCAGCACCACTTGTTGAATAGGATTTTTTTATTGTGTTTTTTGCCTATTTTGTCAAAAATTAGTTTCTAAACCAAGAAACACTTCAAATGTCATAATTTCAGTTACCTAGATCCCAGAATCCCACTCCCCCCCCCAAAAAAAATGTCCAGACAAAATACCTCCTCCAGAAGCCAGCAACCTTATTGCAATAGGCCCTGAGAAAAGCAATTTACTTAAAGTGTGGAACGAGGACCAAAATAGCAATAATGAGTATGTTCAAAGACCTTAACAAGGATATTAATAAATGTCCTAATGGGGACAATTATACACAAACAGTTGAGTGAAATAATGAAAGCAATTCAAGATGTGAAAGTAAAATTTAACAAAGAAACAGTATCATCAAAGAAAAAACAAATTTAAATAAAACTGGACATGAAAACCTCAGGAGGTCAAACAGAAACCTCAGAGGTAAGCCTCACTAAGAGATTATAAGACATGGGAGAAAGAATTTCAGGCCCTGAAGATAAGGCAGAAGGCATGGCTACCTCAGTGAAAGAAAATGTTAAATTTGAAAATGTCTGGGCATAAAACATCCAGGAAATCTGGGACACTATGAAAAAGCCAAATCTGTGAATAATAGAACAGAGAAGAAATCCAGGTCATAGGCACAGAAAATACTTATAACAATGTCACAGAAGGAAATTTTCCCAATCTAAAGAAAGAGATGCCTAATTAGGTACAAGAAGTGTGCAGAACACATAATAATAATCAAATAATAATAATAATCAAAATACTGAATGTACAGAACAAAGAAAAGATATGGCCAAATCACATATAAAGGCAGGCCCATTAGACTGAAACCTGACTTTTCAATTGGAGCCTCTGAAAGTCTCTGGAGAAGCTCTGAAAGACCATAGATGCCAGCCCAGAATGTTATATCCTGTTGCACAAATCCTAAATGGTCTTATAATTTAAAAAAATGGAGCCAAATATCAGGGTGAAAGCTAAAAGATCAGAGAAGCAGAGCAAGCCACAGCTAACACCTCTACCTCCCAACTCCTCAGCCTGACAGACCTGACAGAGCCTTTGCAAGAGAACAAATTCCTGTCTCCTTCCACCTTATATTCCTTTCTCTGCCCAGCCATATCATTTCCTGTTTCAACCTTCCTAGTGCTGGGGTTAAAGGTGTGTGATTCCAAGTGCCGGAAATAAAGGTGTGTGCCACAAATGCCTGACTCTGTTTCTTTTTTAGACTGGATTAATCTCGTGTAGCCCAGTGTGGCATTGAACTCACAGAAATCCAGATGGATCTCTGCCTCCCGAGTGCTAGGATTAAAGGTGTATGCCACCACTGCCTGACGTCTGAGGCTGGCTCTGTCCTCTGATCTTCAGGCAAGCTTTATTTCTTAGATTACAAATATCACCGCAATACCCTGTGGTTGATAGATTGTGTGCCCCAATAAGCGTATCTGGGATCAGAGAACAGAAGAGTCACTAGATAGACATAGAAACCAGGCATGGTGGCACACACCTTTAATCCCAGGACTTGAGGTCTCATGTCTTGCTTGGGAAAGACACATTTAATCCCAAGAAGTGATGGCAGGAAGCAGAAGGTATATAAGGCATGAGAACCAGGAGGCTTTTTAAGATTTTAGGCTTTTAGCAGCAGTTCAGCTGAGAGCCATTCAGGTGAGTACTCAGAAGCTTTCATGCTGAGGATTCATGGAAACAGAATTGTATGAGGAGTTGCTGAGGTGAGGTGCTGTGGATATCGTTCTATATAAATAAAACACTGATGGCCAGTGACCAGACAGGAAGTATAGGCGGGACAAGGAGAGAGGAGAATTGGGGAAACAGGAAGAAGGAAGAGAGACACTGCAGCCACCGCCAGGACAAGCAGCATGTAAGTCACCAGCCATGTGGCAAGGTATAGATTTATAGAAATGGGTTAATTTAAGCTATAAGAACAGTTAGCAAGAAGCTTGCCACGGCCATACAGTTTGTAAGCAATATAAGTCTCTGTGTTTACTTGGTCGGGTCTGAGCAGCTGTGGGACTGGCGGGTGACAAAGATTTGTCTTGACTGTGGGCAAGGCAGGAAAACTCTAGCTACAGTGAAGTGGCTGTGGCTTGTTCTGTTTCTCTGATCTTTCAGCATTCACCCCAATACCTGGCTCTGGGTTTGTTTTTATTAATAAGACCTTAAAGAGTCATGTTACAATACCCAGCAAAACTATCAATCACAGTCCACAGAGAAAGAAAAACATTACACAATAAAACCAAATTTGCACAGTTTCTGTCTACCAGTCTGCCATTCTACAAAGGGCACTAAAAGGAAAATTGAAGAGAGTAACCACACTCAAGAGAATTCAAAGTATAAATAATCAAAGGGTGGAGGAATACCCACATGATCACAAGATAATAGGAGTCAATATGTACTACTCACTAATAACTCTCAATATTAATGGTTTGAATTCCCCCAATAAAAAGACACAGACTAACAGAATGGGTTAGAAAACTGATTTCAAGAGCAGGGTGGTGGTGGTGCATACCTTTAATCCCAGCACTTGGCAGGCCAGTGCCGGCAGATCTCTGTGAGTTCCAGGCCAGCCTGGTTTACAAAGTGAGTTCCATAACAGCCTGGGCTGTTACACAGAGAAACCCAATCTCAAAAAAGAAAAACAAAAAAGATTTCATATTTCTGTTGCCTCCAAGAAATTCATCTCCTCATCAAGAATAGACTTCACCTTGGGGCAGTGGTTCTCAGCCTCCCTAATGCTTTGACCTGTTAATGCAGTTCCTCGTGTTGTGGTTAGTTGCTATTTCTAACCATAATGCATGAAAGACACACACGGGACAGCCTGGATCCTCATGGTCCAAGCCTGCCTGAAGCATCCACAGGTTCACCTGGTGCCTTGCCTCGCTAGGTAGGTGGGTGCCATTATGATGAGCAAGTATATGGTGGAGAAATGGGTGAAAAAAAAGAGGCAGAATGTTTCATGTGCTATGTAGGAGGCAGTTCTGAAGAAGTGAGGGCGATAAGGAATGGGCTGATGTAGGTAGCCTGCTTGCCACCCTGGACCAGGGTTGTGTCTAGGCCCCGGCTACTGCCTAGGGCCAGGTCTGGGTCTGTGGTCCTAACAAAGCTGGGGTCTCTATTGATGTCCATGGTCTATCTCGCCACCAAGGCCATAGTAATGCCCAGGGTCTGGACTACCACCTGTGGCCATGTTGCTGCCCGAGGGCCATGCTGCAGTGGGGCCATGCTAATCTGGATAGCCTGTGCTGCCACCTGGGGCCATGGTGTTGTTGGGCCAGGGCTGCTGACACAGGCCATGGCTGGGTTCATGGCCCAGCAGCAGCTAGGGTCTGGGTTGACGTTCACGGCTCCTGTTGCCACCAGGGCCTGAGCAGATGCCCGGAGTCTGGATAGCTGCCTGAGATCATGTTGGTATCCTAGGGCCTTGCTGCCACCAGAGCCATACTGATCTAGGTGGCCTGTGCTGCCACCAGGGCCATGGTGATACCCAGGCCCTAGTTGCCGCCAAAGACCCCTCTGGGTTTGTGTTCCTGCTGCAGCTGTGGTCTGTGATAATGTCCATGGCACATGTTACCACAGGGGTTGAAATAGGAACCATGTGGTTGAAATCCAAGGGATATGCTGAGCCGACCCCAACCCTCACTGGCCCTGGGATAACTGGTCGTGCCTCTCACTGGACATTCTAGCAAGAGAGCTGTCCCACCCATGGGAGATCTGGTCACCACACTCAGGAGAGATGGTCCCACCCTTCACGGGCATGGAAGAGCTGGCCCTGATGGCATGGGCCTAGGAGAACTGGCTCTGCCCCTTGTCTGAGGGGCGGTACCAGTGACCCAGACAGACCAGCTCAGCCACCACCTCAACCCACATCCTGAGCCTTGGGTTGGCCCACCCTAACTTCTATCCCATCTATGACCTCCTGAAGTGCATGAAGGAACTGGTCCCGAGGAACAAAAATCATGAAGATCTAATGACTTGGGGCAACAGCAGGATATCTGAGAAGAGTTTTGATTAGGGTCCTGTGATGGTGGTGTTCCAGAGGCCTTGAACATTTTGCAGGTGGGACAGATTGGACAACGGATGTACTTTGTAACACAGTGCAGTTCCTGATGCCACCAGTGTGGATGAAGAGGTGTTAGAAAGACGGAGGAGTGAAGTGGTTTCTTTGTTTTCTTTTCTTTTAAATTAATTGGGGGGGGCATTCTGCAGGGGTGAGGGGAGGATATGGAGGAACTGGGAGGTGACCAGGATCAGGGTGCATAATGTGACATCCCCAAAGAATCAATAAAGAATTATGTTTAAAAAAATCCAAACCGGCTGACAGGACTTAAAAAGTAGTTTCTTCTACCTGTTGACTTCAAGAAATATACCTCGCCGGGTGGTGGTGACGCACACCTTTAATCCCAGCACTCAGGAGGCAGAGCCAGGCGGATCTCTCTGAGTTGGAGTCCAGCCTGGTCTACAGAGCGAGATCCAGGACAGGCACCAAAACTACACAGAGAAACCCTGTCTCGAAAAAAAAGAAAAAGAAAGAAAGAAAGAGAGAAAAAAGAAAAGAAAAGAAATATAACTCATTGATAATGATATGCACGGGCTGAGGGTCCAAGGGATGGGATAGAGTTTATAAAGCAAACGGAAGCCAAAACCACTTGACATAGCTATTCTGAATGTGATTCAGTAAACCCCAAATCGAAATTATGCAGAAGAGAGAAAACAAATCTCTACATATTAATTAATGAAACAATTCATTGAAAATATATAATAATTATAAATATTATAAGAGTCCCTGTTGGGACTCTCAAGTTCAGAAATCAAACTCTAATGGACATGAGAGATCAATAAGTTCTGGCTGCAAATAATTGAAAAAATTTAAAAAAAAAACCCAAAGACCAATTTCCCTGACAAACATAGGTGCAAAAATACTCATTAAAATCCTTACAAACCAAATTCGAAAATACATTAAGATTACACACAATAGTGAAGCTGATTTTACTCTAGGAATGCAAGCATGATTCAACACACCAAAATTTATAAATGTAATGCGATAAAAAGTCTTAAAGAGAGAAATCACAGGATCACAGTAGATACATGCCTCAACATTGTAAAGGCTGTGTTCAGCAAACCTATAGCCAATATTATACTAAAAGGGGAAAAACTGAAAGTGTTTCCACTAAAGCCTAGAATGAGACAAGAGTATGAATTCTCTCCACTTCTATTCAATACAGTGCTCAAAACCACAGTTAGAGCAGTAAGACAAAACAAAGACATGAAAGAAATGAAACTAAGAAGTCCAATTATCGCTATTTGCATACCATATAATACTATACTTAAAAGATGCTATTAAAGACTCCAACAGAAAATTCTTAGAAACAAGTGCTAAGATACAAAATCAGTTGTCTTTCTATGTACCAACAACAAATTTTGCAAATTTATTCTATGAGACCAGCATAATATCAAAATCAAAACGCTAAAAGAAAATTTGACTTTGTTCATAAATGTTGATGCAAAAATTCTGAACACGTGTTTTAATATGGACTCCAGTAATACATAAAAAGGACAAGTTACAATATACTCCAACTTAATCTGGTAATGTACAGTTAATTTCATATTTAAATTAGAAAATTTTCCCTTATTGTAAAAAATACCTGAGATAAATAAACTTAGACAGATAAAAGGCATGATTTGGCCCCAGAGTTTCAGAGGTTCAGTCCATCCATGGTAACTTGGTACATGATGCTTTGAACATGCAGCAGCACAGTGCCCAGCAGTGGCAGCATGTGTTAAAAGAGGCCTGTTCACCTCATGGTAGTCAGAAAACATAGAGAAACAGGTAGGGGCTATGGTCCCAATACTTCCTAAAGGGCTGTCCCTAGGAACTAACTCTCTTCCACTAGGTACCACCTTCTAAAGGAGTCACTATCTCCCTATTGTGCCACAGACCGATGACCTTATCGCATGAGCCTTTGAGAAGCTCTCACCCAAACAATGGTAACATTAAAAAAATCAATTCATGAAAAAAAAAGGTTACAATATTATGCTCATTTCAACAGAGGAAGTGTAGACTCATTTAATAGAAGCAGTGTTTATCTTGATTTGTAAACACACTTGCAATCAAATAGACTCCTTTAATTTAATAATTAAAAATAATTTCATAATTAAAATAATTGAATTATTTAGATGCCTTACTTTTAAAATACCATAACTAAAACCTGGGAAAGAAGGAGAGGGACCATAAAGCAGAAACAGCCATAGGGAAGCACTGTGTTCAGAACATTCTGCATCAGACATTTTTCAGTGAACTAAATGTCTTAGAAATGTTTTGATATACACATTTGTAAATATATTAGATCATATTCTTTTTAATGACAATGTTAAACCTGAATAAATTTAATATTTATTACTGGTTTAGATTGCTTTTAGTCATTTACCAATACATATAATTCTGTAATGAGCATCTTTCTGCTGTGGGAAGGTCTTTCTGTATGCTGTGAATATGTGTTGCTACCATTTGTTAATAAAGAAGCTGCTATGGCCTATGGCAAGGCAGAATAGAGCCAGAGATACAGGAAGAAGGAATCTGAGAAGATACCGAGATCTGGGGGTGAGGGTGGGGGTGGGGGGAAAGGAGGGAAGACACACAGGTAATGCCACGAAGTCACATGGCAAAACATAGATTAATAGAAATTGGGTTGAATTAAGTTGTAAGAACTAGTTAATGATAAGCCTGAGCCATAAACCAGTTTGTAATTAATATAAGCCTCTGTGTGTTTACTGGGGATTGAGAGATTTCAGGACACAGGAAAACTTCTGCCTACATCGTTCTACGACTTTCAGTGATATATGAAAACAGACATAGGTACATCTCTGGGAGAAATATCAGATCATCAGAATCTATTTACACCCTGCCAATAGTATTTGAGAGAACTCGCTTTCTGATACTCACATTCATAGTTTATATTATTTTATGTTTTGGTCTTTGTCAGTTGAATATATAAAAATCATTCTCTAAATTTATATTTCTTTTGTTAAAAGCGAATACTCACATTTATTGCATCTTAACCTTATAAACATGGATTTTTTTCTATGAATTGTTCATTTATAGGCTTTCCCATTCATATTTGGATTAGATATAGAATTTTCTTGGATCAGAAGCCAAAAGTTCCAAGTAAGAATGATATAGTTAAAAACTTCTCTATGACCCCATCTTCCAACTGTCCAATAACCTTTCTCTTCAGTGACCAATTCCATTACCTTTGCATGTATGTTTCCAAAAGAAATTAATGCATACGCACGAAAATATTTGCATGTGCTTATACCTGTGTGTGTTTCCCTTCGTTTCCCTCAGCTGGTAGCTCTTTATTCACATTCTTCATTTTTAAGTAAAATGTTGCTGAAGATTTTTGAAGCTTTCCCCAATCCCACCTGACCAAGTGTAAGCATGTAACAAGCACCATAATTCTCACCAATTAAATACAGCCAAGGAGGCTCCAGCTTGGAGCAGGAAGAAACCAGGAGAAAGAGGTCTGTTTCTAAGACATGTTGTTCATAAGCCTCTGCCCTGAAGCTATTTCTTCCCACCAGAAACCTCAGGATGGATAAACAGCCCCTCCCAAAGTGCTGAGAAAAGCAAACAGCAGATGTGCAGCAGTGATCTGAGCACATCCAGAGGGGCACAGCACAGACCTTGGGGAACTAGACAGCCACAGAATGAAGGATGGGCCAAGCTGAGGCCACATGAGTGCGTCTAACAGTTGGCACAGCCAGGCTGGCAGCAAAGTGGAAGCAGAACTCTGAACCTTCAAGCTGCTAGCCCTCTTTCTGAGGACAAGGCGATGCCATGTCAAGAATGGGAAGGCTAGACAAGCCAGGATCGTGATGTGGCAGTGGGACATGGACGTTCACTGAGAAAATCCAAAGAAGCAAAGATCCTGAAACACAGGCCGGGAGTGAAACACTGAGGGTGGGGCTGAGTCCCACAACAACATACTAACAGAGACATGGCCTCTGGGCATTGTGACTAACCAAGGGAGATTAGCGATTAAACAAGATCTTACCTGTACTCTGCATATTATAATTAGCTCTGTGCATGTTTAAATTAATTAGGAGATAGATTTATGTGCGCCTTGCTCATAGGATCATTTGTTTCTGTTTGACTCAACTCCCCTTTTTTTTCAATATCCCTAATCAAGGAGCCCCATGGGTTGCTTGCTTAAGAATGGAAATTTCTAAAAATCCAAACTGACTGTCTAGTTGTGGCCGTGAATGACTGTGGCTGCAGTAGAAATAGGTTTACTTTAGCCCCTTCATTTATCATCCTTCACACATGGAAAAACAGTAAGTCCCTACTAGATTCCAGGCAAAGAAGCCTGTGACAAGTGATATGCTCCCAGACCCCACTCTTAAGGAATCCAATCTAGTGTGGAAGAGAGAAAGAAATAACTAAGCAAGTCCTTCATTCCAGTACAAAATGTTATGCAATAAAAATAATAACCAGGTACCTTAGTGGTACAAAAAAAAAAAAAAGAGCAACTATCTTAAGTTCTTCGTAAAAGTTTCCTAGAGGAAATGACATTTGAGAAAGATGGATTCAAAGCTGTTTCTAGGGATTATCTTGGTAGAGAGGTAAAGGCAAGCATTTCTGGCTTTGGGAACACTGTGCATATAAATGCAGAGTCAAATGAAGGAAAGACTCAGTTTATCATCACTGAGGCAAGGCAGCAAAGAGATGGTAAGAGAAAAGAGATGCCCGATGTCAAAACTACTAAAGCATTGGATATATGCACACTATCCAATCCTGATGGATTTGCGTGAGAGGAACTGACCAAATATCCATCTAAAAGAGCATTTGAGGTCACCATTTTATAGACACACAAACTGCACAGTTCATCTAAGACCTGAGATAGGATTTTGCAAGCTGTCAAATTTTACACACGAAAGCCAGGAAGGAATTCCTCCTCTCATTTTCGCCATATCCTACTGCTTCCCAACCAAGACGGGCAAATTTATCACAGTAGAAGGATGTTCTGATGTGCTGGAAGGGAAGCTGCTGTACTCTACCATTCATGGAGAAGCACCACAACAGTCAGTCAGTTCAAATACTAACAGTGCCAAGTTTAAGAAGTCTGCCCTTCAGTGTAAGAACATTTTACCAATAAATGGATTTCATATGACAGTACAATGGTTCCCTCTGTCTTAAAATCCAGTCTTCCTCCAGTCATTCACCTCCTCCTCTCCTTTTATTATGCTGTCCTGGTGCTCTTTAGTTTCCATAACACTGCATGGCATTTGTGTCTCTGATTTTATCTTTACTATGAAGTACATATGATGGCCACAGTTTGTATCTAAGAACCTTCCATCTTGACTTCCTTGAATCAGCATCCCACTCCTGTCTGCACTCCAACATGGTGGAAAGTGGCCTCGAACATTTCAATTGGTGGCTCAGAGCTTCCTTGAAAGTCTCATTATATGTGAGCTTGTTCATATTTAAATGTATTGTGTATTTGTGATGGTTAATTTCAATTGTCCATTGATTGGATCAATTAACAACTATGGCTTTAAATGAAGCACATTTTTAATGTGTGTATTAGGGCTTCGGAGGAGGATTAACTGAGAAGGTAGGTTGTTCTGGATGTGAGTGGCACCATTATATAGGCTGGATTCCCAGAATGAATGAAAGGGAAGAAAATGAATGAACCAGCTGAGCACAGAATTCCCCTGTCTCTGCTTCTGGATCCATCGAAATGTGAGCAAGCAACCTTGAGCATGGGCCACCATGGAGACTCCTTCGGCCATGCCTCCTGCCATGATGGACCATATCCCATCAAACCATTAGCCAACATAAAAGCCTCCCTGAAGCTTATTGTGTCAGATGTTTGGTCAAAGCTACAAGACAAGTAACTAATAACAGTGTTTAATAGTTTGTTGTCAGTGGTTGCTTTGAGACAGAGTCCCACCAAGAATCTGGGTCTGGCATTAAAATATTTTTAATAAGTTTTTATTTATTATTGATTTTATTTTCATTTACTTATTTTAATGTGCATTGGTGTTTTTGCCATGAGTGTCAGGTCCCCTGAAACTGGCATTACTGGCAGTTGTGAGCTTCCATGTGGGTGCTGGAAATTGAACTCTGGTCCTCTGGAAGAGCAGTCAGTGCTCTTAACCTCTGAGCCATCTCTCCAGCCCAGCATTCAAACCTTAACTCTACCTGAGCCTCCAGAGTGCTGAGATCACAGACATATAGCACCACATCTGGCTTACCTACTCTTTATTTATACGCAGGTGAAAATGACCCTTACCTTCAGTGCCCTTCTTTCTCTGCAACATTGTTGCAACATTTTGCAGTGGCCACATAGGACACCTAAGGAGTAAGTCTCCAGCCCCAGGTGGCTCTTGGCACCCATGACTTATTCCCCTCACATTGCCAGTCCAAGCCTATATTTTGAACCAAGTTGGACAGACAGAGCCCCTTCCCTGGGATTTGATGTTAAAGTATGCATAGGGTTTAGCATTTCCAATCATCACTGTAACAGCCATAACATACAAACTTGGGAACTGTTGATTTTATACATATTTCAAACATATACAGGAGGAAAAGCTAGAAAAGCTAGTTTTCTAAAATAGGATGAGAGAGCAGGCAACAAAAATTTTTCTTAAAAATGGATATTAATACACACCAGAATGAAGCTAAATCCTTCTTTACTCCATGCACCAAATTTAACTCAAATGAATCAGAGCACTAAGTCTAAATGCAGGGGTGCTTTTTAAAATTTTTTAGACAAAAAAAAAAATTGCCATAAATTTCTGTGACCTTGGAGTAGAAAACATTTTCTTGAATATTACAACAAAAGCACAAACAACAAAAGAATAATAGATTAAATGGTTTACATTAAATTTAAAGACTTTTATGTCTTAAAGGACATCCAAAAGTTAAAATATAATGCAGAGAATGAAATAAAATATTTGTAAATCATTTATCTGGCAAGGGAGCTGCATCCCGAATGTATCTATCACTCTTATAACTTGACAATAAAAACAACCTGACTGAAAGATATCTAAAGTCTGGCTGGAAAGCTCTTTGATGGCTGTAACATGCTATGAAAACAAATCACTTGCCAAAATTAAGAAGCAGAATAATAAGGCCTGTTATGGTTAAGGTGAAAACCTTGACAGGTTCTAGAACCATCCATGAGACAAGCTTTTGAGCATGCTTATGAGGGACTATGTAAATTAGGTTAGCCTCTAAGAATGGTTGTGATGTCTAGATTAGGCTAATGAAGGTGAGTAAACTCACCCACACTCCATGGACTGGGCTCCGAAACTGAATAAAAAGGAGAAAGGCATGACCACAAGCATTTATCACTCTCTGCTTCCTGACTGTGGATATAACATGCTTAGGTCCCTCAAGTTCCTGCAGCCATGACTGCCCTACCGTGATGGACTGTGTCCTCAACCCAAATGAACCCTTTCTTCCTTACATTGCCTTTGTCAGATATCATTACAGCAGCACACTAAAGTGTTAAGACAGGGGCCAAAGAGTTATGTTTGACCAACAAGTTTAGAAAACAAACTCAAGGTTTTCCCTATCAGGAAAACATGTCTGAGGATACATTTTCATTCACTTGAATTATTTCTCTCACTTGATTGCTGGTCCCATATTAGCCCACCCCATAGGTGATGGTCTGAAAAGACGTGATGAAGAGTGAAAATTCACTTACTGAATGGACCTGGAATGAGAGTAATGTGAAAGAGCTTGAATAAAGTTTCAAGGACAGAACAATCTGAACAGATACACAAATTATCAAATAATAATAATAGTATACTACATTTCTCATGTCTATATGATATGAGAATATGATAGAAGGACTGGTAAGTATCCATATGCTCTTTAGCCAAAACTTAAGAGATGTGTAGAAATTAGCCTAAAGAAACAAGATATGGGAAGAAATCCCCTGCATTTACTCATATTTTTATGGCACATAAAAATATGAGTAAAATCAAGCAGAGTTTGTGGTCTGAAGTGAAACTCCTAAGGACTCTGAACTTTCCAGAAGAAAGAGCTGCACCCAGAGGGCAGCTGTGATACAGAGTGAAAGTGTTGCCCTTAAAGCAAAACTCATATTGCATGTGGATTCCAGAAAGTGTGGTTAAAGAAATGGGAAAGGAATTGACGACTTCATTATTTTTCCCAGGAGATGATCAAAACCAGAACAAAGTTGGAACCATGGACCTAAAGACCATGGTGCTGCTGGAAGATTCTCTGAGACGATTCTCTGCAGCAGGGTTATGAGAGAAAGAGAGCTTGGGGGAGCTTTGACATCAGCCCCCAATGAAACAAACACAACAGAAGATACTTTCCCAATTAAGACTATCCCATCCCAGTAAATACTACCAGGGCCATTTAAATTGAGATAAACCTTATGCAATAAAACACATAGTTCCCCCCAGTGAATAGTTCTTTTAATTTCAATTAATGTACACACCACCACAAACACAGAGTACAGTGTATTCGCCTCAAAAAAATCTCCCTCAGAGTCTACTTGCAGTCGGCTCCGTATTCCAGCTTCATGCATCTGCTCTCCGTCCCTGTAGTTTCCCTGCTTTGAATGCATGTAAGTGGAACCACACGGTGTTCATGTACTTGTGTCCTCTTGACTGTGGCTACTTTCATAGTCAGAATGTATTTAACATACAGCCAGGAATGTTGCACGCTTAGTCAGGTCCTTTGTTGTGTTAGATTTTTGGAAAGGGGATGGCAAGGGTTCCAGAGGACATTGAGATGAATTATCGGGGAAGAAGGGGTTTATTAGAAGAGTTATTAAGCCATGGACAGACAGACAGAGAGGCCACCGTAAGGCGGGACTTAGAGGGGAGAGAAACCCGAGCCCTTGGGGCAGAGGAGGGAGCCTCTCGGCAGAGTTCTGTGAGGATGGGGGAGGTTTCACAGCACGAGCCTGGAGCCAGGCTCTCAGATTCCCTGGCAGGAGGCAGGGAAGGGGGTGGGGAGCAGGATGTGTCACATGCCAATAATCCCTTTGATGTTAACTCACTTCCCAGGTGAGAAATAATGGCGAGGGGATTGTCTGTGCACTAGGGACTCACAGACAATGTATCAGCAGGGTGCCTGTCTGTATCCGTCTAAGGAGAAGAGAAGGCGGCTGCAGGTATGACAGCCAGCTCAGGGGCTAGAAACATCGCATTCTTACATTCCTATCATCACATCCTGACATTCCAGCCTTTTGTTTATGTATTTAAAAAATAAAAAATAAAAATAAAAAAAACGAAAAATGATTTTACAGGAAAGGGAGATAAACCCGAAGCACAGTTGGTGGATGGCATCCAACTTCTGAGCTGAACAAGGACGGAACAAGGGGGTGGGCCTCCTCTTCTCTAGGCCTCTAGTGCGGAGGCTGGCTTTTGCATCCTCCCCTACGGAGGCTATAATTGAGTCCACGTGGTGTACTTGCTGGACAATATTCTGGGGAGCTAGATGAGAATGCCGAGTAAAGAAGGGCCTACCTATGGATAGACTCAAAAACGGTATTAAAGGACAAATCACGTATACCAGGAAAACCCATGGAGAGGTTTGGAAGCATTTTTGAGTTTGAATTATTGAGGAAAAAAAGGGTGGAGGACAAGTAGAAGACATTTTATTTTCTCCCAGTGTTTGGCTATTATGAATAAAGCTGCTATCAACATATATAAACAAGTTTTTTTGTCAATAGAAATCCCGATTCTTTGGATAAATGCTGAAGGAAGTCTGGTGCAGCTGGGTAGCACAGTAGGTACGCGTATGACTTTTTAAGAAACAGTGGGTTTCCAAAAGGTTTGTAACATTTTGCATTACCACCAACAGTAAGTTAGAGTTCTAGTTGCACATGATTTCTCCCCCAAAGTCACTATTGTTAGCATGATTCTTTTGTTTGCTTGTTCCTTGTGGGGCTGTTTTTAGCCATTCTCATATTGTACGAAGTACCTCCCTATGCTTTTCATTTGCATTCCTTTAATGCTCATCATGCAGAGCATCCCATCCTATAGTAATTAGCCATTCGTATGTTTTCTTGTCTTCTTAACATTTCTTCTCATATTTTTTCAATTGAGTGGGCTTTTTGGTTGTGTTTGTTTGTTTGTCTTACTTTCTCATTATTGAATTTTCAGAATTGTTTATATGTTCTGGACTTAGGATCAGTATCAGATATGTTCTTTGCCAATAGACTCTTGCATTGCTTATCAACGCAAATGCATTCTGAGAAATGCATTGTTATGTCATGAAATAGACTTACACAGGCCTGTATTCTTGATGTAATCAAGGGGTAGCTGTTAAAACAAAAACAAGAGGTGGCTGCTGATGCTACATGGGGTACTGTTTTACAGCTCATTCTTTTAGTAAGTAGTGGAATATATATTAAAACAATAAATAGCCAGTGTAAGTTGTTTGTTGCCATTATCAAGCATTGTGTACACCCACAATTACACAAGCTAAACTTGTCTATGACTGACATCACAGTGGGTTTGTTCCCACCATCATCACCACAAACTCGTGAGTCATGCTTTTCCCTACAGTGTTACCATAACTATCATACAATAGAACAGTTTCAGCTCCATCACAATTTTAAGAAGTCTCTGTCATACATTAGGTTTGTCATTGACTGCTCTCCAGGGAATAGGAGAGATTAATGCAGACGGGGTCAGTTTACCCCTTTTTATGTGATGAATTTTCATACTGAGTTCATATTCTGTCTAATCCAACATTACAAAGACGTCCCAATTTTTGTTCAAGTTGTTTTATAGTTTTAAGTTTTCCTTTATGTTTATGCTCCACTTTACTTGGCTTTTATATATGATGCTGTTAGAGTATTTTTAACAAAGGCCAGAAAACAGAAGTTTGCATTCATAGAACCAGGGCTTTCCCTACAAACCGAAAAAGAAAATTCTCCCTGCAGACTTGCAGCAAACAGATCAAACGTGGAAGAGAGAACACTTGGCTCGTACCACAACCTGCAGAAATACTTAAGAATTTTAAAACAGTAGCTGGTTGGATTTCCTAAACACTTCATTGTTTATCTAGAGGAACTAGACAGTAACTCTAACTTTGTCATTGCAGCTCGTTTCTATGATTTCCATAAAGACATCTTAGGATAATATCTAGATTTAGATGACTTTTTTATTTCTGGTTTTTAAGTTTTCTAATTTAAGTTAGACTCTAAGCTTTCAAATGTACCCAATGCTCTGATAAATTATGGGTAATTAAATTAAATTTCTGACATTTCTTACAAAAATGTAATATGGATTATTTTTTGGGGGAGGGGGCAAATTCTTAGCCCTAGTGATACATTCATTAAAAGCACTACTGGTTGAATGTGTTAGGAAAGTGGTTTGTGCTTTGTGCTTTGACGAATAACTCTCCAACTTCAGCTAAACAGCAAAGCAGATAGGCAAGAGGTTTGTATCCTTTGGTCTACAATAACAATGAGGTGCCTTTGAAGATTTTTTGTTGTTTGCTGTGTGTGTGTGTGTGTGTGTGTGTGTGTGTGTGTGTGTGTGTGTGTGTGTGTGTGTTTACAAGATAGAATTAAGCATTTCTAACTAAATGAGGTGATATTTGAACCTTAGGCATAAGTGGTATGTTTTGTATTTACACTCATACTTACTGCTGTGGACTATTTCTAACAGGTGTCTGAATTTATTGGCCTGGACATTGCAGAGGATTTTAATTGGCATTACCATTAGTGGAGCTAGACTAAGCACAGGCCGTGAAATGGCTAGTGTTTTAGTCTATAAAGGAGAAAAAAGTAAACAAAAAACACTGCTACAACCTCAGACCGGGTGAAAAAGATGTGGAAGAATCCTTACTATGTAAGGCTCTTCTCTGGGAGAAATTATATGAGGTTAGACAAATTTTAATGGACCTTGTACTGCTTAGTTTTTTGTCAGTTTGACACAAACTAGAGTCTTCTGGTAAGAGAGAACCTTAATTAAGGAATTACTTCCATCAGATTGGCTTCTGGGCAGGTCTGTGTGCCATTTTCCTGACCAATGTTTGATCTGGGAGGCCCCAGTCCACTGTGGATTGTGCCAACCAGGGGCAGGTGGCCAGGTGGTTGTATTAAAAGAAAGTTGAGCAACCGTGAAGAACCAGCTAATAAACAGTATTTCTCCATGGTCTCTGCTTCAGTTCCTGCCTCCAGGTTCCTGCTCTGAGTTCCTGCCTTGATGTTTATTTGTGATTGACTGTAAGCCATAAGCCAAATAAACCCCTTTCTCCCCAAATTGCTTTTCGTCGGTGTTTTATCACAGCAAAAGATAAAAAACTAGAACACAAACTGGTAGTGGAGTGTTGCTGTAGTGAACCTGATCATGTTGGCTTTTGTGGGGTAGCATAGGTAAGATTATGGAGATGTTCAGAGCTTTGGACTAGAGAAACTATTGACTCCTCAGAATTTACTGGGCTTTCAGGGAAGCTTAGAAGATAAGAATGTTGACAGATGAAGAAAGATGAAGACCTGGCTTGTGAAGTTTCAGAGGGAAGCAAAGTCTCTATCAGAGTTGTTTGTATGATATTTTGTTTCAATAATCTGTGAGTTCTGGAAAGTGAAGAATCATCTGTGATTAACAAGAGACCAGCACCATTAAATCAAAATCTTTGCTTTATCAGAACAATCGATGCTGGTTAGCTGGGGCTGAAAAAAATCAGCTATGATTAATAAGAGATCGAAATCACTGAAGTGAAATCTTCTGGGAAGTATTTCCCCAGAGTCAGCACACAAAAGCTGTGGTCCCAAAAAAGCCAAGGGTGCACCTAAGGCTGGAAGCTGAACTCAACAATGTGTCAGTTTCCCACATGGTACTGATTTTTCAGCATTAAGGGGCCACTGAGAGCATTGAGGTCATTGAGGCTTGACACCACAAGAGGCTTGAAGTGGCCATTGCTGAAGCTGCAACCTCACTTATAGCAAAGTCCCCAGAATTGAAGGGGTCACAGAGAGAAGCTGAGGCTCAGCACCAGGAGTGCCCACTGGGAAAAGTGCAGCCTTAGTTGCAGTGGGGACCCCAGCATGTTAGAGATGCTAGAATGATGGGATAACCAGCACAGCAGCAGGTATATAGAGGAGCCAGCTGAGCCTACTAGGAAAGCTATATGTGTGTGCTGTGGAGAGCAGAACCAGAGAGGTGTGGCTATCCAAGTCCTTTAAAGCTCAAAAGGTGAATGAGTTCCAGAGTTGGGTACTAAGCTATTTATACTGTTGGAGTTTGTTTTGACTTGGATCTGAATGTGTCCTGGTTGGAATAAAAAGGTATGTAACTTATTCTTATTTTAGAAAAGCCATCAGTTGAGGAACTTTGGACTTTTTAAAGAGATCTTGGACATTTTTTTGTTTGGTTGGTTGGATTTTTTTGTTGTTTGTTTGTTTTTGTTTGTTTTTGAGGCAGGATCTCACTGTGTAGCTCTGGTTGTCTTGAAACTCACTATGGAGACCAGGATGGGCTTGAGATCTTTATCTTTTAATGTACTGAAATCTTTCAAAGACAATGGGACTTGTAAAGTTGAACTGTAGTATGCATTATGCCATTAATGTATGATCTTGAGGACAGGATAATGATATGTTTGTGGGTCAAGGTGACAAGGGGTCCATTGTGCTGCTCAGTTTAGTCAACAAACTAGAGTCACCTGGGAAAAGAGAACCTCAATTGAGAAAAATGTCTCCATCCAATGGCCGGTGAGCATGTGTATGTGCCATTTTCTTGGTGTAGGAGGGCCAAACCCACTGTGGGTGGTGCCTCCCTGGTCTGGTGATCCTAGGTTGTACAAGGAAAGCAGGTTGAACATCCATGGAGGGCAAGACAGTAAGCAGCAGTCTTCCACGTTTGCTCCAGTTCCTGCCTTGGTATCTATCTGTGAATGTTTGACTGTAACTTGTAGATTTAATCATCTTTTCTCTCCCCAAGTTGCTTTTGGTCAGGGTTTGATCACAACAGAAAGTGAACTGGTAGAGGCCTCTTTCGGAAATATGCTTAGACGAAGTTACCAAGAAAAAAGGAGAAGGTCTAACAATAAGTCTGTAAAAATCCTCCTAAGGTAGAAAATCAAACCCTATCATTTCACATTGGAGGGCTCATGTTAGACCCCTGTCCTTCAGCAATCCCTGCACATATTCCTTCTTCTCTTTACTTTTTTTGTCCTGTTTTGCTTTTTTTTTTTTTTTTTGGTTTTTCGAGACAGGGTTTCTCTGTGTAGCTTTGCGCCTTTCCTGGAGCTCACTTGGTAGCCCAGGCTGGCCTCGAACTCACAGAGATCTGCCTGCTTCTGCCTCCCGAGTGCTGGGATTAAAGGCGTGCGCCACCAACACCCGGCCCTGTTTTGCTTTTTGAGACAGTCTCATTCTGTCTCATTTGAGACAATAAAATAGGCTAGCCTCAAACTCACAATCCTCCTGCCTCATCCTTTGAAGTGTAAACCAACATGCCTTGTTCAAGTACCCCTTAATACATTATATGAAGACCTCTGATTTACTAGCTACCTGAGGACTCACATAACTTTTGGGTTGTCCTGACCTTGAAATAGTGGATAACATTATCAACACTTTAATCCAGCAAGCAAAGGACTTTGAGAGAAATTGTCTTGGTTAGAGTTTCTATTGCTGTGATAAAACACCATGACCAAAAGCAACTTGAGGAGGAAAGGGTTTGTTTCAGCTTAGTTTCACATCACAGTCTCTCACTAAACAGGGCAAACACCCAGAGGTAAGAGCCAACACCAAGGCCATGGAGTTGAGCTGATCACTGGCTTTCTCCACATCACTTGATCAGCCTGATTTCTTTTTTCTTTTTTTTTTTTTTAATTTTAATTTTATTTTTTTTTGTTTAAGAAATTTTTTATTCATTTTACATATCAACCATAGATACCCCTCTCATTCCTGCTCCCACTACCCCCCATTACCCCCCTTCACACCCCCCATCCCCTCTGCTGAAAAGGTATGGCCTCCCATGGGGAGTCAGCAGAGCCTGGTACATTCAGGACTAAGCCCCTCCCCACTGCATCAAGGCTGAGCAAGGCATCCCACCATAGTAATGGGCTCCACAAAGTCAGCTCATGCACCAGGGATAGATCCTGATCTCAGTGCCAGGTACCTCTCGAACAGACCAAGCTACCCAACTGTCTCCAGTATGCAGAGGGCCTAGTCCAGTCCCGGGCCTGGAGTTGGTGAGTCCCCATGAGCTTGGTTCAGTTCTCTGTAGGTTTCCCCACCATGAGCTCATATAATCCCTCTTCCCTCTCTTTGACTGGATACTCAGAGCTCTTAGCCTGATTTCTTACAGCAACTAGCATTGCCAGTTCAGGGATGAGACCACTCTCACTGAGTTGGGCCCACCCACATCAACCACCAATAAGAAAATTCACAGACCAATCTGATGGAGGCATTTTCTCAAATGAGGCTCTCTCTTCCAAAATGACTCTAGCTTGTATCATGTTGACATAAGACTAGCCAAGACAGAGATATAGTGATGATAGAGTATGACTCAAAATTAATATGCAAGCAAGCTAGTCTTTGAAGCTTCTGCTTTGTAAGCATTGGCTGGGAGAAACAGGGCATTTGGGTGATGCTAGTTGGTTGATTCTTGAGAGCCTTATAGTTGAAGGATGAGAAAGGCGCTATTTCCAGCCCCCCCAAATTTACTATATTGAAGAAGTAAGTGTGGATGTCATAGGAAGAGTTGATGGAGTCCAACCTAACAGAAAATTGAAATTAAGGAAGAATTCTCTGCCTCTCCCTGTAAACTGTAACTGAAGTACTACTTAGCTCCCCAAGCTGTGGATATAAGGGAAGGAAGTTGTTATTGTCCCAATTTATAGGATAAGAAAACTATAGAGCTAGGCTCTTCATGACACCAACTCAAGACCCCTGTAGAATATCAGCACTACCCAACTGTCCAAAACTCCTCTTAAGTCTCTGAGGGAGGAAAGAGCTCATCCCTTCTGCCTTGCCCACTCTACTCCAGAAGTGCCTAAGGAGAAACAGCTTCCTGTATGAAGTAGCTGCTTTGGTTTGTATCACATAATTGTACTAATACCTGAGGTGAGTCAATCTGTAAAAGAAAAAGTCATTGGGGACCAAGGTTTCAGAGGGTTGTTGGGTTTGCTGTCCTTGTTCTGATTGGTTTTTTCATTCCAAGGCTGGTTGGTGCCATTGTTTTTGGCTTGTAGAGAGGCAGCATTCCATGGCTAAAGCTCTTGACAGAGCAAAAGTGTTCATCTCATGAGAAGAGATTGAGAGACAGAAAGGGAAAGGGACTAGAGTCCTCTTTTTCCCTTCAAGGACACACCCCTAATGACCAGAAAACCTCCCAGTAAGTCCTGCATCTTAAACTTCCCACTACCTCTCAATAGCACCTATGTGAACAAGACTTTAACACATGGGCCTCTGGGACACATTCTGAGCCCAAGATATAGCAACAACCCAAAAGGAAGCTGAGGGTTCTGATGTGTGTATCAACCTCACAGATCCTCCTGGGACAGTTTTTTTTTTATGTTAATAATTCATTATTATCTTTCAGTTTCAATTCTACAGTATTTCCTTATCCTGATGGTAGCAAACTTGAACTGCTTCCTATTGCTTGACACTGATCACATTTCTTGAGAAGAACTTAGAGAAATTCGAGTGACAAATTTAAGAATGAATATAACCTAAGCCATTTAGTAAGGGTACAATCCATCACTGATAGAAATAGAAGCCAGCTTGTTGCTCCTACTTGCTGTCATTCTGTGATGCAGTATAAAGCATGTACTCATGTGTATTTAAATGAATCATTCCTATGACAAGAATCTGAATGCGTTGCCAATCCTTGTTCATCTAATCCTCAGGGAGTGCCAGAGAGAGCAGCTACTGACAGCCTTAGGTTGGACTTCAGCCGATATGCCCCCTGATACTTTTTCCCCCCATTTGTAACTCCGACTACCATACCTCCACACACACATACACATCGAGCTTACTCTGAAGATAAATAACATGCTGGAGTCATTGGGAATGAGAGGTATAAAGAAACATAAAGGAGATTTAGTGAGCCATCTCCCACCCTGCAAACTCCACAAGTTTCAGAACTGAACACCCATTATTTTAAATACGATTGTCCTGGACAGGAGCCAGGGCACCCAAGACTCGTTCTGGAGAGCACCATTAAATGCATGAGAATCAAAAGAAGGTAATTTCCCAGCTATAATCAGACCTTCATTACTAGCCAGCTCTGGGGGGTAATTAGCCTCTTCCTCAGAATTGTTTCCTCTCCTTACATCATCCCACCTTACATCTTTCTTATGAATTACCCTCCAGGAAGCCCAGCTCCTAGCATCCCCTCCTCCATCACCACAGACCTCTGCATGTCCACATTTCTTTACTGGAGATAACAGCTATGATTTACATCTGTCCTTTTCAAAGAGTCCTCCAAGTGCCAACTGTTCAAGGGTACCATTCTGCTTCTAGTCTCTGCATGCTAATGGATGTAAATCTGTAAGAGGGTTTTGGAGACGATTAGAAAGAAAGAATATGTCATTTGCTGGCATGTCGATGAGGCAGAAGATACAGAGGTTCAGAAGGAAAGCCAGCCAGCCAGCTGCTCAGAGTGCCTCCTTGGATGCCATCACCTTAATGGGGTCTACATGTTCCAAGAGCTACATCTCAGCAAATGAGGAATAAAAAGTGGATTTGACAGTTTTCCACTGTGTATAAAGCTCAAGGAAAATAACTCATACTAATAAAACTCACACCCACACAAAAATGGTTGTAAAAATCAAAATTCCTGCTCACTATTTTTGTTCAGTAAAGGGAGAATGTCTGAATAGACCCATGTTTCCATCAGCTATCAAAACACTTTATCTTCTTAAAAAAATCCATCTAGGAAGAAAAAGGGTAAAATATTGTTCATTCATTGTTGCTGGAGAGAAGGCTCAGCAGTTCAGAAATTCTAGATTCGTTCAGTGACTAGTAAAGAAAAAAAAATAGGCTGAAGAGATGACTCAGCAGTTAAGAGCACTTGCCACTCCTGCAGAGGACCTGGGTTCAGTCCCCAGCACCCATGTGGTGGTTTACAACCATCTGTCACTCCAATTGCAGAGGGTCTGATGCCTTCTTCTTTCCTCTTCAGGCTCCTGCACGAGATAGTCCATGTTTATGTTCTCAGGCATACACACATGCACATCAAATAAATACATCTAGAACATTCTTAAAAATATTGTAATGCAGGGCCTCTCAGAAGCAGCTTCTCTAGCTTTGGGCAGCCTTTCAGCCTCCTTACTCCTTATGGAGCAGGCCAGGCATTTACACTCTGACAAGCTCTCCAAGTGAGCCTTGTGCCTGCCAAAGCCTGAGAGCCACTTGGCTTAATGGGCATGGAGCTTGGAAGAAGAGCTGCACAGAACATCCATTCATGGAAAAAACAGTAATGCATCCATCGTCTGCAAGAGCACGGACAAAAACAAAGTCTTCTTCCTGAAGCTGCTCCCTTTGCTAGGAAAGAAAGTGTGGAGAGCCCTTAAGTACAGTGACAGGCCTTCCATGTGCTTATTGTTAGAAACCTGGTGAAAATCCAGGTTGAGCTTAAAGAAAGTAAAAAAGAGAAACTGAAAAAAAAGGCTTCCCATGGAGATAAAAAGTATCATCCAAAAGACTTTTAATAAAAGATGTCTATGTTGGTCAGATCCCAATTACTGTTAAGAGATGCCTTCTAAAGAAAAAAAATATTCATCTTGGCTCACAGATTCAGATTTCAGTCAGTGTTTAGTTGTCCCTAATGCTTTTGTGACTGTGGTGGCATATCATATGGAAATTCACAGTGGATCAAAACTGCTCACCTCATAACCAAAGTGTGGAAAAGAGTGAGGAGGAGGCCAGGGTCGCACAATGTCTCTAAGGACACACCTCCAATATGGTTTGTACAACAAGACTAAGGCCTGAACACATGGACTTTTGGAGACACTAATGAATGAGTCTATAGCAGAAGAACATGAACAGTCAGATAGACAAGATATGGGGGTGTTTATAGCAAGGTAAGATTGGTGGCTACTTAAATATCCCACTATAGAGAACTGCTTAAGCCATTCAAATTGAGGTTGGCAAGTATATTTTCATTTTGTTGTCTAACCTATGGGTTTGTTCTGTTATGGTTTGAGTTCAAAATGTCCCCAGGGGATCATCTGTTTGACATTTCATCCCTAAGCAATGACACTCTGCTGGGAGATTGTGGAACATTTGGGACATGGTGACAGCTTGGCAGAGGCAAGTAGTCACTTCAGGATATGCTTTTGAATATACATTTTTTTTTTGTTTCAGGTGATGTTTTCTGCTTCCTGGTTGGCCACAATATGAAACATAGTGGTCACATGCTTCTGCCATGCCTATGCCTTCTCTGCTATGACAGACTTTACTTTCTGAAACTGTCAAACAAAATAGATCTTTGCTCCCTCAAGTGGTTTCTGTTAAGTATTTTGCTCATAGCTGTGAAAAGGTAACTAATGCACTGTGTGGGAGCCCACAGAGGTTTCCTAGTGAGATCTGAGCTTGCTTTACCTAGCAGGACTGCATAAGAGGATGACTGGACCACGGGCCTGGGTACCAGCTGTTTGGAAGGGTATACACTTGGTTGTATCTAGCAAGGGGTCGGTCTTTTGCCTTGCCCTTTGGCATTGTTATAAATAGCCCCTTTGAATAAAGTTCTGGGCTGGTGGACAAGGGTCCAGGCCCTCCTGAGGCTATCTTGTGTTTCTATCTGTTTTTCTCCCCTCTATATTTCTATCTAAATCTCTTCTTCTTCTTCTTCTTCTTCTTCTTCTTCTTCTTCTTCTTCTTCTTCTTCTTCTTCTTCTTCTTCTTCTTCTTCCTCTTCTTCTTCTTTTTTTTTTTTGGTTTTTCGAGACAGGGTTTCTCTGTGTAGCTTTGCGCCTTTCCTGGAACTCACTTGGTAGCCCAGGCTGGCCTCAAACTCACAGAGATCCACCTGCCTCTGCCTCCCGAGTGCTGGGATTAAAGGCGTGCGCCACCACTGCCCGGCATATCTAAATTTCTTATCCCTCGCTCCTCAAGAGTACCCTAGGGAAAAAAGGTCGGGGCTGGCCCATCACAGCATTGTCTTCAAACTAAATATTAAGCAGCCTAATGTAAATTTGCACTGAGTGGACCAAAAAGCTCCTAACCACCTTCCTCTCTCACGTGGGTACCTTCTTCAGAGACGCTGGTCAACCTGAGTGTAGGGAGCCATGTGAAAATACCTGTGGTAAAAGGAAATAGAATACTATGGAGAAATCCTCACACTGCCCTATTAAGTGAAAGGAATCTATTTAAGGCCCAGGAAGAAAAGTGATTACAAGGTTGTCTACCAAGCTTACCTTCCTAGATCCCTCAGTCCAATAAGTGAACAAAAGCAGAGATTTGGGGTCTGTCAATCATGGGAGGAGGAGTTTTGAAGGTGCCAGTGACCACAGGAGTGCTTACCAATTTCTCCTGAGAAATAAAGGGAATGGGTCCAATGATGAAGAAGTGGCAGGTACATTGTACCCTGAATTCAAAGGGAATTGGCAAATCTGTTTTGTTTTTCATCTTAAGAATGTTGTTATATGCATGGAATTACTGAATATCCTACTTTTGAGGATTTTTTCATAGATAATTATTTGGAGACTGATAATATACATTAGTTTTTTGTTGTTGTTATTGGTGGTGGTGGTGGTGTGTGTGTGTGTGTTTTATTCAGGAGGATCACAGTCAGGACTCCAGAGTCCTAAGTACATGTTATAACACTGAGTTAAACACCAAGCTTTGATTTCATTTTTATTGTTGAGTAATATTCCATGATAGAGATATACTATGGTATAAAAGTATGCATCTTAAAGGACCCTACAGCTGTTCATAGTTAAGGTCTTTTAATTAACAATAATATTATGAACATTCACATACAAGGTTTGTATAAGTTTCATTTCTCTGGGATAATGCCAAGAATGTAATTGCTAGGTCACATGGCCATTGCATGGGTAGTTGATATGAAACTGCCAAGCTGTTTTCAGAGTGTCTGCACAATTTTCCCCTGCCAACTTTAAGAAACAGGGTATGGTTTATATTATATGGGTCTTTGCTTATGTTAGCACATCTTTTTATTGCTTCACACGTATGATAAGCTGACAAAAAAAAGTATACTTGTGTCAGGATAGATTTTTCTTGAAATTCTGTATATGTATCCAGTATCTTCGTAGAGTCTCTGTTTTAAAGAGATCTGTTCTTAGCTTTATTTTTGTTCATTTTTAGGCAACGAGTGTGACCTGTTGAGATACTACATGTAATATTTTCTTAGTTTTGCTTAAATAAAAATATTGCTAGATATATTTTCATCATCTGTCTTTGGCCATGTTCCATGACACCTTCTGTTTTCAAGCCTTGTCTTATGCTCTGGTTACTGCTTCTGTGCTGAGCACTACCATTCTCCCCCTCCTGTTCCACACCCCTACCCTTTGCCTGCGTATTCTGTCTCTCTGTACTCTGGGGAAAATGTCTCAAGTCTTTCTTTTGCGTCAGTGACCCTCTTGTCCACGGTGTTAGCCCAGGTTTGGCCACTTCTAACCAGATTTAAATTCTTCAGTTTTGATTCCATTTCAAACTTTCTGTCTCTCGTACAGCTCTCCTTCATACCATCCTGTCATCCTCGTCTCTCATTGCCTCCCTCTGAAACCACTTCAAAGATCACAACTTTTCATGTCAAAAGTTTTTGAAAGTACTTCTTTTTCAAACTATTTAAAATAAATCATTTTCAAAAGCATTCTTCATCCTGAAATTTCAAAGTGGTATTTCGTTCTCTTGTGCTGCGTTATTAAATTGTTTTTAATTGAGAGAAAGTTAACATAACACAAAATTCACTAAATCACCCCTTTTTATTATTCTACTCAGTAGCTTTCAGCCCATTTACAATTTTGTGTAATTTTTCTAGCCACTGCTGAGCTTTGAACCATTTTGCCATCCCAAAAGAAATTCTATACCAACCATGCACCTGCTTCTCACCTCCCCCCCCCCCCACACACACACTGTATGTGTGGATTCACCTGTTCTGGTTGTTTCATTTAAATTTCATCATTTAATATGTAGTTGATTTGTTTGATTTCTTTCAGTTGATTGTGTTTGGCTTCTTTCAGTGAACATGTTGTTTTGTAGTATTTTATAATGTACACGATTCTGAGTGTAGTTTTAGGTTCACAGAAAAGTTAAACTGAATATGCCAGACTTCTCCTAGATAGTACTTTCTTGGAAAACTTCCAAGATGCTAGTGGATGCTTGAAAATAGTCACAGAAATAAAATCTCTCAATACACACCATGCATCATGCTTTTCTCTACACATAAACTTAAACCTCAGCTACAAGGAGAAAGTTACAGCTTCTCTCTGACATATCAAAATCACCAGCATCACAGTTCTCATTCATTACAGCTGCTACCAAGTTAAATAGGGTTATTTGAACACAAGCGTTTTAATACCATGATGCTTGATCTGATATGGAGGTGATTCTAAGTGACTAGTAGGAGGGAAGTATGTGCAGCATGGATATATTGAACAGAGGAATAGTTTGCCTCCCAGGCAAGACGGAGAGGGAAACTACTGTTCTTGCTGTTCCACCCACTTATAGCCAGCCCTGTTAAGAACATCCAGCACCCATGTGGTATATTTACTGCAACTGCTGAACCTATACTGGCATATTTTTATCATTCAGGAATCCCAATTTCTGTAAGCATTCCCTTTTGGGAGTGAACTTTGTATGGGTTTGGACTTATATGTAAAGACATGTATCATTGTAGTATATAGCAGAATACACTTAATGTGCTAAGGACCTCTGTGCTACACCTGATACGTTCTCTTTGTCTGTTCATTTGTTGAAATGGGCTCTCACTACATAACCCAGACCGGCTTGGAATTCATGATGTAGACCAGGCTGGCTTCGAACTCACAGAGATCCACTTGCCCCTGCCTCTCATGTGCTATAATTAAAAGCCCAAGCCACTATGCCCAGCATTGTGCGGTCTTTTTGAACATTAAGTTTTTGGGTTATCATTGGTCTTCACCGCACAGATTAATCTGGTCCCTATATTTGTCACGAGATAGCAGAAGGGTCACCTGGTTGCTCTTTGCTTGGCAGTGAAAGAAACACCTTTGCTCTCCTGCAGCTGTGGGTTCCACGGGTCTCACAGGGGTCCGGAGCTCATCCTAATCACCTGCCCTGCTCCTCTCTGCTGTACTTCTGACTCAAAAGCCTGCCTTGTTTTCAGAAAAGAAAAATTTTAAAGTGAGTTTTGTTTTGCTTATACCAGTTTAAGTAAATATTTTATAAAACAGCTTTGAAGATGGGCTTCTTCTGAAAAGATAGAAAGAAAAAAAAAGATGCTTTTGAAAGAAACATACTGTATTCAAGATGGTTTCTCCAAGCAGAATGCAGAACAGTGCAATGCTTGAAATGGAGGCTTGGGGACTAGCAGCCTGGGTTACGTTTTATTCTGTCATTTAGAGAAATAACACAGGCAAATTCTTTAACTGTTGTGTACATTAACAGGGGAAAATAATAATACCTCATGGTGCCGTTTTGAGAGTTAAGCGAACGAATACTCATTTGTTAGCAATCAACACAGCACTTAGAACTACCTCCATCAGCTGAGGAGGCAGCTCAATTGTCCAGCCTTTGGTTAGCACGGAAAAGGCCCGAGGTTCACTTCCCCAGATCCAGGAGGGGGGAAGCAGAGCAAAACACTACAGGGGTCATAGAAAGAAGGATGGAAAATATTACATTTAAACATACATTTTCAACTAAATTCTAAAACAATGATTATCAATGTTCCATATTTTATGGCAACTCCAAGAGCCATTTTCTTTTTCAGATTTCTTTGGCTTTCACTATTCAATACATGAAAGCAGTAGCAGCCTGTGTCTGATTGCTTTCTTTTAAACACTGAATTTACTTCTAATCTTTCTTCTTCTACTCTCAGAAGAAGAGTGCCCAATACTTACTAATACTACTTGCCCAATACTACTTGAGTGTTACATTAGTTGTACCATGCTCTGTATAGCTACATCAAAAAAGGTTCCTCTCCAGAGGCAGGTGGATCACTGTGAGTTCGAGGCCAGCAAGTTCTAGAACAGGCTCCAAAGATACACAGAGAAACCCTGTCTGGAAAAACCAAAAACAAACTGTAGCACGAATCTTAAAAAGTCTTATTAATAAAAACAAACCCAGCGCCAGGTATTAGGGTGAGCGCTGAAAGAGCAGAGAAACAGAACAGGCCACATCCAGCCTCACCTCGTCAATTCCCCAGCTCATCTTGTTTCCTTAGACTGAAGCCTCTGAGTCCTCATCCAGAATGAATCTCAGCTGAACTGCTGCTAAAAGCCTAAAAACTTAACAAACATAAAAAGCCTCTAGTTACTGGTCCTCACACCTTATGCACCTTTTGAAAGGACCAAACAGATGCCATAACAGGCTGCTCAGTCTTCTCTCAGAGATCAGGCCTCAATTTCAGTTTCCTGAGACTTAAGCAAGCTGTTTCCGGGAGGACTATGACATAGTCCTTGCAGTAGCTCCCTTTCTGCGCATACTCGGACTACTCAAGGTTCAGCCAGTTGTTTACTGTCTGGACCCCTTACCAACTCAGAGCTACGTGCATGGGTCAATGTGAACGTGCGAGGCCAGCCAGCCTCCATGGCAGCTCAAGGACAGAGCCTGGGCCATTGAGTCAGCCCTCACAGTCAGTACATGCCAGCCCCCATAACAGCTCAAGGACCAAGCCTGGGACTTATCCAGGCCTGCCCCCAAAATAATAACTCCCAACCAGTAAATTCAAAGGTTACACACCCTCACCCAATCATATGACACCAAGGCTTGTACCACCCTGTTTGTGGTTTTTCCCTTTAAAAGCCCCTCACCCCGAGAGCTCAGGGCGGTCCTCTTCCACCCCCTGTGTTAGATGTTGGACTAGCACCAAGCCTGGGCTTGCTTGTTATCAATAAACCCCTGTGTGTTTTGTATCAGATATTGGCTCTGTGGTGGTCTTGTTCGGGGGTCTTGTGATGTGGCCACATCTCTTTCTGCTTCCTGCCATCACTTTGTGGGATTAAAGGTGTGTGTCACCATGCCTGGCTGTTTCCAGTGTGGCTTTGAACTCACAGAGATCGGAGATCCGGATGGATCTCTGCCTCCTGAATGCTAGGATTAAAGGAGTGTGCTACCACTGCCTAAACCTCTATGTTTAATATTGTGGCTGTTCTGTTCTCTGACCCCCAGATAAGTTTATTGGGGTGTACAATATATCAACCACAACAAACAAAAAACAAAAAAAGGGTTCTTCTCTTCCTGAACCTTCCACACCCAAATGGATGAGAAACAGAGCGATCAGTCCTGGGGGCAAAACCCTCAAAGCTTCCAGTGACTCTACAAGAGACAAAGATACCTTGGAAGGATCAGTTCCCAATAGTCCCTGCAACCCTTCCAGTGTGTGAGGCAAACTCAATTCACTTCCCACTTGAGCAGGGTCCTTGGCACCTGTCGCTGAAGGAATGAGCATATTGAAGAAGCTGAATTCATCCCTAAATTGCAATACAGACAAATTTGGGGAGGAAGTCAGAATGCATATCTTTAAAGGAGAATTGCTTTCCAGGAGAAAAGTTGACAATACTTGGAAATCAAAGACCGTTTAAAATTATTCTGGGGAAGTTCAAGCAAGCTGGACAGACTAGACACCCCACATCATACAGAATATGAAATGCAAAGGTCATGGAGGCTTTTAGGGGTCCCCTAATTAGGACCCCTCATTAGGAAGGGGTCACCTATCCTCCATACCAGATAAAAATTCTTATATTGACATCAAGAAAAGTGACTGGGAAGGAATGCTTCTCCCTATTTGGGATTTTCAAAGGCAAAAATAGAAAAAAATTAAATGATATATATAAAAAGGCAAGTACCATATGATGATCTATTCTGGCCCTTTATCCTACCCTATCAATAGCTTCGCAGACTGATCAACCTGACCTTGATTTTATAAGTGGTCAAGTCGCTGAGCTTGCTTGTGTCTTAGCCGCTGCTCATATAGAAGTATCTAATTCAGAAAATTAATGTAGAGAGTTAAGTAATAAAGTTACCCAGGGATCATATAATATGGAATAATACTATGCAGAGAACTCTAGAATTGATACAGCTTTTTTGTTCTCTTAGTGTTTCTTTTTCCATGCTATGTAATCTCTCAAATTTCTGGTTTTTTTCAGTGTGTGGTACATAGGTCATAATTATTAGTCAATTATATGAGTAAGTAAATAAGATGTGACTATTAGTTCTACCTACCAACAAGGAATTTGACAAGGAGCATCTCAAACGGATGATTCAAAATGTCTGCAAACTGAAGAATACCATAAAGTGAAAAGTATTGCATTGTTGTTAATAATAATCTAAAATTGGTTAAATATGTAAATTCAAAAATCTTTTTTGGTACAACAAAGTCTCAAAATCTAAGGAAGTATTTCCTGTAGTAATTCAGAAAATTACAATATTAAACCTTTTATCTACAAAAAAAATCATATGTATTAAGAACATGTATTGAAATAAGATAGTTCTCTCCAAGATAGTATTTTTAAAGTTCTATTAGAAACAGCAATTTAAAAGACTGGACAGAGTAGACTGAGAGAAGAGTAAGCTGACAAAAAAGAAGAGAGACTGAACAAAACTGTTGAAACTCTATTCAGGGAGCAGATTGTGTAATTTAGACACAAATATTCCACTCCCAGGAAACCCTGCGGCTATCATTTTATTGCAATGTTTTCCAAGAACTGATACCAATAGCAATGACAAAGGCCACTTAATTGTTGTGAGAATATTCTAGCTAAAGGGCAAAGAAATGATTAGTGCACATCTTCAGCATAATTTCATTTAAAAATGCTTCTTTCAAATGTGGTTCTTGGAAGAGCTATGCTCAACTTATGTTTTACACAATTCTATGTCATTTCCCCTGGGGGTCAGGTTTTCTCTGCCTGTAAGGTTGGTAACAAGCAAGGTTACTGACAAGCCAACAAGCCCTTCTAAACCTCCTACAAGGGCATTCCAGCTTAATAATTCTTGAAGTCCAGCCTTTAGGATCCTTCTTAAGAGTCCATTTGTAAATTCTTGTGGATAACAGATTGATGACATCATCGAGCTTTTCCACCCAACATACTACTTGTAGCTTCCTAATATATTAAATATGACTACAATTTGGTATTCATAGACTAACACCAACAAGCTCATTGACTTTATCAAATATATCTAGATCAGTATTCTTTTAGAAATATGGCTGTTATCCAAGGCTCTGACTCTACAAAGGCCTGTATGCATGCACATGCAGATGGTAGAATTTCCAGTCGGGAGAGGTAGGACTGTGCTGTTAGTTTGTCCTTTTTGCTGCCTTGAATCAGTTGTAATTTTTAAATGCTGCTCATTTTATTTTCATAAATATGAATTACTCTTTAATCTGTCACTAGCACTTGCCTCAAACACTATTTCTGACAAGATTTTCAGTGACTGAGCTTTAGCATGTACTAAATTCATACATCATTCATTCTTTTTTTTCAAGATTTATTTATTTATTTATTTATTTATTTATTTATTTATTTATTTATTTATTTATTATGTACCTGCATGAATATATGCATGCCATGTGTGTGAAGGTGCCTTTGAAGGCCACAAAAAGGTTCTTGGATCCTCTGGAAGCAGAGTTACAGGCAGTTGTGAACTACCAGCTGTGGGTGCTGGGAAGCAAACGCAAGTCCTTTGGAAGAGCAGCGAGTGCTCTTAACCGCTGAGCTATCTCTCCAGTCCCCATGACTCACTGTTTATCAATGAAACCTGTGCAGAAACCAGTCCACACCTCACTTGGTACAGTGCCTGTGCATTTACATTGTATGGACTCTAAAGATAACTGAGAAGTAGTTGTTAAAATTTTTTAAGTTCATAGAGCATACTTTATAACATAAAACATAGAAAGTGTTCATTTTAATCCATCCTGTAAATAATAATTATTTTCTTAATAAAATGAAGCATTTTAAAAGATGTATGTGTTTATCTTCATGAGTTTCTGTGTACCACACACATGAAGGTACCCCTGGATGCTAGAGGACATCAGATCTCATAGAACTGGAGTTACAGGTGGTTGTGAGATGCCCAATGTGGATACAAGGAATAGAAACCAGGTCCTAGGTAAGAGCAGAATATTTTTTTAAACCAGTAAGCCATCTCTTCAGCTCATGATAAACAATTCTTACATGTTTCTCCCAAGTTTATTTCTATAGTTTATCATTCTTCGATTCTTTGCTATCTCTAAATTATCTTTTGTTTTAAAACAATTTGTGGTAGGAGTGTCTAGGGGTTTTTGATCTCCTGAAAAAGCAGGGGTTTCCATATAGGAGACGCACGAAGAGACGGGAGAGAGTCATAAATGGGTAGTACTCTAAATCACCGAACTCACATTGTTCTCCAGAATGAATCATTCTGTGCAGATGCCAGATAACCAAAGCAGTGCTGTACATGGAGACCCATCCAAAATATTTCTGCCCATGAACTTCATAAACAAGTTGTCAACAAACATGCATACGTAGCTGTTTTCCCTGCAAAGGGAATCTCCCAACTCCTCTGGCTGCTCATCTGACTCTGCAGAGAATTTACTTCTGAATAATTTTAATCAGACCAAGCTTCTCTGTTGGCCAAAAGAGCAGAGGAATTTTCATTCCTCGGAAGAAGCTGTTCTGCCCTCGGCACAGGATGCTCCGAGCAGCTAGCTCCCCACCTCAGAGGTCCACTTTTAATGCTTTGCCTCTGTTCCAGACTGAGTCACAGGCATATTTTTTCCCGGTATTCTTGTTCTTGCCCGCTGTCTTCCGTTGTGGCATGCCGCGTTCTGCCTCGACTTCATTTTTCAGTCTTCCCTCTTCTTTTTGATATTTTAAACAAAACAAAACATGTTCTTTTTTATTTAAAGCCTTCAAGTCAGCCTTATGCTACCTTGAAGATTTTCCATAAATAGTTCATTTAATGGTTTAATCAATTTGTATGCCTTCAGTAACAGATCTGTTTCTCGGGCAGAGCTTCCTGTCCATTTGTGAGAGGCATTTGTTTTTAGTTCAGCCCTGACACCAAGCTTGAGAATCACCCAGTCCTACAGCTGGTTCTCTGATATTATAAATCATGAGCATATAAAAAGAAAATCCATCTGCTAAGGTTTAGATGTAGCTTGAGGACATCCCTGAAGGTTCATTGCTAGGAGCCTGGTCCCCACTGTGACCATGTTGGGAGGAAGTAGAGTCTTTAAGAGGTACAGCACAGGGGAAGGTGATTTGGTCATGCAGGCACTGCTCTGGGAAGGAAGTATTGCAGTTCTCACAGGAGTTCGATACTCCCTACAAGAACAGACTGTTATAAAAAGAGCAAGAAGGCTTCTGAATCAGTGTAGCTGTCTGCCTTACCATAGGATCTTTGGTACACATGCTCCAGCATTGTGATACTGACTGCCATGAGGCCCTCAATACAAGGTCCCAGACTATGAGCTAAATAAACACCCTCTTGTTGGCTGGCAAGATGGTTCAACAGGTAGAGGCAATTTCTGCTCAAGGCTGACAACCCAAGTTCAAATTCCAGATTCCTTGTAAAGGTAGAAGGAGAGAACCAAGTTCAAAAAGTTGTCCTCTGACCTCCACAGGCATACCAAGGCATCCATACCCCTACCCCACATCATACACACACACACACACACACACACACACACACACACACACACACACACACTAATAGTAATAGTAATAATAACAGTAGCAAAAGAATAGTAATCTCTTTTCTTCTTGAAGTACCCATATGCTATCCTATTGAGTATCTCTCTGGCCCTGAGGCCCTGATTTTGCCTCTACTCTGCTTGCTACTCATGTGGAGCTTTAGGATGTGTTGTACAGAAACATGTAGCAGAGAAGGACACTCACAGTAAAGAGAAGGCTACCCAATGTTCCCAAAGTCAAATCTTGGCACTATGTCAGGGGTCATAGTACAAACAAGAAAGGAAGAGATGATACATTGGCCTCCTTACTTTATATTAACTGCTTTTGAGCAGAAATATTGTGTCTTAAGAAATGGATGAATGGGTAGGTAAATACATTACCAATTCTCATTCTAAAATCTATTCCTTTTAACCTTTAATTTTATAAAATTTCCTCATTTTTTAGGTATGTTTGCATATTTCTATGTAATTTTAGAAAGTTTAATAATAAGTTAGAAAGGGTAGAATACCATCATTTTAAAAAGTATATCTGACAAGATATCAGGGACCTTGAATTTTTAGTCTTCAACCCAGCATCTTCTCATAATAACCAGAAAATAAAAGTTAAAACAGCACTAAAAAACAAGGCTCACATGTAACCTTTTAGAGAATTCTAGAGGCATTCTTAAAAATTTCCAACAAGCATATTTACTTGGAAGTAGATTGAGAAGCAAAACGTTTTCTGCATTTACCATATGAAATGTAAGTTCGCCTTTCACAAAACAGGTAGGAAGGTACAGGCTTTTCCTACAGTCGTCTCCAAACTGAGACATAGTAGTTTAGAACTGATGAAAAAGAGAACAAGAACAGCGGTACAGCTGTCACTTCCAAGGCACCAATATGTGAGGCACATATTTGCACCTAGCAGGCACATTAAGTGTTTGTTTTATTATTTGCACAGCTTTTCTGCACGTGTCTAAAGATTTTATCTCACTGAAGAACAACATCTGTTTCATGAGTAGAATTTCCCCTGTATTCACAAGGGACCTTGTGTCTAGTTCAGTCCTGACACTAAATGGAAGAGCTACCTCAGCCTGTAGCTGATTCTCTACCATGTGAATCAGAGGCAGAGGCGGGAAAAAAAGAAAACATAGGAGGGACTTGGCTTATTTGAGTGCTAAGTCAACAGAAGAAGCGGAAGATAATATATTTTGTCTGTGTGTACGTATTTCTTTTCATGTAGACTGCCTCAGGCTACTAGTAAGGGCAACAAGAAGAGCCGTGGAAGTTGCCTGTGCAGCGAGCTTTACCTGTGCATCTGTTGGGAAGCGCCTCTGTTTTTTTTTTTTTTTTACAGAATATGAATGTTTCCTTCATTCTGGGGAAACTGACAGAGCGTGGGCAAATGTTCCAACTGAGTCCAGAAAAACCAAGTAAGAAGTGCCTATCAGGAAGAGAGCTGACTGGGTGCATTGGCCTCGACTGCTCTCCACTTGCAAGAAAGCTGCAAGGGCTCAGAGAGATGCAGATGACCAAGGTCTCGGTGGGTCTCACTTGACTAAAAGGCAGTTAAAGAGTAGTCAGTTAAGCAGTGGCATGGGGTCTATGGCAGGATAGAGAGAAAAGAGTAGTGGCTTCAAGTGTTAGAGTCACAGCTCAACTCTAAAGATGACTAGGACAGAGGTACAGGAATCCTTCAAAGGCTGCTTGGGATCCTCACTAAGATGGGCAGGTAGAGGTCCCAGGAAAGGAAGAACAGTCTTTCATAGAAAGATCAAAGATAAATATGGGATACAAAACCCAGCAGCCTAAGAAACTGACAGGGAAGGAAAGGGAAAGCAGCGCAATGCCAACTTGATGACAGAGTGCTGAGCATCCTGTGAGCCACAGGAAGGAGTGAAATGCTGATGTGTACTCCCGTGAGGCCTGTGTGCGTCATGTGCAGCTCCCACAGAAGAGTGGGACGATGGGGGTTAAAATACAAACAGCAGCATGGAAGCTAATCTTATTCTTCATAATTTTCTCCATTATCTGAGTTTTCTGCACTAGGCATTGTGTCATTACTAGGAAAAATAAAGGTAATAAATAATATAATAAAATATACCTGTGTTTTAATTATAGAAGCAATATATAATGTAATTAAAAAAAATTTTTTTTTGAGATAGGATTTCACTGTGTAGCACTGGATGTCCTGGAACTCTCTGCAGACCAGGCTGGTCTCAGACTCGGAGATCCACCTACCTCTGTCTCCTGAGTTCTGGGATTAAAGGCATGCAGTACTATATCTGGCTATGAAAAAATCTTAGTAAGAAGAAAGATACATGACTTAACTACCCTGTTACCATCTTGTAAATGCCCTCATTTCTTTTATATTTACATTCTAAATATTTTTAAGTACTGCACATAAGTTTTAAAATAAAATTTCAATTTATATTCCTTAGAGATTTATGTTCATTTTATCTTATTGCATAATCTTTTATTGTTCTAGACAATTTCACATACTGCTCAGTGTAAACTGACCACTCACACTACTTCCCTTCTCAATCTCTATGCCATTCTTGTTTATGATCCCCACTCCTCACAAATCTCTCCAATCTTCACGTGCATGTGTGGTGGGTTGAATGAGAATGGTCCCCAGAGGCTCATATATTTGGATGATTAGTCCCCAGTTAGTAGAACTATTTGGAGTTGTGGTCTTATTGGGGGAGGCATGTCACTGGGGGTAGGCTTTGAGGTTTCAAAGACTAGTGTCATTCCCATTGAGCTCTCTGCGCTCCGTCTGTGGTTCAAGATGTGAGCTCTCGCCTGTTCCTGCCACCTGCCTTTAATCGGCTATCATAGATTCTAACTCTCTGTAACCATAAGCCCAATAACATGCTTTCTTGTGTCAGTTGCCTTGGTCACAATGTTTTATCACAGCAGTAGAAAAGTACACACTATACCATTTTGTGGGTTGTGTGAGTGCATGTGTATGTGCACGTGTGGTAGAATCGAGCTCTACAAGCTGCTGGAGATCCGTTCCCACTGTTACTTGACTTTCCAAAACTGTCACTTCATTGATTAACACCTTCAGCAGAACTGACTAATAGCCCCCACTTCATAGAACCCTACCAGAAATGGGGTATGAAAGTTCTCTTTTGGGTAATCTATCAGACAGGGAGGGAAAGATACTAAATTTTTGTTCTGATTGCCATTATTTTCTTTGCTTTCAAGATCACTAAGAGGAATGTCTAAACACAGATCAACACATTCCAAATGATGAGTTACTGGACTCATCCCTGTTTATCATACTGTGCACTCATGTAATCGGGATCAAAGCAAAATGAAAACACCACAACACTTAGAGGAATCCCTCCCTCTTACAACACCCAGTGAGCCTGAGGAGAATGACAGCTGAAACAAGAGAAACAGTTCTCAGAAATTCTCACTTCCAGCGGAAGGAAGATCTTGATTCTGGATCAGAAACAATACTTTTTAAAGCTAAGTTCTTTGAAATGCGAGAGGAAGAATTCTCAAAGGAGAAAAGGCTGGAGAGAACCAGAAAGAGCAGGTCTGGGAGGAAAGAAGGCAGCAAGTGCCTCTGTGCCAGATGGGAGACTGAGCAGAATGTGGAGAAAGACCAGACTCCCCCACTCCACTCCTCCAACACAAACAGTGCGGATGAAATTCAACCGGATCTGAGGCTGGAACGACCAATCGAAGGAACTGAAGGAGGCCTCGGGAAGGGATCAGCTGGGCCAGATGAGCCAAGTCCTGTAGGCCATCATGATTCTGTGTACAACGTGCGTGGAAGGCAGAAAGCAGCCATCCACAAAAGCTGCCCACATATAGTCCTGGGAGAGACCCACGGCTGGGGCACTACTGACTCCATTCTAGACATTGCTTCCCAGTGGATGTATAATGCGGCAGCTGAGAGAGTGGTACCACTAAGACATCCATGCATGACTTTGGGAATGTATGTAACTTGGGCCTGAGAAGTAGAGCTACTGAGAACAAAGTGCTGGAAAAGGGGGCTGTAGGAAGTAAGAGGCAGAATAGGATGGGATGGAGAAGACGAGAAAATGTGTATGTCTGAACTGTGGCCCTTTATCTAAGAATAATCCTAGTAGGTACCATAAGGAAAGTGGTAGTGAGGCAGGATTTAAATAAAGTATCTTAGAATTTACCAGAATAAAGAAAGACATGAGTCTTCCTGGAAAGAGTATATTGTGTACCAGGAATATTCCCAAGTAAATCTATCTCAGCAAAATTTCAGGGCTTCAAAGACTAAAATAAAAATATTAAAAGCTGACATAGAGGGGAAATAGACTATATTTCTTTTTTTAAACCGGCACTTACAGATATAAGAGTTTCCTTACAGGTAAGAACAAAGCCCAAAGTCTAGGAAGTAGCATCTTTACAGTGCTGAAAAGAAAGAAAAGAAGGAAGGAAGGAAGGAAGGAAGGAAGGAAGGAAGGAAGGAAGGAAGGAAGGAAGGAAACCATTGACTCAGAAGTATGTGCTTCATCAAATGTTTTAGGAGTGAGAACAAAATAAAGCCATTTCAGTTCAAACACTAGGAGATCACCCACTGCAGATCCTCTCTGAAGGAAGCACAGAGGGGAGGGGCTGAGCATGAAGTACATCCGAGGGAAGAACGCCATGCAAGCAGCAATGACAGGCACAGCTAATGGCCGAGACAGTGGTAAACTCAATTAATGGCTCACCAGGAACAGAACAACACAGACACTTACTTTTTGTTGATCAAATAGGTAGGGCAGTGAAACGGCTCAGCAGGTCAGGGTGTCCACTGTGAAGCTGGACAATCTGAGTTCAATCCCCTGAACTCACACGAAGGAAGGAGAGCACCGACTCCCAGGTTATCGTCTGGCCTCTCTGACCTGCCCAAACACACTGCTGCGTGCGTGTGTGTGTGTGTGTGTGTGTGTGTGTGTGTGTGTGTGTGTGCAAATTACAAAGTAAATAAATAATTTTAAAGAACACTTAAAAAGAATTTTAAGTGTAATTATAGTGCTAAAATATTTAGTTTTCCTCAGCTGAAAAGTATAGGCACTAAACTGATTTACATATCATTTAATATGTTACACTCAGCATTTAAATGTTTGTGCTACAGCAAGAGAAATAGTCTTCCCCTGAGATGAACACACCAATCTGTTATCTAATGACAAATGTCAGCTCTAAAAACATACATGCAAATAATATTATACAAGCTGAGCCGGTTATATTTAGGGAGATATATGTATATGCCTATATGTTTACATGTATGCATGTAATAATTGATGAAAAAGGAAGGCCATTAGTTTGTAAGAGAGAAAGGAGAGTTATATAGGAGAGCTTGAAGGGAGGAAAGGGAAGGGAGAAATGTAATTATTATAATCTCAAAAACAAATTTAAAAAAAAAGCATAAAAACAGAATCCAAATTGTAACTCTGAAAATTAAAAAGATTAGAAAAAGTGGTCCAGTTTCACTCATCACAAAAAGTAAGAAAATAAGAAACAGAATCAAAAGAAAAAACACTAAAACAGGTGGCTGAAGTAATTCTAATACATTAATGAACATAATGAATGTAAGAAAGCACATCCATCAAAGATACAATTCAAAAAAGGTATAAAAGCAAAAATGAGATACAGGATATACATCTATGTATCTTAAGTGACACAATAAAAGCAAAATCCCCGATTAATAAGATAAAAATGCGTGTTTAGGCCAGACATGGCATATATACTTGTGATCTCAGTACATGGAAGGCTGCGTGAAAGTCGGGGGTTAAGGCCATCCTGGGCTATATGAGACTCTGTCTGGGGAAAAATGTTTTTATTTACAATTTATTTTCCCTTCCAGATATAATGCGGAAATGCATGTCAAGGGAAAACCAATTTTAAAATGTTTGTACTCATTTTAGATAATAGAATTAAATAAGAAATTCTAAGGTTGGTAGAAACATACTACAGAATAAGAAAATATAATTTTTTTTTCAAGAAGAATCAGTAACTATGAGTCTAAACCCTCCTAAAAAGTAAATGGTTCCACTACAGTGGAAGATTTTTTTTTTTAACATTTATTTATTATGCACGCTGTGTTCTGTGTTTGCCTGCAGGCCAGAAGAGGGCACCAGATCTCATTACAGATGGTTGTGAGCCACCCTGTGGTTGCTGGGAATTGAACTCAGGACCCCTGGAAGAGCAGCCAATGCTCTTAACTGCTGAGCCATCTCTCCAGCCCTACAGAGGAAGATTTTTAAGATAAATTCTCCAGAAAGTAAGAGATTAAGAAGCCAAAACATGGGGCCAGTCATCCTGGCTTACACCTTTCATCCCAGCACTTGGGAAAGAGGGCCAGGCAGATCTCTGTGAGTTCCAGGCCTGCCTGGTCTATATAAGGAGACCCTTCTATAAAAGAAAAAAAGTAAAAAACTCTAAGAGTATAATAAATTTGAAAATTATAATTATATATCATGACTCTCAAAAAGAGAACATTCATTTCTTTTGAAAACATTTATAAAATACTGATTAATAATTAAGCCACCAAAGAAGTCCTGTGGATTTCAGGAAATTAGCATTAATGCATAAGTTTTTTTTTTTTTTTTTTTTTTTTTTGGTTTTTCGAGACAGGGTTTCTCTGTGTAGCTTTGCGCCTTTCCTGGAACTCACTTGGTAGCCCAGGCTGGCCTCGAACTCACAGAGATTCGCCTGCCTCTGCCTCCCGAGTGCTGGGATTAAAGGCGTGCGCCGCCGCCACCACCACCCGGCAAGTATTTTTAACCAAAAGCAATTACATTACATTTAGTTTACAGTTAAAAGACAAGTAAAATCTATTGTAAACTCTATTTTGATTGGATGGAACAGTCTTAGGTAGCCCATCTTGACCTTAGACTCTTGGTCCTCCTGCCTCAACTTCTCAAGTGCTAGAATGAAAAACTAATTTTAGATAAGGCAGGAATTACAAAGAAAATCTGTAACCCAAGTGCTGTAAGGAAATCTTGAGCCATGCCGTAAAGCAATATTAAGAAAGAAATGTCTGTCCTTATATGCATGTATGTGAAAGAAAAATGAACTGTTTTCAACTGAAGAGTCTGGAAAAAGGGCAGAGTAAGTCCAAAGAAGATTAAAAAGGAACAAATAATAAAGGTAAAAGTAAATTTATGAAATAGAAAAAAATAATATAGGTAACTGGAAACACTTAAAGACCATTCACAAAAATTACTAATGGAATAACTATTCATACACAGTTACCAGGATTGTTAAAAAAGAAAAAAAAGGCTATAGAAGTAAAGGGAACAAAAAAATCCTGAAACCAAGTCTCCTCCTATAAAAAGCATTAGACTGAGATAGCTCAAATCTTGTGTGTTACCTGCAATGAAGACATGGCTCTTCATATTCCCTATGTTCTTATAGTACAGTTTCTAAAAACAATAAAGCATTCATTTTCAGATAGCATGTTAGTCAGGATGCTAGGGCAGAGCTTTAGACCAATTTTTTTGTTTAGAAGGCAGATAGATCCCAGTTTAACTGCTATTCTTCCCCAAACGCCCCTGAAGTATAAGGAAAGAAAAGTTTCAAGCTTTTAAACACAAAAATAAAGGGCAGATGGACACACACACACACACACACACACACACACACACACACACACACACACACACACGGAATCTAGGTGACACAATTCCTGGAGCACTGACCCAGCACACTAGTTACCCTGTGCAGTCCCTGGGAACCTGCGATGAGACTGCAGAAACAGGCACCTGGCAATCACATCCTGGCTGAGGGCTTTAGTCTCTTGTAGAGCATAGAAAGTGACCATGCTGATCCATTCCCCTATGTTAAGACATTTGATCTGGATTGTGTTCATGTAGATCGCTATAACAAAATACTTTGGACTGCATGGCTTGAAGAACAGATATATATTTCTCACCATTTTAGAGGCTGAAGTCCAAGGCTAGAGTGCTAGCAAGTTCAAAGTTCATTTCTCCTAATAAAGGCCAACTTCCTGGCGTGTAGCTATCTTCTCACTATGTTGTCGCTCTGGCTGAGAGAAGATGCTAATCCCCTGTGAGGGGCTCCATTCTCCCAACCTCATCTAAACAAGCCCACTTCCAAATATCTGCACATTGTGGATAGAGTTTCAACACATGAATTTGGGGGACACAAATATTTAGTTTACAAAATGAGTTTCCCAGAAAACAAGAGAACAAATATAATTTATCTTCTTCTGATTTTAATTAAGTTCAGAAGCCCTCAAACCCAAACTGGTTGAGAAAAATGATCCTTTGCCTTTTAAAATGAGTATTTCACAGAGATTCCTCTCCCCTTCCCTGATTTTTCCCTTTAGCTTATAAACTAACAAAGAACTTTGCTGGGTTATGACCATGCCTGAGGGCTTTATGAAAACTAAAGCTCAGGAGCAATGAAAAATCTACAGCAAACTGTTCAGGCTGCTGCCTAGGTGCCGCGTGGCTGCAGTTAACCACTTACATTAAGCTGTGAGAGAGAAAGTGATCAAGGGGTAGAATTTGTATGTAAAAGAGGAGCAACAAAGGAAGATTTGGGATAAAACCCAGGTGTGAGGGGGAAAAAAAAAACTTTCCCTAAAAAGATTGGTATAGATAGTGGGGGAAGGACCCTGACATGGTTGCTGACAACATCCCGGTCCAGGTCTCCTGAAGGGCAGAATAGTTACAAGCACAGACCTGGACCAGCCTCTAGGCGCTCACTACTCAGAGGGCCTCAAGTTACTGCTCTTCTATCCCAGTGTACTGCCATACAACCTCTCCCAAAAGGCCCAAGAGTGGCTCAACTCACTGCCCAGCAGGCACAAATGCTAAGCCTTGCCAGCATCTTTATGGTATCAATTCAGTAGACATACAGAAAAGCCAGAGCTGGTGGAAGCAGGACTCCATCTGGATTGAAAAGGATGGATTAAGCAACCAAAAGCCCAAGGCAGAGACTTCAGGCAGGAGTGGAGCCATCAGAAAACATCCCCAGTAGGACCTCCAGTGAGATCTATAGGTCTTCAGTGGGCAACAGCAGCCTGGGGAAGCTACAACCTCAAGACTCCAACTGCACAGGGCGGAACAGAAGCACAGCCTATGCTCAACAATGATGTGGAGCACAGCTCCCCCAGGCTTTGGGTGTTCCCCTTGCTCCAGAGTGCACAGAAACCGGGACATGGGGCTTTAAGACTGGGTTATTTTTTCCATGTTCTTACTTCTCCTTTTCCTTGTCTCCTTTTTAGAAGATTGTATCTCCTAAGCGTATTGGAAGCAGAAAACTCACTTGATTTTACAATCTCGTGGTTAGAGTACCTTCATCCCGACATGCTTTGAGTCTAGCCATAGCTGATCTAGATACAGCCAGATAACCACCTGGATTTTTCCCTTTTGAGCAGGTGCTGGAAGAAGTTAAATGGGACATCTGAACACACCACTTACACTTAAGGCTCAGGGAACATGGCGGAAGAGCGAGTGGAAGGACTGTAAGAGCCAGAGGACTGCTGGGAACTAGTCCAGACAGGCCATGAATTTTCAACAATATGGATGCCTACACAAGACCATACCAGTTGACATCTCAGCACAGCTAAGAGAAATTGCATTTTATTATCATTTTTAAGTGATTGTATCAATTTGCCTTTTTACCAATAGGAAAATAAATACCCATTTCTTTACATAACTGGGTATTTAGATGTACATTCAACAACTGAACATAACCATCTTTCTTTTAGTTTACCCTCAAAGCTTAAAGGAAACCCTTCAAATAAAGTACCTTTTTCATTTACATACTCGAGCTTTAGAAAAATCAACATGCTAATGCTCAAAATATTCTACCCACAGTCCAAGATATAAGTGGGTCTCTATACAATCGGTTCTAGAATAGCAAACTGCCTTTATCTTAATTTTCCTTCTTTTAAAACATTGTATTTGTTGGAATTCACATATGAATACAACATACTGTCATCATACACACCTCTAGCCTCTCCAAATCCTTCCATGTGTCACTCCAGAACCCCTCCCAAATTCATGTCCATCCTCTGCTATAATTATATATATATATATATGTGTGTGTGTGTGTGTGTGTGTGTGTGTGTGTGTGTGTGTGTGTGCATATACATATCCACTTAGTGTTGCTTGTATGCATATGGGTGTAGGCTGAACAGTTAGGCATGGGCAAACAATTAGAAGGCTCATCTCTGAAGAAACTGGCTGTCTTTTCCTCAGCAGCCATGGACTGCCAATAGTTCTTCAGCTAGTGGTGAGGCCTTGTGAGCCCTTCCTACATCTGCATATTATCCTCTGACCTCTGCACATATTCTCCCTCCCCCTAAATGAATAAAATATAAGTAAGGGAGGAAATAAGTATAAATAAGAGTCTCAGCTTTCACCTACCTCATCTTTATCTACTGTAGTTATGGGATGTCACAAGGATTTGTTACTAGTAACAAAATTCTCAAGTTTGTGAATATTTTTTTCAACTTATAGTAATAGATTCAAAATTAGCCTTGTAGCCAGGTGGTGGTGGTGGTGGTGGTGGTGGTGGTGGTGGTGGTGGTGGTGGTGATGGTGGTGGTGGTGCACGCCTTTAATCCCAGCACTTGGGAGGCAGAGGCAGATGGATCTTTGTGAGTGCAAGGCCAGCCTGGTCTACAGAGCGAGATCCAGGAAAGGCACAAAAATACACAGAGAAAGCCTGTCTCGAAAAAAAAAAAAAAAAAAAAAGTCTTGTAATTATCATTGTCGTCTTAATATTCTAATAAGCTATGCTTCATTTTTCTAGTTCTTGTCTTTCTCCCTTTTCTATTCCCTTTTTAAAAATTTGTTTATTTTATGTGAATTATTCTCCTTCTTGTGTTATGTGTACCATGTGTGTACCTGGTGCATGCAGAGGACAGAAGAAGGTGTCAGATTCCCTGGAACCAGAATTAGGAACAGTTGTAAGCAGCCTTGTGGATGCTGGGAACTGAACTCAGGTCCTCTGCAAAAACATCAATTTCACTGACTCATCTCTCCAGACCCCCTTTTGTTTTTGTTTTTGATTTGGTTCCTTGAAACAGAGTCTCATTCTGTAGCATAGACTGGTTTCACACACAGCAATCCTCCTGTCTCAGCTTTCCAAGTGCTGAGTTTACAATCAGAAGCCACTGCACTTAGTCTATGCTTTATTGGGTAAGAAAATAAAGGTGTAGAATAAATCATGAAATCTGGCATCATGTGAAAGTCAGTCATTGAGCTGAGGTGGAAAAAGATAGAGCTCCACTGTGTAGAGATTATGTAAAGAAGTATACAGTGTTCTACAGTTAATAGTAACCAAACTTAGTCAAAATTATTTCTCACTTCCACTGTGAGCTCTTCTACACTATACACTTGGGACTTTCATCTCTTCATTTGGTATTTGAAAACATCTAATAATAACAAAAGGGATTTTTTTTCTTCCTGGGGTCAAATGAAATCAGAGATCATGGGACTTCTAATGAAGACTGCCCTTTACAAACAGGAATCTCTGTACTCTGTTTGTTTGTTTGTTTGTTTTTCACTGTGACCAAATATGCCTCATGAACAACTTAGAGAAGAAAGATTTATTATGGCTGATGGTTCCAGAGATCTCATTCTGTGACTAGCTGGCTCCATTGCTGTAGGCTTGAGGTGAGTCTGAAACATGTTGGGGGAGAGAATAGTTGAGCTGCTCACCTCATGGCAGCCAGGAAGCAGAGTGTTTGGAGTAGGCTGGGCACAAGGTATACCCTTAAGCACATACTCCCAGTGGTCTGCTTCTTCCAAAGTCCCTGTCTCCACAGCTTCTGCCACCTCTCAATGACATCATCACATAGTCATCCATTAAAGAATGAATCTATTAATGAATCAAAGCCCTCACGATCCAATCATTCCCCCAAAGCTCCACCTCTGAACATGGCTTTCTGGATCAAGACTTAAATACATGAACTTTCCAGGGACATTTCATATCTAAACCACAAATGCACCACACTTTGTGGGCACTGGGAATAAAAGAGTAAGTGGGTGACTAGTAAATGACAGAAGCAGATTTAGGCTATAATTAAATGATTTTGGGAATAAAAAGAAAGAAAAAGTAGAGCTGTGCAGAGAAAATACATCCATTTGAGCACTTTTGGGCACTTAATTGTTTCATAGTTGCCAAATGCGTGCACATTGAAATGATTGTTCACTTACTGTGAAGCAGCGTCTCCCAGAACGGCCCCTCTGATATTCTGGAGGACCTATTTCCTTACACTGGTTGATTTGTAAAAAGGACTTCATTCTAGCTTTTTAGCTATTTGTCCACTGGTGACTCTTTCCTCTACATTTAGTCTTTACCTATGATTCCTGCTCAACTGAGCATGTTAGTTTCAGCACTATACTATCCTGGCAATTTTGCCTATTCAAATATGTCTTTGTACTCAGAGGGATCAAACTGGAACTTCCCTGAAGGCCTATACACAGACATATATGCAGGCAAAATATTAAGACAAAAATAAAACTAGTTGACATGCCAATGTGGACAGGGGAAATTCTACGTGGTCCCATTCCTACATAAAAAGCTACAGGTGGTCAATGCCTATAGAGAGAGGAAAGATCAGTCTTCTCCAGGGCAAATTCTTGCATAGATTGTTCATTCCCAAACTGTCAGTTCTAGACACATTTACATACAAGCAAAGTTAACAAACTCAATACATTGTGTATACTCGTATGCATATATATGCATATAATGTAACAATAATAAAGGAGAAGATCATTAATTTAGGAGAGAGACACAGGAGGTTGGAGGGGAGAAAGGGAAAGGTGAGAATGATGGACATACACTGTTCATGTGTAAAGCTGTCAAAAATATAGAATTATTAAATAAAGCCAACCCAAAAACAAGTGTGTCACTGTATCGTTATTATCTTAGCAAGCATAAATTAATTGTACATGTAGACATCTTCACATAAGTATCTCACAAATATTCAATGCATTTTCAAAATCAAATAACGTCTCCTCTCAAATCTTAGCAAAGTGACGGGACTATCAACACACTTCTTCAAAACAGACAACTCAGCTTACTCCTCCCCCTCCTCTCTGTGACCTTGTCTCTGCACACTTGGGTCCTGTCAAAACACATCACCTTTATAGTATGCCATCATCTGGCTTAAGCCATCATCATCTTCATGAACCATAGTTGAATGATGTTTATACTCTACTCAAACCTGAAGGTTAAGAAAATGGAATTCCCTAAGATGGCCCACCTGAGGCTTGTGAGGAGACCTGACCAGCTCTAGATGAAACCAGTCCTGTCCATTCATATTCTCAGAGTGTGCAGTCAACTGGTCTGTTTCTCACAAATACTAGGTTCCATCCCACTTGAGGGCCTCGAACCTGGGGTTTTCTTAGCCTAGAATTTATTTCTAGTTTCTACCTGATCCTCAACAACTCCTACTCAGTATGTGTGTCTCAGCTCAAACATCCCTTGCTCAAAGCACAATCCCATGTTACTGTTGAAGTAGAATTAAGCAGTTCAAGGCTACCAATTAAGTTCTTGCGTTGTCCTTTGCTGGCCTGCACAACAATGGTCACAGTTTCTAACCTTCCATTTGCTTATTTGGCATTGCTCTTCCCTACTAGAATATAAGCCCTGAGAGTGTAGGAACAGAGCTGACATAGAATACGTGCCATATTGAATGTTTGTAAATAGGTGAATATGTGATTGAAAATAAAAGTGGAAATTCCTTAACACTTAAAAACCTCAATATTGAATCCCTAGCTAAAATCAGTCATTAAATAAGGTATGCTAAATCCTGGATTTGGTGCTGATAACCATGCTTCACATTTGCTGAGTAACAAGGATGGGTTTTAAGCACTTCATTTGTGCCGCGTCTTATACATGAGCTTACAAGTCATCAAACTGAGAAGGTGATATTTAATTCACATTCTCAAAAGACACAAGGCTCAGGACAGGATAAACTGGCTTCAAACCTAGGCACTCTGGCTCCAGAGCCTTCAGGCATTGGCACTACTTAATTAGAAACTTCCCAATTTGTGAACCATGAATGAACTACAGATGTGCCACCTGTAATTGATTCGTTCGGCCCTGGGGCAGCCAGGCTGGTGGCCCCAGGCTGTGAGCAGTCTAGTCCAGGGCATCTAAGAGGATGGGTGATCAGCTCTGATGCTGTTCTCCATCTCTCTAAACAGAGGTGAGGAACCCTGACTATGCCCGATGCTTCACTGTGGATGAGTCGCACACCCTAAACTTGGCCATCTATCTTGGCAGCACTGTGGTCCAGATACCTCTGGAGCTCCTAGAGAAGTTTTTATCCAAAGTGCATGTGTGACACAGACAGCAGCCCTAGGCTCCAATTCTTGTGGACAGAGAAGTAGAGGCTACCTAAAAAGGATTCTGTTCTCATATAATTGAGTACATCTGTCAGGCAGCCACAGACATGCCCTTCAAGGTATAAGTCAGCTGGCTGCAAGATGACTGCCTGGGTACTGCTCATGGATTCAGCTAACATGAGATACATCTTTATCTTGGTTTATTTAAAACTTTTGAGTTGGGGAGCTGGAGATATAGCTCAGTGGTTAAGAACACAGGTGGCTCTTCTAGAGGACCCAGGTTCCATTCCTGCTCTCCAGGCTTACAACTATTTGTAACTCTAGTTTCAGCAGATCTGACGCCCTCACACAGACATATATGCAGGCCAAACACCAATGCACATAAAATAAAAAAATAAATTAATTAATTAAAAAAAAACTTTAAAGAAACGAGTATTAAACTCTCTTAAGGAGCTGGCGAGATTGCTCAGTGGTTAAGAGCACTTACTGCTGTGGCAGAGGACCTGGATTTGGTTCCCAGCCCCTACATGGTGGCTCACAAATATCTGTAATTCCAGTTCCAAGTAATGCAGCACCTCATCAGATCTCCTTGGGCTTCTGTACCCATGTGGTACATATACATACACTTAGGTACACACACATCCATAAAATAAGATGTATACATAAGTAATATAAAATCTCTTAGTTGGAAGCTCTTTGTGTCCATTTGATGCATTCCTGTTACATATAGTTATGATCATGGAATCAGACTCAAGTTTTCAGCAAAAACGTTGCAAAAAGATAGTGTATAGGCTTTATATAAGTTTTATATTGCTATATTTAATACATTTTACTTTATTTTTCTTGCCATAATTGTACATAAGACAAATATAACTGTTTTCTTTCTACTCAGCCTCTCCGGATACATTAAATCTGACCCAGCTGTTCTAGTTTGCTTTCTATGGCTGTGATAATGACCACGATCTAAAGCAAACTGGGGAGGAAAGGGTTTATTTTGACTTACTATTCCCAGTCACAGTCCATCACTGAAGGAACCAAAGCAGGAACTCAAGCAGGACAGGAACCAGGGGAGGCAGGAACTGAAGCCACAGAGGAACTGACTTGCTCCCCATGGCTTACTTAGCCTGCTTTCTTATATAACCCAGAATGACCTGCCCAGGTTCGGCACCAACCACAGTGGGCTAGAATCTCCTCTACCAATCAGCAATGAAGACAATGCACCACAGCCTTGCCAACAGGCAATCTGATGGAGGTATTTTCTTCACTGAGATTCCCCTTCCCATCTGATTTTAGCTTGTGGCAAGTTGATGAACTAACACTAACCAGGACAGCATCATACCCCCAGGATCATTTTTTATGTGGGTTCCAATATGAACAGGGCTGGGAATCCTCTTTATATCATACTTTATTTGAAGAATATTTATTTTATTATGGGAAAGTAAAAAGTAGGCATTTGTGTACTGCAGAGATGTGGCCCCATTCAACACCCTAGACAGCTTGCAGTTACTTGGGAAGGCACTGCATTCTCTCTTGCTGTTTTCTCTGTGTGACAGGTAAGAGTGGAGACTCTGGAGATGGAATGCTTGGTTTTAACTCCAGTTTACTCCTTAAACGTGTGACACTAAGCAGGCACCCAGCCTCTCCGTTTTGTCATATAAAAGGGGATTGTGACAGGAACCAGCGCATAATTGAAGCAAGGTATGTAAACATCCCCAAGTGATGCATGGCATATAGTAAGTGCTCCAAAATGCCAATTTTTTACTCTTTCTTATCCCCTCTTTCCCTCTCTATGTCCCACCCCTCTCTTGCTTTTGCCTAATCTTGTTCCATAGCTCTTTCATTTCCTATCTACCACAGATTAGACCAGAAACCCTCTTAATACCACACAGAGCCCAATGTTAACCTCATCTTAGTTACCACAGAGCATGGCCATTTTCGTTTTTCTGTCTGTTGTTCTCCCTTACTTCCTTGGGGGAAGCTCCTTGAGAAAGATGGTATTCTATTGGCCCATGAATACTCAGCTCCCACTGGGAGAGGCCTTGTACTTAGGTGGTCAGTGGATGATACTTGAATGGAGGAGCCCATTCTATCCCACTTCTGTAGCAATGACTTGGGACAGCAAAAGGAAGGCATCCACGTTTTCTAATATATAACCGAAAGTCTGATTACAGAGCTAAGTATGATCTTTTCCTTTTTTCTACTTTGTCCCATCTTCCTCTGGACCTAATTGCCCAAAGACTCCCTTTTCCGTTCAAATCCATCTAGTTCCCATTTGTCACTTTATTTCACTCTCTAATTGTAGGTGGGTCACAAGAAGGTTTGGTACCCTTTGGTGATGACAGTACAGTAGACAATATATTGGCAAGAGCTTCTCAACGCTTTACAATTCATGGAGCTGTTTGTCATAAAAAGACTACTCTTTGTTTGGAGATCAGCTGAGATGGCTCCAGAGTCAAGCTTGAGACTAGGCAGCAGTGTTGAACCACACCTTTCAGCAGAAGATAGCTCCTAGTGACAGCTGAATTTGTTAAAGCTTTCTCATTCTTGCCTTAGGAAGTCATCCAAGACCACCCAGTTAGTTCCTCTTGCATCTGCAGCTTGTTGCTGTTAGTTTTCTGTTTCTGTTTTCCAAGAATGAATATAGAAAAGGGCAAACAGGTAGTCTATATTACAGAGAATATTGATTTTTCCAACCATTAAGCCCACATTCTGGGTATATCTTTACAAAAGTCAATATCTAGGGTCTTGGAAAAGGAAAAATAAAAATAGAAACAAGAAAAATACCTTTTAAAAAAGTATTTAAAAAGTGTTGAGTGTGCCTGTGTAGATGTCCTGGTGTAGGGGATGAGAAGAAGAGCATCCTGAGAAGAGAGGCAGCATATGAGATGTCTCTGCTGTCCACAGAGTCTCTCCTGGGCCCTCTGTAAATGAGATTCACCTCATTTTCCCACCGCTAGATGAAACTGTGTCAGTACACTTATGGATAGACAAATAGGACAAAAATAATAAAATAAAACTTCAGGCATAAATAAATTTTGAAATTAGATTTTTCTAATCTGAATCTCTTCTCTTCCTGCAACTAGGGATGGGTAACAAAGCCAAAGGCCAAATTTGTTCCCTTGCCTATTTCCTTAGAGTTATAAGTTGTGGATGGCTTTATATTTTTAGGGAGTTGGGAAATGATCAGACAACAGTTTGTAACATGAAAATTATAATACTATGAAATTTAAATTGCAGTCTCCATAGCTTGAGAGTCAGCAGAATGTAGCGCCGCCATCCCTTACATACTGGATGTTCTGACTCCACAATGACAGGCTTGAGTAGCTGGAAAGAAATGATCACTTGACAAGGCTACAGGGTTGTCTAGACAGTGAGCATCCCTAATCCAAAAAGTTAAGATCCCAAATGCTCCTATATCAAAAGCTTGGTGCCACGCGTGGTAAGTTCCAGAGTATAAACCAGTGTTTCATGCACTAAATTATTTAAAGTAGGGCATAAAATTGTCTAAAAGGCCATATATAGAATGTGTGTATGAAACACAAACCAATTTCATGTTTAGACATTGCTTTTGTCTCCAAAATATCCCATTAGGTACATGCAAATATCCTGCAATCTTAGAATACCAATTCAATGCACTTCTGGTCACACCCATCAGACAAGGGACATGCTCCATCTCCATGATGTCGTATACTGAACATATCAACTTTGATCACTTTTCTGTCTCCTATGCACAGCACTGTCTTTCCCCTCAGCATTTACCTGAACAATTTGCAGGGCTTTTTGCCAACCAAGAATTTAGCAGAGGATGAGGACGGAGATGGTCCTTTCCTGGATCTTCTAACTAAACTAAACAAGTCATTTCATCTTCTCTGATTTAAGCTTTCTTATCTTCAAACTGTGGCCCAGACAAGACAATTCCCATGGTTCCTCAAAGCAATAAAATTACAGGCTTCTGTGACTGAAAACATCATTTTAGACCATTAAGTGAGCATAGCGGCTGAGAGCGGCTATGGCTTTGCATTTACGGCAGATCAGTGGCCATATTCATGATTTATTTTACTCCAGATCCTAAGTCAGTATCTCAACTCCCAATTATGTCACTATCCTTTTAGGAAATATGAGCAGCTTTATGATAGCTGGCTTCTTGAGAAGATTTCCAGGGATGCATTGAGCGACAGCGGTATAAACTTTATAGTTCACTGGTTTATCACCAATTTGAAGTTTAGAATTTTTTTGAGAAAAGACAAAGAAATATGCTGGTATGCGTTTTATATAGACTTTTTTTTTAAAAAAATTAAATAATAATAAACATACACTTTTGGTAACTGACAATAACAATATTGAATTTTTTTTTCTGAAGTGTTTTATCCAGGGACCACAGATTCAACTACGAACACAAACACACTCATTGTGTCTTGTTGTGGTAAGTATTTTGAGCAGAACTCTGGGTCTCTTCAGACTGGTGAATTCCATAGGAAGGCTCAAAGGCAGAACTGCAATTCCACCGAGTGCACATTTGTTCCATTCTATAGCACCACCATGTCACTCCCTCAGAGCATAAAGCAATCTACAAAGAGAAACTCTTCCCATGTGCAGATGTCCATAACTAGGACCTCTGACCAGATAATGCTATACCTGCCATCCCTGGAAAAAGAGCTGAGTAGTAGAATATGTGGAGTGCCCTGTAGCCCCTGCTAAGTGCAGGATCAGTGATTCCTAATTCCTTGTTAATGCTATGGGTTTCATGTTAACTAGCCTTAAAAGGAAGCACAGGACCACACACCATAACTTTATGTATGGAATAATACATAAGACTTCATATAAGTCAAATATGAAGAAGCCTATTGGTGGGCTGAAGAGAAATGGAGTATTTTCTCTTATGTACTCCTTGAAACCTGAAGATTTTTTTTTTTTAAAGGAATGACTTGAGTTTCTCGGTCCATGAGAAGATGACTGTATGTGTCATGGGCAGATAGTCTTCAGCAGGAAGCTTGGACTCCCAAACCCATTGGGATCAATGAGCAAACTTTGTGGTTAAACTTAACCCCCACTCCCTACCCAGCTATGTGCAGCTGTGAGCTGAAGAATGGGCATCATCATCAATAGAAGGAGAAATTAAAACATTTGTCTTCTCAGCTCTGCTGCCCCAGGACACGGTGCTAATAGCCTCATTAAAATTATGGGAGCATGTAGCTAGAGTTTTTCTGCCTGGCCCCCACAGTCAGGACAAATCTCTCTCACCCGCCAGTCCCACAGCCACTCAGACCCAACCAAGTAAACACAGAGACTTATATTGCTTACAAACTGTATGGCTGTGGCAGGCTTCTGGCTAACTGTTCTTATATCTTAAATTAACCCATTTCTATAAATTTATACCTTGCCAAGTGGCTCGTGGTTTACTGGCATCTTCATATGCGGCTTGTCATGGTGGGGGCTGGCAGTGTCTCTGACTTAGCCTTCCACTTCCCAGAATTCTTCTCCTCCTTGTCCCGCCTATACTTCCTCCTGCCTGACTACTGGCCAATCAGTGTTTTATTTACTAACCAATCAGAGCAACACATTTGCCATACAAAACATCCCACAGGAGCAACTATATCTACACACAAACTTAGAAAAGCCGGGTATTGATGGGGCCTGACTGACCCTCTACATGCCGCTTAATAAAATCCATTAAAATGTATTCTTTTAGACAAAATCAACTAATTTTAGACTAAAAACAATTTTAGATTAAATCAACTAAACATTAACATATTAACCAATGGGTCAAAGAAATCAATATCACAGATTGGATTTAGATTCTCAAATTTTAAGCCCAACCTTTTCGTGTTTCTGTGTTTTTAATCATATCCCCCAGAATAGAACAAATTCTAAGCAATAAGCCTTATCAAGGCTGTAAGGGGCTCCAGATGTGACTTTTAAAAAGAAAAGGGGAGGCTGGGTGTGGGCTATATGCCTTTGGTATCAGCACTCAGGAGACAGTAATATGCAGATCTCTGAGTTCAAGGCCAGCCTGGTCTACATTCCAAGATCAGGGACAGGCAGGGCTATTCAGTAAGATCACATCTAAAAAGGAGGAAGGAGGAGGAAGACATGGTGGTGGCATAGTCAAGGGACAGATATTATCTGGAAAATCTTCCTGCTTGTAAGGGTTGAACAGGGCTCCTCAGATACATATAAGCCTTTTAGTGGTTCCTGTTTATGGGGCTGGAGAGATAGCTCAGCTGCTAACAGGGCTTGCTGCTTATGCAGAAGATAGTTCAGTTCCCATTATCCTTATCAGATGGCTCACGGATGCCTATATCACCAGCTGCTTGGACACGTACTCACACAGGCGTGCACACACACACACACACACACACACACACACACACACACCATAATAAAATAAATCTTAAAGATTCCCATTTTGGGGGCTGGTGAGATGGCTTGGTAATTAAAGTACCTGCCATCAAGTCTGAAGACCTGAGTTCAATCCCTAGGATCCACATAGTGGAAGGTGAGAGCCGAATTCCACAAATTTTCTTCTTAGCTCCACATGTGTACAGTGACACTCCCCCCCCCCACATCACAATAAATAATAAATAAATAAAATTTTCAAAAGATTACCATTTCTTTCACATTGCTACAGTCTGGAGTCTCACTTGCAGGGTTTCATCTATACTCTGACCTCCCGACCACTCTTTCTTCCATGTCTACTGCCATCAAACCCTGGCTCCCAAGAAATCACCCCAAAGACATCAGTAGGTTCCAATACTTTACTGAGAGTCAGCTGACTCCTTATGATGATCTATAGCATCATATTATCTGATCCTTGATGTTCAAAGTTGGACCAGCACATCAACAGTGTCCATACCGCTGGAGAGCTTATTAAGAATTTGGAATCTTCAGCTCACACCAGGCTTCTAAAACAGATTGCATGCAGCACAGAGATCTCTGGGAAACTAGGGTGTGGATTAAAGTTTGAAATGCATCCGAGCAATCCCCTCTCCCTCACCTCAGCCCAACCTCTGTCATGGTGCTTGAAACACATTAGTGATCAACAAATCTGTAGAAAACAAAACAAAACAAAACAAAACAACAAGCTTTGCAAATCTGACAGGTTTTTAATCTACAACTAATGTGGCCTCTCTGTATCTGAACAGTGACTGCCTTTGTTAAGAACCACCCTTTCTTCCTTTCCTTGAGACCGAAGTAGCTTTGCTTTCTCTGTTCATGGGTTCTCATGTTTAGTGTTGTTCTTGCCCAGAGTTCCATCCCACCATATGTTTTTGTCTTTGGGTTTAACCCCCTTGACCTGGTGAACAAAGTCTTTCTTTTCCTTTTCTCACTGACTGTGTTTAAGATTTCAAAGGCTTTTACCCTGACTCCATATTTTTGTATCTAGTATACTAAGAACATTTCTAACTCTTACTGCCACAAAACTTCAAACTCAAAATATCAACATGGCACATAGCATCCTTGCCTTGCTTCTGAAAAGTGCTCTAACTTCCACGTGCTCTTCAGTTCTGTAACTTACACTATATTGCTGCCACCCGCATATGAAAAAGTAGCAATTACCTGACAGTCTCCATCTCTTACTCAACAGACCAATGACCAAGGGCAAACTCCTCCATCTGGGTCTCCCAGGTTTCATGTGAACTGTGAAATGGCTGTAGTGGCAGAGGCACTGTCTTTCCGGGATGGAGGCAATAAGCAATGACAATCTTGCCATCTTCTTTCATGTTTTCTTCCTTATGAGAGAACCAGTCCTCAGGAAGAAGTCCAGCCAAGGACCAAACTAATGTAGAAATGGAAGGAAGAGAGGATGCTCAGGGTGCTGATACGCTCCTCTGTATCTGCCATCCTGGGAGCCTGCTGTTATTTTTAGGTTTCTAGTGAATTATCCTTGTTGACTGAAAGCACTGTGTTTCTGTGACCTGAAATTAGAGTCCCATGAACCCCATCTATATGAGAGACCACATTCAGGAATCACCACATTCAAAGTCTGTGATTACAGACCGGCTTTCTTGGGGGTACTGGCACATAAAAGACTGGTGCACATTTAAATCTATTCTCTGAAGTTTTTTTTAAGAATTTCCCAAAGTTGCCAGATAGTCCCAGAACTTTATTAAACAGTTCATTTGAGAAAGGTTGGTGGAGACCCGATCTTGGAAGGCAGGCTCTTGCAAATAAGGAGAAAAGCACACGTTGAGGGCCAAGTGCAGAGTGCAGAGTAAGCATCACCTCATTCAATAATCCAAAGACCCAACATGCATTTTGAGGACATTTCAGCACAGAGGGGTTGAGTAGCTTGCTAAAAAACACATAGCCAAGGGTCTGGAGAGATGAATTAGTGGTTAAAAGCCCTGGCTGCTTTTCCAGAGGACCCAGGTTCAATTCCCAGCACCACAGGGCAGCTCACAACGGTCAATTTTCTGTAAGTCCAGTTCTAGGGAATTTAATGCCCTCTGCTGGCCTCTGTAGGCATCAGGCATGCAAGTAGTCCACATGCACATGCGCGTGCACGCAGAAAAACTCTCATACACATATAAAATAAAAAATAATTAAAAAATACATTTTGGCCCAAAATGTCAGAACCCAGGCTTTGCAATCAACAGAGAGACAGCAGAAGGACAAGTAAATATTTCTTTTGATGGTTTCTATTACTGGGACTTTCTGGAAATGGAACGGGATGAGAAAGCTGTGTCCGGCACACACACCAAAGACTCCTAGGAAGTCAGTGGGAGCTGAGTCCATTATGCTGGCAGGCAGGCAATTTCCTCCAGGTAGCGTGGATCTCAGTGTCCATTCCTGCTACAGAATATGAAGTGGGCAGTCTCCTACATGCCTCTTAAAACCCTAAAACGTGTCCTTAATTGTTAAAGGTACCTCTTTCCACGTGAATACTTTCTTTCTGGGTTTGGGATGCACACAGGAATTTAATTATTGCCTTAGTCTTTTATTTGGGCAAACTTGAATGGTTTTCATGGGTATTCTTCATTGAGGAACTTTACCATTGATGGCTGTTTATCTGGTGCCATTCAATCAATACTGCAATTATTTAATTTTTTTTAAAGGAAAAGTGTTTCATTCTGACTTTTTTGATGCGGCTCTCTGGTAACATCAGAATCTGGATAATCTGGGCTCATTCACCAGCTTTTACCCTAATTGCCTGGCCCATACAGAGTTGATTTTCTGGATTGTCCTCATTTTACATGTGTAAATAAAGTCTGACTATAGTTACTCAGGCACTATTAACTCAAGTTAGCAAGCAACCAAGGGTATAACAAATTTGTATTTTGGTCTCAACTTTGACTTTAATTACAATTTTCAAAAGTATGTGCTTATTGGTAATGCCTCTCTTTGTAATGCTTTCTGTAGGTAAATACTATACAAAGCTTTATATGTTTATCCCCTAATACATATCTTATATTTTATGAAATAGTTAGCAGGATTAATATTTTTATTTTTACTTGACTGGTGAGTTTATCAAAGAATCTCCAGATTTTCATCTTGTGAAATATATACAATTAATGCTGTTGAATATAAGTTAAAAATTTATGAAAAGAACAATAATATGAGATGCAGCTCTGAATTTTCACCTAGAAGTAAAATTATGGACTAAATATATACTGAAAAAGGCAGATCTCTGAGTTTGAGTGAGTTCTAGGACACCCAGGACTGTGTAGAGAGGCCAAAAGCAGCTTTATTTATTAACCAATGGGAGCAACCTATATTCACAGCATACAGAAAGACTGTCCCACAGCAACAGGGTCTCTCTCTCTACACAACCAACCAACCAGCCAGCCAACCAACCAACCAACCAACCAACCAACCAACCAAACAAACCAAAAATAGAAGGGAGGGAAGAAGGAAGAGGCAACCTGTTTCCTTTGGCATTATGGATGCCAGCAGTAGAGTCACATCTTCATTGACACCGCCTCATTACCTTCTCACAGTCATCATGAGATGAAAGCCATTTCTATAAGATATGTGGGCAAACCGAGCAAATTGATTGGTAAATCTGCTAATGTTGGATGAAGGATTTAAGGCCAGGTCCATCCCATCTTATATACTTCTGAGTCGGATTATATAAACATGACTATCGGTCATTAGCATAAAAAGTAGAGCTTCTGGAACTGAATAGAGATTTTCAAAATAAGAAGTAGTTAGTAAACACGTTGAAAAGTGTTCAACACCATTAGACGTTAGACAGAAGGGCTGTGAAAGGACAGCAGGTGCTTGGAAGGTTGTGGGAAAAGGAAGCCTTTTTAGTGTTGGTGGGAGTGTGTTCTGGTGTAGGTACTATGGAAATCAGCCTGGAGGCTTGAAAGACAACTACCACATGACCCAGATATCCTGGGCATATACCTAAAACACTCTAGACTCTAGACATGCTCATTCATGTAGACTGCTATTCTATTCATGATAGCCAGGAAATAGAAACAGTTTAAAGGCCCATGAATGGATATTGAAAATGTGATACATATATACAATGTAATTTTATTAATTTGTAAGAAAAAAATGAAATCTGCAGGAAAATGGATGGAACTTGGAAAAGTTATAGCTAATGAAGTCATCTAGGCACAGAGTGACAAATGCCATGTGTTCCCTCACAAGCAGATCTTTAGGTTTGTGTATTTTATTTGGAGTACCTGTAGAAGCCAGGGAGCTAGAAAAGGGTCATGGGGTGCTTTAAGAGGAGGGGCTTTAAAAGGTAATTGAGAATGACAGTGTTAAACCATAAACAAAGCTCAATTGCTTCATAATTGTAACTGTATTGAAGTTCACTAACTAGTTTCGAACAGGATAAGTAGTTGGGTGGCTTCCCTTAAATCCTCAGAGTGATGTTTCTGTTTTTGAGTTAATCAGAAGAAGGCAATTTTAAATAAGTAATTTTAAAAAGAAGGGGACAGGCTAGTAGAGCATTGATGATATGAAAATAGAGAGAGGGGACACTCTGGTGGGCAAGAAAGGTTTAAGTGGAGATAGGGTGGGGAGATATGAGAGATGAAGGGTCAGGGAAGGAGGGCTAACCACAACGAAGGTTGTCTGAAAAAGCTGTATAGAAACCTACTATTTGTTAGCCAACTAAAAAAAGGTGTGAGTTTAAAAAAAAAGTTAAAGACTTAGAAGGGGGGCATACTGAATGGGCAGATAATATCGTTTCTAGAAATAATTTGTTAATTAAACCAAAATACTCATACTAGGTATGTGATACTCCTTATGAGCTGTTGATCAGAGAAGCCCAGAGGTCACCTAAATAATACAGGCTCTTTAAAAAAAAAAAAAAAAAAGATTTTTGAGAAAGGATCTGACTATGTAGCCCCCACTGGCCTAGAATCTGCTATGTAGATCAGGCTGGCCTCACATTCACAGAGTTCTGTCTGCTTCTCCCTACTTCCTGAATGCTAGGATTAAGGGTGTGCACTACCATACCTGGCTACAGTACAGGCTCTTGCTAGTCTTCTTGGGTTCTCATCAGATCCAGGTGATAATATCTGCCTGCTGAAGACACTACACACTTTGGTTACATAATATAGAGAAATCAAGCTAAACTGAGCTGGAAGCTTCTTCCATGGTAGCTAGCTTTCAATGCACTGCAATGTGCTATGCAGGTTACTGCAGGGGGGTGGGGTGGTGGTGATAAGGCACCAATGATATTACTAAACTGAAAATCCTATGAGACCATGCTCATCTTCCAGTCAAGGTATCCACATGGGTACAATAGTAGTCCAACTGTTTTGGGTGTAACCAATTGCTCTCAGCTTGGATTTGAAGCTCATTGTAAAGGAGGAAATACATACTTGTATGGGGAGGTCATAACCTCTAGCCGGGGAATTCACTACCATTATTCAACTAACTCTACATGGCACCAAACTGGAATCTAAATATTTACATTTATACCCATAGACAAATACTAGTTTTATTCTTAATCAGAGAAAGTTTTTTCTGCAGTGAACAAGAGTGAATGCAAAGATGCTTAGCTGCTTAAGGTGCTTTGAGTGACAGCTGAGTGCTCAGAACTAAACAAGACATCCACACCTCCCTGACTAATGCTCCGAAAACACTGCAGAAGAAGGAGTAAAAAGAATTTAAGAGCCAACAAATAGGGAGAAGGGCTGTGAAACACTATCTTCAGGGCATGATACAGTCGTTGCAAACAGATCTTACAACAGCTGTGGTTGTCTGCACTGGGCAGACACACACTGGGCTTGTCAGAAGTCAATCTTGGGTAGGGAAGGGGCTCATGGGCCCCTATCCCTCCATGCTGAACATCTGGGGGGAGGAATGGTCATTCTTTTCAATTGTGTAGCATATACCTGACAGTGTATACCCAGCCAGGCTCCAGTGCATAGTTCCAGACCAGTGGTCATAAGGATGGTCCTGGTTAAATGCAGCAGCTCATAAAACAAAACAAAAAGACACTAGAGAAAGAGACCTGTAAGGGGGCTCTGATAATAGATAAGATAGGGAGACTAGATAGGGTGGGGTAAGAGCAAACATATGTGCCATATATATGAATGAATTGTCCACTTAATAAAAAAGTAGAGCCCTATGGACAAAGATAGATAGGTAGGTAGATGGTAGACAGGGGATAGCATTTCTCTATGTAGTTTATGCTTTCCTTTTTAGCTGCAGTCCTCTATAAGAATGTGTGAGAATAGTAAAGTTATAAAACGTGTACAATAGCACCCCCATGTCCTTCCCTTTTCCTGCTAGTGTTCTCTGAGACCCCCATATTCTATTTGGTGCTCATTAAACTTCTCTCATGAGTACTACAAATGCTAGTCTCTCACTAGTCTCACTCATCCTGGCTGGTTTCACAGCTGTTTAAAGGGTAATCCATTGCTTCCCATAATTGTTCCTCTTAACCTCTTACTCTGATTTCAGGGCTCCTCCCCAGAATCTCACAGCACTTAGGCAGGATAGAACCTATTCAAATGAGCATTATAGTTCTTAAGCACATGGTCATTGCTTGCCTAGCATGTCTTGTCCTGAAATTGCCTAGCTGCTAATTATATTCCCAGGTGTGTGGGCCCTGGTATTTCCCAGTTCTTATGTAACAGAACCCAGGCAATTTTATTCCTCATTGGAAAAATTGCATTGGCATATCACTGAATGTGTGCGAGAGGAGGTGAGTAGTGGGTAAGACTCAAGACAGATCGACTTGAACTTGTCATTCTAAAGCCTCTCTCTCTAAGAAAGATGGACCTGTCCTAAAGGGCACTCTGCTTTGCTGGTATACTGGAGTCTCTCAGAATACTCAGTTTGGTAAGATGGAGTAAATTACTCTGCCTAAGAGAGGAAAAATGAATGGGGTTAGGTACTGAACAGGAAGGCAGAGTGAATAAAAATAACCTGGGAGAGGCATGCCTGGAGAAGGACCAACAGCAGCATTCCAGTGGGAGATACTGGACCCGATGGCTGTGATGACTGTATTTGACTTCACATCCCTTCTCTTGTGGCCTGTTTTTCTGTTTGTTTGTTCTGTTGGGTTTTGTTTTGGTTTTTGTCCATAAAACCTACAGTTTGTGTAAGTGGATTATTTAGGGCAGAAACAGCGAATGCAGAATTCTCTGCTGGTAAGGCACACTGTATGAACGAGGGAAGCTTCACAGAGGACAGTCGGAAATGACACAGATTGTGGCCAACCAAAGAGCGAAGGCTGTGGCTGGAGACATGTCTACTTGCCACCATACACTGAATGACATGGCATGGAAAGACTTCTGTCCGGATTGCCCTAGCTTTAGGGAGTCTAAAAGAGATGTGGAACATGGCTGCCAAGTGGATGGGAGCTGATCACCAAGGTAGAGGAGAAGGCACTGGGCTAAAAGGGAAAAATCAAATGAATCTTACATGCAGCAGACATAAATGCCCAGCCAGGACACAGAATTTTACTCACTAAACTGCTCTGCTTGAGATCCAGAGAAAGCTTGTTTTATTTATGAAAGAGAGGGTTAGGAAAATTCATCCCCTAGATGCCAAATCATTAGTTAAATCTACCAAGCCCCCTCATCCCCACTGTGAGTAGTTTCCTGTGGTGCAAGCAAAGACTTCAGTGTGGGGCACAGTTCAGTGTCCTGCAGCATCCAAAGAGCCTGAAGTTAGCAGAAATTCAAAGAGAGGGTTTTAGATCTTCCCAAGTTGTGGGATTGGCTGAAGTCCAAGCCAATTATAGCTACATCTCCAAGGTGAAGAAGGACACAGCCAACATCTGGGTTCCATTTATAATCCCAATGTTCCAGGAAGATGGAAGAACTAGTTACAGGGGTGTTGAGTGAGAAGGCCTCAGAAGGGCCCATGCACAATGCCCTTAAAAGCATTTTCCTGTCTGGCAGCTGCCCTGCGACATGAGGAGACTCCACCCCTTCCATTCTGGTACCTACAGGAGTGGTTCCATCCTGGGAGTGCTCCCGAAAGGACCAGCTCTACTGTTCCTCAGTATTTCCCTGCAATGGGTGCAGGATGGTATGGTGCTGACAGAATCCCTACAACCAGGAAATGAGTGTGAGCCGTTGGAAAGAGAAGGGAAAGAGTTCTGTGAAGCCTAGTGCAGTAGCGAATTTGCTTAGCTGGCAAGCAAGGTCAAGCAAGGTCAAACAAAGTCAAGCAAGGTCATCACGGCCCTGGGAGGATGATTGCAGTGAAGTTAGAGAGAATGGACAGCTCAAGCCTCGTTTGATCAATTCTGGTTGAATTTTTACATGTGAATCTACCTGAACCCATTAAGATGCTCAGAACAGCAGTTGCCACTCCCCAGTTCTCCAAATCTTGATCCCTAAAGGTTTTGTCTTAGTGGTTATTTTTGCATAACACGCAACTGGCTTTCTGGTAGCTAGACCTGGAGAGAGAACACTTACCTTCCTTTCTTACTGCCGGCTGGCACATCTTTTTATTAATGCTTCTCTGGTCACAGGAAGTCACAGGAGTTGGGAGAAAGAAGGTTAGGGGGGAGGAAGCAGAGAAATGGGGGAAGACAAAGAAGAGGGAGAAACAGAAAGGCTGTTATCAAGTGTAACCCAAGGAGGGAGAATCCTTTGGCCACCCATATGCAGGCAGGATGCGCTAGTGTGACTACAGTGCACTGAGGGCCATGGAGGAGACAATGAGCTGAAAGCCTCCTCCGAGTAGGCAAACTCCTTGATCGGGTGACTGAAGCAAAGCCACCAGTGCTCTATCGAAGACAGTGTCTAGCCAAAGCCAGAAGAGAATGGTGACCTTTGTGAAGAAGGGCAAGTGACATGGAAGGCAGGGGGTATTTGTCTACCTGTGTGCAGTTGCTTTCTTGTCTGGCCAAGAGGAAAATGGCATTCTCTTGGAAAAGGTGGTCGTTACAGGGAATACAAACTGTAGGATAGACCATGCAAAATGCACTCGCCTCCTGCCACCTTCCTTGGTTGTCTAAAGAAAATTCACGCGCACTAGAGATAAAGTAGGGCTCAAGGATGGGACTAGAACCTGGCTGACATAGAGCACCTGAATCCTGCCTTGCCTGAAACCTGCAGGCATATTTCTTGACTTTCTAGCTAGCAACACATCAAAATCTAACATTTTCAATTACCTTAAGCCAATTTGAGCTGGAATTCCATCATTTGAAACCAGAAGTTTATCAGTATCCATGAACCATCTCCCTGGAATTTCCCAATGATTAGCTGTTAATAACTATACAAGAATTAAAAAAAAAAAAAAGCAGCATTGGTGAGGGCAAGAATATTTACAACAGGGAATATGACAGAGAAAACATGAAGAGGAGCATGTGAAGCTGTTTTCTGACTCAAAGTTGTCCCCCTTATTGCAGATCCTTCATCCAGGATTGCTATAACAAATTAGCTGGGTTGGAGATTGCTCAGTGATTAAAAGTGGGTACTGCTCTTACAGAGGACCCAAGTTTGGTTCCCAGGTAGCTCACAAGTGTCTGTTTCTCAGGCTCTGGGTGATTTGATGCACTCTTCTGGCTCTCAATGGCAACCCCCAACACACACACACACACACACACACACACACACACACACACACACACACACACACACGTATCTACTCCCACACAGACACATGCACATGAATAAAATAGTTCTTAAAAAACTATCTGAGGCTGAATGCTTTGCAAAGCAAAAGGGCTTGTTCAGCAGAAGTTCAGAAGCTGAAAGTTCAAGGTTGACAGTCCTCAACAGTTTGACCTCTGTTGGGGGCTTCATGACAGACAGTAATGTGGTGGGAACACACATTGGGCTCTAGTGAGACAGAAAACCAGAGAACTGGAAGGGGTCTTACTTGCTCTTTTATAACTTGGATTTCTTGAGAACTAGGGATATAAGGGTATTCACTTATTCTTCCAAAGGCACACACTCCAATAGCTTAACCACCTCAAGTCAACTTCCACCTCTTGACGGTTTCAACCATCTCAACACCAGTACACCGAGGACCAAGCCTCCAAATACATACCCCAGGCCGGGGTAGAGAGTGGGGGTGCGGGGGTGGGGGGGCAATGTTGCTAAGCTGAACTGTGCCCTCTACTTCTCAAAAGGAAATGCTAATCCTACAAACTTCAGAATACTATCTTATTTGAAAACAAGGCTGCAGATGCATTAGTTAAAACTAAGTCAGACTGAAGTAGTATAGGCCACAGCTTTTTTCCTCATAAGAGAGAAGTAACAAGGAGGATGACTTAAGATGATCCAGCAGAGATAAGTGAAGTAGCTGAAAGCCAAGGAATAGCAGATTGGTGGCCCCAACTAGAAGTCAGTGAGGCCAATGGTGGCTTTCCCCACACTTTGCATGGAAACGCTGTCCCCGCAGATACCATGACTTAGGATTCTGGCTTCCAGAAATGTAAGTGAGTGCATGCCTTGTTTAAATCATCCACTACATAATAGCTTGCTAGAGCAACGCTGGCAAACCAACAAGAGGGTTGTCAAGTCCTGTTTCATTTTGGAAAATAAATCCATCTTAGAGGTTTAATATTGTGAGATGTCTCAGTTAGCATATCCGTTGTTGTGATAAAACATCATGGGGAGCAACTTGGGGAGGAAAGGGTTTATTTAGTTTCACAATTCCTGATCACAGTCCATCCCTGACTGAGGCCAAGGCTGGAACTCAAGGCGGGAACCTAGAGGCAGAAACTGCAACAGAGACCATGGAGGAGTCAGGCTTATTGGCTTGTTCCCATGGCTTACACAGCCTGTTTTCTTCTATAACCTAGGAGCGTCTGCCTAAGAGTGGAACCACCCGTAGAGGCCTGGCCCCTCCCATATCAATTGTTAATCCAGAAAATGTACCAGAGGAAAATCTTATGGAGCATTTTCTCAGTTGAAAGCCCATCTTTCCAAGTGACTCCAGGTTGTATAAGCTGACCTAAAACTAACAACACTGAGGAGCTATGAGATTAAAATTTCCCAAGATATCTGCATTTGAAATGATTGCTGATGAGAAAAGGCAGGAAGTGAACGTGTAAGGATGGAATTCAGACATCACTGAGGAACAACCTCTTCCCTATGCATCATTACATAATGTCCATAACTGCTCATTACAACAGAAGTTCCTCTACTGTGTTGGAGATGACTTAGGATCTGCTGCAGGACAGGAGGATTGTGACGCAAAAGCATTAAGGTTTCAATTCTAAGGTCCACTCCAGGAATAACTCAAACAATTCCTACTGTTTCATTTTGGGATTTGTACCTAAGATTTCCCTGGGCAAAAGAGTTATGAAGCTAACATGGATTAAAAGTCTATGGCATTATTTAACTCACACTAAGGCAGTTTTTCTCTTCACCATTTCTGCAAAACATGTCCACTTCCATGTGTGTTTGTCAGCAAATCAGAGCTGCCCATCTATACTAAGGACCCCAGGTGAGGAAATCAAAACACAATGCACAGAATAGTTCCTCCTCCTTGGTTCTTAGGGATTCTGATAGTGTAGTGGGAAGCTTCACAGTTTTTTTTTTCTTTGTTCCAGTCTTTTTTAGAACCCCAAATCAAAATCCTTATGACTCAAAATGTGCTAGGAGACTGTTAGAAATAAAAGTCAAAATCTATAGCTTATACTTGTTGATTTATGGGCTGTCCTTTTTGCGGCTGGATAAGCGGAGCCAACTATCAGGATGCCATATTTGCATTCTCGCGGCAGAGGCAGTAGCAGTCCCGAATGCCAGAAACAATGTATCTGACACTAGAGAAACACACAAGCCGAAGACTAACTGGCAATTCCAAAACCAACGTGGTTCTCACACACTTGAACGTGTTATAATTTTACAGGTATGATCTCACTGGAAATCCACAGCCATCCTGGGACTTGGGAGGATTGGTATTTCTTACACTCACCCACAGATGGGCTCAGAGCCTAAAGAGGCTCAGAGAATGCTCCGGGGCCTGAGCCCAGTTATTGAGGGCAGAGTCAGGGTTACCTCTTTTCTGAGATTCTTGCACTCAGTGAAGGTTGTCCTCCCCGCCCCCTCTTTTTTTTTTTTTTAAGTGTTTTAGTGGAGAGACAGCTTAAAACTGGCTAAGCAGTGTCCTGACGGAGCCCTACTCCATTTCCACTGTTTCTACCCTGAAAGCTTAAGTCACTGTCTGCTTTTTGTCTTTGTGATAAGCAACAAGTTCCCGGAAATAAATAACGAATACCAATGTCAATTCCTTTTAAAAAATTTCTTCGCTTAAGCACGCGAATCTCAAAATATTCTTCAAATTATAATAGCTATTCATCCACCCACTCTCTGCCTTCAAGACAGCCGCCACAGAGCACCCAGAGCACCAAGGCACTTCTGGCTGGGTAGGTGGGCCGACTGCTTACTCCGCGATTCTGGAATGTCTCTCGGGTTTTCTTCTTTTCTTCCTCCCCCTTGACATCCTCCCTTTCAAGTTACAGGTTGGGGTGAGTACCTTGAAGGGGAGAGAGAGATGAGTGTGGACCGGCCCGGCTGAAGGATGGCAAGGCATTTTGAAGTAATATGGACCCCGAAAAGAAATCAAGGACAGGCACTCGGCATCTTAAGGAAAAGCACCCCATTTAATTCCAGGCTTCCTAGCTCGGGTCTTTGTGTCCTTTGCAAAGTGGCCCATGGGGACATCAGGCTGTGTAGTGAGACTTCCCACTTCCCAAACGCAGATGAATGCAACGGGTAGGAAAGTCCTGAACTTTCAAAAGCATCATCCCGCGAGAGGAAGTTTCAGGCTTGGCCTAGGGAAAAGTACCAGGAGGTGTGCGGGGGTGGGGCAGTGGTGATCTGAGAGGTCTCCAGAGAAGGAAGGGGAATCCAACCCGAGACCAGGGAAAGCCAAGTGAGAAGGCATGGGCGCAGCGCCGGGCAGCGCGCGATCCCCGGCTTCTCGGCTGCGCGGGAGCGCAGGCCCGGAGGGCTCGGGTGACATCACCCGCGGGCCCCTTCCTCCTGCCGGGTGGGTGGGGCCTGGCGCGCCGCGCGGGCGCGGGGTCAAGGAGGGGGAAGAGGAGGAGCAGGCCTGGATGTGTCTGTGTGAGGACCCGGGAGGGGCGGAGGCGGTGGAGCGCGTGGCTCCCGGCTGCCCGCGCCAGCCCTGCCCGGCCCCGACGCGCGGCCTCAGTGGCGCCCGCAGCGCAGCGCACCGGGATCCGCGCGCGGAGCCGGACCCCGCCGGGCGCGGCCTGGAAGGAGCGGGAAAGCAAAGTAAGGCGAGCAGGACTCCCAAGTTTTTCCCAACTTCGCCCCCTGCGGCGGCGGCGGCGTCCCGCTGCTCGGCGCGTCCCCAGCGCTCCCCGGAGTGGCGGAAATTAGAGGGACGGGCGGGGGTGGGGGCGCGCGAGGGAAGAAGGAGCGGGGAAAGAGAGGAGAGTCTGGCCACATCTGTGAAAACTTGGGGAAGGAGGGCGGGGAAGAGGAGGAGCGCAGGAGCGCGCAGAGGGGAGCGCGAAGGCCGCGCGCAGCGGAGCTCAACTTTTGCAACCCGGGCGCTCGGCCTGGACGGGCCCTGGTCGCTGAAAGTCGACTTGACGGTCGGGGGCTCCTTTCTTTCTCTTTCTCCTCCCACCCGCGGTTGAACCAAATCAGAACTGTCACTCAGGGCCGGTGACTCAGAGGGATCAGATTACAGGATCCCTGAAACTGATGCGCGGGCTGCAGCGGCGGGAGGGAGCGGACCGGGCCGCGCCGCCGGCGCCCGCACACTCGCCCGCCCGCCCGCCGCTCCCCGTCGCGCCCGCTCGCCCCGCCGCCCGCCCGCGCTACACCATGCCCGCCGCGGCCGCACACTGCGACCAGCCGGCTCATCCACGGTAGCTCGAGCCGCCCGCCGCTCCGCCGGCGCGGGTCTGTGGATTTGGGACCTGACAGCCACAGCCGCAGGTACGTCCCGCCCGAAGTTCTTTGTTTTGCGGGCCCCGCAGCCCGCCCTGTCGAGCCACCGCGCGGCGTCGGAGCAGCTTCCGTGCGCTCGCGCCTTCCCGCGCTCTCGGGGTCTGGACTCGGCGCTCTCGAGACGGACTGCAGACCCCCGGCCCCAGGGCGCGCGGACGAAGTTTGCAGCCGCGGCGCCCGCGCCTACTCCTCGCCAAGTGCGGCGCAGAGCTGGGGGCGCCCGGAGCTGCGGCTGGTCCTCGAGCCGCCGCGGCAATCCGCAGCTCCACTGGCGCGCACCGCCTGGGGATGCGCGGGGCTGCTGCTGCCCGGCTCGCCCGGGTCCCGCCTTCACTTCTGAGGGTGGGGGTGCGGGGTGAGCGGATGGAGGGCGCGCCTCCGCGGTGGGAGAGGAAAAGTGAAAGTTGTACCATCTGTGGGTGATTTGGAATTCTGTCTCTTCCTTTCCAGAGGTAGGGCAGAAAGAAAGAAAAAAGAAAGGAAGAGAAGTAGTCGTGGCCCTTGCGGTAATCACTTTAGAGGCCGAATTTGCAGAGAGCAGAGTTGGGTATGGATCACTCTACTCTGCTAGGATCACTTAACTTTCTGGAGTTGCAGCGGGGCCTGGGGATGTGGAGTTAATATTGATCCTAAACTTGAATAGTTAGGTGGTGAAGCGACTTTTCAGCAGATGGTCACATGCCCTCACACTCGGCCTGGCCTTTGCTTATTATCCTTCGGTGAACTTGGTATCCTTCGGTAAACTTTGTGCCTGTGTCCCGGAGTGCACCTTTTTGAGTACCACACCATCCCTAGGCTTCCTTAGTTACGTGTGTAAAGACCACTTAGGGAAGTTTGCTGCACCGAGTTTACCCCCCACCCCCCAAACTTGGTTGTAGACTGCGAGATAGATTCTGGCCTCGGGTACAGTGCTCATGGCCCTCTGCCAGTTTATATGTACATATATTTATGTAAAACATTTTCTCCCAGCTCTGTGCCAGCTGTTCCACATTTTCCAGCTGCCACTTCAGTTTGAAATGATGGACTGTCGTCCTCAAGTAAAAGAACCCTTCAGTTCGAGGTATGGAGGGCCGGCCGCTGTGCAAATACAGGGGCAGTGCCATTAGCCCCGCTGGTATTATTAGTTCCCAAAAACACCTCCTGCCCTCCTTTTCCTCCCCGTCTCCACAGTTACAGCTTTCCACAGCCCAGTACGTGCACTGTTGAAAATTCAAGTGATTAGGCCCCCTTTTTCTCTAAATGATTTTTGTGCAGAACTTGGGTGAGGCCATTTTTTTTTCCTTTTTCTTTCTTCTTACTTTTTTTTTTTTTTTTTTTTTTTTAAGGATTCCTGAAATATGTGTCTAGTGGGAATAACTTCTAGAAAAAGAGTTGCAGCTTGAGAGCATTGGGCATGGCTGGGGGAAGGGGGCCTGTGCTATGCCATCTGAAATCATCTCATTTTAGTCTACTTAAGGGGAGACACTTCGTTCATTCTCCTCATGTCATAGGCTTGTACTGTTTGATGTCTTCACGAGTTATAGACAGAATTCTTCAAGAACTGGCCTAAAGTATTAATTTTGAGTATTTATGTAATTGCTCTGTAATTTGAATAGGTGCCTTATTGATTGATTCCCGTAATTATTTCATTTGGGTTTTAAATTAAAAATTAATAATAGTCTGACAGTTTCTTAATTACATGTGTCAAGATTATTTTGAAGCAGGAAAATGCTATGTTTTAAAATAGTGAAATAACCTCAGAATCACTTCATTTTTCTAAGGCAGAGCAGTATTTCAGTGGAGAGGCTATATTAAAGCAGTGGTGGTTGGTTTTAACAATGTAAACTGTTCAGAGTAGCTACAGAATTTGTTTATGTTAGGAAATATTGGCCTTAACAATCTGGTCCACAAGCTCTGTGGCCAGTTAGATTATAGTCAGACCTTAAAACAAACATAAAATAACATTTAAATGAGCTGAAATTGCATATTTATACAGAGCAGAGAGTTTATTTTACACTAAAAGCTATTTAATTAGAAACTCTCCGCCTAAGGGGAGATCCTTTCAGGGTATGTAATTCTTAAAGTCAGCCCAGGGAAGCTTTTGGTTTAAGATGCATGAATAAGTTCAATGTGAGAGGTGTCTAGTGAAATTTCACACAGGCAGAAACACTTTAAAAGATATAGATTGCTTTATTGCTAATAGACGGGCAGGTTTAGCTCAGATGCCTACCAATTCCCCTTGCTTTTTACATGCTTGTACTCCTTGATTGAACTCTGGTGTACATACAGTTTTTTATTGTGTGTCTAATTTGCCAAGGACCACAGACAGAAATGAGAAAACTCAGCACTGATGAAAAATGGCTCTTTTTGAGTTATTTCATTACTTACTTAATGAAAGAATTGTTAATTTAACAATTGGATTCCAGAGCCTAAAAGTTGAACTCTCCTTTGTTTGGAAGCCGGCGAAGTTTTCTTAATTACCTGCACGCTGTAAGAGTTACAGACTTCCTCTGGGCTTAGCCATTTAGAAGTGAGTCCTGTGTAAGGCATGCTGCTTGCTGCATTCCCCTCCCCGCTTTCTGAGGACAGTTTGGAAGCTTATGAAAGGAAACACTTTAATGATCATTGTTGTATGCACTCACTTATATGGAGACAGTAATGTTCTAAGAAAAACCAGTCTCGAAGAAGTGAGTCAGTGAGTCACGAAATGCTCAAGAAAACCTTAGTAATGGAATGTTAATGCTTTTAGACTATAGTAGATTATCTTAAAAGTCAGACTTTTCTTTTTTCTGCAATTGTTGTAAAGCCCTAGCTGCAGAGTTCTTTGAAGGAGGTTTTAGTTCTTCTGGCATTCATAGTCTGATTTGTTTTGGAAGATTCAAGGAATTTTCTGCCAACTTTTATATCGAGAGGCAATCAAAACGCTGAAATGGCAACAGAACAGATACATATATGTATTTGTTAAACAAAAGGTTCTCTAATAATGATTTCAGGTTGTCTTCTCATTAAAGCCTGGGAGAATCTGCTGCCCTTCACTTGACGTTGTCATTTTTCTACATGGAAATTGATCTGTTCTACTTTCAAAGCAAATAAAAGCAGACACTAAACAACAACAGGGCCGAGTGCTGCTGCAAACTTTCTCAAGTACTTTTCAGTGTATTTTTCATCTTTACTTTTATTTGATGGGCCTGTGAAATAGAGCTGTAGACTGGTGAAGACTTTAAATGAAATTTCACACTTTGATGATTTTTTTTTAAACTTTGATATATTGACAGCAAAAGGAGCTGCAGAGCTTTTATATAACTTGAGCAGTAACGCCAAGCAGCAGTCAAACGTCTCCCTGCATTTGTGTTTAACTGCAGAAGAAAAACATGTCCATGGGCAGTGGAGGTTCTTATCAACCCCCTAATCCCAGATCCCAGCAAACCTTGAGGGCATGCCTCAGATCTTGCTGAAGTCACTGTGGACTCTCACAGTTTGCAGATTAAATATGCTATGTGTTCCTGGCTCCAGCAACGGTTTTATGAGCTCACTAAGCTTCCTGTCTTAGGATCCTTTTCTTAAGTTTTTAGGGCCTGCTGAAGGCTATGGTGTCTGAAGTAAGTGGTCCTTGTTAATTTAGAGACTCTTTCCATATTTCATTCTCTCTTTAAAAATTGCCAAATTTATTATTTTTAAACTGAAAAGCTAATTATGTCGGGGGAAGGGAGGAGAGCTGCTGGAAAGAAGCTGTGGGTGCAATGTCTTTATGAGCTCATTTGTTTGCAAACTTGGTGTGTTGTCTCCATTGTTTTACACTTTCCCTTTGCCTAGCCCCTGAAAAGTAGACTTGTTCTATTTGAAATACTAAGTGCACAATAGTTTTGTGCACGTTCCTTAGCTGCCACTGTGTGTGTGTGTGTGTGTGTGTGTGTGTGTGTGTGTGTGTGCACGTTTGTTTCACCTGAAAGTGTTTTTTGTTCTGGTTGTGTATATTTCAACCCGACAAAATGTCTCAGAAAATCTATGGCTTTCTAAAGAAGCTGAATGAAAAAGCCATTACATAGTTAATAAGGTGGCACTGGGACATTGCGGCCCCCTCTTGAAAGGCAATATTGTATTGTGTTCCATGTCTGCCCCTGGTATCTGTAAGCTATATCCTCTTAGATGGTGTGCTAGCATTTTGTGTACTAGTCATAATTAAAAAAGAAAATACTTACATCATTGTCCAGCACCATGTCATGTCATTCCCAAGAGAACCCAAGCCAATTTTGTGTTTAAAGGTTATTCAATGAATGAAATCGTGAAAGCCCATTTGTCAAAGTACTGCATGGTTTCTGTTCGTTTTCAAGCCCCAAATTCATTGTCTGCCCTAGCCCAGCCATTAGTCATCAGTGTATTAGTGCTGCCTTCAGGCCATGCTGCCCAGCACTTCTTCACACTATTACAGCTTTGAAAGTGTACTCTGTCGACTTGTAGAATTACTGCTCTGATTTCCGCTTGGCTGGTTTGAGGTAAGTCCCCTCCCTCCCTTCTAGCTGACTGTAATCCTTGCTTTCTTTCCAAGCTCCTTTCCAGAGATTTAGAGGCAAACTTTCTTAAGGACCCTGTTGGCATCCTCCCATGGTTTTGTTGCAGCATGCACTATACTTTTAAATTGTACCTGAAGTAAATTGGATTGGGTTGCAGGCCTGAAAATAGTTAGAGGGGCTTGGCTTGGCTTTGGAGGGGAGGGGTGGTATAGCAATAACTATACACAACGTACTTGTGTATCTGTGTAATTTTTATGTTCTAGAATTGGTTCAACAATATGGGAGAAGTGCCATCCTTAAGTCCCTGTTGAAGTAACTTTAAAATGTGCAATGTATTTGCTTATTTTAAAGCAAGGTTTAAAAAAAAAAATGGAAGACTCACCAATTAGATGAAAGATAAGTTCAACTTTTATTCATGAATGAATGAGGCAGTTAAGCCCTGTTACTGATTACATTTTGTGTTATTTTTTTAAAAGAAAGATTTATTAGTGTGTGGAGAAACCTCATCCAGCAGCTTTGAAATGAAGCCAGAATGACTTGAGATGTATGGAAACCTGCAGTCTACTGGTCAGACACGTGGCCCAGACCATGCTACTTCAGGACAAGGCTTGCTGGTTGAGCTGTGAATGCTCCAATAGAATGCCACACCAAAGAGTCTCATTGAGGGTGTGGGTAGCAGTTGATGATGCAGGCTAGATTGACAGTCCTGTATATATAAAAGGTGAAGAATGAATCAGCTGGAGAATGTTGTTTGAGTTAGAAAGTTTACAGGATAAGCGGCCCATGGGTAATTAATTGTTATAAAGTAGGCTCTACATCTGAAAATTCGTAAAGTTTGAAAATGTGGCTTTTAAAATTGAAGTTAAAATTTGACTATCAAAACTTTAAAAATTAGGAGGATAGTACTGAAGGAAAACAAGCTGAGTGTCTTTAGTTTATCTGTGGCTGATGTTAATACCTAAATATCAGTCTTATTTGTGTGATTTAATGGTGTGGTAGCTCATGCCTGTAGTCCTAACACTTGGAAGGCTGAAGCAGGAGGATTGTCACAAGTTTCAGGTGAGCCTGGGCTTCATAGTCAATTTTAGGCTGCCTGGCATACAGTGTGAGAACCTGTTTCAAACCATGACAACAACAAAAACGTCAATTATTTAGTTACTCATAGACCATGCAGTCTGTCTCCTTAAGCTTTATTGCTAAGGTGGAGGATTCTAGGAACCGTAAGTTGTGTACGTTCCATGAAAACAGCAAGCTGCTGTTGTTTTCTGCCGCTATGCAAACATTCTTAATTCTTACAAGCCTCAGTGAAGCACTCCTGGTTTTGTGATGTATATGGATGTAGTGGGAAGATTGTGAATACGAACTTATTTATAGACTGACATAGATATCCAGATTTCTAGGGTTCTTTGGGAGGGAAGGTCTGCATCCAGCACAGGAAATTCTGGTGTCAGCTTGCTGCCCATCACTGCTTCTTCTTTAATGGCATCTGCTGTGCCCCCTGAATAGCCTGACCAAAGCACAGGAGGCAGGTGGCTGTGTGGGACTCAGAAGTGGTAATGAGCAGTAAATGGAGGCCTCATCCTTCGCTCAGATATTATAAAATAACCTCTGGCAGCTGAGGTAGTAGCCTGTAATCTCTTACATCAACACCAGAAAAGGCACAAAAAATGTCATTTTGTGATTTAAGTGTAATAACAATGATTTCTTTCTTGGTGAATAGTCCTTTCAGTGATGGTAGGATGGTAGTTAAATATATAAATCTCCTTGTGTAGCCTTGGGTGTTCTGGATCTCGCTCTGTAGACCAGGCTGGCCTCGAACTCCCAGAGATCTGCCTGCTTCTGACTCCCAAGTGCTGGGATTAAAGGCTTGCGCTACCACCGCCCGGCTTAAATATATAAATTTCTTAGAAGTTTAGATGTAGTTTATTTCTGAAAGCCAAATTCACTGAATCCAGTCAATTATTTCCCTGTTAGAGCAATTCCATTTTGGGATGTCTGTCAAAATACTGCTTATCTACAATGAGAAGCATCAGAGATGGAAGGAAGGAAGACTGAAAATATTAAACAGCAGGTTTGGGGATCCCTTGGTTTTTCCAAAGGGCAGCTTGGATAGATTTCAGCTTTCTTATTCACAGATGAGGTTTGCTGCTCTCTTGACCTTGGGAAAAGTAATCCTATAAAGGTGAAATGATTGTATATTAAAAAATATGGTAGTTAAACATTAATGAAGGTTTCATGAAGAACGTATGAAGTTGGGCTTCCTTGTCTGCAGAAAGGAAGACAGTACAGACAGGAAGGGAGACAAGAGCTTAGAAATCTTGAGAAGTGTTGGTATGTCACAGAGGTTCTGCATAACTAATTGATTTTAAGTTCAGAAAGATACTTGAACAGTAGAAAACCTCAGGCACATTACAGACCGCTTAGGTTTCTTTCCCATGTGTGATTACACAAGATGGGCTGAATTCTCTGCATTTTTCTTCATTGAACCTCCAGACTATTTTTCTCTTATAAAATTGATGAAAAGTTTTAAAGTCAGCATTAGCTTTGTCCTTCAGGTTGAAAAGAAAGTTCTCCTTCTCTCTCTGAAGGAATTATTTTCTTTAGGAAATGGGTTATTTAATAGCTCCAGGAAGGTATAAATATTAAATAGGATTTTTTCCCTAAATGGTTGCTTCTTCCATGATGTCCTAGTAGTAGAGGATGAGAGAACCATCACTCTTCAGTGATGGAGTGGAAGGCTGCCCCCCAAATCCCATCTCAGCCCGGTTCATTGTGGAATTTTGAAACATTAACATATGAGGGAGACCATTCAGCTTAACAGTGTCCAGGCAGGTGTGAATAAAAGCCTCATTCCCTGGAGCAGCAGATTCTTGAACTGCAGGGTGTCATTTCTTACATAGGCCTGCTTTTGGTGCATGCATTCTGGAGTGACATCTTTCTGGTCTCTTAGGGCCTGTAGGTGTTCTAATCTATGAGAAACCGGTCAGGTTATCATCAGTCCAGTCTTTAGCTTAGTTGTTTTGAATATTTAAATGCATTAAGGAAAAACAACAACAACAACAACAACAACCAGCAGAGTTATTGCCACAATTCAGGTAACAACAGTAAAACCAAGTGGATTAAGGAACTAGGTGTTGGCGATGTGCTGCTGGTCTGTGTGACTGCCGGAGTTCTGTTCCATCGTAGGCTCTAGGATGCTCAGTTGTCACTTTAACCTTTGGCTTTAGTTAGCACTGGCGCTTTCTTTTGAAAAATAACGTTAGTGTTCAGATTGTAAAGGAATCCCGAATACCTATGGTTTGGAGGTGCTGCAGCCGAGAACTGCAAGGGGGAGAGGCTGCTTTATGCAGGTGTAAGAGCTGGGATTTAAAAAAGTGTCTTTACAGGAAGCTTCTGTGCGATTAAGGTTGAGCCTCAGGCAGGGCTCGCTGAGAGACAGTGAGGCTGTGTGTCTGCCTTGACCATTCACAGCTCTCCATCTGTTTAGGAACTAAACTAAGGAAGGAGTCCAGCCACAGCCTGCCCTAAAGAATTCCCGTAGTAAATGGGCCTGGCTCTCTGAAGATGATCAGTCACTGTGAGGCAGCCCCTCTCCCTGATGGGGACTCTCTGAGAGGGCTTGAGGCATTTGTGGGAAAGTGCTTTGAAAATGTAGTGGACCCCTCCCCTCCAAAATTCTCAGACTTGGTAAATGCTCCCTCCAACCCCCTTCACTTTCAGAGTGAACATACTCTACAAGCCTTATTCCTAGTGGCTTCAGGAAGCTTTTATTGCACGGTTTTAGGGGAGGCTGAGGCAGGTTCACAATTACAATTTAGAAAAGAAAGATGTACCTTCAGGCAAGTTGCTGGTAGGGGAAGGAGTAGGTTTAAAATAGGGTCTGAAATTAATTGTGCTCCAGACTTTGGCCTCTGGGAAATTACCAAAGGTTTGGAATAGTTGAATGAAAAAAGCCTTGGTTGTTTTGCCTCCAGGAAGGAGCTTTTATCCCTCTTTTTTTTTTAACCTAGGAAACTTAAGACCTTAGAAGGCAAATGTTAGTTGCAGGCTTCCGGGGCGGCTGGTTGCCCCTACCTCTTTTGCTAGGACTCAGACTCACCCCCCACCCCCAAAGGGGGGGAAAAACAGCAGGAAAAGTCAAGTGGTCTGCCTGCAATCCTGCATGTAATGTATCAGTAGTGAAAGACTGAATGAGACAGGCCAGAGTTGTAAACAGGGAAACTGCCTCAGGAGGAAAGTCTTGATTTCATTCATATCTTAAAAATAGTGGCATGTGTTCTACAGAGAAAAGTATTGGAAGTGAATCGGAATTAATTCCCACCCTCCTTGATTCTTAAGTTACTCTGGGCTCTAAGGGGAGTGATAGGGTGGTGCGTCAACCTGCCACGACTTAGCATTCCAGCAGGGGTCAACTCTGGTCTGTGTTTCCAGATCCCTGAATGTCCTATGAGCGAGCCACCCTGAAGGGAGAAGCAGGCACCATTTCATCAGTTAGATGGGGTGTGGGCATCCATGGTATTAAAGCTTTCTCTTTGTGACAAGGATAAAATTGTGTTTTTATCAGTAAAATAAGCTGATATAATTCATGGTGCTATACAGGAAGCAGATGTCTGCCTTGGCAAGTTGCCATGTTATAGCCCTGCACCAAGCATTGACTACACTTAAATAATTAGTTGCTAATTAATGAGATCCAAAAATAAGTTGTCAAAATAGAAGAAGGGGGTAGACTCTTAAAGTTACCAAGGGCCTAGTTTTTAAGAAATCTATTTCAAACGGGTAGGAATTAGTATTCTCCAAGACCATTAATTAGTAGCTTTCAGGCGATGCCTCTTGGCACTTGAACCCTTCTCTGCTGTGATGAGTTCTGGGAGGGTTATCACTTTTTTAAAAATGAAGTTCTGTGCCTTGAGGGGTGCCCAACAACTGCATAAAACCCAGGTTTTCCCAGCAACTTTGGTGACTTGTTTGTTCTTACTAGAAACCTCATCTCTTGATGGGATGATTGGGTTCCTTTGCCTGTCGTTTCCTTTTTGCATTTTAAATGTAGTATACGACCCAAATTCATCTAATAGAACCGTTTAAGTTTTGGAGGAGATGGTTATCATGTCTGAAGAGGCCAAAGAGTTGGGAGCTTTGATTAAGGATTCCCAGTAAAATTTTAGCTTTTATATAACTTGCCAGTTTTCAACGAAATGTTTAGTATAGAAGAAGATGCGTTGTAGCTAGCTCAAGGATGTTTAAAATTGAAGACACAGCAGATTTAGAAGTCATGGTGTCTCTGGTGAACCTTTATTTACCCAGTCAACATGTGTGTGTGTGTGTGAATTAGTTGTTGGGATGGTAGAAGCCTTCTCCACACGAGGCTTCCAGTCTGGAGTGGGGAGATGGATGTTCAGCAAAGACTTTTTCTTTCCTAGACACAGTTCTTTATCATTACAGTTGAAGCTGGGATAGGTTTATCTGGTCTGAGAATTCATTGCTCTGGGATACACTTCATTCATTCTGTAGTGAAGAAAGACTTTGATGAGGCCCTCTCATCAATACACAGTGATAAACAAAAACAAATGTGCAGAGCAGTTGTTTGGAAGCTGCAGTGAGCTTGACAACCAGTGCTTCTTCAATTACAGGCTCTCGGGTGCTGTTCTTCATGACAAATGCATTGTGCCAGAAACAAGAGAACCAGATCTCTTAGCAAGCCTACAGCAGTATAGGTACTAATGGTTATTCAGGTAGACTTGGAGTAGGGGTGGTGTGGATTGGGTTGAGTTGTTCTTATGGTATACTTGATCTTTGTTTTGTTTTTTGGAGACAATGTGTTACTGTATAGCCCTGGATGTCCTAGAACTTAATTTGTAGACCAGGCTGACTTGGAACTCACAGAAACTCTCCTGCCTCTGCCTCCTGAGTGATGGAATTGGAGTTGAGTGCCATCCCCCCAGCCTTGTGATAGACTTTAAAGATGATATTTAAAGCTGGGTGTGTGGTACAGTTCTGTAATCGGATTGGGGATTAGTCTGAGGGAGGAGGTTGAGGAAGAGGAGTTGGGAGTTTGAGGCCAGTCTGCACTGTGTAGTGAGACCTCACCTTAAACAAACAAACAAAATCAGTTTGGAGAGAGAATTAAAAGAGAGTTATTCCGTTTGTGGGTTTTTTGTTTGTGTGTGTGTGTTTTTAATGAGACTGCATTCGGAGGTCAGAGAATCATGGGGTGTTGGTTCTCTCCTTTTATTATGTAGATTCCAGAAACCAACTCAGCTTTTCAGGCTTGAAAACCGGCAGGCGCCTTTACCCACTGAGCTGTCTCTGTGGCCCTCTAGTCTGAGGCTTTTGTTTGTTTGTTTGTTTTGTTTTGTTTCTTTTTTAGTGGTACAAGCAACTATTGTAAATTTCTCTTGAGAGGTTTTTTTTTTTTATCCAGGTTTATGGAAAAGGTTTGGAGAGTCTGTGATCTTTTGGAAATTAATGGGTGTTTTGTAGAAAGAAAGTCTTTACTATTTTGTTTCCTCTTCGGAAGAAAAGCAGCACAGTGCTTCTGTTGGAGTTGATCAGCTGAGACTGAGTGCAGGTTGCCCAGGATTGCGCTGGACAGCTCCTGGGGCATCCTTAGGTAGCCTCTATGGGTGCTGTCCAGCCCCTTGCTGTTTGGGTCTTATTTTTCATTGTGCTCTCTGGACATGCTTCTCAATTCAGAGTGGGTCTTACAGTTGATAAGTACATCTTATTTTCTTTTTATCCTACAAAACACTCGTGTGTTTTAGAGGGAATGACAGAAGATATTCTTGGAAAAGATGGAAGTTAGTGGGAAGAGCTGGTGCCCCAGTGTTGGGTGTACAGCTTTTGGTTCTGAAGCCATCATTGAGTGGCTTGAATTCCAGGTCAAGGGGGATATGGTGTACGTTAAAGAATTTACAGTTCCCTTGCAAACATGAGTTAAAGCTGACTAAACATATATCCTCCGGCGTTTTCACTTTTGCCAGTTAAACAGCTGTTTATTCTATTTCACTAATCACTGTTTTGATTGAACATTGTGGTGTCGGCTACATGTAGAAAATAAGCAGATGACTAGACAGATGAAATGCCTTCCATGGGTGTTGCAGTTTAGAGCGCTTGAAGGAGACATGCCTGAGAGTGGACTTTCCACCTTCGTATTCTTTGTAGTTATGGAACATGACTGTAAAACAGAGTATGCTGGAGTGAAAATTGATGAATGACTGGTTGAGATATTATCCCGTGAATGAAGCTGATGAGAGAAAGATGAACTGACTTTGCCTGTAGTTGAGTTTTCATATTTTGTAAGTGATCCCAGCGTTTGCTCTCTTCACTTTTTGGCTTTTTGTTGTGGGATGGAGAGATAATGTCTTATTACTTTTGTTTAGGAAATTAACCCAAATGAATTAATGTTTTCATCTTAAGAACATAGTTTGCCTGGATGTTTTTGAGTTGAGAAGCACATTGCAATTCAGGAGTTGGTGGGAGAAGCAGAAATCACAGTCTACTTGGCCGAGCCATCCCCAGACTGAGAGTTCTTGGGAGGCTTGCTAGGTGCTCTTTAAAAAGTCTAATTAATAACTGCCAACTTCATTTTGACTTGGAAGTTCTCTTTGTACCCCTAAAGGTGATCGACCTCCTGAAGAGAAAGGTGCAGACATGGCCTGAGAGTAACATGACACTTGAGTTTTAAACTGTAGACAATTGAAAATTGAAATTTAGATCAGTGGTTCTCAACCTGTAGGTTGCAAACCCTTTGGCAAACCTCTGTCTCCAAAAATATTTACATTACATTCATAACAGTAGCAAAATTACAGTTATGTAGTAGCAGAGAAAATTGTTTCATGGTGTGGGGGGTCACCACAACATGAGGATCTGTGCTAAAGGGTCGCAGCATTAGGAAGGTTGAGACCACTGCCTTAGATCATTTGATAACAAATGCTCGGGAGGAACCGAGGAAAAATGTACAATGTGAGCTGTTCTGTTTTCCTTTGCAGATAGCAAAGGCTGGGATCACTTAGGAAATAGGAAAACTCAACTGCATGCGACTTTGACTGACATCTTAGTAAAACTACGAAGTATTTTTTTTGCCAGAAAAACCTTTGGAGAATGTCATCTAGGTTTTGCTAAACCTTTAGCCTTTCCTCAGATAGAAGATTCAGAGAGCTTTTAAATAAAGTTTTCTCCTTCTGCCATTTTGGGAATTTGATGGCACTGTGGTGTTTTATAGGCATTCCTTTGAGAAACAAGCAGAAGTAATGAGAAGACATTATGGAGGCCCAGTCCCACAGCTCCGCAACCACTGAGAGGAAGAAAGCTGAGAATTCCATCGGGAAGTGTTCCACGAGAACAGATGTCAGCGAGAAGGCCGTGGCCTCCAGCACCACTTCGAACGGTGAGTGGCCCACAGTTCCCAGCAGGCAAGCCCCAGACATCCTGTGTCCTCTGCATCCCTGAGCTGAGCATCCACATCTGGACCATTGATTGTTCTGTGAGAGGCTAACAGAGCAAATGGGCCAGAGGATGGGGTGTGGGGTGGGCAGGGTACTTGCTTGCTTCAGAGTGTAATTTGGGATATCAATTTTGTGATTGGTTGTTTATTAAAAGAAGTTCTTGTTTTGGTAAGAATTGAAAATGCTTTGAACTTCACATGGGAAGCCTGTATTAGTCATAAGAACACAGTAATTGTCAGTCTATGGCAGGATCTCCCTCTCCCACCTGAATTAAAGTTGTCTAGTGGAAAGGACTTTAAAATTTGACAACCTTAAGGTAGTCCACCTTATGTCCACGAAGTTTATTGTTGGTTTATGTAAATTTAATGTATTTAACTGTTGTAGATATATCACAGAGTCACCATTTATTTTTACATTTTAAGCAAGCATTGAGAGGCATTTCAGTTTAAGCATGAGCACTGAATATAAAATCTAGCATCCCCTAAGTGGGAAAACAAAGCCGGAGGGTTGTGGTGACTTTCTCTTCCTCTCCAGGCTTTCCCACAAAGTAGGCTGTTAATAGCCTTGATTTTTGTAGCTTTAGTCATTCCTGCTCTCCTTGGATTGCATTCTGCTTTTCTGTGTGCGCTTAAGAAGAATACGTTGGCTCAGTCTCCTGGTTCTGGTCCTGCATGACCCAGTTCACTGATCTGCCTGACCCAATCTTCTGTCTTCTCTGTGGTTTTATAATTTATATGTTGACTTTCTTTCTTCTTTTTCCTTCCTTCCTTCCTTCCTTCCTTCCTTCCTTCCTTCCTTCCTTCCTTCCTTCCTTCCTTCCTTCCTTCCTTCCTTCCTTTTTTTCCATCCATCCATCCATCCATCCATCCATCCATCCATCCATCCATCCATCCACCCACCTATCTATTTTATTTTTTGATTTTTCGAGACAGGGTTTCTTTGTGTAGCTCTGGCTGTCCTGGAACTTACCCTGTAGACCAGGCTATCCTGGAACTCACAGAGATCTGCCTGCCTCTGCCTCCTGAGTGCTGAGATTAAAGGCCTGTGCCACTACTGCCTGGCTGACTTACTGTTATTTTAAATGTGCAATTGAAGAGTGAGCTTGGTTTGGAAGCTGACTATAGCCCAGAACCTTTAATTCTGAGGACAAATATTCCTGAGGAATTTGGCCCTGATATGTGCCCATCCCTGTGTGCTCAGCTTTGCTTTAAGCCTTTTTAGTCCTTTTATCAGGGTCTTGACACAGCTATGGACTGTGACACAGCCAGAGGGAGGTAGCTGGCTGTCAGCCTTGCAGGCCAATGTGTCCAGGTTTCCATTGATCTCTAGGGAGATATATGTATGTCTGAGTTAAAATAATGGATTCACTTTACCTGTATGTGTGTGAAAATTTGTGTTGCTCCCCTTTTTTTGTGGCACCTAAACCCAGGGCTCAAGCTTATTTAATACAGCCAGAATATTGGTCTCTTTTGGTCCAGCATTAATAGAAAACATTTTCTACTTCAGAAGCATGTTATCTTGGTTTCTTTATTTTTATTTTTTTGAAGTTTATAAAAATTAGGCTCATTATTTTATGAGTAGAAGCAACATATTAAGTGCTGGTTATTTGGTGGTATTTTATAAGAATAAACACTGTTTCTCTATTAAGCTTCATGAAACACCGATTTTGTTCATCATCATGGCATGTGAGTAAGGTGTGAGAATGCAGCAGAATATGTGGGTATTTCTGAGTGCAAGGACAGGCCAAAGCCAGTGTAGGTTGGTAGGGGATGTCGTTACACCATGCGGAGTGTTAGAAGCCACTGTCCTTTCTCTGAGTCCCCAGCTGAGTCTCGTCAGTGGTCCCTTGTGGGGAAGATGCTGTTTCCTCTGTGGATCTTGCTCCCACGCTGAGACACATCCATTGCTGCTCAGCTTCTTGTCAGTCAGTCTTTGACTCTAGGTTCCCCTCCTGACCACGTCGAAGGTGAATGGAACAGTACTAACCTGAGCCCAGTGGTGGCCTGGAGGCCTGGAGCAAAAACTAGCCAGAGAAAGGACAGTCTTAATGCCAGTCCTGTGCTTGGCATAACCACAGGCCTGTTTGCGAAGCCACATGCACTCCTGCCTTCCTAACCTGATCAGCCTGTGCCCTTGAGGCCTACAACCTGTCTAAACGTGCCCAAGTCCTGTCCCACATGGGAGTAAATATTCATTGGTCATGCTTGCGGGGCACGTATCTGAATGAGATCTGTCCCAGAGTAGTTTTTCAATATTCCTGTTCTTCTAAGGAATTCACTGCTTTTCATTTGGGGACAGTAGAAAGCTTCAGTGAAACAAAAGAAAAAAAAATGGAAATGTTATTTCTAAAATGTAAATTTCCACTAACAGACTGACTCCAGGAAAAGCAAGCTTCCTCCATTTAAGCTCTACCTTGTCCTGTAGATGAGTGTACGGACTTTAGTCCTGCGTTGATTGGGTTAGAGCTTTTGTTAGGTAGCCTGGTAAAACCTGGTGTCCTGTGTGTGCTGGCCTGTAGCGGGCATTATTGTGGTTGTTGTCTGTCCACTCAACAGTCTGTCTCTCCACCTGCCCACCTTTCTACAAACAGTTTAGAAGTGCTTAGGTACTTACACTGAGGTCATTCACAGAAAATGGAACCATTGAGAAACCACAATAGAGAGCACAGTGATGGTGCCCATTTCTAGTTGCTTGTGCTCTCTTTACAACTGCTCTGTCATTGAGTTAGTAACCAGACAGTTGAAAGATTTAGTTCAGATATCAAGATGTATGAACCAAATGAATGCAAAGTGTGTATTTTCGATCCCACCCATTTCATCATGAAAAGTAAACAGACAAAAAAGTTTTGTTACTGGTGAAGTATTGGTTACATTGACTTAATTAACTTTTCCAGTCATTATGTGGTATAATTTGTTCTTGATTGTGAGCATCCCAGCCAAACCACGCACATTCCACTGCGTGTCCTTACAGGTCTGTTTTCTTGCTTTTCTCAGTTGAGAATCTGCTCCTAGAATTTTGTTTAAACATACACAGACACACAGCCAAAATGGATGGCTCAGAAACCTTGAATAGCATTGTAAATAAACATTTGCTACATGAGATTGAGATTTAAAATAACATGAGTGAAAAACTCCTCTAAATCTTGTATGGGGGAAAGAAACCAGGCCAAATTAGATCTCTGTAGCGTTTCAGGGTCCACATGAGCACGCAAAGCCTCCACTGAACTTCACATAGGAACCACATTGTGTACATAGTTTTCTGTTTGCACACTTCAGCTTTAAGCATTTAGTGCCATTCATGAAATGGAAATGACCCAGGAGATGGCATTTAGTTTCCTGAATGTTTTTTAAGTACAGTTGTGATTTAAGAGATTGTACTTGAGTGTGCATTTAGATATTAGACCTCATATTGACTTGAGAATGTCCAAGTCTCTTAATAAGACAAACTGTAGGTAAATGCTTTAATGCTCTCTGTTTGGGTACGAGTCATTAGTTCCTGAGTTACACATTGTGTTTTCTAAGTAATGAGTTTTAAATACACATTTCTTCTGTTTTTCATGTTCTAATTAGCCTGTAAAACTTTTCTCTGTGACTTGAATATTTAATTTAAAATGTTTTTTTTCCCTCATTTTTGGTCCCTGAGGTTTTGGTTTTTTTTTTTTTAATATAAAAATAGTCCCTTGATAGTTCTTATTAACATGCTACTCTGCTTCAAGAAAGTATGGTAGGACACAGGAGCAGAGGTAGGCACATCTTTGTACGTTAGAGGCTGGCGTGGTCTACATAGTGAGTTTCAGGCCAGCGAAGGCTGCATAGTGAGACCATGTCTCAAGAAGGAGGGTGGCAGACTTATCATAAATGATCCAGGCTGTGGTTTTGAGGTTGTGGTAATTACTGAGAGATTTTATAAGTTGATAGAAAGCAGAAATTCACCCAGTTGTGATGAGGTGGGAGACCAAAGCTGATAGATTAATTGATAGGGCATTCTCTGTGCTTTTTTTTTTTTTTTTTTTTTTTTTTTTTTTGTCTTTCGCTTAAAAGATTTTTGATGTTTGTGCTTTCAAAGTGTCCACTACATAGGTGTTAAGGTATGTGATGTCCATTGGACCTGTCACTAGGAGTACATAGGAGTACATAGGTGTTAATGTATGTGATGTCCATTGGACCTGTCACACATAGGAGTACATAGGTATTAATGTATGTGATGTCCGCTGGTTTTGTGACTAGGAGTCCACAATGTTTGTGATGTTTGCTGGTTTTGTGGCTAGGATTGAGATGGCTTCTACTGTTGAAACCTGTTATTGAAGTTCATTGTTGTTCCCCAGCATATACTCCTGTCTCCTTGACTTTTCTCAGTGTTAAGTGTCTGCTTAGAAGCAGACGGGGAGTTTGCTGCTGATAGACCTTAGGTTTTGAGTGTTATATTTCTTTACACTTCTTTGCTTTTCCACATCCCATTTCTCGGCACATGTAAGATGGATGGGAGGGACTTTCAGGTACATTGCACTTGACGTGATAGGGTTCTTATGAGGAAATGCAGGGTTTTGGATCTAAAAGCTTGGGTTGAGTTTTGGTGATGCCAAGTAGTGGTTATGTGAGTGGATGATTAAGTCTCTTAGTGTCTTGGTTTCCTCATTTACTTAGCAAGGGAGTAATTACATCTACTTTTCCAGGACTTATCTGGAGAAGTTCTCTTCCTCTACCGTGTTGGCCTCAGGGATTAAACTCAGTTCATCAGGCTTGGCATCAAGTGCCTTTCTCTAGCCTCTGAGCCACCTCATTTGCCCAGGTTTTCAGATGAAAAGGATAATGCAAAAGTAATGGTGAACTTGCTGGATCCAAGATGTTCTGTAAATCACAAATCCAAGCAAGCCTGCTCATCTTGTGGAAGGATGGATAAACGGACAAAGTAAGAAAGAAACGAAAGTCTTTACCCTCTTTCTGAAAGCCCCCTGAACTCCGAACAGAGGGTAGACAATGGTTTTGTGAGAACATAATTTTAAGAAAATTTATTTCGATTTCTTAACTCTTGAAAACGCATTGTGCTTATTGTGCACATTGCCTTGGAAGTAACATGCATGTGTCCCTCTGTCCCCGTTGTTTTCTGGGGTGGGGCACCCTTTGAATGTCATGCTTGCTTGCAGTGTGGCTTTTGTGTATTAATTACAGTTTATTTATTCTACTTTCACAACTTTTTTTTTTTTTACTACCTGGTGATGATTAATCTTCTCTTAAGCATGCTGTCTTGGGCTCTGAACCCACTTATCCCTGAGCGTCCCTGATTTCCCCTTTTGGTTAACTGTATTGTCTTTACGGCAGTCATCCAGGCCTAAAACCTCACTGTCACCTTTTGACCCCCTTCCAGGCTCCTGGTAGATTTCTTTCTGGTTATTCACCCATATTTTCCTGCAGCCCACCATGCCATGCCAATTCCAGTGGCCTTCTGCTTGTCACCTTGAACCTCTCATGCTCGGCACATGCTCCTGCCAGATTAACAGTGTTGTGTTTCTCGCTGCTAAGTCTGTGTTCTGGAATCTTCAGTGATTCACAGCCGCCTACAGGATGAAGCTCAGAGCCATTAACTTAATGTGTAGATATCTTCTAAAGCCTGACCCCAGCCTGTCTCCGATCTGCTCATTGATTGAATGCAAGTGCTCTGTGCTCTGTTCACGTGCTTCTCCGCAGACTGAGAATTTTGCTGATGTCACCACGTGTTTACTGTCAGTTCTTCTCAACTGTGTGTCCTCAGATTTTCCGTGCTTTTTTTTTTTCTGTCCTTTTGGAACTTGTGTAATACTTCATATTTACAAAATTTTTATTTCTTGGTCATTATAATTTTAATTAATACACTTTGTATGTTAGAGTGGTTTTAGGTTCATAGAAAACTTGAGCAGAAAGTTCCTTCCCTTCTCTCTTATTGACATTTTGCATTATGTACTGTCTCATAGAAATGGTGCATTATCTCACATCTGTAGTTTTCATTGGGGTTCACAGGGGCATGAGAGAGGGAGAGAGTCAAAGTTGACTGAGGGGTTTTGAGCCTGGGTGATTGCAGGAAAGGTAATATACTTAACCCAAACAGTGGTTTTGATGTATCCACATTGTAGTACCTATAGAATAGTGTCATTGCCCTAAAGATCCTGTAGTCTTCTTTCTCTTAACACTTAATTTTCAGTTTTCATTTAGCTTCTGTAGAATAGCAACTTACTTATCTGCCTTGTCCTCCACACCTTGCCCCAGCACAGTGTTTGTGGCCAAGAAGACCTCAGCGGATGGGGACTACTACTGGGAAGTCATTTGTGTAGGTCTGCCAGACCTCAGAGCAGAGACAGGGGGCATGTACAACAGGACACTTAATATTGACGTGGAGCTAAAAGCCAAAGTTTTAAGCCCTGCCAGAAAAGGTTATGTGATCTTGGGCTATGGTACATGCTTCCTGACTGGCACAGTGGGGACACAGCTATATTCACTGGTAGTTACTGACTGGATGTAATTTGGCAGGATTTAATTCATTGATCAATTTTATCCCAGTTCTTCCAATGTAGTATTGTAGTATCATTTGTTAGTAATCTAGGAATGACTAAAGTTTAACCTGATTTGGAGAATAACCCAATATTTTCTGCATGAATTCCAGACATGTGGTCATGGGGTCCTAAACTAGCATAGCAGGTCAGTATCCAAGACCAGGGAATGGTACTTCAAGTCGTTGGTCCTGATGCTGCCCATGGTTTAATGAATCAGCTGCTCATTCTAAATACTCAGAATATTGGATGCAATCCAACTTTGTACTGAGATGCTGCATTGAGAACAAGTTCTCCCACTTTTGAATCTCAGTATTAGATTTCTTCTAAAAGAGCAACTTGTAGCTGCTTAGGCTGATCCACAGAGGATCACACTCCCATCTTGCCCCGTTCTGGCACCCTGGTAGAATAGAGAGCACAGCATGTGTCTGCTCTCGGAAAGTCCCTGGGCTGCCTGTGATTGCTGGGCTCAAGTGGTGTGCGCATTTCATATTTCAGCAACACACCGGTCAGGATCAGAAACAACCACCAAATAGTGGAAGCTCAAGGGGCAGGAGGCCAATTGTGGGAGGAAAACTCCCTCTGGGAGGTGGCTAGTGGCCTCCCACCTCCTTCCAGTCTGACCCTGCACCCAGGCAGGGGCGGTTCCATTTCCAGGAAGCTTGCAGGCAGCAGGGTGGTGCTGCAAAATCTCATTATGTGCACAGATGCACTTCCAGATGCATCTGCTTCTGCTTAAACTTATTCCCTACATTCTTATGTGGTAAAAAAAATCACTCTTTGTGGTGATCTTTCCGTGACTTTGGACAAATCCAGGTCATTGAACCACGACCATAATCAAGGCAGAATAGTGTCCCCCCTCCCTGAAATTGGAATACATATTTGAGCGTTAAAGTCCATTTCATAATTAATGCATTTGTTAGACTCCCTGGCAAGTGATAGGAATTGTAGAAATCTCGGTAGTGGTTGGAAATTGTGTTTCTTTTACGTTTTTGCAAAATCTGTCTTTTAGGCCTGTGAGTAAAACTCATTCTTGGTCTTTTCTCTTTAATTTTTCACACATTTCATTAGGGCAGAAGGAAGAGTTCCTGTGAACTGTTGAGAAAAACACTTTCTAGTACCTGTCAGCTGAATTCTTTTTTTTTTTTTTTTTTTTTTTTTTTTTTTTTGGGCACAGGCAAGGTGTATTTGGGGCCAGTTTAAAATTCAATTTTATGTTGAAAACTACAAGCAGCCATGTTGACAAAGACTTTTTGTTGTTTTTGTTACTTTAAATTATTCACATGAGAAAACTAGAATCGTAATATTTAGCACACCTACAACCTAGAGGAAAAGGAAGAAAGTCTTGGCTAAGTAAATAGGCCAGTCTCTCCCTCTCTCTTTCTTCCTCCCCCACCACCCTTTTTTATTTCTGGAAGCTTCTTTATCTCCTTCGCTTTTGTAGATAGGACTTCATCTCCGGTAGAGAAATTTTTCTATAAAGTTATCCCTAGAACTGCCGTTTTCCCCATCCCGCACTCCCCCACCCCTGCTCTGACTTTTCCCTCTTCTTGGGCTCTTTCTTCTTTCTTCTTTTCCCCCTCAGCTGTAGAAAGTTGAGTTCCATCCTAATTATGAAATCTTCGGAGACCATTCCCACATGGTTCTGTAAATGGTAGCTCCATCCCTGTTCTTTTCATCTCTCTCAGCTCTCCAGCTTGACAGCTGAAAAGGTCTGACTGTGCCACACAATGGTTTGATTGGTTTCTCTGGGGGAGACTTTTCCCTGCCTCATCATTCGCCAGGCAGGTGGACCAGAAAGTCTCTTGATTCTTTTGTTGCCTCTCAAAGTCCGAGGTCTTTGACTGAATAAATCCGCCGTCATGGGATAATTTGCTAAAAGGAGACTGAGAGATGCCAGAGAAAAGCCTCCTGACTTGGGTGCTGCATTAATGAAATAACGGAGCCTTGGAGTTTGCGATTGAAAAATCACTAGGAATGCAATGGGTGGAGATGGGCTTCTTTTATTTCCCATAATAAACTTTGAATTCTACCAGTGAAAGCATGGCTATTGTTTTGCAGGCCTGCAGGCCTAAGTGTGTGTGCGTTTGTACCCATGTTTAAAAGGGCAGCCCTGCCCGACTTTGTTGGGGTGCTCTGTCTACTTAGTCACTTGATTATTACTAGTGGATAGAAAGAATTCCATGTGACAGAGCTAAGGCTGAGTTAACACAGGACGAAAAGTAATTTACAGATAGGCTGTCCCCAGCCATCTTTGTAGCTCCTGATAAGGTTTCATTTCAGAATGGATAGGCGACATTTCCACTTACGGGCCCATTCTGCGACATCTGTGATAACAGCTTCTGGATCCTAATTGAAATTGGTTTCAAAATGGATTTTCACTTTTCTCTGTCGTTGGAAAATATTGAATGGACTCAGAGCTGCCACAGAGAACCCTAGACCTTGGAAAATGGAGCAGGAAGCTAGGCTCATCTTTCATAACAGTGCCAATGATATGACAGTTTTGTTATCTGTCTTATTAATGAAATCATTGATCACCTGATGAGGGAGCTAATAAACTACATTCCACGAGTATTCCTGAAGCTCAATTAGACTGTATTACAAACAAGGGTGGGAGAGGACTAACAGCAGAGGGACTGAACGAGTAAGGATCAGTTAAACTTTTCATTGCCTGTATGAGCATTTTGGAGGTGGCATTTGGATAGCAGCTCAAGTATTGAAATTTGTATAACCCAACAGCATAGTCAAGTGCTTTCTTTTTGATCCATGTGGAATTCTTAAACAACTCAAAGTAAAACATTTAAAAAAAATACAGCGAAAGTGATTTAAAAAGAGTACTGTTTTCATGAAGTAAAATCTTTAAGTAGAAATATGTATATATTATATATTAAGCATTATATATTAAGTGCTTTCAGATGGGGAAGATGGTAAAACACATTTCCACAGGACACCCCTTTCATAGGAGGGCTTTGGGGGGATAGTCCTCGTTAGGTGTATTATTGGTAAAGAAGATGAAGCCCGAGGGTTCATAACCTAGGCTCTTTCAAAGGAAAGTAGCTTAGCATCCCTTCCTCTCTTAAAGCACTCTGAGAGTCCTAGTCAGAGGGAATTAGGCTTGGATTTAATGAGGGAGCGCCTTTGTTTGGGGTAGGGCAGCCCTGGAATGTCCTTTCTGTCTGTCCTGAAGGAGGGGAAGGGATGCTGATGACTTCTCGGGTTTCACAGTGGGCTGTACTCCTAGGTGTTTCCCCCTTTCTCTGCGCCAGCGAGGATCAATGCAGCCCATCCCAGCTTGAAAGAGGATCTGTGATCAAAGGCATCAGTGATGTCACTGATCTCCAGTGATTGATTAGGACCAGAAGTTCCAGAGAATTTGGCTTTTTCTTATAATTTCAAATTCATTCGTGTCGGCCATTAGGGATTACTCAGGATTACTAGCATTTAACTAGCAAAATTACTAAAGTGTACCACAGAGTTCCACTCATGGCCCTACCACTGTGTTTAAGCTTATGTGTGGAAACTATGATCACATTTTATAAGCAACTTTTCTTTTTAAATATACTGTTAAGAAATATTGTGTCTATGAATTGGATCAAGGAACTTGGAATTCTGTGTGTAAAGTGGGGCAGCCCTTTGGAGATGATGACATTCACCTTGCCTCTAAAGTGGTTTAGCTGCATATAGATAGGTGCATGTTAAATAATTAACCCATAGATCTAAAAGTTTTATTGATTTTTGAAATTTAAGTGTTTCATATGCAGATTTTAAAATCCTCTGAGTTACTTTTATGGGAACTGCCTAACATTTTTCCCTTTGTCTTTTGAGAGGATAACTCCTTTCTGCGTGTGGCTACATCTTTAAACATAAAACCACAGGCATTTTATGCCAAGAGGAGACGAGTTGCACAGTGAGGGAGGATGCAGCTTGAAAGGGAGCACAGGAGAGAGTGAGAGGTCTCAGTGAAACTGTTCCCAACTGCACCATAGCAGCCTCTGACTTAGCTCCACCTACAGCAGAGACTGATGGTGGAACCATAGGGAAAAGGCCCCTTTTGGAAATCATCGAGACCTAAGAGAGAAGAGTGAAATGGGAAAGGGAGAATGTTCATTTTTATTAAGGCTACTGCTACCTTCCATGGTTGGCTGTAGGCCATCAAGGACTCTTGGTACATGCTTGCTTATAACAATTTTTTTTTTCACAGAAAACTTCATTCTAAGGACTAATCCTAGCAGGGTTGAAAGTATGTTTCTTGTCCAGTTCTGTGAGAACAGAGAGTGAAAGTGAGCTTTGAAGAGAAGATGATGCTGTGGCTATGTATGGAGCTGCAGTGGCTGTCTCAGACAACCCTTTGGTGGAATAGCTTTTACCCTGCTAGCAGTGATAAAGTGCTCAGTCTAGATCCTTGCCTGTAAAGAGAACCTGCTACAGGAACAGAACAGTGGCATAAAGTAATGGGACATCCAACAATGTGAATATTCCCTGTTAAATAGGACTCTAATCTTCATTTGAGGATTTCTACTAAGCATCCAAGAACTAAAAGATGCACAATGACCCATTGCATATTAAGTTAGAAGCCAAATCTGTTTAAAACTATAAAAACACAAAAACAACCAAATAATCCAAAATTAATATGCTTAGGATTTGTTTTCAAATCCTAGCAAATTTCAGAGCAGTAGAGAAGTTCCTTTCCTGGGGCTATAGCCATGGTTCAGCAATTAAAAGCACTTGCTACTCTTGAAGAGGACCCAGGTTCGGTCCCCAGTGCACACAACCATATCTAATTCCAATTCCAGGGGGTCGGGTACCTATTCTGATCTCTGCGGGAACTGCATGTATGTGGTGCACATGCATACATGCAGGCAAAATACTCATATACATAAAGTTAAATAAATAAATAGAAAGAATAGAATTTCCTTTCCAGTGAACGTTGACAGCAGTTCCCGTGTAGGCTAACAGTGTTTTATAAATAGAGTTTACTTAGCAAAAACCATATGTATGCCCAGTGAAATAATCTTACATTTATTTATGTTTTGATTTATAGAAAACATGTGCCCTTGACAAAGCCTTGGGCTTTTTTCCACAATTAAAAAGAATCATGTTTGAAAAAAAAATAGCTGCCATCTTAATGGGAAACTTTTTCATATAAATTCAAAGCATTTTCTTTGATCTATTTTACACAAAATCAGAATGCCCATTTGTTTGACCCATAAAGTGGGTGGGAGGAATTCAAAGTGGAAAAAAAAATGTGTATAACTTTATCTGCTTGTCTGTCTGTCCATCCATCATCTCTCTTTCTCTCATCTGCCTGTATTCTCCACACATCAGCATATTTATCGGTTGAGTATTGGACAAATGCAGAGTTAAAAAGGCTGTGTACTGTGTGTCTGGCAGTGTCCAGCGTTACAGCAGAGAAATCACTAGAAGTGTCCATTGCTTGTTCTTTCTGTGACGCCTTGGTTTAACATGAGGCGGTACTCCTGTTTATTGTTTTTTTTTCTTTTTAAGATTTGTTTTTATTGTTTTAAAGTTATGTGTATGTCTGTGTGGAGGTATGCGTATGTGAGTGCAGTGGCCATGGCATCTGGGAAGGGGTGTCAGAGTCCCTGTCGTTGGAGTTATAGCTTAACTACCTGACAGGGTGCTGGGAACTGAACTTGAGTCCTTTAGAGGAGCAGTACAGATGCTTAACCCTGAGTCATTTCTCCAGCTCATTTCTCGGGCTGGGGACGGGGATAAAATAATTACTAAATATGGAAACTTCAGACTGCTTGGGTATGTTAGCAATACAAGTACCAATTATACATATAATTATATGTTGGTATGGTTTTGTATTTTATTTTAACTCGGAGGATTTTTCATTTTAGAAGTGAGAGATTATATGTGCTTATAGAACAAAAAAGAATAGTTGACCTTTTACAGAAATTCTGTTTCATGCAGTCTCCTGAGTCTTGGAAAGGCTGCCTCCTTTTGTCATGAACAAGTACCACTGACTTGGACGGTAGCAACCTCAAGGCTGATATGGTGGTATGTCATCAGAGAAGTGAGCCATTTTTACAGCCTAGGGATTGTATTCACCATTGTGGAAGTTCCTGGACAGGCCTCAGATATGGGGGCACCCTTTGGAACCTCCCCTTCTTTTCTTTAAGCTCCTGGGACCTTAAGGAGTTTTATGACCTATTATTTACTAAAGGTACTGGCTACTGCTAGATTTTCTCCAGGAAAATACTGGTTGAGTGATCAGAAATGCTGTTTGATCACACATGAGAAGACAGCCTCCCGGATTTTAGGGACATGAGGTTGAGTCTTCCGCGCAATGTTACAATGGTGTAACCCTGCTAACTTCGCAGGGGATGCGTTATTAAGAATTCAAGAGAGTCATACTTGGACATCACTTATTCTCTAAAAGTGAGGGGCCTGGTCGCATAGATGAAAAGATCTCTTCACCTCCAATCTTCTGTTTCAGTGACATTCACTTTAATTCCAGAGGAATTTAGAAGAATGTAGAATAACAGGAAAGACGCCAGGTATGTAAGAGCTGCTTGAGAAGAATAAATTAATAAGATCTCAGTTTGAAAAGGTATTTTAGAATTCTCTTTAAATTGAATAGTATAAACCTCATGTATAGGCCCACCTCAGGTTGAAAAAATCACGTAAGATTTTGTTTAGGACAAAACTCCATCACAGTGTTAAGCCAGACAGTTGGGTGTTTTGAAAGATAATCTCTAGATGTCAAGTTTCAGGTACAAATCCAGAGAGATTCCCCCTAGTTCTGGCTGCTGTGCAGATGATCACAGTAGTGTTGCTGCTCACACTCGGGAGCGGTGTGTTTCTCTGTAGCCCTGGCACCGTCTTACTGACCTGGCATCTGCACTCATCTTCCTGGTGTCTGCTTACAGGCCAGAAAGGACATGGTAACTTGGTGTGACTGAGGCCTCTCGCCCCAGCTAGACCTTGACCATCTTCATGGAGCATTTTAATTTGGCATCTGGTTTTCTGCAGTTCCACTTCATCATGGCTTCCTTGAGAGCCTTTGCAAACTTCTGTGTTGCTAATTTATTTAGTTTCTTTAAACTTTTTAGAGTGAAAAAAAGAAGAAACAAAAGCAAGAATACAATAAAATTGGATTACCAGGGCCCTAAACTGTGAGCCTCTGAAGTAACTTTTATTTCTGTTTAACCCTTGAGCAGGAATTCATAGGCAAAGATGAAACAACATTGTGGCTGAACAGTTAGGAATCAGTGCTCATACAACAGGGCGGGGGGTGGGGGTGGGGGGGGGTGGGGGGGGTGGGGGAGTCTCTCCTCTCAGGGATGCTGGAGAAGGGCTCCATTGCTCAATATGTGCTAGTTACTGTAATAATTCATTTTCGAGTGCCTTTCTGTGAGATCTGAGGACAGTGTGCCTCTCTCTTTACCCCGTGACCAGGCACCTATTCACTGTAGAATGATCTGCATTCGTCATTGTTTCTTGATTTCCTCTAACATAGACTTGGCTTATTCCATCGAAAGCATTCTTGTTCTTCAGGAAATTAAAAACTTGAATCATGAATGTGGCCTGGAATCTCACTACTTGAACATGACCTTTGCTGCTACTCTTGTTTATTTATAGTGTCTTTTTTCCATTCATTTTCTAATTGGCTGCCTTTAGGTAAACCTATGCAGGAAGCATTTTCCATGTCCCGGACCATTCTCCAGTTTGGGCGTAAAGACTATGAGAATCTCTAGTATTGCTTATATGTTTCCTTCCTTCCTTCCTTCCTTCCTTCCTTCCTTCCTTCCTTCCTTCCTTCCTTCCTTCCTTCCTTCCTTCCTCCCTCCCTCCCTCCCTCCCTCCCTCCCTCCCTCCCTCCCTCCCTCCCTCCCTCCCTCCCTCCCTCCCTTCCTCACTCCCTCCCTTCCTAAAATCATTCTTAACAAATCTCTTGTTGTTTGAGTACACTTTACTGAATTAGCTTCAGGAAACATATTATCTTACAGTTCCATTCAGCTGTTTGTGTGAATGAACATTTTCAGAGATACCAATGTCAGTGAAATATCTTTTAGTGAGATACGATTGGTTAAAACCTTAACTGTTCAGTAAAATTTTAACTGAAGGATGGTACAGGAAAGTGTGTGCTGTGAAAGTACCCTTGGTGAAAGTGAGCAGCTTGATGAAGTTTCTGAAAGTGAGCACACAAAATAGTGCCCAGATCAAGAGAGAGACATTGGCTTGACTCACCTGGATACTGGTGGTATGTGGACGGTTTCCGGTGCTTGCTTATTAGGAACCTAGGCTCTCAAATGCCCATCTTTTGGTAGACCTGGTATGTCTCCTCAGGGTGTAGACTGAAGAATGGAATTACTGTGTCTTCAGGTGTGTGCATATTTAGTTTTATAGATGCTACCTGACAGTTTTCTTGAGTGGGTCTGTACCCTGGTTGCTCATTCTTGCCCAAAGTGCTTATTTTTAATTTTAGCCTTCCTGTTGCCCATGCATCACTAACCAGTTGTGGTTTTGATTTGTCCTTGATGAATAAAAGACTTAATCACATTTTAAAACTATCATTAGCCATGTGCACATTCATTTTGTGAAATGGCTGTTGAAATCTCCTGCGTCAGTGGACCGATGATAGGTAGATAAATAGATAATAGATAGGTTGTAGCTCTTTGGGATAATGGTTACCAGATCTTCTAGCACTGAAGGAATAAACATGACCTTTATCTGATACTGCCTTGATATATCGATTTGCTACTTTTTCTGAATCATTTTATTTTGTTGATCAGTCTTATTGCTGTTTTGTCTGTACTGTACACTCTCAGATATCGTATATGGAATATATTTTGTTAAAGAGTGTGCATTTTGTTTTGTTGTTTTCCTTCTTCAGATAGTTTGTGACTATAATTTAGCTGAACTTTGGAAACACCTCTTTAGAATCATGTTTATGAACCTACACACATAGTAAAAGTATAAAAATATGGATAGATGTAATCAGTATCATCAATAGTTGTATCTGTAGAAAGGAAATAAGATGAGGCATGCTCAGCTATATATGCACCATTTTGTTTCTTTAAAGAATGGTGTTTTAAACACATCTGACTAAACATTAGCATATATTAGGTCTAGGGGTGGGTGCCTGGATGCTTATGTCACTCTCTGAAAACAGTCATGATTCCAAGGTACCTCTGAGATTTTGTTGGAATGATAGTAAGCATCTACAGGCTTTAGTATAATTGTACCATCTGCAGAAACCAGTCTTAGTTGTTTTTGGCCACACGTGCATGCAGGTGCTTTCTTCCTGCATAGACATCAGAGTCACACAAACACACACGCATGCAGGTACTTTCTTCCTGCATAGACATCAGAGCCACACAAACACACACGTGCATGCAGGTGCTTTCTTCCTGGGTAGACGTCAGAGCCACACAAACACATACTTGCTCTGGTGACAACCTTCTGCCTTCATCTTCACAAGAGCTTATTTATTTATTTTTAAATGTCACTTATAAGAAAGTACATAAGAAATAATGCTGGCAAGACCTACCAGGTTTGCTGTATTTTCACCTGTTGTAGTTTAACATACTCTGGAAATAATTTATGTTTACTTTTATCTCATCTGTCTTGAACTGAAAGTTGCATGTACGTTGATAAGCACTTTGGTTGAATTGAATAACTTCTACTCTCTCGGGAAAATGCCGCACCACCCTCCCCAGCCTCTCTGCATTATGCTGCATTTTTATCAGTTCACAGTAGCTACCCTGTTATTCACTGGCTTTTTCTTCTAAGATCTCCCAGGGATGGGGGCACATTGAGGCTCTATCACTGTTGGAGTTACACTGGCATCAACAGATAAGGCCAAAGGACTCTTGGAACTGAACTTTCTCTAGCTGTGGGGTGACCTTAGTGGGCTAGTGACTTGGAGATGCTAATCTTAAGATTGTATAGATCACGACCACATTGAAGGAAGCTCGTGTGAAGGATGTGGCCTCAGCTTTGTATGTGATGTGTTGCTGTGATTATAGCCTTATGAAGAGGTGGATCACACACGTCTTTGATTCTGCTAAGCAGCATGCTGTCTAACCCTTTGAAGGTAGGAAGGGTTGCCATCTAAGGTGTAATTGCAGTGCTTTCTGAAGTCCCAACCTTATCCCTTGAAAGCTGGACCACAGTCTGCTCTAAGCTTGTGGGAATAATTGAGAGACACGACTCCCATTTATTCCAGATCATCTAGCATTTGGTTGGTCTTTTGTCTGGGGAGATACGAATTCACCACAGCCATGCCAATAAGTAGGGAAGACTTGCCAGCCCGCAAAGAAATTCGAACTTCCTTCTTTCCCTGCAGGAGTGTCTCAGGGAAATCACACATACAATAGAACTTTTCATGTCTAGACCCTACCCAGGGGATTTCTGTCTAATCAGAACATTTTCTTTCTTCCTTAGCATACTCAGAATGAAACAAAGGAAGAGGTTGTGGACAGAATGCAGGGAAAGAAAATGTAGCAAACCCTGGACCATCATAGCTTCCTAACACCTTCACTCTGACTTACAGGCATGCTTGGAAGCACAAGGCACAGTTTTACTGATGTGCACCATAGTCAACAAACTCTGTCAAGGCCATGCCAAGTGTTGTGTACAGTATTAACCGTGTAGGTCAATAAAATGTGGAGTCTACTCTCAAGATACATGCAGTTGGATGAGTTAATAGCCAAATCACAGCACACTCATTTATGCAGTATAAATAATCTCTAGAGGGCAAAGGAAAGCCTCACCGAGCAGGTACTATATAAGTAAGCCTCTTTGGATGTCAGCAGTGAAGGCAGGGGCTCTAGGAGTGGGACTGGGAAGGGGCGAGAGAATAAGATGAGGAAGAAAGACATTCAAAATAGAAGCAGCCATGGAAGCAAAGACCTGAAATAGGGATGGCATGGGTCATTTACAGAAAAACTAATGCATTAGGTCTGTGATCAGGTAGGTCAGAGCTGGGGATGGGAGAGGGCGGTGGTTGGAAACATATATTGAGGCCAGATTGTGGCATCCCATCCAACAGTGCTAAAGAGAGTGAGCGCCATCCTTAGGAGAGTAGGCAGAGGGGAGTGATGTGATCTCATTTGCTTCACAGCCCTTCATCTCAGTGGGTTACAGTAGAGAGAATGGACATTCGGGCGTTTACACAGGACCCACTGGAAGACAAAAAGAGACAGTATCAAATCAGTATGTGGAAAGACTTCTGTACCCCATGGTCACTGTAGCATTATCTGTAGCCAGGAAATGGACTGGCCTAAGTGCCAACATAATGGGACAGTGCTCTGATGAGACATGCAGACTCTGAATTCTGTACTCTTCCTAACATTAAATAGTATGTGCCAATCTTCCCTCCTCTCCCCTTGTGTCTTCCGTCTCCTGCTCTCACCTCTCTAGTTTTTTTTGTTTAAACCTTTTTTAGTGGTCAAAGTACATAGGCACGCACATGCCTGGTGGAGAATTCTTTTTAGAACAAGTCTCCTGGAGGCTGAAAAGATTTCATGGGTCTTGAAGCATGCCCTTTTCTGTGTGTTCGAATCCACTGGTCAGACTCTTGGAACTGCTGCTCCCACCTTCACTCAGTGAAATCTATTCTGTTTCCAGGCAGTTCTACCCAGAGCATTCTTCCTGTGTGGTGAAATAGTCCTTCCCAAAACTTGAGTACCATCTATTTCTCTTTGCCCTGCTTTCTGTAAAAGCATTTTAAGATAGAGTTAGGTTGATAACAGGAGCAGCAAGTGGATTCCAGAGAGTCCTGACAACCCCCAACTCCCACTGTGCCCACAGCTTGGCTTAGTTTACTATCACATCTCTGGAGGAGTTGCAGGCACTGTACCTCACTTTGAACACCATCCCTGCAAGCGTAACTGTAGGCTTGACACCATCATGAAGGCCAAGACACAGCAGGTCCCCAGTTACCATCATGGCGGTCAAGCGCCAGCCAGTCCCATTCACTGTTACTTAGGCTGAGACCTAGCTGGTCCTAGTCACTCACTCTCATTAAGGCTGAACCAGCAGGTTGGTCACTGTCCCTGTAGCCATGAGCAAGCAATGAGACTCAGCAGCCATGTCTGGCCTCAGCTCTATTTCACCAAGCTAGCAAATGTTTCAGAGTTGATATGGTTACATTGACAGGATGTATTTGTATCCCAGACTGCCAAAGGGAAGGATAACTTCCAGGAATTATCTTCACAGGGAATGAGAGAGAGAAACAGAATTTGATGTTGAAGGAGAAAAAGACACAGGCACAGGCCTTGGTGGAGTTCTAGTTCAAGACAGTAAATACACAGCACACTGTAACCATTATAGACACTATCCATGTGATAGGGGCCCTCTACACAGTTTATTACCAGCAGAATTATCAGAATAGTGAGAATGGGGGAATAAGGGACTGGACTGGAGTGTGTTTCTACAGGGCAGGTCCAACAATATCAGCGCTTCACAAGTGAAGGTATGTACCCACTTTACTAGGTGTGGAGACCCTATGAGTATGATTCTGTGGAGGGAGAAATGATAGAGATTGCAGGCAACAGGGTAGCAATTTGGTTTAATAAGGCAGGACATATCTTGAGTTCTAGATGATTTTGCATGGGTCTTCCTTTCCGAAGGCAGCCTAGGGAGGATGGCAATGAAAAGGATAAAGAAAACCTAGATGAGACCCAGGGTTAGTAGCTACTTCAGTGATGTCCCCATGCAACTTCAGCTACTCTCATAGATGCCCAGAGGCAAGGATAGCTGAGAATTTGTACTGTTTTGAGGTTGGTAGGACTGGCTTGAGTAACTACCAACTCAAGTGTCCTGTTACTACTATTCGCTAGTTTAATCATCTAACGAGAAATGATATGCCATTCCGGCTATAAGAAATGAATGGGATTGGAGATACAGACCTCCTGGGCTTGCCTTTGTCCATTGACCAGATCTCTAGAACTTTGTATTGTCTGTGTAGTGTTGGGTTTTAATATTTTAGCCTAAAGATGTATGTTTTGGAAATGATATTTTTTTATTGTTTTTTTTTTTTTTTTTGAGACAGGGTTTCCCTGTGTAGCTTTGGTGCCTGTCCGGGATCACTCTCTGTAGACCAGCCTGGCCTTGAATTCATAGAGATTTACCTGGCTCTGCCTCCCGAGTGCTGGGATTAAAGGTGTGTGCCACCACCCCGTGGCAGAAATGATAATTTCTTTAAAAGCCTGATTTTTTTCCTCGAATTTGAAATTGTTTCACATCAGGTCAACTTGAAAAATTTAAGAACTTCATCTATTATTTATAACAAGTTTACAACTGCTCCCCCACCCAAAGGTCAATAAATTGTAAGACCTGCTAATAAAGGTCTTAATTTTAAAAATTAATTAGTAAGTATAGGAAGGTGTAGGTAATTTTTCTGACCTCCTAGATACACACAAGTTAATGCCAATTCTTTAAAAAGTAAATTAATTAAATGTACATGTGTGTCTCTTTATGTAGGCTTCTATGTATGAGTGTGCAGTGTCCATGAGGCCAGAGAGGGTATTAGATCCCCTGGAGCTGCAGTCACAGGCAGTTGTGAGCCCCCTGTTACGAGTCCTGGGAACTGAACCCTGGTCATCTGTAAGAGCAGTTGTAGCTTTTGACCACTGTGCCATCTCTCCAGTCCCTCCTACTAATTCTTTAATCCCCAGGTATTTGTCTATCAGCATTTGAAGAACAGGGCCCCGGGATCTCTTTACCTTCTTGGGTGGTTGGCTTTGGCTCTCCACTGTTCATTGGGCCAGGGCACACATTGTTGAACAAGGTTCCTTTTGGAGCTACACAGTACTCCATGTGGCATAGTGTGCATCCAGCCCAGCAGGAGATGTCCACTGATGTACAGAGTAGCCTGTATTCTGTAGCTGATTGGTACTTCACAGAACTGTGGCCCTCGGCATCCTTTCCCATCTTCTGCCAAGTCATATTTCTGGCATTCTGTACTCAAAATGACTTGACTGGTCATGCTTTGGTCCTAACTGTAGGTCTTTGTATTAATCTTTATTAATATTTTCTTCCTAGTCTCAGCTCAGCACCAAAATAATGACATGACTCCTGCACACAGAGTCTTTATTGTCTAGTTCCAAGGCTAAGGAAAGAGCACACACAAACATGTGCAACCCAGTTGTTATCCACTTGTCTGCTTGTATGTGGCAGCCATCTCATATAAAAGCTCAGTTAAAAATGGAAGAACTCAAACTTCTTAATTTAAGCAAGAAAATGAGTGCTTGAGATGGACTACTCACCTGCTAGCTTTGGTGCTGAAACTTACTTGGTGAGGCAGTTGTGTGGAAGGGGAGATGGGACATGGCCCCTTATTCTCCTCACATTGGCTAATGTACATATAAGTCATTCAGAGTTCTAATGGGTGTGTGTGTGTCTGTACATGCATATACACATCCACATACATTCATATATACATACATACATATATATGTGTATGTGTGTGTGACAGCGCCTTACTATATTGCCGCTCTAGCTGGCCTAGAGCTCCCTATGTAGGCCAGGCTCCCTCCTGCCTTCTCAGTGCTGGGATTAAAGGCTTACACCACCATGCCTGGCCTAATGGGCTGTTAATGTGCTTCCTGTAGACTCATTAGGAATATTATCTTGCTCGATGCTTCTTATTTACCTTATTCTATGCCTGTGTATCAACAATGGAAAATTTTCATCTGTTCTCAAGCAGACTACGGGCTTGAAGATCATTTTCAGAAATTTTAGAAACGTTAGTAACCAAACTCTGTGGTGAGTAGCTGAAACCACATCTAACATTTGGACCAAGCTTGGTCCGCTTTCAAAGCGCTGCTGCCTTTCATATGTCTAGCTGGCGCTTTCCTAGTCCTCTTCCCAGCATCTGTACATCCTCTTCCTTCCCTTCTGGTTATTGACCAGCTGCTCTGTAGATGCCATTTGTTATCTATCATCATTGCAAGTTTAGGAATAAAGATGCTTGGTCATTCTAGCTGGCAGCTAAAGAGCCCTAGTCTCGTTCTGTAAAAAACGAAAAGAAAACCTTTCAGAAAGAGGTTTGAGAATTTTATGCTATGTATTTTTGACATCATAGCTTGTGTTTTATTCTATTTATTTTTCTAATTGCAGCTATTTAAAAGAGAGAGAGAGAGAGAGAGAGAGAGAGAGAGAGAGAGAGAGAGAGAGAGTCTTTTTTTCTGTCTTTTTGTATCAAGGTAGTTAGTATCTATACCACAGAAATGTATTGATGTTAAGGATTTTATTTTTTCATTCTTAAAAAAATTAATTATGTTTAGGGTTTTCAATAGATTTAGAGATCACATAAGTCCCCTTTACAGTTTTGAGGTCTTTAAAAAGGTCTCAGGCATTTGCCTAGAAGGCCTTGAATTCCAAGTTTTGTCAAAGCTGGAGATGGGTGGAATGTCTTCAGAGAACGTACAGGACTTGCGGTGTGAGAACAGCAGTCCAGCTCTCCTCCATCCCCTGTGAGAACAGCAGTCCAGTTCTCCTCCATCCCCTGTGAGAACAGCAGTCCAGCTCTCCTCCATCCCCTGTGAGAACAGCAGTCCAGTTCTCCTCCATCCCCTGGCTCAGCCCTTGCAGGTGAAATAGCCGAGCCCAGCTCCCCAGGCAAGTGACTGTGGGCTGGAGAAGTCCACACCGCACTGAGCCTGCTCCTGTGCGCCCGCTCCTGTATTTTCGTGCATGGTGCTTTCTGGGTAGTCCAGCCTCAGCCACCTGATTTCTCTCTGAAGTTCTCCCTCCCCCAGCACTTCCATTGCGCTTCTCTTTTCAATATTTGGTTAGAAATGATCACTTTCGTAGCTCTTCTGTTATTTTTTTTTAACTTAAATAAAATATAATTACATCATTTCTTCTCTCCCTTTCTGCCCTCCAATCTCTCCCGTATCTCTTATGGGCCTCCTTCTCAAATTCATGGCCGCTTTTTTTTTGTAATTACTGTTACATATGTATATATGTATACATATATGCAAATAAGTATATAAATGCAACCTCCTGGGTCTCTTTAGTATTGCTTGTATATATATGTTTTTAGGGCTGACTACTTGGTATTGGATAACCATTTGGGGACTTCATCCCTGGGGAGACTGATTCTCCCTTTCTCTTTAATTTCCTATAGCTCTTCATCTAGGGGTGCTCATGAAATTTCCCTCATCCATATTGGCATGTCAGCTGGTGCTATCATTGTTCAGGTCTTGTTAATAAGCAGCCATATTTGAGATTTCATGGGTAGAACTTACTATCATATTTAGAAGACACAATCTTGAGGCAGACTTTCTGGTCTTCAAGTGTTTGACAGTTCATAACTTCCCTTAGGATATAAAAGCCAGACACTCTCCTGTCTCCATTAGTTTAGCTCTTAGGGCATAGAATAGATACTGGGCCAGGGAAGGGTTCAGTACAGACTTGCTGAATGAATGTGTAATCTAAAAATGACTGTAGACATGCTTGCAGGAGTTTTGGAGAGTCTTCCTTCCCTTTAAAGAATAAATGGTTTAGCTTAGCCTTAGGTGGCCCCACCTCATTCACAGAGTAGGTGTCTGTGCCAAAGCTTTTGGAGAGCTATACTGCTGTCTACCAACATCTTTCTCTCTGCTGCTCACCTCCCCCCTGTGTTTACTATCCGTGGTTGGCTTTCTTAAGTATGAGTGTAGTCTTCCATAATAAGGCTGACTCTTTGGGGATTCGTACAGGTTCTATGGCGCATGGCAGGTTCTTTCAGGACAGGATATGTGGGCAGCTGCTTACTCTCATGGTGGGGAGAGCAAAAGCCAAGATGGCCTCTAGTTAAGGGAGTAGAGAACTATCCTTCCTGATAACCAGAACATTGCAAAGTTGTGAATTCTAGATTCTATTGGGTAAAGGGGGACTTTATAGTAAGGTAGGTTTGAGTTCATGCTGGGCCTTTAATAGAAGGCGAAAGAAACTTTGTGGGTCTTGGTTCTTATTTGTGAAGTAGGAATAATACTTTTTGAAGGGTTACTGTCAAAAGCAGTGGCTGGATATGCATAATATGTGTATATAATTATCTCTGATAAATTTCTTGTATTGGACAATGTGGCGGTCGGGCTTCTGTTGTATTTTGTCCATGAATGAAACCAATATTAAAATAGGTTTGTTTATTTTTCTTCTTCCTTTTCTTTCCCTTTCATCTCGTGACCCTTGGTTAGAAAGGACCAGTGTTCTCTAATATCTCAAATGAGACAAAGAGTTTCATACCAAGGTTACTAACAGTGTTTAAAGGGATCACAGATCAAGGAATCTTCATGGCCAAAACAATATAGTCTTCACTAGGCTCTTAAGTCAGGCCAAATACAGTGTTAACTTGGCATGACCAGGGTCCTGACATCTGCAAAATCCATGTCAATAAAATTTTAATGTTTTTAGAGGTGAATGCTGGCTGATGCGTCTGTGTAATGTTTTTTATTGTTCCTTTTAAATGTAGGTTTTTTAAAAAGTCTTTTGGGGGAGATATATCTTCTTTGGGTGAAATGTTAATCACTGACTTGTAGGAGGATAGAATTTTTGGTTTCTTATAGTAAATACCCTCTCCATTTCCTGCAGCTTTCACTTCACACTAGTGGGAACTACTGGCTAAACCTTGAAAAGAGAAAACATGTTCCAGCATAGATAATCCGTGTTTCCTCACCACTCTTTGCTGAGAGGTTATAGTATATGTCCACTTTTGCACGTAATCCTTTAAAACCTTTCTCACATTTCTAGGATCATCAAACATCTTTAGTTATAACTCAATAAATGGAGTCAGTGTTATCTCCAAAGCACCCTGGGCTTCTACTTATTTATTTACTGTTAGATATTAGTTAGGCTAAGAGAGGGTGTTTTTGCTTTCCTTAGTCCATTAATTTTGTGTTCAACTTTGCTTAGCCTGCTAGAGAGATACCATCTGGACAAACTGGTAACATAATCATTTATGAGAATGTCAGAAAAGGAAACACTTTCAGTTGTAGCATTCCCATTGGGATATTGATAGTGTATCCTATTGTGGAAGATCAGAACCCAGATTTAATGAATACCTCCTAATCTATCCACTCATGTATCTACTTACCATTAATATAAGAAAATGTTATTTTAAACTGTATTTTAAAATAGGTGGGTGTTTTGCCTGCATGCATGTGCACCATGTGTCTGGTACCCACAGAGGCCAGAAAAGGGCATTGGATCCCTGGATCTTGAGGTACAGACTGTTTAGAGCCACCATGTGGGTTCTGGGAATTGAACCCAGAGCCCTGGGAAGAGCGGCCAGTTCTCTTAGCCACCGAGCTCTCTCTCTAGCCACTAAGTAAATCTTTGAAAATGCCCCCATGTGGGATGGAGAGATGGCCCAGTGGTTACAAGTGCTTGCTGTTTTCCCAGAGGACCTGTGTTTGGTTCCCTGTGCCATGTTCAGGCAGCGCACGATTTCCTGTAACCCCAATCCAAGGTATCTGATGCCCTCTTCTGGCCTTTGCAAACACCTATGTGTGTGTGTGATACATCTAAGCACATGAAGACACACGCACAGTGAATGAACGAATGACTATATCTTTAGAAAGTTCCAATTTCTTAACAGTGTGCTAAGTATTGAGGGACTGAAGTAAACAATCCGTTTGTTCACTGGTCTGGAGGCGAACTTGCGTTAGAAATTGACTTGTGGTGTTAGAGCAATGCAGCTAATGTGGTGGGAAGTGGTAGATTTGGAGGAAACTGGTTAAACGGGGTCTAGTTTATAAAGGCCTGAGAAGTTCTTTTCATTTTATCCTGAGGGAAGCTGTGAAAGGACCCAAGCCTTCTTATCAAGGTAGGTGTGGTCATAGCCATTTTGCTCTGTGCACATCAGTAGATTAAGGGACCTTGCAGAAGTTGGGAGAGCTTGTAAAAGGTTACCAAAAATATGATGTTGGCTTAGACTTGACTGTCAACAGGAAGTGAGAATTGAAGACATTAACTTGAACTCATCAGGGTTAAGGGCTGTCGGAGTCAAAGAGGGCACGTCAAAGATGCTATCCAGTTTTGTCCAGCTTGGGTTCTTTGGGTAGTGTGTTAGTTAACTTCCCACTACCATAACAAAAGTCTTGAGATAAATCCATTTAAAAAGGGGAAAAGCTTATCTTGGCTCACAGTTTTGGCAGTTTGAATCCAGGCCTGAGTAGCTCCATTGCTTTAAGCCTGTTACCACAGTATTTCATGGTAGGTGTGTGCAGTAGCGGAGGCCAGGCTGAAAATCAAGCCTTTAATAAACAGGCTTCACCGAACGGAATTAGAAATGTTGATGGTAACGGGAAAAAAGATGAGGACTGAGGAACCCAGGCCTGAGCCCCTTGGAACAGACAACAGATAGGTTAAAAAAAATGCTCTTTTTGCAAAGGAATTTGGTAGAGACATTAGTATGGTGTATCTTTTGAGACTGTAAGCCTTTGAGTTTGGGCCTGTATTTTCTCCTGGTAAATATTGACTCACGAAGTAATTCTTGCCCAAGTTTGTTATCTTCATTTTAGTGTATAGGCAAGAGTCTATTTGTGATGAGGTTGAACAATATTGGAATACATAGCGCGAGGGGTGGCTCAGTGGTAGTATGTTCTTAGCATGTGTAAAGCTCTAGGTTTAGTCCCGAACACACACACACACACATACACACATACACACACACACAAACACACGCATACGCGCGCGTGCACACACACACACACACACTTAACATGTATGTGTATCTGTAATACATATCATCTAGGTATCTATACACCTTGGGAACCATAGAGATGATGAGAGATGAAAGATTCTTCTGTGAACAGTTTGCTACAATGAGTTGATATTGGCTTGAAATAAAGCAAGAGACTTCCTTTATGCATTTTGTTGGTGTGTATCTGCATTTGTCTGTTGTAGACAAATTTCTAAATGGTCTTACTAAATAAAAAACACAGAGCCAAATATAGGGGTCAGAGCCTTAGAGAGAGGTCAGGGAAATAGAGAAAGCCACCAGCCAACCTTACCTCACCAACTCTGCAGCTTCCAAATGTGAGCTACTGCCTGTCTTACCCACACCTTTATTGCCTTGCGGTTCTGCCCTCTCCTTGGCTATCTTAGCCCAGCTACCTCACTTCCTTGTCACTGTCTGTACAGACCTCCAGGTCTCTATGATTGGTACTGAGATTAAAGGCATCTGTCACCATACTTGGCTCTGTTCCCTAGTGTGGCCTCGAACACATAGAGACCCTGCCTGCTAAGTGATCAGATTAAGGGCATGTGCTTTTGTTTACTTAAAATGGCTGGTCTTTTCCCCTTGATCTCCAGGCAAGCTTTATTAAAGCACAAATAAAATATCACATTTCAGCACAAATAAAAATATCACCATAGTCTGTACTTTTCTACATATGTGCATGTGAAGGCCAGAAGGCCGGAGGTCAATGCCAGGCATCTTCCACTATTGTTCTCCACTATATTTTTGATACAGGATCTCTCATGGAACCTGGAGCTCACCATTTCAGCTAAACTGACTGGCCAGTGAGCTCTCCAGAAACTTTCCATCTTTCAGCTCTGGGAGTGTAGGGTCACACCGCCACACTCAGCCTCTGAATCTATCTAACTCTGAAACTGTGTATCTATTATTTGTTTATTTAATATGTCTGAGTGTTTTGCCTGCATGTATTTAAACACTGCATGCATTCCTGGTGCCCCAAGAGGCCAGAAGAGGCCTTTAGACCCCTTACAACAGGAGTTATGGATGGTTTGAGCCACCAAGTGGGTGCTAGGAACTGAACCCCAGTCCTCTACAGGAGTAGCTAGTGCTACTAACAACTGACCCATCTCTCCAGCCCTGCACCTGGCTTTTTATGTGGGTCCTGGGGTCTGAATTCAGGGCCACAGGAACAAGTACTATACCCGCTCAGATAGCTCTGCAGTCCCCCTTCATGCAGTTCCAAATGTGAAGCTCAGTCCTGTTGCCATGAGCAAAAAGTTGGAGGGAAAAGTCCACAAGAAATAGCAGCAGTAGTTTATTTTCTCTCTCTTTTCTCTCTTTTCTAGAACAAGAGGAAGGGAATCTGTTTTAAGAGGGTGGGGAGAAAGAATTTAGGTGGCTGTTTCATTTCTTTAAAATCTTCTGAGGAAGTGACATGACAGGAAACTTGGTAGCATTTATTTTTTATTTGATTTTTAAATAATGTTATGTGCACAGGTGCTTTGCCTATGTCCTGCTTAGGTTTCTGTTGTTGTGATAAACACCATGTCCAAAAGCAGCTTGGGAAGGAAAGGGTTTATTTATTTGGCTTATATGTTACAAGTTACAGTCCATCATTAGGGGGGAGACATGGCAGGAAATGAAGCAGAGGCCATAGTTGGCTGTGGCTTACTGCCTTGCTCCTCAGGCTCACATTTGGCTACTTTTCTTCTATCTCCTAGGACTTCCTGACCAGGGTTGGCACTGCCTGCAATGGGCTTCTCCTGTGCCAATCATTAATCAAGAAAATTCTCTAGACTTGTCTACAGGCCAATCTAATGGAGGAATTTTCTCAACTGAGGTTTCTCTTCCTGTAGTGTCATGTTGATAAAAATCTAGTCTTCATATGTATGTCTGCACCATGGGTGTGCCTGGTGCCAGAAGAGTGAGTTGTGATCCACCATGTGCATGCTGGGAATCAAACTCAGGTCCTCTGAAAGGGCAATCAGTGCTGTTAACCACTGAGCCATTACTTAAATTCTGATAGCATTTCTTAAATCTGGGTTGTAGGCAGTTGGATAGCTATCCTACCATGCTTAGTACTTTTCTGTATGTTGGAGATATTTCATGCTCAAATTTGTAAGAAGAAATAGAAATATGGTGGGATGATATGTGTTCGCTGCCTCCTTAGCAACCAGTGCTGGTGGTACCAAATTGAAAGGGAGCTGTACTTGCAAGCTGGCTTTTGGTTGATGTTAAGACAGTTAAGTGTGAGAATATAAAACCCCTCAGACTTCGCTGTTTGCTCTGTGCAGGAGAAAGTCTCACCTGAGAGCAAATTGGGTCTTTGTGAGTCTTTAATTTTCTTTCTCCTCTTCCTACCAGTGGCATTCCTGAGTAATTTGAGTCAGGGTTTTCTTTCTTTTCTTTTTTTTCCCCCCATCCCTGAAACGACTGATCAAAGGTTTCCCGTTTCCAATACAGGCAAAATGGCTTTCTAGAGACTGGTGTTTGCAGGTGGAGGACAGGGTGAGGGACACTGGCTTGTGGAGATAGACACTTCCCCCAGGGATGTTTTTAAACCCCTTTGAATGGGCTCATTGTTTATAAGAACAGTGCCTTAATGGAAAAACAAAAAGGCAAGAGGGTCTGTAATGTGCTCTCTGCTTTCCTTCGCCGGCCTCATTGTTTATTTGATTTATCAAGTCTCAAGTAGTTGCACTGCCTAGTGACCTTCCTTGAGCAGCTTCTCTGGAGTATCCACTTACCTTATTTAGAAACATAATATTAAAAAAAAAAAAAAAACTGGAGCAGAGTCAAAAAATCATCACCTTTTGATGTGGCCAGTTTCCTGGGTTTTGAAATCTTAAACTTGCGGGAAGCTTTAAAAGCTAAGTTGCAGTCCTTAATCAGTAGGTCCTTCTGGGTGCTGGATGCAGGACTTGGGGTCCTTGGCCTGGGGGAGGGGGGAGCAGTGTATAATTAGAGGACATAGTGCAGATGTTTGGTGCTAAGTGGTAGAAAGAAGGGACTTCAAAAAGACACTAACTGGGATCCTGTGGGGAAGCTTCATTTCGGAGGTGGCCCTGGAGGGAGGAGACTGCAAGGATGGGCCAGTCTGGTGTTACTTAGGAAGAGGTGGCAAGCAAGGAGCATGCCTGCGAGCATTTTCTCCTATCTCTTGGGATTTGAATAGAGCTGTTGAATTTCCTTTGAGCTTTGCTCTTTTGAATATAACTCACTGTGATAAGAACTCTTGACTCTATGAGTTCATCTCACACACCTTTCCTTCCGAATATGCACCCAGCCCTTGTTGCTGGGTGTGTTTGTCCTTTTGTGCCTTATGCTTCTTAGTATCAGGAGGCTACCAAAGGAGAGCACAGAATTCTAGTAGGACACTCCTCACAGGGCAAGGAGCTGCTTGTGTAGACCCAAGCAGGATGTTGCTATGGTAGCCTTGAAAAGGACACGTGTGTTCCCATGATTAAAAGCCCACGGATGTCCATCACTTTTCTGCTACTAGGTGAGCTGCTGAATCACATTAGTAAATTCTGCCTCTTCCCAGATGAAATAAACCCCCCACAAAAGTCATACTATTTCCATATACTCTGGGTGGGACTACAGGAGGTCAATTTACTATTGGAAGGGAAATGGGAATCTTTTTCAAGTGTAATATCCCTGTTGTGAAGTATATAGTGTGTCTGTTTCCAGAAGGATGCTTTGTGATAGTTGATAAAGGCTTTCATTTTTAATGTCTTTGTATGGGGTGGGCCACAGATCTTTCTGGTTATGTTTATTAGCATTTTGGTTTGTGACCTTTTGGCTAAACCTAGGTAGTACAGTGGTGGGATGGTTAGAATGACTTTACATTCAGATCAGCTGGGTCTACCTCCTGGCTGTGGCAGCTTGACACTAGGAAGATTTGGGGAAAGATACTGAATTCAAAACCCTGGCTTTCTCACCTGTGGATAATAAGTGGTCAAAATAAAATGAGTTCGGATGTTAAAGACTTAACACTTTCTGGCAGGTAGTGAGTGGTTGAAATCCTTTTTTTTTTTTTTTTTTGGCCATCTAGTGAGTGCTGGCAAGCGAAAAGCTATTGATTTCTGGGTATTTTCAGATTGATGGTTATATTGAATGTTTTATTTGTTTAATAATTACTCCACCTTCTGTACTTTCTAGGTTAGAATACTGTACTGTATGCCAGTGGTAATATTTTTTTCTCCCTTCCAGTTGCTGGATTTCTGTTTTATATAACAAAGCTTTTCAGTTTCTTGGATAGTACTGATGGATAGCAATGGTGAGCATCCTGGCTGTTGACTTGGATGCTGTTTTGAAGTCAGGTTGAGGAAGTTTCTTTTTACTTTTGATTTAAGGCTTGAATGAATAGTGACTATTTTCAGATACTGTTTCATCCTCTTTTGCTTTTATAATATGTGGTTTTTCTCTTTAGTCAACTGTTGATCCTTGTATTTTTTTAAATAGTATTTCTGATCATTGGGGTTGAACTCTGTTTTGAAATGAATTGTATTTTTGCCATAAACTATCATAGTCTAGAAAGATTTTTATTAAATAGGGCCATCTGTCCTTGGGAAATTTGGATTAACCCCACTCCTCAGAAGAACCCAGGGCCCGAGCCTTTACTGGTAGTAGCTTCGGAAGCCTTTACAGTTTCTTCTATCACTACTGGATCATTCTAGTTCCCATAAGTCACTTTTAGTTCCTTATATTTAATGAAGTATTAAAATTTTAATTGTATGGAATTTTGTCACCCCTTCTTTTGTGTTGGCATCATCTTCGGTGCCAAGCTTGATTAGCTCCTTCAGGTGTTTGTTATTAATTCATATGTTCAACCAGCATATCCTCTGTGTCAGCTTCATTCCAACATTGACATTATTCTGGGTTCACCTAGAATAGCTTCCTTCATTTCAGTGTAATACTGTTCCTACCAATGAATGCTCCTTCGTTATTTTATGCAGGATAGCTAAGGAATAGTGAACAGGAATAGTTCATGCTAACTAACTTCCAGAGTGAGCTGTGGTAGTTCTCAAGTGTTGATCTGGTGTAGAACCAGTTAGGGCAAATAGTTTGGAGGTTTAGATCTAGGATGCAATCACTTCCACAGATGTTTTTCTAGGCTTCTTAAGTCACTTTAACTTGTTTGTTGTAAATGACATGGGCCTTCTAATGGCTACACAAAAGGCTTTATCCCACCTCGGTAGTGACGCTGATATCCTGGGCGGTATCCCTGAGCAGGGTAATTAGCCTTTGGATGGCTGTGTGGCTTTCCAGGTTTTTCTCTTTTATACCCTTGCCAGCACACAGTGTTGCTTGGAAATTGTCAGAAGGTATCTAAAGAACCCTCCACTTCCACTTCTATTTTCTCCCCTCCCTCAACACACACGTGTCATTAGCGGCTTTTTTTTTCTTCTGTAAATCATGCACCAGATTTTATGCTTGAAAGGCTCTGAACATATTTAGTGATCAGTTATTTGAGTGGAGGAGGGTTTTGAGGGAAGTTGCCGTGGTTCTGGGAGTGACTGGATTTGTTTCAGACACTCTTCTGTAACATAAATGTGTGGTTTTCATGGAGCTATTTGGTTCTGATGTCTTGAACTGTGTCTTAAAGTCGAATTTCATACCTGAGATTGCTGATGACATGCTCAGGCTTGTTGGATCATTTGCTTAATGCACGGTGACAGTGAGGCTAAATTCTTAGTCATTGGTCTGATTAGGCCCCCAACACCAGGCTTGGAATGGCTGTTATTACTTAAGACAGGCAGTTGAGCAAAGGCTCCATGACAGCACAGATACTGAATGGATAGGGTAAACCTATAAGCTCCTGGAAACTTGGGTTTGTAGAGATGGCAGCTCAGAAGACAGCCCTGAATGTTGTCATCAGTGTGTGTGTGTGTGTTATGGTGGCTTATGGGTGCAAAAAGAGAGTAGAGTGTGTAAACACTCTCAAGTGGGCATTTCTGAATTCTCTGAATGGGTGCTGGAAAAGATGCAGGAGAACATGACCGAGAGCCTGGGATATGGAAGCAGCTCAGCAGCTTAGACGTGGTGGTGGGAGAATCTTTTAGATAGTTTCTGAACCCTTTCCCATGAGTCAGGGGGAAAGAAAGCACATGGCTGTATTATAATGAGATTAACACTTGCAGATTTCAATGTGTGGATTTGGATGCACTCATGAAACAGTCTAAAACTCAGATAGTAAAAAAAAAAAGATTTCATGTGAGCCACGGTTACAAGGCCATTGCTCAGGCAGAAGATGGGACCCAGTGGCAGCGGGAATAAAGGTGCTAGGAGTATAAGAACTTTGCAGTGTGCTGTCTATATGTCCAGGTAGGTTGGGAGCCAGTTTACTCCTTTACAGGCGTCTTAAATACTACAACTTGTACTTCCCTGGGGGCAATAAGATAAAGGCTAGTGTGCAGGAGGGTTACTAGGTGTGATCCTGAGATAAGCACTTGGGGAAGGGAGGGAGAGCACTATGTTAACGGAAGGAGAGTCAAGATACAATATAGTTTCCAGGCCAGTGTTGCTGTTCCCGCAGGGAGCTGTGCAACTGGAATAGACAGGAAGAGTCCTTCTGTGTTGGCTTGAGATGGCCAGCACTTCTCATCCCTCACAGATCTATTATTGGTTTCTGAATGTCCTGGGAATGAACATGAAGAGCAATGCAAAAGCAGCTCAGATAACATTGACATAGGTTAATTGCAAAAGGGTGTTCACTTGTCAGCAGCCAGGTCAACGAGGTGTTCATTCAAGGGAATCTGGGTTGAGAAGTCTGGTATGTACCACACTACTTACAAGACCGTATCTTTTCATCCGTCCCTCCATCCATGGAAGCAAGCCATTGTCACAGTGTTCACTGCACACTGGATAAAGCCAGGCACTGTTCTAGGTCTTAGAGGTTGAGAACTGAGTGTGACAGATGACTCCCCCATACTCTAGGAGGAGCAGGGACTTCATGGTGCAAGGTAGTAAATAAGACAGTGGTCTCAGAGCTCCAAAATTGACTGGGCACTGTGATGGCCGGAAGACTATTGCTGAGATAGTAACTGACTGGTGGCTGGAAATATCAGCAGTCACAGGCAGGGTAGGATGGGTGAGCTGAACGCAGAGCACCAAGAACAAAGGGGGAGTGTATTCCAGATCAGAAGCAGTGAGTAGGTGCTAAGAGCGAGGCAAAATGAGATGAGACCAAGGCCAGGAGTTTGGGCTGCTAAGAATGATGAATGCTGTTAGGGAATTTGAAAGCAGGCAGGAGCCTTCTAGGGCATTTCTTAGACAGGGTTTAGGACAGCTCATCCAGTGGTTTGAATATTTTATGTAATTAATTTAATCCCCAATAATCCTGCCAAGAATGTAGTGTTACTACCTCCGATTTATAGATGAGGTCACCGATGCACAGAGGTGAAATGACTATTCTGAGGCCACAGAGTTCTGTAGTGGAGGTCAGGCACAGAGTTCTTTCTTCTTGCCCCTACCCTCTGATGTTGGCAAGGATAGCCCAGGTAATACTTAAGGCAAGGGTGTATTGAGCAGGCCAGTCAGTAGTCTGTGACAGTGGTTCAGTCCTGGCAACAGATAGAAGAAGATGGCTGTGATGCAGCTGTGCATCTTGACTGGCATGGGAGGTAAGGAAAGGAAAGCAGAGTCCAAGGCAGGTCACTCTCTTGTCCTGAACAAATGTGTAAAGCAAACACAAATACAATACAGTATTCCTCATTTAAGACTCCTATAGGATTGTAGAGAAGTCTCTGGGTTATCAGATATCCTTTAGCGATCTGGAAGGGAAACTAACTTTTCTGAAGGAATATACGAATGTCATACCAGGAGCTCTATTCTCCCAATGATGAATGTTGTGGTGTTAGGGAGTTTGAAAGCAAACAGGAGCCTTCTGGAAAGGCTGCTTTTCCCTCCCATCCCCAAAAATTCTTCCTCGCTCCAAGGCTAGATTGGCCTCAACCCTGGCTGTGGTCTGGGTGGGGTAAGATCTGGTAATGACAAGGTGCCTCAGGCCTCTTCACCACCCCCTCCCCAAAGAGCAGCCTGCGCATGAAAGCTAATTAGCATTTAGCCTGTTGCCTCCTGTCCTGATGCTGTTTGCCAGCACACGGTGAGAGGCAGTTATAGAGACTGGCACCCTCAATATGATGTTGTTTATACCCCACAAGGATGGGAATGCTGATGTTCAACAGGGATATGCTTGAACTCTGTTTGACGAAACTTAAGTCTCAGTACAGACAGAATAGGCTTTTCATTCCATGTGCAGCTTCTGTCTGCCACAGAAGACAGTTGGTTCATGCTGCTTGTGGTAGGAAAGGAAATAGGAGCTCCTTTGAAGAAACTCCTTACGAAGAATTATGGTAAGGAACATGTCTTTACAGAACCTGCTATTATTTCAACCCAAGGATTATGTAGCAGAAAGTTTGGGACTATTTCAAGAGTTTTAGGCAGAAAAAGAAAAAAAAAATCAATGCCTAGTTAGGTTTGCTCCCCTTCCCCCCACTTTTTCCTTAAGGCTGACTGTCCAACTTGATATTCATTAGCCAGATTTCGCTACATATTATGGTCAAATTTAAATAAATCAAGAGTGCATCAATTAGATATTGAGTTCCCTGGTCACACCAGCTGGTGTGTATGAGCTCACTTCCTCTCCACATGTGGCTTCTGAATGGAGCCAGTGGTGGGATGTTCACAGGAGGCTGTGTGTTCAGAGCATAGAATCTGAGGTATCTGGAATCTTGAGTCATGTTGAGAACTGGTGCTCCAGGAATCTAAGCATGAAAGGGTTTGTGTAGAGGGGCTTACAGATGGATCTGAGCATGGGAAAAGGTTATCCCATCTATAAAGATCACTCTGTAACCTGTAGACTGGAATCTGGCCCAGTCCAGAAGTAGATAGAATAACAATTCCTGGAATGTTGGGTACATGATAATTTTCTGGCTGGTTAGTGCTTGTTTTTGTTTATTAAGATGTATACTATATCTTCCTAAGTACTTTAACGTGGGCCTTTCTCTGCTTGCTTTTATCTGCTTCAGATTGGTATAATCATCTCAGAGGAATGCAGTGTGGGGTGATGGAATGCTTTTATTATACTTAGAAATCATGGTGAAGGATATTTACAGTGTTACGCTAGAACTGTATGAGCTCGTGTTTGGAATTTAGATCCCGTTCCCATTAGGCTCTGTGCTCCACTGAGCCTCCTTTGGCAGATAGTAGTATTTGTAGTGTAATGTGAGAAGTTATAATTGTTTAATCCTTAGAGGATGTCTGTTTTAGGTTATAGGAGTTGGCCAACTATAGTTTAGGGCTCAAATCCAGCCCTTTGCCTGTTTGTATAAAGTTTTATTGGAACACAGTCACACCCATTCATTTATTATTGTCTGTGACCGTTTTAGGCCTACTGTTGTAGAATTGGAGAATCGCAAGTGGGTGGCTTTCAAAACTGAAAACACTCTCATGTCGGGGCCTCATCTAGATGCTGTGTGAATGATCGCCCCATCCTAGTTAGGAAGCATCTGTGTGAACCCCACTTTGCAAAAACATTACAAGAGCCTAGGGTTTCTATGCTTTTCCTTCTCTCTCTCCCTCCCTCCCTCCCTCCCTCCCTCCCTCCCTCCCTCCCTCCCTCCCTCCCTCCCTCCCTCTTACTGGCTAAGGGGCTCAAAGATACAAGGCATCTGCATCTCCAACTCTTTTCCTGTGCCGTTGTCCTAAAAGACTCTTCCATGTTTCTTGCTGTCTTCTCCATCCCTTCTTCTTTCTCCATTGGTAAGCTTACCTTCTGCTTTCATTAGTAAGTAAGTTGATGCTGATGGAAGAGATGCTTCACCAACTCTCACAACCTCATCTCCTCACTTCCTAGTGCTATGCCACTGGTCCACACAGTGAACTGCTTGGCTGCTCTCTCAAGCCAGCTTCTTCAAGTGCTCCTGGTCCTCTCCTCCTGTTGTCCCAAGGCAACCATTCCAGCCACCCTGGCTCTTTCTTTCTGTGCTACTTCCATGTCTGTCTGCTGCTCCATCAGGGTACAAACAGTCATCCACCTCAGTGAAACCAACATTTGGGGCTGGAGAGAGGGCTTATAAGTTAAGAGCACTTACTGTTCTTCCAAAGGACCCAGGTTTTCTCAGCACCCGTGTGGTGCCTAACAACTGTTTTTCCTACACCTCTTCTGACTTATGTATACCTGTGTGTAGCATTTGGCACACACAAAAAATAAAATAAGTACTTTTTTTTTAAAAAAGAGCAACCAATGCTCTTTGACCCTGTTCACTCCCACCAATACTTGCTCCCATTTTTGCAACAAAACTCCTTCACAGTCAGAGGTGTTCGTGGCTTCCATCTTCTCCTCACTCTGTCTCCCGTCCTCCATGGTATTCACTTCTAAACACACTCTATGTTTTGATCTGCTCGCTTGTATGTGGAAACTGCATTGTCCGGGCCTCAGTGGCGCTGCTTATCTTCCTCGGTCCAAGGGTCAGTTTTTAGTTCGCGGACTTGACTCATCAGGAGCCCTGTACTTTGGGGCCCTCATCCCCTCCGTGCTCTCCGTGTATTTCATCTACACAGGGCTGGTCAGCCCCCCTCAGCTGGCATTTCTTCTGTCCACTGTCCTGTCAATGCTTAGATTCTGGGCATTCAGTGTGGTCCTTTTTCTCTGTATGTCTTTGGCGGTATTAACCAGTTTCAGGGATTGAAACGGTGTGGCTTTGTTCACAGCTCCCACTGTTCTTCCAGCCCAGAGTTCTTCCTTCTGAACACTGCGCTTAACATCAGCTGTCATCTGCATCACCCATTTTCTCTTTTGTTATCTCACAGCCATCTTTTATTGCTGTTATTTTGAGATGGGGGTACAACTGTGTTTCCCTAGGCTGCCGTGGAAGACCTGGGACTCAATTGATCCTCCTGCCTCAACCTCTGAGGTAGCTGAGGCTACCGTTGTGCACCATTGTGCCTGACTTTCCAAAGCGTCCTGAACATCATATTGTCAGACAGATCTGCTCTCTAGCCTTCTGCAGACTTCTCTACTTTGTCTAGTTGTTCAGTCTTGGAATGTTAGAGTTGCGTTCTCGTTCCCTCTCTCTCTGGCACATATTGTACACAAACATTCCCCCCATACACACACACACACACACACACACACACACACACACACACACACACGCTTGAAATTTAGATTATCAGTAAATTACATCCTGAAGCTAAATTTTTGTTCCTATCACTGTTAATGTGTCAAGAGTTTTTTTTTCCCCCTGAAGTAAGATTTTTGGATCAAAAACCACATTTTAAGGCTTTGATCTACATTCAGAAAGGCTGTCAGCATTTCCTCTGCAGTGTGTTTAGTCTTCTCAATGTAGTAGATGAGATGGTGGAAGTCTGTTCATAAATGCTTTATTCATCATTTACTTAGTCTTTGGTAACACTTCCTGTAAACTGCATGTCTTTAAACAGGCTATTGGCCTAGTATACAGTAGGAACTTAATGTGTATTTGCTGAAATAATGAAGGGGCCCTCGTTCAGTGTAATATGGGATCCTTTGCTGTACAAATAAAGTGTGTATTTTCCCCCCTTTCCTGAGAGGACCTGATGATCACTATCCTGGTCTTTCAGTGTTTTTTTTTTTTTTTAAATTTAAATGTATTTATTTACTTATTTTCTCCAATTATCTTTTTGAAGTCACACATTTCAGAGTGGTCAGTGCTGTTTCTCAGTAAATATGGGATTAAACACCTACACCTTTGAAGCCTGTGGTTTATGCCCGTTGATTGTCTGTAAAACAGCGCCCTGACAGAAACTGCAAAGACGAAGAACAGTCAGTATTTGAAACTTTGTCAGCACCTTCTGTGATACTCACTTTTTCCTGACTGTCCTAACTAGACCTCTCTGTTCATGGAGAGCATTGTGTGGGAGGCTTCTGCTGCAACATGTGGTGTGCACTGCCTTGGGCCAGCATTCTCTCAGCTGGGACACAGCTGAGCCCTCACTTGGGCCTAGAGGCAGGGCACCCATTTTATCATTCCACTTCTTGCTTGTACAACATCTTAAATCTGTGTGAAATGGTGTTCCATTCAATTCCATGTCTTCAAGCAGTTTCCAAAACCCATGGAGAGTGGCTTTCCCTATGTGCCGTGTGGAGCCCACCCCTTAACGGAGCATTGAAGTGTGAGGGGTGTGCCTGAAGCAAAGCCTCATTGGGTGTTAGGTTAACACCCACTAGCCTGCAATAGTCCAGCAGTGTGTAACTGGTGTACTCCATGAGGGACACACAGCTGTGCACCTGGCCCTGCTCTTGCTTGGTCTGCTGTCCTGGGCTTTTAACACCTATTCATTCTAAAGTTTTCCTTCTCCTTCCCTATCCAATGATACCAATTTTTCTTCCATCAGATATAGTAGTGTGTGTCTGTATGTGTATGTGGAGTCCATGTCAGTTGTCTTGCTTCATTCTTATCTACCTTGTTTTTTTAAGACAGTGTCTCCCACTGAACCTAGAGCTTGCCGATTTGACCAGACTTGCTAACTTGCATGCCTAGAATGCTCTTGTTTCTGTCTGGCTTCTTTTTTCTTTTCTTTTCTTTTCTTTTCTTTTCTTTTCTTTTCTTTTCTTTTCTTTTCTTTTCTTTTCGTTTCGTTTCTTTTCTTTTGTCTTTTCTTTTTTCTTTTCTTTTCTTTTCTTTTCTTTTCTTTTCTTTCCTCCCTCCCTCCCTCCCTCCTTCCTTATGTTCTGGGTCTCAGATCCAGTTTGCAGTGCTAACACTTTACTGACTGAGCCATCTCCTCAGCCTCAGACGTAACATTTTAAATATCTACAGGTTACACCCCTTGGATTATAGAGCCAGATAGGATCTAGTGCTCAACCACTTGCATTTTGGTTTGTTTATTTTGTGTGTTTGTGTGTGGGCATTCTTGAATACTTTGAAGATCTGAGTACCATTTGCAGGAGTCTGATCTCTCCTTCCACCATGTTTGTTTGCTGGACCAAACAATTGTGTTTTGCATACACCAATCTGGGTTCGCAGGTCCTGGCCCTGCCGTTTCCTGGATGTGTTTTTGGCCTGTTTTGTACCTCAGTTTTCTCACTTGCAAATTGGTGCTACTCATAGACTCTTGTTTAGTCCTCGTTTGACTTTTTTCCTTTGGCTGACCGAAGTCCACTAGGGTAAAATATTCTGTAGGTGAAATCTGGGCACTCCATATATATGGACTGTACACACACACACACACACACACACACACACACACACACACACACACACCTTTTAGAGCTTTATTAGGAGAGAAAGACAGACAGACAGACAGTATGCACAGAGGGAAGAGTACCGAGAGCTATATATCTTATATATTTTCGTGTGAAGCCTTCTGCTCTGGGACTTGTCGCTCCCTGTTCCCTCTGTCTCTTGTACTCATTTAGCTCTGCAGAAGTTGATACTCTTTATTGTTCAGATTGAGGGCCTCCTGAGGTCTTGACTGACACCCCTTCCCAATCTCCGGTCACTGGCTTCCCACTATTCCCACCTACAATGCACTGAACAAGGCTTCTGCCAGGGGTCTGGAAGCTCCCTCCTGGTGGAAATGGGTTCTTTGCATCTGTGTCAGCACCTTTGTGCCAAAGTAGGGGCCTAGGAAACTGTTGAGCAGTTTGGCTTGGCCTCAATTTTTTGTGATCTGGATATCTAAGAGCCTGAGGGCAGAGGGAGGAGCACTTGGGCTCTTTGGGCCCCCCTGGAACCTCCTGAAGTATGGAGCTGATGAGCATGCTGGGCTACTCAAGCAGATGATTTGTTTCTTTCCTTCCCCTAGGCTCCCAAAGAAGGTGCAAGCTAGTTCAAGATTGGTAGGGTAGAGCTTTGTGGAGACACCGAATTAAGTTTTGGACCTTTTCTTTTTTTTTCAGCAGCCTAGAGCTAAAGTAGAAGATTGTCCTAGACCCAGGAAAAGTGTGCAGACAGAATGTCCAGGCTGGTTTCAGACTGGAGTGGGAGCCTGCTGTCTGTGCAGGAGATGGGGTTCTGCCTCTCTGAGCATCAGTTGGCGTGTGTGCATTTCTCCTTGCAGTTTTCTAAGTGAGAAGGACAGAGATAGGGAGACAAAAGAGGGACAGAAACTCCAGGTTCACATGTGTTCCCATGAAGGTATTTTGTGTACCTACACAGTGTGTTAGGACCTATGGGGATTGTGGAGGGCATTCTCTGCACCTCTGCTTGGAACATCCTGCTTTCTGTCTTGATCAGTCTTGGAAGATGTCTTTGAGTAGACATCACCATATGTGGGCCAATGATGTTGAATAGATATTCAATCAAATTGAGGAAGACGGATGGGCTGATCCCTTGTCTGTCACTGTCCTTTTGTGGCCATCTTCCTCCACCATCATGTGGCTTATATTCCTGTTGACAAATTCAGTCAGTCAAAATATGGGTGTGGACCTGAAGACTGTGCCGTCTAACATATTCTACATAATCCTGTGTACCCACTTAGTCTTTGATTTTGTGAATTGACTTCAGGGAACATTCTTACCATCTCTGAGCTTTTGGTTTTCTTTTTGTATTCTTTTTTTTTTTTTTTTGATTAACTAAATGAGAATAAAAGACAACTTATGTTGAGGGTTTAAGGATATCAAAGATGTAGTGGGGCATTGGTTTGACGTGCAGTAGCTCTTGCTGGAGACAGACATTATAGTATACAATTTGAAACACATATATTCTCATACAGCAATTTATGGGTTTAAACATATGCTTGTCTTTATAACTTAATCCATATTCACTTATTTTTATAAGTGAATTTCCTATTGCCTCTTTTATAAAATGAAACAGGATTGCAGGGGTGGACTTTGTTTACTTCGTTCCCAGGACAAAAGTAGGTATGGGATGCAGGCATTGCCCATCGACTGGTCCGGAGAGTACACTTTCTTTATACTGACTGCTGGCTTTGCCAGCACATGGCAACATAGCACACAGCTGACTGAGGATGGCACCTGTGCTATGTTTTTGATCAGCTACTCCTAAGGTGTCTCTGATAACTTCACTCAGAACGTTTCACAGGGTGCTGCTGTTAGGTACCAGGCTGCATATACCCAGATCAGGTGAGAACTGTACCCCACTTGACAGACTTCCCATCAGCTTGGGGTCAGAGGCTATGCTTCATATACATCTATAGAACACTGTTTTGTGTATCCTCTTTTTACCCTCCTGGCCAGCCTGCTGCTGTCTTCATGGCCTGCAGGCAAGGAAATGCCCTCTTAGAGTTCAGTGTCTGGCATGAGCCCTGTGCGGGGACTGCCAGGCCTTGAACCCTGGCAGCCAGACGCCATGCCCTGGTTGTTACCCTCTGTGTAGCCTGGGGAGAGGCTGATGAACACAGTCTATCCAAAGGAGCTGTGATCTGGGGAGATGAAAGAAGAGGTCTGTGAACATATGGATCTTCTTTTGTTAGTGAAATTCACTTTAGTTGTTTTCTGTATGTCAGGGAAGAGCCACTGTGAACTCCTAGTTTCTCCGGCAAAGGCTGACTTATGAGGATTTTCTCAGATCTACCAGCAGGCTAACAACATGGAGTCTTGAATGCTTTCAGGGGAGGAAATGAATAAACAGGCATTTGAGGTGAAGCCGACCAGGTCTGCGGGGCTGTAGAAAGGTGAATTAATTCAGTTGAAAAGGCTTGAACAAGAAATGTGCACGTCACTTGACCTAGAAAATGATAGTTGGGAAATCTGAATTTGTAGGTCAGTTCCCTATTTCATGTAGATGAAAATTGTTAGAAGAGATTTTATGTTGGGGGAGATGTTACCTGGCTTTTGTGGAATAAATCAGATAAGAAAAATAAGATGAATTACCCAAATGTAAACAGGTGAGAGGCATCCTTACCTCACTTTTAAGTTGGATTAAGTTGCCACTTGACATTTTTGAACAGTTATAATGGTTATATTTTGTATTCTATCCTGTTCTTGCTTTGTGCATATTTATGTCTTTTATCCCAGAGAATACAAGAAACCATGCTACACTGAATTTTTTAAAAGACAAACACCAGCAGGTGTCTGCTTTCTGTGGCCTGTTTTGGTCCTTTGGAAGGAATGTAAAACTAGGATATTTTTATAGAATCAACAGTGGGCCAAGATTTCTGTCATCTTTCAAGCACTCAGAAACAAAAGCTTAGTGGCAAAGGTCAAATAGGGCCTGACAAAAAAATTCAGGTTCAAGGACAGAGACCACAAGCAGTGGTTCTTTGGTTGTGGAATGTCTTTCTGTCTCTCCTCCTTGTTTCCCATCTCACTTGCCCCATGGAATAACAGGATCCTTCCTGAGGGCCCATGGCTGCATTGCTGTTGATCATGCTCCCCAAGTTTTCCAAAATTGTTTTTGGCTCAGGGGAATTAGTTACCTGCCTTTGTTCTCAGAGTCTTCTGCAGGTCCATTTTGGATGGATATATGTCTGTGGAAATGTAAGTCTTCTGCAGGTCCATTTTGGATGGATATATGTGTGTGGAAATGTAAGTCTTCTGCAGGTCCATTTGGGATGTATGCCTGTGGAAACGTGTCTAATATGCAAGTCTTAAGAAAATGGGAGGAACTGGGAAACCCAGAATCATGCTTTTAAACAGAACAAATGAGCAAAACCTTTCACAGAACTGGAAGTAGACCAGGCTCCCTCATCCCTTCCAAACTCTAGAGGCTACCACCCCCACAGAAGAGGTAGAAAGTGGTAACAAGTAATGCAATTTTAGATTTCCTTGGGTATTGTGGGGATCTACCTAGGAGATCTACTGAAAGCTGCTGCCAATACAAGGAGAGGAAGAGTGAGAATAGTGTGTTTGAATGTGATCATCAGTGGCTTTTCAGTTGGTTGGTTAGAATCATCCATTCCTACTATTGTTGCTGACAGCAAGGCTGAGCCAGCTTGGTTCTCATGAAGGTTCCATCTCTCAATATCAGTAAGGCATTGTGTATTCTATGAACACTTACCTTGCCTCTTCCTCAGGGAGGATGATACACAATAGCGTTAAGAGTTGCCTTGACAGTTTGACTTGCAAAGAAGAGAGGAGGACCAAGTGGGATTGGCAGCCTTCCTGGTACCTAAACTCAGGACACAGCTGTTCTAGGCAAGGTTGCTGCCCTCTTTATCCGGGTCTCTTGCCTAAGTGTCTCTCTTCTGGCAGTAGAGGTCTTTAGTAAATGTCTTTCATGTCTTGGAGCCTCAACTTCCACAACCATAAAAGGTTGCACAGTGGTTAATGTTCACAAGGCTGCTGTGAGAATAGCAGGAGATAGACTTGGAGTCAAGACTCTGGCATAACATTCCATTAAATGGAAGTTTACCACTAAGTGGCTAACTGCGTTCATTGTACTCAAAGAAAACTCTCAGGCCTGTTTTTAAGTGCCCCATCACACTCATAGGGCAGAGGCTAGATTAGGATGATGGAGAAGCTTTGGCACTGGACATTGTCTTAGTTTGCTTTCCATTCCTGTAATAAACACTATAACCAAAGGCAACTTGGGGAGGGAAGGGTTTACTTGGCTTACATGTCCAAAGCACAGACGGTCATGGAGGGAAGTCAAGACAAGAACTCAAGCAAAGGCAGAGGCTTGAACCTTGGAGGAAAGCTGCCTACTCTCCATGGCTTTCTCAGCTTGGTTGCTTATACAACCCAGGACCACCTCCCCAGAGGTGACACTGCCCACTGTGGGCTTTGCACTCCCACATCAATTATTAGTCAAGGAACTATCCCAATAGACATACGCTCAGGCTAATCTAATGTGAACATTTCCGTAATTGCAGATCCCTCTTCCCTGGTGACTCTAGCTTGAGTTAGGTTGACAAAAGCTAACCAGTGCACCATCCAAGGCTGCACCAGCTACTCAGCCTGCAAGGAGTTCCTTGGAGACCAGGCTCAAGGGAGTGGGGCATTCCAGGAGAATTATATATGGAATGATTTTTTTAAAGACCTGTTAATCTATTACAATGTTTGTCTTCTCACTATCTAAATATGCTATCTGATAGACATGCCACTCACCCACTGCTTCTGGGGGCACTCCGTGGTGACCATCCATGGTGTTCCATCTCCTTCACTGTGGACTGTGGTGAACCTGGTAGGACATGCAGGTTCACCTTTCCTGCCTAGTTTAAAACCATGTTGGAGTTCTAGCCCAAAGAAGAGTTAACTATCAGTGGCAGATGGGAATCCTGCAGACATGCTCTCCCCACTTTGAGGGCTGTTAACCTGCTTTTGTCCTCGAAGACACAAGGATATACTGTCTAATCTTTCTTTGGGAAATAGAAAGACACCCCTTACCTGCAAAGCACTGTTGAAGTGTGTAAAGAAATCCAGGAAAAGCAGAGCATGCCTCCGTCCTGCGTTTTTCCTCCCCTGTATCTTCAGCCTCCATCGCGGGTAGTAGTAAATGTGTAAGGTTTTCTGCTGGTGCCTTGCTTTGACCTAACTTTGGGAGGAAGCTTTGGAGATGAGGTGAGTTAGGGGAAGCACCACAGCTCAGCTCCAGAGCCTGTGGGGTCTTCAGATGGCTGTTTTTCTTTCTCCGCGGTTTCCTGGCCCTGTAGTATTGATTATGCTTTTCTAATCCTCAATTTAGAAAATTTGAAAACTGTTGAACATTGAAAAAGAAAATAATGTCTACGTATAAGGATAAATTGTTACCATTTTATGCATTTCCTTCTAGTAATTTTCTATACATGTGTGCACACCATTATTTGAATGCTGACAGGACTGGAAAGTTCTTTGAGAATCCTCCTTCAGTACTTGCATTCGTGATCTCCCACCCACTTCCCTTCATAGACTGGAAAGGTCTTTCCTGTTTAAAACCATGTAGAATCATGAAGTTTTCACCTAGGAAGAAACTTCCGTTTTACAGAAAGCGGCATGGTTGTTTAGGGGCAACAATGACGGTTGGTTACTTCTGTGGTAGAAAGGACTGTGAAATTGCATCCCATTCAGACTTCTGAACAATCTTGAACATGTCACAGTCCACGAGGCTGTTGAGTCTTACACTCATTAGAAGCCAAGGCTCTCGAGAAGCAGCTCTGGCGTTGGCACCACAGATCCATGGCTGTGGGTACGCAAGGGACTTATGCACAGCTGTTAGTGTCCTCTCAGTGCTCGGAGAGTGACGAATGCACAGCTGGGCACTAAATCGTTGGGTTGCTGCTGCAGGGAGAAGCCACAGCTGAATTCTCCTAGGTTATGTTTTGTCTGGGGAATTGGGTTGAACTGGGCGTCAGCTCACCAAGTATCTAATTCTTTCTTCCCATCTGCCGCAAGGGATTAAAGAGAAAGTATGTACTCCAGCAAATGCTAGATTGTGGCTGTTGGTTACTGGCTGCAGCCATGTTGGCATCTCTTACATACCACAATTCTTGTCAACGATCCACAGCCTTCTGTAAAAGTCGGTTCTCTGGAAGAACTTTTATACTTAATTTTGAAACCGCTCTAAAAAAATTTTATTTCTAAATTCAAGTCTTTTTTTTTTTTTTTTTTAGTACTAGAAAATGCTGCATAAATGGCTTTCACAGACAGCCTTCCTATTCCATCTAGCTATGTAGGCGAAGATGACCTTGAACTTCTGCTCCTCCTGCTTTACCCCCGAGTGCTGGCATTGCAGGTGAACTGCTTTGCTTGCTTTATGTGGTTTTGAGGACTGAGCCAGGGGCTTCACACATGCCAGGCAAGCACTCTACCAGCCAAGCTGCACTCCAGTCCCTTCTCTGTTTTGTTTGGTCACCTGTTGTGTGTTAATTAGGAATTTGATCATCTGTAGTATAAGCTTTGTTTCAGTGCACGTTGATGTTGCTAAGTCTTTGGACAGAATGTAATTATCCATCCGGGTAGGTGCCTGCCAGGAAGGACTGGGTCGCCCACATGTGTATGAGAGCTCCTCAGCATCATTGCTTTGTAAATTCAACCTTAACCTTGCTGATTTGGTGTTAATGCAGAAAACAGTAATGACGTTTCAGTTATACTGTTGATAATACCATGTAAACCTAGGTTTATTTTCTTATTGCATATTACTTTTGTTCTTCAGCTAATTGGCTGTGCATGCCCCATCGCATTTGGGGGATTTTGCTCTGGAGTGGCATTTTGTTACATACATACCTATATTGGGCTTTCTAAAACACATGGTTGTAGCCTAGCCTGGTGACAGAAGTCTATAATCTTGGCTGTTTGGTCATCTGAGGCAGGAGGATCAAAAGTTTAAAGTTAGCCTGAGCTACAGAGAGAGTTCAAGGCCAGCTGGAGCAATTTAGAGTTGAGTGTGCAGCTCAGCCTAGCAGATGGGAAGGAAACCTTGGCTTTCTTCTCTGGGATCACATACGTGCACAAACATGGATTTCATATTTAAGGAAGGTGACACTGAGAGGATAAGTGTCATATCTTTTATTGATGAACATGTGGCCATGGAGCAGTCCTGACAGTATTCATTAATCCTTTGCTTAAGAGACTTGTTAGGAGTGAGGCAGATTTGTGAAGCTCAGAGAGGTTAACTAGGCACCTGCCACTTGTACCTTGGAGCCTTCTTAATTCCCAGCTTGTAATGACATAGGTTCCTGTTCATTATAAACATGTTTCTTATTTTTTTCCTTTTGACGCTGATCTTAAACTCCACCCAGTCAGTGTGCAGTAGCAGATGCTTACTCTCTTGCTGCATAATGTTCCTTTTTGAGACCCTGCCAGAAATTATGAGTCCATTCTACTGCTGATGGTATTTATCCCTTCCTTCCTTCCTTCCTTCCTTCCTTCCTTCCTTCCTTCCTTCCTTCCTTCCTTCCTTCCTTCCTTCCTTCCTTTTCGGGGGGGGGGGTACAAAGGGTGCTGCTGCAGATATCCTAGTCTTTGGCGCCTCTGGTACTGGGAATAGAGCTGACACTCTTCCATGGGCCATGTGTTTCTTTGTCTTCTTCCCCTGATTTTTTGAGTTAAGAATAATAGGGACTTGCAATGAAAGGCATTTTGTTTTCTCTCTCCACTTTATTTTATTGTGAATGCGAGTAATGTTCTCCTGAGAAGGCGCTGCATTCAGGCTGGGCTGTGTCACAGTGAAGACCTACTGCTTACATCCTGCTATCATCTTCCTTATTAGCTCTTCCCGTGACCTTTAGTACACTGAGGCTGTCTTAGGAGAAAGGGCTTGACTGACTTCCTGGCCTCATAAACCTCCTTCTTAAGTTACTAGTTGAATGAGAAGCACATCTTTGGGGTAAGAGGTTGAGTTGAGGTAATAAGCACACATGAGAGGAGTTGGCAGAGGCACCAAATCTGGATAGTGCTGCTGTGTGGTCCTTTGGTAGATTAAATAAAAGGCATTAATTTTTTTTAAATAGCTGCCTTTATCAGGTCCATGCCTCATTCTGGGGCTCCCCTCACTCTAGATCCTTGAGCTGATGTGAGTTTTAAAGTTCTGCCTCAGCCTGTAGTCAGTGCAGTCCTCATCAGAGTTAAGGTTAAAAAAAAAAAAAAGGCTAATAGTTGACAGCAAACCAAACCAAGAAAGACCTCAGTGTCCCACATAAAATTGCCCTTTAAAGGGATGGCCAGGGAGGGCTACCTGAATTTGGCTCTGTGTATCCTTGTTTCTCTTAGTGTCTGGAACTGAGAAAGCCTAAGTCTTTTTAGAGCCTTCAGATCTGGCTGCAGGTGTGTATAAATGTAGCCAGTACAACCCCACATTGTACCCACACTGAGGGTCTGATGAGGAAGGGAGGCTGGTGTGTGCTGGTACATCTCCAATTCAAACTATGAGTCCCTGTGTGCTGCTTTCATGTGCATGGGCTGGATATTAATTTCCACATCAACTCCCATGAGTATCGAGCAGATAAAACATTGATGATGGGAGAAAAGAGGTTTGCAGTAGAGTAGCCCTTGTCCATTTTTCTTGATCTTTTTTCTGTTATTCACTCCATCCCCATTGCTTTGATATACTTTAACATATCTGCCAGTAAATCCCATTAGCCTTAAGTTGGTGACTAGCATTGGAATGTTCTTGAACGATAATCTGGAAGCCATTAAACAAGGGCATAAAAAAAAAATCAGAACTCAGAGCTGCCAGAGCACAAGGTCCTGATTCCATCCCCAACACCGTAAAACAAAAACCAACCCTGGCAAAGTGCCAGCGTAGGGGACTTCCTTCTGTCCTTGCTCAGTTTGTTTCCCTCCTGTTTGGAGTTATATGCTTTCACTTTGGGCATCAGCCCCTATTGTCAGGCTCCACCAGAACACTCCAGCATCTTTACCTTGAAGCCTAATCCTCATCCTCGGGATGCCTGTTGCTGTGCATACTGCCTGCAGAGAAACTAGCACCCAGCCCTGGGATCCTTCCCCCATCTTCTCCATGCATTCGTTTCTTCATCTTTGGATTGGCGTGTAAGGCCTGGGGGTGCTGTGTGTAAAGGACACCGAAGCTAACAAGTTCAATCCCAGGCCCCACAGAGCTTGTGTGCTAATGGTGGAGGTGTGCAAGCCCCCAGCTCCTTAGGAAGCTGACTAGCCACGCTAGGTGGCTGAACAGGCTCAGGGGATGGGCAGAAGGGATTCCTCTCTGAGTTCCAACACGAGGGAAGCAATTTAGAGTTGGCCGTGTAGACACCTGGGCTTCACAGGCCGTTCGTGAGAAGTAACTTTGAAGCAGGGCTGTGAAGAATGCTGCCTTCCAGTTTACTGTCAGTCTCACGTAGTCCACGAAGAATTTGCTTTTGTACTCGAAATTAAGATAGAGTATAGGTGATGTTTGGATTCTCAAAGCATCTGTGTTGCAGTATGTTGGATTTTCCTCTGTGGTTTGAACCGTCTTTGCAAAATGAGGTTCCATCTTTTAGATGAGTCTTCCAGAATATTAATGTACTCAGTTTTCAGATCAATGGATTCATGTGTAAGGAGCCTTTTAAGTTCCGTTTTTTTTTTTTTTTTTTTTTTTTTAAGGTGGGGGGGAGTTCAAGGCTAGCAGCTCAATGAGACAAGACTGAGGCACACTCCAGGGTGGAGAGAGACCTCCAAAGACACCAGTATTTGACTGTGATTGACAATATGATAAATGTATTATTTATGTCTTTGACCTCAGCAGTTAAATCAAGCTAATCCATTTTTTCTATTTTCTTATTTTTAAGTGTCCTTGTGGGAAATTGGCTTTGTATTTGGGTTTCAGGGATAGGTATTTTTGATGAAGACATTTAAGAAAGTAATTAAGTAAAAATCCTCATAGCCCTGAGAACTCTGGCGCATTGTTTTAGCTCTTAGACTCTTCAGCTAGGAGCAGGCAGTTCTCAGTGGCTATCGAGATAGTTGCCAGGCTCACGCCTTCTCTCTACAGGACGGCTACTCCAAAGCTGTGCAGCTTTCTGCAGACGTGGAATAGTTGTCAGAGTGATTTCAAAGTCTGGTCTGTCATCCTTTCCTTGCTGCTTTCTCTTGCAACCATGACAGTGCTACCAGGAAGACAGATTTCACTTATAAAACAAAACTTTTCTTTAGATTGTTCAATGGATTTAAGCACGGGTCTGGCTAAGTTTTAAAACTCTCCTGTATTGGGCAGGGGCACTTTCAATGCTTATTGTCCTGCTTATTTCAATTAAGTTGTAACTTAGATTTTATGCACACTTTGTTCCTTCATTCTCACCTTTCAGGTTTACCCATGTTAGGATTATTGAAGAGGTAAAAAGAATTTGCAAAAATCCAGAACTGCATGTACCGAAGCCATTGAAGTGTACATGTAGAAAAGGATGGCAAAGCAGGAATGACTAAAACAGTGAGGGGAGGGTGACCTAGGAACACACAAGGAAGCCATCAGATTGGCCAAAGAACAGCCCTTGGGACCATTGCAGACAACTCCTTGGCCGAAGGAGGTCAGGGCACACAGTGTCAAGGAGAGACCCAGGGTGAGGCAAGTGATAGTTTTGATCCGATTTTGAATCATTTCTGAGACTCCTGACAGGGAAGACTGTGGCTTGACTCATTGCAGGAAATCACCCGGGCAGAGTCAGGGATTGGGTGGAAAGTCTGTAATTTGAAAATACAGTTCTCACTTGACTAGGAAACACAGCTCTGTGGTGTGTGTAGTTGGGAATATTATGTTGCAGATGTAAGAGAGTCTTGCCGCTCACCCTAGACGCCTCCTCCCAGGATGGAAATTAAAAGGGAAGGAAATCCGAAGGGGAGCCTGGGAAGGCAGCTTCCCTCCGACAGTGCCGGGCCTGAGTTGTGGTAGCTGCCAACTTTCTGCTGAATTAACCCAGGGGTAGATGCTGTCATTTTGTAGGGGGTGGGGGGGTGCTGTGACATTTGCTGTCTGGACTGTACTTCACATCACAGAGTAGACCAGAGGGACACAATAGAATTAACAGAATTGTCAGGAACAATAAAATCATGTGGATTATGTGTTTAAGTTGCTGTTTTTGCCAACTCTGCTTGAGAACTCTGGTAGAACTGGACCAGACGTGGAGATTCAGATGGAAGAATTCTTATTTGAATGGCTTGGCAGCAGCACTGTGTGAAATTATCTATTATTATTCCCCTGAACTTAAAACCTTTCTGCCAAGAAATGCAAGTTTCCATTTGTGTCAACAAGATGTGAATTAAGGATTAAAGAAAAGTGAAAGAAAATACAGATGTTCTCAACTTAAACCAAAGGTACAGTGTTTCAGAGTCTCAGTTGTTAATACCGTTAATGCTGTTCAGGCAGGGCCCTGGACTTGGGAGTAGGGTAAGAGTTAGGGAGAGATTGGCCAATTCTTCTGGAATTTGAACTTGACATTTTCCCACATCAAGTCTTGTCAGTGTCTCCTTTGAGATCCACATCTGCATTGGGTACCTGAGAGAGCAGTCTTCCCTTTCTGTCCCTCTGACAATTGCCTTCCTGTCTTTCTGTTGTCTATAAATACCAGTCATGAGAACTTCAGGGTATCGGCCATTCTGTGTCCATGCCTTAGAACAGTGCTTCTCAACCCATGGGTCGTGACCCCTTGGCATGTCAAATGACCATTTCATAGGGGTGGCATTTCAGATAACCCTGCATATCAGATATTTAGCAAAATTACAGTTGTGAAGTAACAACGAAAATAATTTTATGGCTAGGGGTCACCACAGCATGAGGAACTATATTAAAGGGTGGCAGTATTAGGGAGGTTAGGAACTATCTTAGAAGATCAAGTTTTGTGTTGGGTCTTGTGGGAGCCTTGGCATGGATGCAACCATATGAGCTGACTGTGGAAAACGGCCACCAGGGGCAGTCTGTTGTGGTGATGTTGGTGAGGCCTGAAAATGCAGGGACATGTGGTTTCACATAATGCAGAGGTCTTCCCTTGGAACTCCAACTGCATTTGTGCTTTGTCTGGCCAGGAGATTCCTGTTTGGTGGGAGCAGGAAGTCTCAAAACTTTAATATTGTATGTACTTCCACGTTTTCTGTTAACAAAGTTATATGCTGACCTAGATTATAGAATGGTCAGGTTTAGAATTTTTTGGCTACTGAGTGGATCCCGGACACAGTAGCTTTGCAACTTTGGGAGAGTCCATTTCTCCGTCTGCTTCCTTGAGCTGTGAAGTGGGATGATATTACCACAACCTCAAACTTCCAGCTTGGAAACATCGTTAGAAGTTCTTTGGAAATGGTAATTGCTTCCTTTTTTAATATTATTTCCCAGATATGTTTCCTAGCCTTTCTGAAGGGTATTTTTAGCCTGTCCTGAAATGGGTACATTGAGGACAGCACACTTTCTGCAAAAGGCCAGTCCTATTGTTTGCATTCTAAATGTCCTCTAAAAGCATGGTCCCTAGGGTGGTGCTGTTGGAAACTGCGGAGCCATGAATAGGTGGTACTGACTGGGAGGTCTTCAGAGCAATCTTAAAGGAGACTGTAGGAAGGATGCCAGACTTTGCTTCCTGGCACAAGGTGAACAGTTTGGCCGTGCTATGTACCCTGCCGTGATAGTCTTCCTTGCCATAGGCTCCAAGAATCAGACAAACTGAGTCATAGATTAGAACCTCTAAACTTCAGGCAAGATAATGGTTTTCTCAGGTATTACAAAGTGACAGAAAGCTGAGTACTGCATCCAACTCATGTTTCTGGGTTTATGCAGGCTACTTGTTCTCGATACCGAGTTCTGTGGCTGTTTGTACCAAATTGGCCCTTGGCAGTATGAAATGAAGAAGATTGTAGATGCTCCCTTAAGACTTTGGGAACGCTGGAATTTGGAGTTTGAATTTCCCTTACTTGTATATGTTACAAATATTTGTGATTGCTTTTCATTCATTAAAACTGTAAAAGATAATCTTCGCTTATAAGCGTTCCAAAAGCAGGCTGTGGTTCTGCTTGTCAACAGCCATCCTCAGAACTTACTTTTAGTAAAATGTATTGTCTCAGGTCATTGTAGAAAAAGAGAAGAGTTTGACATTTTACAACAGGAAGTTAGTGAACTAGGCATACATGTAGTAAATATGGATTTTTGAACATGATCTATACTAATGTCAGGGAAGTAGAGGAGAGAGGGGATGGTATTAGTCAGATGTCTCTGAAAAAAAACGGAACTGATAGAATGGCTATGGGATTTGCTATAGTGGCTTACAGGTTGTGGTCTGACTAGTCTAACAATGGCTGTCTCAAGATGAGAAGGCCAAGAATCCAGCGGTTGCCCAGTCTATGAGACCAGATGTCTCAGCCATCTCAATCTGGTGCTGGAGTCCCAGGGAAATCCTAGAGAGGTCTTCAGCCTGCGTTGGAATCCTGAAGATGTAGGTTCTAACACCAGTGAAGGATTAGGATAGATGAACTTGCCTGTGAGAGTGAGGACAGGCAGACAAAAGGCAATAGTTGCTTCTTCCATGCCCTTTCATGTGGGCTGTCACCCCAGAAAGTGGCCCAGATTTAAGGTGGGCCTTCTCATCTCAAATCCATTTAAGACTGACTAAAGACCTCCCAGTCAGTCTGACCTTCTCAAGCATGCATCCCCAGCTTCTTGGGTTTTAGTTGAGTTCGGATGCCATCATGTTGACAACCAAGATTAGCTGCCTCAAGAACCAACTAGAATAATGAATTCTTAAGCTGGGTCATCTGTTGGTCATGGGGCAGAGCTTTTCTCTCTTGGTTGTTTGGTGAGCACTTAGATGAACCTGAGGGAACTTGAGTAGAGTAGATGGACGGTTGGTCATTTTGTGGAATGGGAGACAATAGTTGAGACCTGTTCGGTGACTTGTCTGAGGGTCAACCTTTGGACTGTAAATTGAGTCTCCTATCTCTGACTAGAACACTTCCATCCTGCCCCTTTGTTATCACTGTTGTGGTACCAGGAGTCCAAAGGTAGAGGCTTGTTTTGTTTGCTGGTGTATTTAACTCTCAGAAAACCTTACGAATGAAGAGGGCAAGTTTTATCATTTGTGTTTGTAGAGGAGACAACAGGCAGTCTGCAGTACTTTAAGGTAATTGGGTCATTGAAGAAGTACTGGAGGCAAGCCTTGGAGCTGGTTTTTCTAACCCTTTTATTGTGCCATGCTGCCTTCTTATGCTTCACGGAACTTGATGTCATCAATACGCAAACATTTTAAAATAAATTGGAAAAGAAGTCACATCCTGCTGTGGTTCCAGCCCTTGGCACTGATGTTTTTAAGTAGAGGTTTGTGTTATGAGAAATTTTGCTTTCAAAATGCAACATGTGCCTCCCGTAAAAAGGTTGAATAAAACAATTTTATTTTTGGTAAGTGGCCCGTGCATGTTTATTATTTATTTCTTTTACTCCTTTTAAACTCCAGGTCCCTTGGCTTAATGAAGCATTGTGTACTTTTATTACATATGCCATTATTAAAAGAAATGGAAAAGATGCTTATTAGTTTTAATATCACATGTGTGGAAATGTAGCTTTTAAGAAACAGTTCCAGTTCCTAGAAGTACATTTTAAGACGTCCCCTAAATTTGTATTTGATTGATGAAAGAGAAAACTTTCTTGATCTTGCTAGGATTTGATAATTATTTTAGTTGCATGGGGGAGGGGGTAGATGTCTTGTGCTTTGCTGATTTGATGCACATTCCGGGGGCCTAGCAGTATGCTTTGAGGCAGCCTTTCATTTGTTGGTATATAATCCAGGCAAAGCTGCTTCTAAGTGCAAGTCTTTGCCCTTTCTCTATAAACCATATGCTATCTTAACTTTTGGTGTATGCCCTTTCAGTAAAACACACATGGCTTTTACTGCTTTTACTGGTGGAGCTGTTGTTAAGTTAAACACAAACCCAATAATCGGGCTTCTTGAATCTAACCCCGGAATACAATCCCCCAGAATACAGTGTTAAACATGGCTTTTCGAAATCGCTGCTCAGAACTTAGAAAGAGTCTAGAAAGTTAACGGCTTGTGGGAAGGAACAGCATGAGGAAAAGTGGTGATGAGTTACAGGGACAAGAAAATCATTCGGCTTGAGCATCAGAGGTGGCACTGTCATTGCCAGATGCTCAACCTGCCCAGGGCTTAAACGAGCCAGTAACAGCCACTGCGGAAGAAATTCAGAGAAGTTTTTAAACTGCACTTCACTTTCTTCCATGGTTTACTGAAGTTCAAAATGTCCTTCTTGATAGCCTAATAGGAAGAGCTAGACTCATTTTAATCATCTCCCTTTACACTTGCAGAAAACAAGGCTATGGATGTGCTAATTATAGAGTTACAAAAGTTGAGGAAGATGAGGCAAATCCAAATCCAAACCACACTGAGAGTCTGTCTCAGCCCAGTAAGAATGTCTGTTTCTTAATTGGAAAGATGGCTCAGTGGTTAAGGTCACTAGCTGTGCTTCTGCAGGACCAGGATTTGAGATCCAGTACCCATATAGCACCTTAAAAGTCTATAACTCCAGATACAGGGGATATGACAACCCTCTTCTGGACTCCATGGGCACCAGCTGCACAAGTAAGTGGTGCACAGACATACATGCAGGAAAAACTCCCCTATACATTGAAAAAATGAGCAACAACAAATACTGGTGGAAGGAACCCTTACTACTACTAGTAGGAATGTAAACTGATGCAGGCACTATGTAGTGAGAATGGAAGTTCCTTAAAACATTCGTAAAACAAACAAACAAACAAACAAACAAATAAACAAACAAAACCTGACATGTGATCTAGCTATAACACTACAGGGATAGGGTCAGGAGTCTAAATCAACAGAGATACCATCGTATCCACACTGTAGAGATCCTTCCACATCCATGTGTATGCAGGGCACTTTTCACAACAGCAAAGATATGAAATCAGCTTCAATGCCCATTAACAGATGAATGGATAATGGAAATGTGTATACATACAATGGAGTTTTATTCATCTGTGAAGAAGACAGACATTACCTGAGTTGGAGAAAAATCAGTGAAACTTGAGATGGTCATGTAAGCAAAATAAGGCAGACAAAGAAAACAAATATCATGTATTTTCTCTCTTAGTGGAATATGTGCACACAGGACATGACAGTAGAAGGGACATTTGTTAGAGGAGAGGGAGGGGACAAGAGAGGATAATGGGGAAAATAAAGAAAAGCATGCCACAGCTGTCAGGTGGCAGAGGTTGGGTTGGAATCCAGAGACTCCTCACATACCCAAGAGGCTACCATAGCTCTGAATTTTTTAATATTCTGTAGAAAACACTTGGGTGCTGTAGAATCTAATTATAATTTGCAATACAGGAGGAAGTTTAGCTTAGCTGGTCACTTACCTGAAGAATAATGTTATATTCTGTTTTCTGTTGCTCTAACAGGCTTCTCACGACTGGGCAATTAATAAAACAGAAAGGGTTATTTAATTGTGCTTCTAGAGCCAGGCTAGCCCAATATAGGCCAGCATAAGAGTGCATGGTTTGACATCCGCTTAGCCTCTGGAGGGCCTTCTTTTGGCATCCTAATGTGGTGAAAGGCTTCACATAGTGAGACAGAGCAAGCTAGGTAAAGGAAGTTCCTTTTTTTCCTTAATGTTTTATAACAAAGCTATTTTCAAAAACATGTCATCATGACCCAGTCATGTCCCATAGTTTGTAACTCAACATCGCCATTTTGAGAACCAAGTTTCCAGTAGACAGACTGTAGGGGAGTATGTTCCCACAATGGCCAGCAGCCTTGAACAGGTTGGTTAACCTTGATTAAGCCTCACAGTATTTATCAAGGATGATGGTGCTGCACACTTCTCTGGCCTGTGTGTTCCTCTGGAGCTTGGTAAGTACTTAGCAAAAGTATTGGCTTGGAGGGCAGTCCTGAGTGCTACCAATGCATTTACTTTTTATTTGTTGCAGGGGTGACTTGGTAAAAGCTGAATTAATTATTTGCCAGGAGGTGGAACATTATATACACTTGGTATTTGTTTGGAATGTATTTGTATATAGATCTGAAATAATTGAAGTGGTCATATAACTTTAAATAACTGAATTCATTGAAATATACATAAAACCTTATACCAGTGACAGCTGTTATTAATATGTGTAAAAGTAGCTGACTACATACTCACTATATCCAAGAAATTTAAGAGGTGGAATAAATAGTTCTAAGCAAGGCTTCAGGACATAATTTTTCAATTTGCAAATACTTAATTTGAAACTCTTTTGAGATATGTAGAATTGAAAATAAAAGTAAAAAGATACGCCTTTCTCTATCCTAAAATGACTGGGAAATATAGAAACATAAAGAAATCATCCATAGAAATATTTTCAGGTTATGTCTGCACACAGCCTTAAATGGTTTTTTAAATTAGAAGTTTAGGATATGAGTAGATATTTACTCTTCCTGTCTTTCTTTACTCTAAATACAGTGTCGAAGCACAGTAGCCGACTGGGTGAGCGGATCCTTGCTGGCTGGGTTTTCTTGTGTCTGTGTGACCAGGATTGTAATCCGTGTTGATGCCATCAGATTGTCCTGTGAGGTGCTTCCAACTTTACCTGCATAAATTACATGTAATAAGTGCCTCTCTTATGCTAATGGAGACCTAGGGAAATGCTACACTTAATGCCATAATAGTCTATCATATTCCAAGACAATAAACACGGATTTTAAGCCCATTTTCTTAATGTGACTAACACCAGGATGAGCTTTAAGAGTTGACTGTCAAAAGTCTGCATAGTCTTTCAGTCTCAAGACTTTTTAAAAGTTCAAGTCTTTTCTGAGACTCAGGCCAATCTCTCTTTTAATGCGGAATGCTGTTTATTGAAGGAGGGAGGAGGTCTTAAATACAGGCTTACAGCACAATGGGAGAACCCTGGAGGGCAGAAGTTCGCTACAGATGTTTTACAATCTTGCATCTAAGCTGTTAACGCCCATTATGCAGGATACAGAGACAAGGAACTTCTCTTAAGCTTTCATGAGGGTGAAACCTGGGAGGTTGGTGGAGCTGTTTGAGAAGAATCAGGAGGTATGGTCTCTTTGGAGGAAGTGTGTCACAGGGAAGGGCTTTGAGGATTCAAAAGCTTCCCACCATCCCCAGTGTGTTCTCTGCTTCCTGTTTGTGGACCAGGATGTGAGCTCTCAGGTGCTGCTCCATTGCCATGCCTGTCTCTCTGCTGCCATGCTCACTGCCACGGTGGTGATGGGCTGTCATCCCTCCGGAACTGTAAGCCCCTAATAAAACCTTTGGCTTAGTCATGGTGTTTTATCACAGCAATACAAAAGTAACCAATACAATATGTAAAAGAACTTCCTTCTATTCACGCCACTGAATTGTGAACTTAAAAATGGTTACAATTGCAAATATTATGTTCATTTAAAAAAATAGGGTGGAATGTAATCATCACACGTTACATGTGTATATGAAATTGAAGACAGCGATATTCTAAAATAGAAAGTGGTAATGATGTCATGGGCCTATGAGGATGCTGGACTAAAGTCTATCAAATTGTGCAAACAGGCAAATTGTATACTATGAATTATTTGTCAATAAAAATTTTATAAAACGTGAAACAAACAAATAAAAATAAAGAAGAATTGACTGTCTAGGCTCTGGGTCCTGCCTGTGCACTTTTGTGTGCTCTGGGTAAGCAGCATACCTTTTCTGATGCTGTCTTTCTCATTTGGTTGATGAGGACTATGCCAATACCTTCCTGTAAAACTATACTGAGGAATGAGGTGAACAGACAGGTGAGGTGCCTCCTACCTCCTTTAAGTAAATATTTGCTGTCGTTAACTGGTGCACGGTTAATAGATTTTAGTTGGCAGGCTTCTGAAGAAGATTGGTAGGAAGAATGACTGAAGTGGAATTGCTTGTATTTTAGGAAAGCAGATGAATTTAATCTTCCTTTTGTTTCCCTAATTGCTCTTACTGTTAATTCCCTTAGGTTGGAGATGTTATGTTTCTCCTGGATGTTTCTGGATCTCTGGGATAAAATTAAGAGGGAAATCTGGGCTTGGGTCCTGTTGCCCAGTCTCCATTGCAGGGGGATGAGCCTGGTGTTGCCTCTGTCCTGCCTCTGGACTTTGCCTAGGGGAGGAAGGCTGCTGGGGTGGTGACGCAGCCTATGTTGCCTGTGACTCAGGTGTGTGTAGAGAGAGGTTGGGTGTCTGGCCCTTTCTTCTCTTATACACAGTTCCTGTGCCACTACCTGGGAGTTTGTGGCTAAACTAGGATCTGACTTTCAAGATATTTTCACATCCATGTTCATTGCTGCTCTATTCACAATAGCCAGGAAATGGAGTCAGCCCAGATGTTCATTAAGTGATGAATACATAATGAAACGTGGTAGTACACACAGTAGACTTTTATTCAGCCTTAAAGAAAAATGAAATTTGTGAGAAAATGGAAGGGGCTGGAAAACATTATATTAAGTGAGGTAACCCAGGCTTAGAAAGACAATATTACTTGTTTTAGCTTTACTGTAAGTGTAGATGTGGAATTTTGTATAGAGCCCAGAAAAGGAGCCCAGGATAGTGGAAGAAATAGCTTTAAGGAGGGGAGGAGGGTGATAAAACATATGTGATATGCAAGTAGAAGAAAGAATAGTAGAGGTGGAAGACGTGTGTGTGTGTGTGTGTGTGTGTGTGTGTGTGTGTGTGTGTGTGTGTGTGTGTGTGGAGTATGAGGCGTGTCAACCAAAGGGAGACGTGGAAATGCCGTAAAGAAACCCGTTACTCTGTATGCTGATTAAAAAGTAAGACTAAAGTTAGAAAAAGCCCAAATAACTGGCAAGTGGGGTGTGCATTTGCCTCTGAGATGCGCGTTCCATAGCTGAGGTCACAGGGAGCCATGGCTAGAGGAGTGCGTTCTCAGAGGAATCGGAGCACGGCTGTACCTGGCCTTTGTCCAGAAGCTGACTCAGCACAGGTGAGTCCTACTCACTGTCCCTTAGGGTATCTTGGTGGCCTCCAGCTTAGTTGAGTACAATAATGGTATTAATGTTTAAATTCAGTTTTGAACGGGGTCTGATTTTTGTAGCAACATGTGTAAGAATTTGTTAAAAATATAATGCCACCATATGCTCATGCTGTTTCATTACACAATCTAAAGACAAAAACATGCAATATAAACACCCCAGATGTTCCATAAGGGCCTTCTTTATTATCTAAGGTCATAGATCCGTGAGCTGCTGTGAATTTGAGTGCACTTAATGTTAACTTGCTTAAGACATACTGTGAATCAAACAGAACAGAAACTCTCGCTAGCAATTTCCACATGCAGAGACTATGGCAGTATTTAGTATGTGAGATGCTGTTGGTATGAACACTTCGTGGCAATGTATTCCTCAGGTTAGGTCACCCAAGAGTACATCTGTTCAGGTGACCGAGTTGGAGCTTTTCCTGCATATGTGTATATGTCAGGTCGTCAGAATGACAGAAGTGACAGGCATTTTTGTTTTGTTTTTAAATATTTTTATCTATGTATATGAGTGCTCTGTTTGCATGTATGCCTGCATGACAGAAGAAGGTATCAGAAGAAAGCATCAGATTCCATTTTAGACAGTTGTGAGCCACCATGTGGTTGCTGGGAATTGAACTCAGGACCTTTGGAAGAGCAGCCAGTGCACTTAACCGCTGAGCCATATCTCCAGCCTGACAGACTTAAAAAAAAAAAAACAATTTGTTATATATAATTTTTAAAATTTCCTTCGTGCAGATCAGTGTTTGGACTCAGTGTCTTGATAGTTATAAAGCAGAAAATGTCATTGTTCGGTTAGATGGCATGACAGTAATGGAAGTCAGAGTCCAGTGGCTGGGATACTGAAGGAAGTGTGTAGTTTGGCATTTGCCTGAAAGTGTCATCAGTCGATAGTTGTGTTAACGGAAGTGTCATGGAAAAAATTATATAGAGGACAAACCAAATTCAACACAGCAGAGCTTCAGAAACTGGGGAATGGTGAAGGGAGCCGAGTACTTCCATGTAAGTGAACTGATCCTTTCCTTAGCTTCTTTTGACTATGCAAAACATTACTTACAGGAATTCTGGCTACCTTTATAATTATGAAGATAAAAGGGTTCAGATGCAATACCAGAAGATAGTGTGCTGGCCACTGACAGATAGTATGTTGGCAACTGACAAACTGCATCTCAAAAACAACACATTAGGGGCTGGAGAGCCGGCTTAACAGTTGAGACTGCTTCCCTGTCTTCTAGAGCAGTGATTCTCAACCTTCCTAATGCTGCGACCCTTTAATACAGTTCCTCAGGGTGTGGTGACCCCCGGCCATAAAGTTATTTTATTGCTACTTCAAAACTGTAATTTTGCTACGGTTATGAATTGTAATGTAAATATCTGATAGGAGACCCCAGAGGGGTTGCAACCCACTGGTTGTGGTTCACAGGTTGTGAACCACTGGTCCAGAGGCTCCGAGTTCAGTTCCCAGCACCCTCATCAGGCACAACTGCCTGTAACTCCAGCTACAGGATGCCTTTGGCCACCTTGAGCACTGGCACTCATGTACACAAATTCCACACTGATATGTGCTTAAAGATACAATCTTAAATCAAAAAACAAAAACAAAAACAAAAAAACCCACTAGAATTTATAAAAACCAGTTTATTAAATATCTTTAATGTTAAAAATAAGTATTTACAGAATTGAGGCTATTGTATTTTACATCTTGGATGATAAACGTATGGGCCATCCCTGAATTTAAACTAAATTTTGTCTTAGTGAGACCCGGTTTTAAAACAAACAAACAAAACAGCCCAGATAAAACTAGTTAAGCTTGAGTTCATTTCTGCAGTTTAAAAAGGGGGTAGAATGGTTCAGAAATGGGACTTTGCTGTCAGACTTGCTAAATAAGTGGGCTTACTTGCTGCCTGGAAGGAAAACTAGGCTCTAACACTCCTGCCCAGCCCAGGCACCGTGCTCAACTTTGGGTGCTGTGGGCGACAGCAGCAGACTGGGTCCCCAGCCTGTAAACAAGCTCCTTGCTGTTCTGCTATGGTGTTACCTGTGGATCTCATCATGAATCTTTATGCTGAACTCTGTATTTGCAGAAGAAGGAAGAAACTGGGATTCTTTGCTTATAGAAGACTAGAACCAACTCAGTGAACTCTACATGCTCTGTGGACCATTACAGATAGTCACAAATACACTGTTAAGCTGGAGGGACAATTTCCCTCCTCCTAGGAGTTTATTGTACTGCCTTTGATGCCACTCAGAACTCACACTGTAAGCAGAGGATGGCAACTGAGAGCAGGCATCTAGAAGCTCCGTGGTGTTTTCGAATTCCTAATCAAGGCAGGGTTTTCCTCGAGATTAAGAAAACTCTCATCTCTCCTTTTAATGGGAGCCAGGGACTCTCAAGGGCACATTTTCGATCATACTTTCCCTTCCCAGGTCCATGTGGGGCTTGACACTTGCTTTCTTTCCAGGATTTTGAAAGTTGTTGAGCATCATGGGATACCGATTCAGCTAGATCACAGTGCTCTTGCAATCAGCTTTCAGGAGCATCCCCTCAGGGGCAGGGTTGTGCTTGTAAACTTCTTAGTCTGGAAAGTTCAGAGTTGTGAGCAGTGGATATTCTGAAGGACACAGGGTGTGCTTGAGGACTCAGTCAAGTTCACAATGCTTTCTGCTCATCTTGGTCGTTAACTTTGGAAGAGACAGACAGCTGCTTGTCCCAAGCCCATGATCAGAGCCCTCTGCTGCAGTGGAGGTGCCAGTCATTCCAGGGTCGTGTTTTCCTCTACCTGAATTCTCATCTTTCTCTGTCCGCTTCTTGCCATCCCAAGGGCCTCTTTCAAAGTTAGTTGGAGCTCTGTAAACTAAGCAGTTGGGGACTGAGGTAAGAATTTAGCTTTGGGTTGAGCACAAACGTGCTGTGTTTGCAGCAGGCAGTTACAGCGAAGGTCCTGTGCCGTGTTGGTTAATGTAGAGCATTAGAAATGTTCAAACAATGGAGATATGTGCCTGTGATGGAAGACACTTTCTTCTTTCTCTCCTTTCACCCGAAGACCTCCTGGTTGATGAAAGGAGGAAGAGAGAGCTACCCAATCACCTTGAGGAGGGCCTGTCACTTGCATTTCTCCAAAGCTTCAAATCCTGCTGTAGCCCTCTCCAGCCTGCCGGCCTGCCAGTGCGGGTTTAAAGGTTGCAAACAAAGCAAGTGCTCCCTCTTGATCCATCTGGGCCCCTCCCTCTGTCATCCGTCATTGTCAATGGGAGATGTATGTGTAGCGGTGCAAGGGCAATGTCTGACCTCAAGGGTATTGGCAATGTTCTTAGAGAAGGCATTGTTTGTTCAGCCTCTTTGGAAGCACTGCTCCAGGCGTTCCTAAGCCCCTGGCTAGGGCATGACTGCAGACTGCTGGGAGAGAGGGAATATTCGGGTATTAAAACTGCAGGAACTATATTCTCCCTACCTAGCATCAACCTGTTCTACTTTTAAATACACCCAGTCTCTTCTCTTTTTCATTTCTGCTATCTCTTTGGTCAAGTCCTGTGGGGGATTCTGAAAAGGGGAGGCATGGACTTGAGTTCTGTGGTTTTTATTCAAAGAACATGGACATGTAAATAATGAAAGAAAAGAAAGCTGATAAGATACAACAAATGCATAGTCAGGGAAAAATGAAATAATGCTCCTTTCAAATACAGGGAGGTGGTTGCTTGGGAGGGAAGAGTAAGGGACAGGAGGGTGGAAACCCCACCCCCCCCACCCCCCCACCCCCACCCCCCGTGCCTGGAGTAACACACAGAAGCCACTGGCTGTACCTGCTTGCCCAGGAACAGTTGAGCCATGCTGCCTTGAGGCCTGCGGGTGCTCCCATCCCTGGAGGGGATGACGCATGTGCAGGTATGGCACACTACCCCAGTGCCTAAACATAAATTTGTCTGTTGGTTCCCTCTCAGTGTTTCCTAGGAAGGAACTGATGGTGACAAAATGCTAATGGAGAGTATCTGAGTCTTGTGAATTCCTCCCACAACATGAAAACATCATTTCCCCCCCTATAACTATTGGGGTAATAGTTCGGGGGGTTGAGGTGTACATGCGAGTATCATTTCAAAATCCTACCTAGGAGTAGCTCCCCCATGAACTTCTGTGTGGGCTCAGTGAGGAGTGAATGGCTAGAATGGATTCCTTATCCCTTCCTGCCTGGGACCTAGGGTTTCCATCTGGACACTGGGCCTCATACCTTCTCTCCCCCTACCATATGGGATAGAGAGTCTGGAGAGATCCGATGAGCTGACATGAATGATGGCAGTGAAGGATTATTTATTTCCCTGAAGAAGGAGAGGTGCTTGCTGGCCAGGGATCACCGTTACTCACATTCATATTATTGAGCTGCAGCTTGTGTTTTAACTCATTCAAAGATAAGTCCATCATTCAGCATCAAAAGTGCGGGGCACCAGAGACTCAGACCTTGAACACGGCAGTGTTCTTTTCTGGTTAAAATCCCATTTGGCCAGAAATCGGAGTAACCGGTCTCTTCCTCCCTGCCCCTAACATTTTGGTGCCTTCTCTCCACCCCCCCACCCGCCCATCTTTTTGGCTTACTGCAACCTGAGTGCTCCTTTTTCTGGGAAAGCCTGATATTCTGACTTCAGTTTTATAATTTAATGATAGAGAGTTTCCTTAGTAAACCAAATTTAGAATCCTAGAATGCTTATCTTATATCCAGACCTTGAACATAAAAGGCATTTTATACCCGCAATTGTTCATTTAATGAGCAATTGCGGAGTGCAGGCCGGTTAAGGGATTGAGCTATATGCACTATTATTGCAAGAAGTATTCCGAAATACCAGAAATAGGACGTAAGCTCTGATCAGGGAGACTGCGAGCACAATTACCTTCTTTTCAAATCCTTCTGTGACACTGCGGGAGGAAAAAGGACTTTGAAACTTGAAAGGAAAGAGCTTGCTTTCAACCTCAAAAGCTAGGAGGAAAGGGCTCTGAAATTTGCTCAGAATTCCCAATTCACCATTAGCCTGTTTCTTCCTTTAGCCTCAAGGCATTCTCCGCTTTTTGAAAAGATGTTAAGAAATTCAGTCACAATAGAGAGCCTAGTTTTGAACATGTTTCACTCGGTCCATTGAGGTCTGGGCTCCAGCCTTTGTGTGGGGTGAATTGAGCTGAGCGGCTAGCTGGTTGGAGAGAGGTGAATGAGGAGTCGCTGTGCAGTCGCAAATTCTGGCAAGGAAAAAAAAAAAGCTCGCCCCTTCCTTTATTTTGTAATGTGCATTCCTGTACAATCCTGCCAGTGGCAATATGTGGAGTCCAGACTGTCCCTAAGTCAATATGGAGTACTTGGTTTATAGCAACTCTTGTTAAGTTTGTCTTGTAATTGAAGCTGCTGTTGACCTTGCTTGGGGACCATTTGTAAAACCGTTTATTTAGCATAAACTGAAATAATAAACCCTCCTTCTCTGGGACTGATTGTGATAGGGTGACATTAGTTTGATTTAATGATTACCCGCCTGACCCTTCTGCTGGAGAGGGAGGCTTGAATAGGGAGAGTTCACTTCCAAGCACTTGCAAAGAATACTAATGAGCTTGTTAAATTTAGCATGGCTCCAACCACTTTTAATTCCTCTAATGGGAGCCGTACTGCCTGCAAGAGGGAGAGGCAAGAAAGGCCAAGAGATGCTGAGAATGTTCCTAGAGGGTCGCCTCAGCTGGAGAAGCTCACCAAGAAGTTTATAGAAAGTAGCTAGCCAGAGCCCAGGGACTGAGTTGTAAGTATCATCTGTTTGCTTACCCCCACCCCCACCCCCACCCCCACCCCCAATGGCTTTTATAGCTTAGGGGCAAGAGAGGAGTAATGACATTAAAATGGGTTTTCAACAACAGAGCAAAATGGGTGTTAATGGAGAAAAGAGCAAGCAGGTGTTCCCTGAGCTCCTAAGCAGCCCGTTTTGCCATGAATGGAGGTGTCCTGCCTAAAGATGCTTAGTGGAGTTTCGTTTTTGCATGGAAAGACTTGTGTCGAACATGTCTTACAGACTAGGTGAAAAAGACCTTGTCTCCTGTGTTCCAGGAGTTTGTGATCAGGGGTGCAGGAGTGTGTGTCTGTCCTCTTTCACAGAGCTGGGGTGCTTTCTCCAGACCTTCATGATAGCTGCCCTACAGCGTTTGCAGTGAGGTAGCTTTGGCTCTTTCTGAGTTCCTGGCATTAAGTTCTGACTCCATGTTGGTTGCTTTTGGAGGAGTTTGGAAACCCTGGGGCAGTTTCTAAAACAGTGTGTTTTGGGCGGCTCTGCTCTGTCTTTGGGCATGGATTCATTCAGATTCATCTGCCTGAGCACAGATGACGGAAAGGAGGAGGTACAAAGTGGGGCTGTGCCGGCGGTAGGCAGTCTTTGAAATCATTTTTATCTTGAAAGTTTTGAGAGAGTTGCGTGTTTCACTTTGACCCCCAAGCTTGCAGCTTTTCAGCAGGGGAGCTCAAACAGTTGCTTGTGTTTGGCTGTTAAAGTCCATTGGCAGATGCTTTTGGAGCTGTGGGCTGTTTGCTTACATTTTTGCTGCTGACTCCTGCTTGTTGCCATGGTGGACAGTATGTTTCTGTCAATAATTTGGCCTAGTGTAGCTTGTCTGCACTGACTCTCAAACTTTATTGAACAGCTCGCCTCAGCTGAATGAGATGAGACAGCTTTCGTCTTTTGGCATACAGAAGTGGTTGCTAAATTTATAAGAGCAGGCGGGAATATTGCTTGGGAGCTGTGCTTCCCTTGTATACATAATACTCTCAAGTCTCTTAGCTGTTTGTATTTGGGAGCGGGTGTATTGTCAAGTGTTCATCTGAATGCCCATCAAAAGCGACTCAACACGGGAGGTAAATTCATGAAGTGTCTTCTGGCATCTGGGGGCAGTGGGTTGTTGAGTAAAAAGGTCAGAGTGCCAACGGTGTAATAAAAGTTAAGGGTCCATGATGAAAGTTTCTATATTGAAAACATTCTTGCCTGCATTTAACTTTATGAAGAGAATGCCTTCATTTTTTTCTATATTAACTATTTGAGCTTGTATAACCTTTTCCCACGTGTTGGGATAAATCTCATTAGCAGAGTCACTATGCTAAGAGGCACCCCATTTTTCTTTGCCTTCCTTCTTTCTCCCCCCAGGTTGGAGTGAGGAGAAGTTGACCAGCCATACTGACCGTCCAGTTGTGGGTGAGGTTGTAGTCCCATGCTCATTGTAGGACGACACTGCCACAGAACCAGCATTGACTGTGGGGATGCATTTTTAAGGGGAAAAAGCTCATTTCTTTTGGGAAGGTGAAGTTGAGGAGCCCCCCTTTTAAACCTGGAATAGATCACAAGAACTTGCTTACTCATTTCCCCACCCCCCAGAGAATGCTAATTATGTGTCACAGCTCCTCTGCGTAAGTTGTTTATTTTTTTTCTCCTGTTCTACAGAATGTACCGACACTGCTCCAAGTTAACTTTAGCTTGAAATTTTAAATAAAGTTTTTTTTTTTTTTAAATGCAGAGCACAAATGAGTGGAAACTATGACTTGGACTATTTGAAGGTTGTAGGACTTTTTATAAAACTGTTATTTTCAGTGTTTTTGATGCCCATATGCTTTTGCATAACCCTGAAGTCCTTTCTGTAGCCTACAACCTCACTGCTAATGAATCTCCAGGGCAAACCAATGCCTGCATATGTTAACAGAGAGAAGAAAAATGAAGGCTCTTACTTGTTTATTTTTGGTACTTTGTCTTAAAATTACCAGCAGCATGATTTGAATTGCTTTTGCAAAGATCAATGTGAAAATTGGGGATTATTTCTTTCTTTTTTTTTTTTTGTGGGTTTTAGTTGTTATTTGATAGATTAAACTTGTGATTTACCCTTTAATTATGAGGTTTCAAGTGAGGATCTGCACAAAACAATACTAAAATAATATTTCACAGTTGCTTTGTGTTGGTCAGCGCATTCACTGTAAAGACTTGAGCATACCTCATCATGTTTTGCAAGGCATTTGGGGTAAAATAATTCAGCGTTTATTTTCAAGCTTTACACACAAATAAGCAGAACACTAGAGCTGGTGTTGGCATCAGGTAAAATAGTGGTTGTTATCGGTTTGTAGTAATATGTACTATGTACAGCTGTGCTTTTCTCCAAAGTGGACAAAGAGCTCTGAGAGTGTTAGAAGTGAGTAGTGTTCCTGGTTTGGGGACATTTAGGGAGTTAGTCTACTTACGGTTATTTTGAAGGGAAGTTTGCATATTTAGGTGTATGTTCAGTCTGTCTGAGGTGTTAGCAGTGTGATTATTTATACCTACGTAGAGTTTCAATTTTTAATTAAGGATAAAGACTATGCAAGTTTTTGGGTTAGATTTTTCAGCAGTACCCACACAGCTGTGTGTTTCTGTGAGCTTTTTCTGCCAGGGCAACAACTGCTGGTTAAATGCAGTTTGTTTGAGGTGCAAAGCTTACTACTGTGTATGATTCTAACAGGCAAATGAATCCACCTGCTGTGGGTTCAGATAGCAAGATTGACTGAAGTTTATGCATGAGTTCTAGCAAAGGTCATCCAGTCACATTCACAGAGAACGGTGGTGGAGAGATGGGAGGTTCCTACAGACCAAAGGGAGCTCAAGTGTTAGGGCTCTGGAGATAAACTGTGTGGGATTTCAGCCTTCTGGTTTTCGGGGTTTGAGTCACATCAGACCATGACCGGGAGCAACATCCCTGGCCTTCTCTTCCCTACCTACACAGCCGTGTTGCACCTAGACCTTCAGTCTCACTGGGTTTCCCTCTTAGTTCCCAGCTTTGACGTGTGGGCAGGCATGTGATGTGCATCTTAGGAGGCTCTACGCTGTTGCGGATTGACACCTTTGCCCCTTGTCTCTAGGGGGTATTCAGTTTCATTTCTGACCTTGTTAAATCTCTTGGTGGGTTACAAATCTGATTTAGAAAAAAAAAATGAAGCCTACAATATTTCTTGGATGACCCTCTAATGGGTCATCTTCCAAGAAACTAAGGCCTAGCCCCTTCTTGAACCACCCAGAGCCCCACTGGATAGCTGGACTTCTCAGTACGCTGAAGGCAGGCAGAGTGAAGCTGGTCATCCATGACAGGAGGCTGGCAGAACTTTCAGCCTCATGTGGGACCTGCAGGGTATTGTGTTTGGAGGAGCATCTCCATTGCTTTGTCAGCCTCAAGTGAGTTTGCACCTCAGGCTTACTTCCTGCTTTATTCGTCCACGTGTAACATGGGGCCATCATTCATAGACAACTTTGTTTTGCAAATATCCCATCACAGGTGTGTAGTTGACAAAGTAGCCATGAAGGACAAAGAGGCTTCTTTCTGACAGAGAGGCAGGGAGAACTGTATTGATGACTTTTTTTTTTTTTTAAATTGCTCCTTAAAGTAGATTCTAAAGTCTTTCATTTTCCTTCTTTCTGTAGAGGATGAAAGTCCTGGACAGATCTATCACCGAGAGAGAAGAAACGCAATCACTATGCAGCCTCAGAGTGTGCAGGGGCTCAGCAAAATCAGTGAGGAGCCCTCAACATCTAGTGATGAGAGGGCCTCACTGATCAAGAAGGAGATCCATGGGTCTCTGCCCCATCTGGCGGAGCCCTCACTCCCGTATCGTGGGACTGTGTTTGCCATGGACCCCCGGAACGGTTACATGGAGCCTCACTACCGTAAGTGCTTCCTTCCAGCCAGTTAACACTTGTTCTGGGAGACATTGGTAGGGGGCTGTGTATGGTGTGTGTGTGGTGGTGGGGGAATGGGGGGTGGGTGGGTGGGTGTGTATGCCTACAAGCATGTGCTGTGTGAGTTATTGACTCTACTATTTATAAAAATGTTTAATTTTGTGTTTTTTTTTCCCTATTTTTTCTTATCCATTCTTCTTAGAGAGTGACATTTTCTTATAGTCTAAGCAGTGTCAGGCTTTTCAGGGTGTAAGGGCTCAGGAAGATGGTTTTGTCAAGAATCCACATAGATATTTGCTGGGCTTTGAATCGCATATGCTCTAGCTATGCAGACATGCTTTGAGAAAATTGGGTTGAGGATGGGAAACTATTAAAGCAGGCTATATTAAAAGCCTTTGATGACCGTTCTTATCATGTTTCATAGTTTTTGCTTTAATGGTTTTTGCTATTCCCATGCTTAATGATTTGTTAAAACAAACTAGTTTTAACAATCTGGTGCTAAATTTGTTGCTGTGGAAGTCTCCAGTGAGCCCTACTCCTTACAAGCCTGCCTGAGACACAGGAAGTTGCCTTTCTAGTCCTAACAGAATTAAAGAAGTTGAACAGGACTCTGAACCTAAGTATAGGATAGTTTTTTGCAGAGGCAGACTATAAGGTAAGTACACACGGGCTGAGTTTACTTCAGGCCTGTTTCTGGTTTAAGAATATAATTTGGCTCTGAGTAATGCAAGTCCTGTTGAGGTGGCAAAGCTGGAGGCTCCTGATTACAGATTTATCGCCTTGCCAGGATATGGTTGCCATTTAACCTTCCTGGCTCCAATTCCAGATGATCCATTGAGCTCCAGAGAGGAAGACTGGTTTGTGTTTCCCTTTTCCCACATCATTCAGAAATTTTAGTGTTTTAAGGCAAAAGGTCATTAGCCAGATGACTGATTAGTGAGGACAGCTGATTAGAGCATGTTATTTTGCTCAAGAAAGTGCCCAGGATAAAAGCTAATTTCATCCCTTCGTTAGTTAGCTGGAAGCAGAGGGGAACACTCACTCACCAGATCAAAGCCTCTTGCAAGCAACCTTAAGTCCCAGCAACCGCTTCCCCACCAGAGTATATTGTTGGAAAAAAAATGGGAAAGCAATACTTTTTAAGTGTAAGGGCTCTTTCTTCTCTCTCTCTCTCTCTCTCTCTCTCTCTCTCTCTCTCTCTCTCTCTCTCTCTCTCTAAGCATGGAAAATGGTTGTTTGGATTGGAATTTTTTTTTTATCAGTGTTTAAGAAAGTTAAGTGTTTTTCTTGGGGGGAGAAAAAAAAAAGCTCATTGGTCCATTACTGAAAAGGTGTGTATAGACTCAGAAATAGAATGGAAGTGTTTGGACAACTATATTTCTTTCCTCTGTTAGGGCTTATTTCATTTTGTTTTTTCTTGACTTTTTACGACTGAAGATACAAAATAATGTTTGTGGGTTTTTTTTCCTCTGATCACATTTTGAAGTGTCTTTCATTGTGTTTTTATTTGTGGTCTCTTGAATATCATTCATGCAGAAGCCATTGGGGATTCCTATATACTCCCCACCTGTATTCAGATAGTCTCATAGTGAGTAGTACACTTACTTTTTTTTTTTTTTAAAGATCAAGCCTAGCTACCCGCCTACAAGCTCCTTGCAGTGTTTTGTCTTTTTGTGTGAACACAAGCTTTTCCCATCACAGTGATGTTTTGTTTTGTTTTGTTTTTCTTCCAGATGCCCACTAATTAGTGAGGTGTTTAATTAGTCCAGACAGCGGATGAACACTTCTTTCTGTTGGTCGATGGTAGTGGGACCGTTAACTTTCTGTCCACTGTGCAGCTTGTTCTTTGTTTTAACAGTTTCCCGTTGAGTCTCTCCCCATCGTTTGAGGGGCTGGCTTTCTTTTCATCAGGGACCCCTCGCTCAGTGGTCCGTGTGACCCAGTTCCTGGCTTCACCAAAGTCGCATTAACTAACAGCGCTGGGAGAGCTCACATTAGGATTTATACTCATTTATTGTTTTTCTAGTTTGAGGATATAGTACTTATAAGTTGATTATTCTTGTGATTTCCTACTGTATTATATAAAAGAATGTTGAACTAATGTTCTAGTCTATGATTGTATCCATCGTCTGTAGTCCCATGGCAAATGAATTCTGAGGTCCTCACCAATGGTTTCCCTAACTTGGGAGCATTATGTAGTTTTGTTCCGAAATTCTTTAAAACTGTATAGATTTAGATTTAGATTCCAGTGCTCCACTTATTAGCCCTGTGACCTTGACCCGATATGTTGACTTCCAAGGGCCATTTCCTTCTTCTCAAGTATGTGTGATGATATGACTGTCTGTGCCTTGGGTTTCTTCTGCAATTGAGACAGTGAAATGGAGTCTTTCCTAAACTCCAGCACATGCTAAGTGCCATTCTGCTCCTCTTCTTCTGTCTACTTTTCCCTTTATTTCTTCTCTTCCTCCATCACCATCATCATGTGGTTGGCTCACTCTGTAAGCCATGCCATTTCTGTGAGGGTGCAGTGCATTTTGTTTGTGGTGCTTTGTTTTTCTGACAGCTTAGAAAATCAGTGTGCTTGTAACTAGGAAGGGAGCCTTGGGGTGGCAAGAGCCATGCCCTGTGCCTTTTTTAAAGACTGGCTTTCTCTTGGGACCCCAGTTTACTCTGACTTTTGTCTGTTCCATAAGTAAAGACATTGTGAAGCTTTTTAGTTTGTATAAGAGGTGCTAAAATTTTAAATTTTTAGCAGGAAATACTTTACATAATAAATGAAAACACAGAAAAAAGGTATAGTATTATTTGTTGATATGAAGTAATTAAAGACTAAACTAAGCTTGAATTAGATAAGGTATGACTGTTTTTTTAGAACCCTGTTTGGCTATTTAATCTTCTATTTACATCTCAAGTGGATTTTTTAGGTGTTTATGATCAAATCTGCATACCTGACATGGATTTAATTACCCAGGCAAAGCTAGTGACTAATATGAGCTAAAGGTAATAAATATCCTAAGAATTTAAAACATGTATTTGAAAGAGGCATTACATTTTATTTCATTTCTGTTTCTTGTGGGTAAAGCCTGCCTCGCTCCCGCAGTGCAAGCCAAACCCAAGTGCATTGGAGACCTTTGTAACTCACTGCTCAGAAGCATCTCTGTAGGCCCCTCATTCCTCTCTCCTGTGTTTGCCAGCTCTTTGAGACAGCTGGATAAAAAAGAGTCCACCAGGCCAATGTGGCCGGCTATAAACACTCAGTAATTCCTTCAATTATCCGTGGTTGGAAAATGTAGACTTTTCAAATGCCTGCTCTGTCCTTCTATATATACTAACTTTGTATTTCTAAAGTGTGGGTAGGTTTCCTGTAAGACCAGAAAAGGGAAGAAAAAAACAAAACATCTTTTTCCCTTCAGAAGGACATATGTAAAATTTTTATTGCATAAGATTTTATCATACTTGGGTATGCAGTGATGCATCTTCACAAATTGTAGTTAGGCGGAATTCAAAGTATGTTAGGTTTTGTGGGTTTGACTTTAAAAACTCAAAAAGGAAAGAAAAAAGAAAGCCCAGGGATAGCGGGCACTTCAAACATTCTCAACATGTGTTTGGAATAAAATCCACACAGTGGGGTGGGGTGGGGTGGGTGTTCTCTCGTGAAGGGTAGCTGTGGATGGGCTGTATATCAGGGCAAGAAAAAAAAGCATGCAAGCTGCATGGCTCAGACATGATGTGGTGCTGACAACCTCTTGGCCACAGCATCCCTCATGTGTTATAACTTGGGATACCATGAGGGGGGCTAGATTTAGGTACCCTATCAGCTTATACTGGGGTCAGGTTAAGAGACTCAGTCTCTTGCCCAAAGATTGATCAGCAACATTTTTCTCCTCCTGCTCCATCTGTAGCCAGATAGTTCAAACCACCATCACCCGCTGCTTTCATTTACCGCCATACATTTATTATTTTATAAACTTGCAAAGGCAGGTGACATAATAGTTCAAGCATTCTCTGTACCCTCACTGACGCTTAACTTTTCCAGGAAACCTGTCTTCCTTCTCACTGTGAAGAGTGTAGTTCTGTAGCCGTCCCTGGAGGGTTCTGTGTGTGAAGTTTGGTGGAGTCATTGAGCATGTCATAGAAGGTCTCAGTCCCTTGCTAAAGGGAGCAGAAAGGTTTCTTCTTTTTCAAAAGTTCAAGTCTCCTTCATAGTTTCATAGTTGTGCACAGACTCCCGTCCTCCCCGCCCTGCTCCCAAGCAGTAATTCTTCATGGAAAATATGATGCATTCTTGCATGCAAATGCTTTGATTGAAAACACACCACTGGTATTCTCCCTTATGTTCCCCAGCTCAAATGACAGAACTATTAGTTGCTAATTAGCAAAACCTGAGGAATTAGCTTAAAGAAAAGAAATGGAATTTTTAATTGGTTTGCATTTATTTTCTGTGGAAAGCTATTGTGCTGAGCCCACTTATAGTCTTGTGTGCTTTAAAGGAAAAAAAAAAGCACATGCAAGTATTTTTTTCTTACCTGTCTATCTTTCTGTTAGCTGACTTTCCACATGCCTTAGAAATATATCTTCTGACTGAGGGGGAAGAGGATATGTATTTTACATATTTAATAGGTGCACCTGCTCACATTTCTTCTACTTTGCAATTGTCATCTTGAGACTGTAGAGACAAAAATGCCTACAAGGCACAAATGAACAGTTTGGTGTTGACCGAACTGCAAAGGTAATGACAGTTCCCTTAGCGCATAGCTCCAGCTTTATCCAGATTGTCTCTTCCTCTTTGGAGAACTGCTGTTGAGCCAATCAGGAGCTTTCATTTCCCTTCTGAATGTTAGATTATTTAAGTAGAGCCAGTGATGCTAGGTCATTCTCTGGGGGCTGTGCTGACTATCTTGCTTTCTAGCTGTTAGTCTTGAGTTGTAGGGAGGGGAGGAGAGAGGCTGTCAGAAAGTCTCTAAACCCTTGCATAACTTATTTGTGAAATCAAGACTCTCTGCTCTCCTTGTCTTTTCGCAAAAGTTCAGTATAATGATGTGGCTTCCATACAACAGGAGAAACAGTAAGCCATTGCTATAGACTTTCACAGCTACATTCCACAGATCTCATAGCTACTTTGCAAGGTGATTAAAACAGTACAGAAGTGGGGATAATTCTAGTATTCTGGGTTTGGACTTTTCCTAATGAAGGTTGAGAGATGGTGAGTGAAAGTGGGAGCCAGGTAACTGAGAAAAGTACTGTAGCATTTGGAGAAAAGTTAATTAAGCAGATTTACTAGAAGGCCACACAGATGAGAAAAAGAAAGAAAAGGAGACCATGTTTCTTGAGACAGTAATTTAGCCGGTGGCAAGATGGACAGCTCCTCCCATGCCTCCCACTAACATCTCCTTGCATCCCTCAGAACTGGCTCCCTTTGGACCTTTACTCTGATGCTTCCTGCCTTTGTGTTTCTGGTCATGTGATTGCTTCACCTAGGCCAGTTAGATAAGACTCCTTTAAATACCATCTTCCAATATAATTTCCCATCCTGGACACTAAAGAGCCATGCCAGTCTCATGTTTAAACACATTATGATTACTTCCTCTGGTTGTCACTGTACCATAGCCAGATCTCTTTTGGAGCAGTGTGATTAGGTTGAAGACTGCTCTTGGCTTTTCTGCCCACCAGATTTCCCTGGGAAGGTTTGGGAGGAGGCCCCCATCCTGCCATAGCTGGGGGACTGTTAGATTGTTTGACCTTGGCCATGTTGGAGATTAAAGTTCCACAGCCTGCTCAACAGAGGTTACTCTGTTGACATGGGAGGAGATGTAGTTGCTTCTGTTGTGATCTTAGGGTTAGTCATTATGTACCATGCAGCCCCCTCTAAGAGGTAGAAAGTTGCTAGGTTTTACTTGCAAGATGACTCGTGGCCCTTTGGAATAAGTTGATTGGTTAGTCACAGAAGGGATGTGAAAGCTCCTTTAATACAGTGGAACTAGCACAGTAGAGCTGCCTGTCTTAGTTGACGTGACACTCATGTAAGATGGGACTGCTGGGTATTTTTCCTGAAGCTGAGGGGAGCATAGTGCTTGCTTGCCCTTTTCTCCAATAACCTCAGTAATTCACGATTTTGGTAATAATGTCCCTAGTGATCCTTGTCCAGCCAGTGTGAAGCTCATGTTAATGAGACCTCACATCACAGCTCAGCTCGGAAGCAAGGATAAAGTTTTCTAAAAATGTCATGTGATTTTTATTCCCTTCTCAATTTGGCACCAACCCAAATGGCACTGTCTTGGGTTCCTTTCTCTCCGTGGCCATCTCCCGCCCTCCTGTTTTGCTTTCTTCTTTTTTAGAGAGAAGCATGGAAACAGTGACCCCTGCCCTTTTCTAGCCAGCTTCTAACGGCTTCCTTTCCCGCTCCTAATGGAGGCAACATTATCCTTGGCCCTCCTCCTTTTTCTTGTATAATTAAAGAATGTTACCTTTGATGTCTCTTGAAAGCCGGGTCTCCTATCCTGCGTTAGCTTTCTTGATCTTGCATCTATAAATTTGTACTGTGTCCTCACACTTCTCTATGAAAGGGCTTGATTTTTCTCTCTTCGTGCCTTTTTACAGTTTGAATTAATACAGAGTAACCAATTTGGTCTTTTATTGTGTTCCATTGCCCTGATAGAGTTTAGGGTTTTGTAGTGTTCTTCGAAAAGTATCCTACTTTCTCAGTCATTTAAGCTTTTAAATTCAAGTCTTTGCTTTGGTTTCCAGTAAATAAAGAAGTTGCTCTTACTTTTCTAGAGCCTTCCCTTCTTTCGTGGGCCCAGATTTTCCATTGGCCTCTATTTCAGATTAATTTCTTCATCTTAGAACAAAGAAAAGAAAGAAAAAAAAATCTTACTGATTGATGTGACTGCTCAGCCTTGTGATTGTGTCAGCCGTTTGTTAACTGAGCATGTACTTAGGGAATAGCCCAAGTGCTCCAAAACACTGGACCAAATGAGCAGTGCCCTGCTTCTGTAGAGCCTCAGCTGTGGGGCATGGAGAAAAGCTCAGTCACTGTGAGGAATGACAATGTGATGCTCTTCAGGAACATCTGAAAGAAAACCTTCACTCCTCAGTCCAGAAGGCTTTCTGAAGGAGGCAACCATCAAGAAATCCTAAGGAAGAGACAGGCAGAAAAACAAAACTGGGTCAAGGGACATTCCCACTGGCCAGGAGTGCAAAGAAAACCCGAAGCCTGGGGAGGGGGAGCAAGAGAAACCTTTGTGGGCAGAGGGTGGCTTCACGGTGAGAGACAGGGATAGAGAGCTGCTGACAAGGCAGTGTCCTCAGGATCTGTTCTGGATCCAGTCTAGGAAGACCCCAGGGACATGGTGCCTGGCTTGTGAGAGTTGACAAACCTCTGGGTAAGTGTTGCAAACTGAGAGCTTCCCTGCTTCAGACTTGAATTTAGAATTTACCCTCCTTTGTGGATTTACCCCATCCTCCACCCGACCTGAGGATGCCTTCCGGAACCTCCCTGGCTGGCTGATCACCACCATTTTGGACAGCATTTTGTATTTTCATAAGAAGACAACATAATGGCATTTTTCTTCTTGTTGTCCAGCTGTTGCTCTTGTCTATACTAGGTGACCCCCAATAATCACAGTATTCTGAACCCAAATTACCAATCCCAAACATGAGAAATCATGTGGCTGCTTTTCTAAAGAACTAAGTATTCTGTAGGAAGTCTTTTATTTATTTATTTATTTTTAACCATCAACGAGAAAATTTCACAATGAGAAAATGCAAACCATTGAATCCATTTTATTGGGAAGCTCCCGAATCCCCACATGTCAGTCAAGCCAGAAAAACTGTTTGAGGGACCTTTGTTCAGCTGGAGATGGAGTTAGCAATAACAAGGGAGATGAAGCTGGGCAATCCAGTAGCTAAAATGTCAGGGGGAAAAGAAGAAGAACAAAGACTCACATTAGTGGAATGAGCCTTCAATCCTCCTGGCCTGAAATAATCTGATGGGAGATGCTGGAACCCTGGAGGAGGAGACACTGGCCTCCCTGTGGGGGTCTTGGACCTAATCAGCACACATTGTATTGGTCAATGGGAGCCCACTCTAGGGAGCGGGTGTTTACCTTGTCCACTGGGGGGACCCAAATCTACATGCTGATTGTGCTCTAACTTGAGCCTTGAATCAAAGGAGGAGCCTGTTTCCTAGGTAATATAAAGAGGAGCAGAGAAGTGTACATAGAGGTGCTGAGAAACAAACAGTCCCTCTTCTTTTGACTTGCCTTCTTGGGTTCAGCCTGCTCTCAAATTGGGCAGGATTTCAAGGCTCCTCGCCTTGTTCCTGTTTTCCCCTTTGTAAGGAATGCTTCCACCCCTGCCCCACCCCCGTCGTTGCATCCTCCAGTTCTCAGGGCCTAGAAGAGAGTTGCATAATATGGTGGTTTTCCTGTGGCCTTATTCCCTACCAGGAGGACTGTGATCCCTCCCAGCTCTTCCCCTCCCCCTGAAATCCCGTCAGCCACAAAGGCTTCCTTCCAGGTCCTCCTGTGTATCAGAACTCTTTTTGGTCTCTAGGCCTTTGCAAGTGTTCCTCTCTCCCTAGGCTACTCTTCTCACCTCTTTGCCACAGGGTTGTTGTAATGCCATCTCCTCCAGGAGGCCTTCTGGACTATTGGGGATTAACCATTTCAACTCTGTATGCGGCTTACTTTTATAATATGTATATACCAACCCCCCCACATCTAGGGAGATGCATCTTTATATTGCCCCTGTTGTCATTGATATTTTAACTGTATTATGTGTCTATTACATTGCTGTACAACTTATGACCTAGGGACATAGTCAGAGAACAGTTGGAGGCTCCTGAATACCTTTCTAGGACCCAGACCCTCTAGTTCATCACACGGATATGACCTATATAAGTGTACAGTACCTGACATTTTTCCTCATTTCAAAAACTTTTTTTTTTTTTTGAGAGTCTGCTGTGACTGAGACAATGTCGTAAATGGTTGGTGTTTGCCAAACCATGTCCTTGATCTCAAAGCTGGTGAGAGGAATCACATGCCAAATACCTAGTGAGAGCCCTCAAGAAGGGATAACAGATGTGTCCTGAGGCTATGCAGCGGGAGATGTGCTGCTGCTGTTGACGGGGAGGGGGAACCAGAAGCCAAAAGGCTGAGGTGAGAAGGGGCAAGTGTCCTAGCCATGAAGTAGGGTGGTCTGGGGAGACATGTGGGAGGGGAGGTTCAGTGTGACTTGATTTTTGTTTTAGGACTGTTGTTACCCTGGCAGAAGGGGGTAGAATGTAGAAGAGTGCTTAGCAGGCTGATACGACCATCCATCTAGGAAGCCCCCTCCTTAGAAACTGTGGCCACAGACATAGAGGCCTCTCTCTGTGAAACATTTTATATCACAGTCTCTGTCCTTGAACTTCTAAATTCATGCAATTTCATGAGATGTTGCCTAGACTTCCCGTTTGATAGATGAGGATATCAAAGCCCAAGTAGGCTGAGAAGTTGCCTGTTTTTATACCTGAGGTTTGAGCCTGGTTTGACTTACAATCTGAGGTTCTTCTCTTGGGCTTCCTAAGTGACAAAATTTCAAACGATGGTCCAAGCCTATGCAAGGAGCAGGTCTGATGGGTCGGGCTCTATGACTAGGGGAAGCTCAGAAGCTCTGTCTTGAGGACCTAGTACTGGTAGTGCTATGTGTAAGATTTGGGGTGCAAGGTTTTGGAATTGGGGAGGATATCTCCACCTGTGGCTCTGTGTGCTACTCAGGACCATCCCAGTGCTTAGGTGGCTGGTTCTGGTCACTTCTCACCACCACTCAAAGATTTTAATTTATTATTTTTTTTATGTGTTTATGTGAGTGAGTTTGTGCATGCAAATGTGGTGCCCATGGAAGTCAGAGAGCTAATCAGATTCCCTGGAATTGGAGTTGCAGGCCATGGTACTGGGAACCAAGCTCAGGTCCTCTGGAGAAAGAATGCGGGTTCTTTACAGTGAAATCATCTCTCGATCCCCAATTCTCATCATTTTTAAAAAATTTTATAATTTAATTTAATTTTACATATCAGCCACGAATTCCCCTGTCCTCCCTCCTCCTGCCCCCCCTCCCCCCAATCCACCCCCTATTCCCATCTCCTCCAGGGCAAGGACTCCACCCAAGCACTGGGAATTCAGCTCAGCCTGGTAGATTCAGTCCAAGCAGGTCTAGTCCCCTCCTCCCTTCACCCAGGCTGAGCAAAAGTGTCTCAGCATAGGCCCCAGGCTCCAAAAAGCCAGCTCATGCCCTAAAGGTACTACTGCCTGGGGGCCTCCCAAACAGTTCAAGCTAATCAACTGTCTCACTTATCCAGAGGGCCTGATCTAGTTCCATGGGGGCTCCTCAGCTATTGGTTCACAGTTCATGTGCACAGGGACAAATTCTCATCATTTTTACCTTTGTGTTCAGGTGGGTCTAATGTGGGTGATCATGAGAAATTTCTAGTTAATTAATGCTTCCTCAAAGAAAGTGTAGTTACACATGACTTTGTTATAGGAAGGCTCTCAGTTCTCTCTGTACTCCCATTTAGGGAGGCCCCTGTGTGGAATACTTTTGCCAATTGCTGGTCCGAGGACCTTACTATACCTTTCAGTTTGTGTGGAAACACATTTTACCTTGAAGAAACCGAGGGTCACCTAGGATCGTGTACACATTTGAACCTGAGCCCCAGGCCTGCGGTTTGGGGTGAAGGAGGGAGGTCCTGGGTGCCTGGCTTTTCTACCTTGTCTGCCCAGTTGTGCTCTGCTACTCCCAATTCTCTTGATGGCATAGTAGCTCTTGGAACACAGGCTCTCTCAATGGATCAACGATCCCTACTTAAATTTTTGAACTCCCATTTCTAAAAGGCAGTGATTTTATGGACTAGGAACTTTGCTGTGTCAACAGATGGCACAAAATCAGGTGCTCCCTATACCTTTTCTGTACCCAGAGCCACCAGTAACACGGAGGTCACTGTGAGATACCCAGTCTGTACTCTGTGGCTTTGCACAGGGCAGCAACCTTTTCTCTCATCCACAGGGGAGGAAGTGTCAGGGAGCACGTACCAACTTTAGTCTAAATACTTGGGATTTTTTTTGGAGGGGTGCAAAGTGGGGTCCACCTAAATGTTGAATAGTCCCATTAAGATGGACAGTTCATTGTCTCTTGACTTTGGCATCTCAGATAAACCCGAAGGTTCTTAAGCATGATTGAAGGATCAGAGGAACAAATTATGAGAAAAGATGAAAAAGAAAAATGTGGATGACAAAGCTAGTGTAGGCTAAAGCCAAACATGGCAACTCTCAACCAGTCGTTGGAGAAACGGTTATTAAGAAGGGATAAGACTGATATCAAGACACCTAGTGGGAAATCTGTGGAGCCAACTGCGGAAGCCTCTGGAACCTTCTGCTTACCCAGGAACGTGCAGCTAGAGCTGATGTTTGCATTAAAGTCATCCATGAGGCATTAGTCCCCACCTGTCTAAAGTTGCATTCCAGGAGACTTACCTGAGCTAGATCTGGGTCTACATAATCCAGATAGGTGTCATAACAATACTCCTTCTGTGTCTGGAAAGTAAGACAAGTGAACGTCGAGACTTTTCAGAGTGACTGTGATCCCTAGAGAAACCTTTAACTAGAGAAGTCTAAAAATTATGGAAAATGATTACAAGCCTTTTAGAGAAGGCAGAGGGATGGCTTAGATATTTTCTCTCTCTCTCTCTCTCTCTCTCTCTCTCTCTCTCTCTCTCTCTCTCTCTCTCTCTCTCTCCCTCTCTCTCTCTCTCTCACACACACACACACACACACACACACACACACACACACACACACACACACACACGTTAATTGATCTCTACATATAGTAAAATAAAAGTATGGCCCTAGCTCTTGATTTTATATTTGGGGGAGAGAAAGTATGAAACAACACACGAAAACAATTAAGTCACACATTGACAAGTTTGAACTGGTAAGATGAAAGGCAGGGCCCAGGTCTGGTGAGGGTGATTTCTGATTCCAAGGGGGTTTTTTACAATAGAGCTTTGGCTCCATGGCAAAATTAAATCCAGTATGAAATTTCCCCTAATTAACATTTCCCTTCTTCCCTCCAAATATCAAATTTATGGACTCTAAGAAATTCGCGTAACAGACATGCCAGTGCCCGCTTTCTTTCTGCTTGATCTGTTCCAGCTGTTATTAACTTTCGTATCTGACTATCGTTAATTTACGAGGAGTTCTGAATACAATCTGAAATGTTCCTTGAATTCTAGACATTCGAGGACAGATTTCATGTGAGTTCATCTTGATCCTTGCTGGCATTTTAGCATGCAGTTTCATTGCTCCGTAGTAAGCCCACCAGGGCCTTGCTGTGATGGCATGAGTCTATCACTGCTGATTCTTTCTGCTCCTTACCTCATTAGTCAAACCTGTACATCCTTTGCATGCCTGGTTGGCACATAGTATCTGCCCCTAAAATCCAGTAAGGACAGAAGTGATTGGTTTTCTAGGGCCTTCTGATTGCCCATAGCGCAATTTCATTCCTCAGTTTTGTTTTCTCACCACAACTTTTGGAAATGTGTTTTTATCTACATCTTTGCATGGCTCACAGTAGTAACAGATTGTTGGGCACATACTATTCAGGTTTGGGTCATCAATACTGGGCTTGCCTTGTATGCTTGGTTATTTGATGTTACTATTTCCTATGGGCAGCTGTGTGTTCTTTAGCCTGGATACACAGTGGTAGGCTTTGGAGATGCCCAGTCAGGGTGGAGGTCAGTGGTTCCCCCTTGACATTCCTTACGCCTTCTGTGATGGCTAGTTTTTTGTCAACTTGACACAAGCTAGAGCAGTGGTTCTCAAGCTTCCTAAGGCTGTGACCCTTTAATACAGTTCCTCATGTTGTGGTGACCCCCAACTATAAAAGGATTTCATTGCTACTTCATAACTGTAACTTTGCTATTGTTATGAATTGTATTATATTGTATTGATGTGGGACCGAAAGGGGGTTGCAGCACACAGGTTGAGAACCACTGAGCTAGAGTCATCTGAGAGAAGGGAATCCCAACTAAGAAAATCTCTCCATAAAATTGAGCTGTAGGCAAGCATGTAGGGCATTTTCTTAACTAGTGATCGGTGTGGGAGGGTTCACCTCATTGTGGGCTGTGCTGTCCCTGAACTGGTGGTCCTGGGTGCCTTAAAGCAGGTTGAGCAAACCTTGGGGGGAGGGGAATGCCTGTAAGCCACATTCCTCCATGGCCTCTGCATCAGTTTCTGCCTCTAGGTTCCTGCCTGATGTTACTGATCTGACTTCCCTCAGTGATCGACTGTAACATGAAAGTGTAAGATGAAATAAATCCTTTCCTCCCCAAGTTGGTTTTGGTCATGGCATTTTATCACAGCGATAGATAACCTCACTAAGACACCTTTCCAAAGGAAGAGAGTTTAGGGATGCACCTCCTACCTCCTTTTTGGAAATCTCCTTCAGTAGGATATTCTATTTTGTTGCTTTTTTCTAATCTTTCTTGTTGGGTAACAGTGCAGCCTTGCTCTTTGGATACAGCGCTCTTGGTAGTCACCTGCAGGTTTTCTCAAGAGGCCATTGCATAGTGAGCTACCAGGTGTGTGTGACTCTAAGGCATGCATTCTTCTGCTGTTTTGTGTTCAGCAGTAAGACCCCAGTTCCAAGCTCCATCACATAGAGCTGGGTGATAAAGTGGTGACTGGCCCTCGTTCTCAGGAGTTGCCCTGAAGAGTGAAGATGTGGTGTGTGAGCACAAGCCAGCCCTGCTGTTCCTGACCCTAGAGTGGTGGTGACTTGGTGAGCTATGAATGAGGCCACATGCAGATTGAGAAGCACCGTGCTTGCATTGGCCCATTGAGTTTTGGAGGTTAATGAACTTGGCAGCAGAGGTGATGGCTGGCTCCTGGGTACGCTGTGTCCTTACTTGTGAGCTAATTGTATTGAGAAGCAAAGGAGTATCTTTACTTATCCTTCAGTTTGTAGCTTTGTTTGGATGCCAGCCTCCTTTTGCCAAAGAGCCAGGCAGAGAGACAGAAACAACCCAAGGATTCAGAGCTTTTTCTTCTTTTCCTTGAAACGGAGGGAGTATGTTTTTGTGTCCTATTTATGTTTCCAAGTGATTTTTTAACTCACATTTATTTATTTGTGTGTCAAAGGACAACTTGATGGAGCCAGTTCTCTCTTTCCACCGTGTTTCCTTCTGGTTGGGCTCAGATCTTTAAATTCGGCTGTAGGCACCTTCATCCATCCATCCTCTGTTCCATTTCACTGGCTCCAGTGCTTACGTTTTTAAAAACCGATTCTTTAAACCTTCCTACAAAAGTGTATCTCTCTTAGTTTTCGGGACTGAAGGAAACCTTCAGCATTTTGAAGTACTGGGGAGGTTTTTGGACCGGGTATGACAGTGCTAGCCACAGTGGAGGCAGTGATGTGACCCCCTCATCAGGGTGGCATGTGAGGGAGGGGTGCTTGTGTTTGGTGCTCACTTCCTGCTGAAACATCTTTTAGGATATCCTTCTAATCTTGACCTCATTCTCTGGAGCCCAGCCTACTTTGTTGCCTCTGTACCCTGATGGAGGAACTAGCTGAGCAATGCCAGCTGGTTTTCTGGGAGTCTTAAGGGTAGAAAGAAACTTAGAGGCTGTGGCCTGTAATCCACTTAATGAGCTGTAAGGAGAATCTACCGTGATTTCCCCCGGCCTCAGGTACTGTTCTGGAGAAGGAGGTATGTGTCAGGTGGAAGAGAAGGTTTCTCCTTGTTTGTTTATTTGTGAATTGTCTTCCTTTATCCCTGTGCAAATACTGGGCTCTCTTTACAAAGTGATTTTACAGCATGCCTCATTTATTTAATGGGTTTATTTTTATTTAATTTAAAATTGATTTTGTCTTCATTCACTAGTCTCATCACTTGATGGATTATTCCAGTATGATGATGCAGTCTTTTCTCTCTCGGTTTCATTCTTATTGAGTCTTAATAATGTTTCTCACTTTGTATTCTCTGTTCTCCCTTTTCAGGATTGCTGGACAGACATGCCCGAGTTAATTCCCTGTGCCTCTTACTTTTCAATCACATTTTCCTCTTCATTGTTTTTATTCTATGTTCTGAGAAATTTACTTGACATCAAGTGTTTGTAATGATGTTTAAATTTTGGTGGCCATATTTCTAGTTTTAAGTCGTTTTGATCTTTGTACCCTTAGTCTTACTTTTAAAGACCATTGATCAGTCCTTTTATTGTGCTTTTCCCCCTGGATACCTGGTTCTTACCTTTGTATGTACTATTTTTTTCAAAATTCTAAAAGATTTCCTTAAGATATGATTTTGGTCATTCTGTTATTTTATGCCCTTCTATTTGTACACTTAGCTCTGGATCTTGGCTGTCATTTATGTAGAAATCACACATGAGAATAGTCACCTTATTCTCTTCCATTCAGACAGCAGGGAGGCTTGTCTTTCCTAGAGCAAGCTTTCTGACTACCTGTCTTCAGGAACACAAGGTAGGACATTGCATGTGATAGACCCAACTTGACTCTGGAGGCCCGTAAGAGCTCATATGGCTTGGGTGCCAGCTGAAGGTCACTTAACACTTTGGAACCAATGCTGGAAGTTCAAGATGGCATAGCTCTTATGGTGAGCACATTTCAGTTATCCGCACAAAACCTTTGTAGTCTCAGAACAGCTCTTCCCATGTTTTAAAGAAGAGACATGTAGATATTATTCAGGAAAATTCCACTTACTCTGATGCTGTTCAGAAAGACAGGCCACATGACTGGCGTTGACACCCCTGGAAAGTGTACCCATGCCAAGGCTCTTGCTTTGACTGCTGCCTCCTTTTGCTTCATAAAGAATGTTCTAGGTAAATGCTTCTCTACAAGCATTCTCTGTTTATGATTTTAGCCTTGTCTCCTTTGAATCTTGAAGAAATGAGAATGAGTTTCTTATCTTGATTTTATTTCGTTGAATGTGTTAAAGGTATAGGCTTGGCTTCAAATTCTGATCTGCCAGCACAGTGTGGTCATGGCCACTTTATTATGAGCTTTTTTTTTAGCCTCTCTTTAGTCATCTATACATAAACACCTTGTAGTTTCTTCTGAGTGTTGAAGGTCTCAGAAGTATCTGTTGTGAAGTGAGTACTCATAATTCTTACTTCTTAGTATTTTTTTTTATCATTACTATAATTCTTACCTTCATCCTTACATTCTAGCATGTTTCTCAGAGGGATATGAATTGTCTTTGTCTGTCCTGCCCCTTAAGCTAAAAAATGGTGGAAAAATATGTTGCATTTCTGTTGTGCTGTGAAAATTTAGGGGAGTGGTTCTCAACCTTCCTAATGCTGTGACCCTTTAATATAGTTTCTCATATTGTGGTGACCCCCAACCATAGAGTTATTTCATTACTGTAATGTTACTACTGTTAGGAATCGTAATGTAAGTATCTGATATTCAGGACATCTGATATGTAACCTCTGTGAAAAGAGTCCTTTGACCTGCATATCTCACGACCTGTAGGTTGAGAACTATTGACTTAGAGTCAAGTAACTTAGGATCAAGTTCCAACTCATTTACCTTCTGGCAGAATGACCTTAACCAGACTTTTAAATTTTGGTTTTTGACTTGCATTGCGTATTTTATATGATAAAATAACTGATGCCTGGTATTTAAGAAAGAGGTTTATTTAGTTTACTGTTGGGGAGGTTTAAGCACAAGATGTTATGATGCTGGCATAGGGCATTACAATGTGTTGGAGAGATAGCAAGGGAATTAGCTACATGGAGCAGGGGCCAGAATGTTGATTGACTTTTCTTTTTAATAGTTTACCTCCCTTCCCGGTTTGTTCTAAAGATGCATTCATTGTATAAAGGGGTAGGCTTTGTGATGACATTTCCATTCAAGTATATTATGTACTTTAAGATATTCACCCCATTACTTTCTCCCAACTCTCTCTACTTTCCACTAATACCATCCCTCTTTCCATATAGCTTCCATCTTCTTTTATGTCACACATGCATATTACATATTGTGTTGTATACAATGTATGTTCTACATATGAGAAAAATGTGTAATAGTTGTTCTAGTCTAGTTTATTTCACTTAATGCATTGGTCCTCAATTCCATCTGTTTTCTTACAGATGACATGATTTCATTGTTTCTTATAGTTGAATAAAAGTCCATTGTGTATGTATACTGCATTTTCTTTATCTGTTTGGCCACTGATGAACAACATCTAGGCTGATTCCATAACTTTTTTTGTGAGTAGTGCCACAGTAAGCACGTGTTTGCAGTTATTTTTCTTGTAGTTTGGCTCAGATTCTTTGGGGGTACATTCCCGGGAGTGGTACAGCTGGCAGATAGACTTTTAGTTTTTCAGGTAACCTGCATGCAGATGTCAGCAGTGCCTGAACTATTTATATTCCTCCCACACTTTGCCAGCATAAGTGGTGGCTTGTTTTCTTAGTGTTATCCATGTTGGCTGAGGTGAACTAGAACTCTAGTGTGAGATATATATATATATATATATATATATATATATATATATATATATATATATATATATATATAATTTAATTATGTGTGCTATGTCTCTGTGTATGTGTACATGAGTCCAGGTTCCCATGGAGGTCAGAAGGGTGTCAGATCCCTTGGGGCTAGAGTTAGAAGTGGGTGCTGGGAACAGGACCGGTACTCTGGAAGAGCTGCAAGTGTTCTTAACCACTGAGCCATTCCAGTCTCTCAGTATAGTTTTGATTTGCATTTTCCAGATAGCCGAGGATATTAAACAGCTTCTCATGTATTTATTACCCATTATTACTATTTCATTTTTTGAGAACTATCTGTTCTTTTCATTACTCCATCTATTGATTGGATCATTTGCAGAATTCTTTAGATATCATTTTCCTCCAACCATCCTGTAGACCAGTGGTTCTCAACCTTCCTAATGCTGCAACTCTTTAATACAGTTCCCCATGCTGTGGTGACCCCAAATATAAAGTTATTTTTGCTGCTACTCATAGCTGTAATCTTGCTACTGTTATGAATTGCAATACAAATATGTGACATTCCCAATGGTCTTAGGTGACTCCTGTGAAAGGGTCGTTCAAATCCCCAAAGGGGTTTGTGACCCTCAGGTTGAGAACCACTGCTGTAGACTCTCTTCACTCTTGCTGAGGCCTTTACATTTCATGCAAATCCTATTTGTCAGTTTTGCTAATATTTCCTGGACTGCTGGGATCCTTTTTAAAAAGCCCTTACCTCTACTTACATAACCAAGTATTTCCCTTATGTTTTCCTCTAGTAGTTTCAAAGTTTTCAGACCTTACATGAAAGTCTTTGGTTCATTTTTAATTGATTTTGTGTGTGTGTGTGTGTGTGTGTGTGTGTGTGTGTGTGTGTGTGGAGAGAGAGAGAGAGAGAGAGAGAGAGAGAGAGAGAGAGCGAGAGCGAGCGAGCGAGCTGCTTTCAGTTTTTTACATGTAGGTATCTAGTTTCCAGAGCACACTGTTAAAAGAGGCTCTTTTTTCAATCTTTTGGCACCTTTGTCAAAAACCATGCGACTCTGGCAGCTTGGTTTGATTTCTGATTTCCGAATCTTCTCTTCTACCAAGCTGTTGGTCATTTTTGTGCAAATACCGTGCTCCGTGCTCTTTGTGCTAGTATGGCTCCGTAGTATAATTTAGAGTCGGATATTGTGATGCTTCCAGTGCCGTTCCTGTTGTTCAGGATTGCTGTTCAACGATCTTTTATGATTCCATGTGAATTTCAGGATTATCGGCTCACTCTTGTGAGAAATAATTCATTCCTAGAGTTCGGCATTCATTCCTTCCAAGGACAGTTAGTCTATGACCAAATTACTTTCACAAGACCCTTAAAGGTTCTTCATCTCAACACCAGCACATGAATTTTGGTGGATATATGCAAATAATATCCAAGCCATCACAGGTAGTATCATAGTGTAGTAACAGGAATTAAGTAAGATATTGTGTGGCAACACTGAGCACATGGACTTTTTCTACTCTGGCCTCTCATGTTACTGTTCTTCCACAGAGGATGACATTTGATGGGGCTGGCCTGGGAGCCCAGGCAGGCCCCTCCAACATTTAGGCTTTCTTTTGATGCAGTGGCATTTTTTCTTCTGTTTCCTCTTGACTTTACCTTTTGGAATGTGTGATGGTTAATATTGATTGTCAACCTGATAGGATCTAGAATGACCTAGGAGACACGCCTGTGGACATGCCCACATGGTATTATCTAGATAGCATTAATTGAAGTAGGAAGATCGCTTAACTGTGGACAGCGTCACTCTGTGGGCTGGATCAAAAGGAGGAAATGAGCTGAGCATTCATCTCGTTCTCTGCTTCCTTACTGTACCATGTGACCAGTGCCTCTTGATTCTCCAGCCATGCCTTCTGCCACAGGATGGACAGCATCCCCTTGAACTGTATACAAAGTAAGCTCTTTCTCCTTTAAGTGGCTGCTTCTCAGGTATTTTGTCATAGAAACCAGAAAAATAATAAATACAGAATATATTGCAGTCTCTTTTTGGTATTTACAAATTTGAAAAGACTGAAAATAAATTTAATTTTTAATGCCTAGTCTAGATTAAAAACTCAGCATGGTAATTGTATTTTGTCTACAGAATAATATACAAAGATTAAATAATACAAGTTCCCAGCCAAAAAGACTTAAAAAAAATCTTCCTCCATATTCCTCATTCATCTTCTGGAAAAGTGTCTCCAAGTTTATATTTTGATCCAAGGTATATATTTAAGGAAAAACTAATCCATTGAAGCCACCCAGTAGAAATATTTAGTGGTTCACGGGCCGGCTAGATGGCTTAGTGGGTAAAGCACTCACCATGCCAGCCTGATGGACGACCTGAGTTCCATCCCTGGAATTCACAGCCAGCGGAGAGAACTGACTCCTGAAAGTTGTTCTTTGACTTCCACTTGAGTGGCATGGCATGAGTGCACTCCTGCACACCCCTCAAACTCTGCTAGGTCCTCTTTAGTCCTTTGTGTTCACTGTCTCTGTCTCTCTTTCTCTCACACACATGCACACACACACACACACACACACACACACACACACACACACACACACACACGAGTTCTCTTTTTGGTTGTTTGTTTTTAGTTTTGGTTTTTCAAGACAGGGGTTCTCTGTGTAGCAGTCCTGGCTGTTCTGGAACTTAGTAGACCAGGCTGGCCTTGAACTCACAGAGATGCACCTGCCTCTGCCTCCCAAGTCCTGGGATTAAAGGCATGCGTCATCACTGCCTGGCTATAAAATTTTTTTAAAGAGCTATATGGTGGTTCAGTAGAGATGTAAATTAAATATGTCAACTCTGGCTGACATACTATGCAATTAAAAAGAATGATGAGCTGGGCGGTGGTGGCACTCGCCTTTAATCCCAGCACTTGGGAGGCAGAGGCAGGCGGATCTCTGTGAGTTTGAAGCCAGCCTGGTCTCCAAAGTGAGTTCTAGGACAGTGAGGGCTACACAGCGAAACCCTGTCTCGAAAAACAAACAAACAAAAAGCCACTGGGTGTGAGCAGCAGTCACAGGAGTGTTACTGAAGTGAGCTAGGCTTGAGAGCCTGCATAGGTAGGTGGATGAGACCTCTTGTGGATGGGTTTGATTTCAGTAGCCCTCCCTTCCCTAATTGGCGGATCTTTTCAGTGATTCACAGGCAGTGTTGGTCCTCCCAGTATGCTTTGGTAGGAAGCATCAGATACTGCAGTCTCCCTGGAAGGCCCCAGAGGGAACTGGTTCATTATTTCAGATTTTAAATGGTTCTTGCCTATTATGTTTTAATAATAATTTCTTCACACAAGGAAATGTTTTTAAGTTAAATCAAGTTCAGGTATATTGGCTTGTCTCCGTCATCTCTCCAGGTCCCCAAGTGCAGAGAATCTATGAGACTCTTCTAATAGTTTAGAATCTGTCTTCCTCCTGTTAAGAAATGTGGTTCTTAATCGAGTTCTCTGTGATCTTGCCTTGTGTTTTCAAGTTATCTCAGATATGCAGCTTTCGGATCTTGGCTCCCAGTTGCCTCAAACTCCATTGTAAAGTGCCGGTTGTCAGCGAGTTATACTCGAGAAAATAAGAGGCTTGTCTCGGGAGGACAGCTACATATTACGGGCACGGTATAATCCTGAACGTTGTTTTCTTTGCTCTCAAATGGCAGGGGACAGTGAGTCAGAAGTGAGAACTCCCTTTGTTTCATGTCCTGTGCATGGCAGGGGAAGAATGTCTCAGGGCAGAGAATGAAGAAAGACATGAAAGGCTCTCAGCTCAAGGAGGTCAGACCCATCAGAGGCTTAGCTTTGCCTTCAAAGATGCCTGGGACAGGTGGCAGTTCAAGACAATCCCCGCCGGGGTGTCCGCTGGAGCTGAGATAAGGGATTGCTGCAGAAACCTGCTATCTGGTGCCTGATGGCTTTGATGTAACTCTGTGAACAAGACTTAGGGAAGCAGGCGGCTGCCTTCCTGCGTGGTCGGCCGCTGTTGTTCAGCCTTTTAAGGTCTTATTACAGTACTCCTTGAGGACTAATCCTCTTTAAGGTTTACATGGGATGGTTTTGTCCATTGACCCAGCCAGGGACCTTGGTGCCACCCGTACAAGGCACCTCAAGCCATTTTTTTTCTCTCTTCTCTGCAAGTTGTGAGCATTGTACAGTATCTCCCTGAAGAAGAGCTAGAGGCTGGTGGCACTGGCTTGGCTGAGTTTTCAGGGATTGTTTGTGTCCTATGACTATCTGCATTAATGTCAGGCTCATTGTTTCTCGTTGTCAGGATTTCTTCACATTTGTTTTCACTCTATTCCTTATCTACTCCACCTGCTTTGGGGTCGTTGAGCTCTGTGGCCTATTGCCAAGCCAGACATACTGTTTGCCAGAAAGATTTAGTAGGTACATGGCAGTGTCTGTCTATGTTGCATCTATCTAGAACACCAAATTTAATGATACATTTTTTAGCATTCTAAAGTGCTAAGCAGGGCCGGGTGCTAGGGTTTGAACTCTAGGCAAGTAATTGAGCATTAGGGCCATGCTTTTGTAGCCCCAGGCTTGCTGTTCTTAACACTATTAGGAAAATAAGCTATAGATTTGATTTATGACTTGTTTGACACAGGGCTAGCCATAGTAACATCAGCAGCAACTAAGACCAAATTGTCTCCAAGGTTTCAGAAGTCAATTTAATCTTGGCATTTTGGGTGAGTTAAATCTTGCACTTTTATTTTAAAACTTTCAAGTGACTCTTGGAGGTAGGCAGGAAGGTGCCCTGCTCGGGTCCTGCATATGATCCTGTTTCATGGTGTCAGATTGGTCTTGGGGATCAGAATAGTTCTGGGAATGCTGAAGGGACTGGAGAATCTTAATCACCCAGTCAGGGAATAAAGGTGACTTTCGTTATTAGTGACCAAAGAGTAACTGACAGCTGACTGTGTTCACTTACTGTGATGGTGTGAATGAGATGTCCCCCATGATGCTTAGGCATTCGAATAGTTTGTCTACTTTTGGGGGAAAATTAGGAGGCGTGACTCTGCTGGACGAAGCATGTCATGGCGGTGAGGGGTGGGGTTGGGCTTTGAGTTTCGGAAGTCTCACACCATTCTGAGTGTGCTCTCTGCCTCCTGCTTGTTGCTTGAGCTGTGAACGCTCAGCTGCCACTTCAGCCACATGCACTGTCTGGAGTGTGGCTTCCATGCCACCATCATGCACTTTGATCCTTTGGAACAGTAAACCCCAAGGACACCTTTTCTTCCGTAAGTTGCCTTGGTTGTAGTGTTTTATCACAGCAACAGAAAAATAACTAATACACTCGCTAAAGGATAATTGGATCTAGACTGAATACTAAGACTATTCATCAAATCCCGGATTAAGTGCTGTCCTTACGTTAATTATGTAAGCAAAACTCTTTCCTAATTTAAACTGATTTTAAAATCATGAGAAAAGCAGTTTGACTTCCTGTTGTGAGTCCAGTGAAGACAAAGATGGTGTCCTATGGTCCACCTGCCATCTAGAGATAAGCTCATGGTTTGTTGTATGTGCATTGACTACAGATTACTCAATCAAAAATAAAATCCCCCCTTGATGATTTTTTTTGGGTCACAGCCCCTTCCTTCATGAGAGTGTTTGGAAGGCAAGACAATGGGATGGCAGTCAGGGAATGTGGGTTCTCACATAGCGGAGTGATGCTTTGGTGGGCTTTGAGAACCTCCTTTTGAGGGTGACACACTCATGATATCCAGGTCAACCTTGGGTTCCTATGTAACCATGTAGAATTCTGGACTCTTGCGTCAGAATGTGTGGGAACTTGATCCCGGATGCTGTGTTCTTAGCAAACTTTTATGGAGTAGAATGTGAGACTTACTGTTCTTTTAAAATGGAGGGCCCAGCCAGATAGCCACATGTGTAAAGGTGGTTGCTGCACACATCTGGTGAACCCAGTTTGATCCCTGAAACCTACATAAAAGTGAGAGTACTGACTCAAGAAAGCTGTGTTTGACCTCCACATGTGAGCCTACACTCACACATTCACATCATACACACACAGATTTGAATATGAAATAATATTTATTGTCAAATATGCTTACTTCCCTACTAGATAAACAGATTTAATACCAAATCTTAGATGCTGTAAAGAATTGTGTTCATTATATCTCAAGGTTTATACTTAATACTAAAGTACCAATGGCAGTAGGATAATTTGTGTAATTAGGTCTTGAAAGTCAGCTTCTGTTTGAGAAATATTAATACAGGACCCTCAGAAAAGAGGGCTTGGCTGAACCGCAAATAGTGCCAGGTCCCCCCCCCCCTACACACACACCCGATTTGTTTTTTGGTATTTTGAGGCATGTTCTTACAGATAACCCTGTCTAGCCTGGATGTCTCTGTATATACTCGTCTGGCCTCTGTCTTTCAGTCTTCAGTGCCCTCCTGAGATTCCAAATAACCGGGATTTCAGTTTGTGCCTGCCTTATTATTACTTTGGGGGGACATTCAACCACATTGTGAGCCCTGAGTTAACATTCGTGTTAATTAAATAAATAAATTTGTGTTAAATAATTAAACAAAATTAACACCAGTTCAGGAGGCGGAGTTAGCAACTAGTTGGCAGAAACTAGTCATAGAGCATCAGAGGGCATCTGGAAGAGATAGAGAGATACACTAGAAATAGTAGGGAGGGATTTTGAGTGGTGAGGCTTTTTTGTTTGTTTTTTTGGGGGGTGTGGTGTGGTGTGGAAGGGCAGGCTTTTGGGGAGATGGAGAGATTAGCTAGTTGCTACTCAACCTCTCTGAGCTAGCAGGTTTTCACCCCACCCTTTGAGTCTCAAGTTTTATTTATAAATAGAGCGACAGAGATTTAGTTAAAGTTACCTTTATCAGCAGTGACAGAGCCAGTGTCCGTGAGAAAAGAATTCCCACCAGGCTATGGGTAGAGAAGCAGTTGCTGACTGAAAAAAGCAGTAGATTAAAGCACAGCCACTGTGCTGAAGGTGAAAGTTACTCTTTTTTTTTTTCCTATGCATACATACCTGTAGTGAAGTTTAATGTATAAATTGATGGAACAGGTAAGCAGCAACACTAAGGTTTGGTATGGAATAGTTGTCATAGTGTACTTAATAATTCCTCTTAAATAGCTTATTATACATATTTTCATCTTTTTAACTGAAGGCAGTACTTTATGACTTCTGGCATATCTGAATCCCCTGCATCATTCATCTTCTGCTTTGGGACATATTAAGTAAAACTGCAGTTGCTTGAAGACAGACATGGCAGTGTCTTCATGATTTGATAAAATCATGATAAAATGAGAGGTCTACTGTTAGAGGGTTTGGGTGGTGTACATACCATGGATACACTGAACAAAGGAATGATCCACGTCTCTGGGTTCTACAAGATTTCATCATGTTGCTAAGAATGTAGTAAAAATTTAAATCCATGAGTTGCTTATTTGTGGAACTTTTGACTTAATGTTTTGGATATTAAGTGACTGTAATTATAACATCAGAATGTGAAACTCTTCATGAGGAAAAGTACATATATACCTCTATGTACATATTTTGACATGTACTGACAGCTAAAGCACAGACCTATTAAGTGCAATAAAGCCATCACTTATTAGAACTACCAAATGACTACCAAATTTATTATTTTCTGTTAAGATTTCTTTTATGTGTTTTAAAGGAAGGTTTTGATGCTGTTACATCCAGCACACAGAAATATCAACTGAACCTGACTCTTTAGAAAGGTAAAATTAGACATCACAGATTTAGTTGCCTTGGTCTGCCCAATGGCCCCAGTGAAGAAAAGGCTCTTAGTTTAAGAAACTAATGATTCACACTTCAGAAATACACACTTAAAATAAATACTAGTAATCAGCTCCTTAGTATGCTTTGTGATAATTTGTTAGCTTTTGTGAGGACCACAACGAAACACAATCAAATTATGACGCATAATCAAAAACTTGAAGCTGTACATGTTTGTATCTGACATCTGAATTTATCCCTTTGTTCATTTTGTTTATCAAATCTAACAGATGCTCTTAGGTCCCAGTCAAAGCATTGCATCTTAATCATATTTCTGCAGGTTCTCAGAAAATTTTGTCATCACATGCATTGTCTCTTTTCTGATTTATCATTTGGTGTATTGGGAATTAGCAAGCTTGGGTTTCTCCTGTCAGTTTTAATGGCTGATTATTTTTATAAAATATACCTGTTTGGTTTTATGCTTCTTCTAATCAAGAAAAGGTGGGTGTTGATTGCTGGTTACTCGAGGAAAATCAGGTACCATTTTGCAGTTGGAAGAGGAGCCTCGTCTCACCACTGACTGCCTAGCTTATTTATGTAAGTTACTGAACTGCTTGTTTCTATGACCCGCCATCACCAAGTACTTCTCAGGCTTCTCGGGTGATGGTAGGACAGGTCTGTGCACCATACTGGTCACTTGGCCGTGAGAACTGTTAGTGTGGAAGCACTTGAGCTGGAGTAGTTGAGGTTCAGTACAATCTAGTTTCCTGTCCTGGTCATATCACTTTTGGCTGTTCTGTGTTTCTGCGCAAAGACTTTATGGTTCTTTAATTTAAAAAGAGTAGAAATCTGATTTTACGTAAGCAAGTAATGGGTTTATAAAGGAAAAAAAGAATCAAAGAAGCCAACATTTTTTCCATTAAAAAAATTAAATTAAATAATAGAGGATGCTAAAATATGATTTCCTTGCCTGACTTGTTTTTATCTAATAGCATTTTTCATTTCAATATTCCTGTGTGGTCACTAATTCATTTGTCTTCATGTCACAAGCATTGGGAGATAAGTTTCTATGTTACTGATGTAGGAAAAGGATGAGCCGAACCCAGGGAGAAGGTCTATCTATACTGCTAGTCTCAGAAACCTTGTATTTGATGCCACTGCTTGGGCCCTTTTAATGTTCAGATCTGGAATTTGGTAATTACAGATATTAAAATTAAGCCAGTTGTAGTTGCTTTGCCATGGGAATGTCTCCAGTGAACAAAGAAACACCCTGGCTTCCTTCATGTATTATTTTATTATAAAGAAGATCATTGAAAAAGAAGAGTAGCTCGTGTTGAGTATGTGTGCCTGGCTTTTCCAGTGTGGTGCCAAGGCCCCCTGTATAATCATTACAGCCTCCTAGATATGTGGACCCTGTTGATAGAGAAGCAGGAACTGGGGGCATGAGGTCTGCAGTCCTTGGACAAGCAAATAGACAAACTGAATGCTCCCACTCTGCAACTTGTCCTTCTCCTCCAGGTCTTTAGGGCACACCAAACAGAATGAAAACCAATGCAAAGTCCACGGCTGAAGAGGTGGGAAGGTTTGAAAACCCAATACAGAGGCAGCACTATCAGGGTCAGACTGGGGAGGGGGCATTGATTAGGATTTCCTGGCTAGAATAACATGTCACTTGTGTTTGAAGAAAGAGGGTGAAGTGCCCTCAGGTTGTCATTTGTGATTTAAAAATATGTTTTTGTTCCTTTTTATTTTGACTATAGCAAATATTTTTCTGTGAGACTAGCAGCGTCCACATCCCTAGAGAACTTGTTAGAAATGCATATTTTGGGAGCTCCGGCTGCATCGGAAACCTGTGTTGACAAGCTTTTTAGGTGAGGAGAAAGTTAAAGACCCATGAAGCTAGTTTTCTACATCACTGTTTGCATCTATCATTGGCATTAAAATAGTAAAGGGGGTCAAGAACTGTCATCAAAGTCGTGAGGGGAGTGAGTGTCACCTATCTTTTTTTAATGACCTTCTCTTACTGACAGTTGAAGACCCAAAGCCAGTAGTGGCCCAAGGATTCAGACATGGGAGCCAGTGAACATAACAACTCCCTGTCTTGTTATTTAAATCCTTCCTTATGAATCTGTAGCATTCTGAGTCTGTCATTTGCCTGTCTTTGTCGGCTGCCGGGCAGTTTACAGTAGCAGACACCAGTGAAAAACCGCTAATTGTTGATCCCCAAGTCATGGATTCCTGGAAACTTATCAGTGTTTTAAAAAGTGAAGTTTTACAAGGTTAAATCAGAACAATGATCTAGAGTCATATTTGTGATTTGATTCCAAGTTAAGAAGCAACATCCATTCAGAGTGTGTCCAATTTCAACTTCCTCTTTATATTCTTTGAAAAGCTGTTTTGGCCCCTTAATTTAAAGAAATGAAAAGAGCCATACACTTTATCCCTTCTACAAGGCATCAAGGAGAGGGCAATAAACAGTACCTGCCTGATACATTTTAATAAATGCTGCTTTACTGCATCCCACAATAGAAAGCAAATACATGCAATTACTTGCAAATTTCTTCAGTGTTTGTACTTATAAATCTCTGCCTAAACCTTCCCAGCTGGGACTTCAGTTAGTCGTTCTGCCATGGAACCAGGGCTTTGTTCTCATGTTCAGCCTCAGCTCAGTCTGGAATAATTCAGAAATGTATTAGGGAGGTTGTGTTCCCAGAAGGCATAAGGAAATAACCTTCAGTGCTGGCCTTAGGGAAATCAGTCCAATCAGAGTTTGGGCAGATTTCTCGATTAAACAAAGAACTAACTGTGCACAAATTGCACCTTAACAATTTGTAAGGAGTCCACCTTAGAAATGTCTTGCAGATGGAAAGCTGATATTTTTTTAATCAGGGCAGCAGGGCTGCTAAAGTCAAAATGTCGCCAGCATTTTTCCATCACTCCACAATTAGCATCCCCCCAAATTAAATTTAAAGTTGCATTCATCAGCAGTCCTTGGCTTTGAGATGCATGGCTCTGGGTTGTCAGATGCAGACGAAAACAGCTCCCCTTGCCCATGTGGGGGTTCAGAATGAGTACAAGTGTCTGTGAGTGAGGCCTTGCATCCTTGCGTGTGTATGACTCAATTCATCTGGAACACATCCCAGGGAGCTTTGGGCTGTCGAGTTTTATTTTAGTAAGTTTCATTTTGGAAACCAAAAAGGGGGTTGAAAGTTATTGTACTTAATGTTGTTGTGACTTCACTTGCTCCTATTCAGTTTGTTCAGATGTCAAAGCCAGGCCCCTGTGTCATTTCAGAACATGTAAAATGGGCTCCTGGGGGAGGAACTTAGTAGGTTTCTAATGTTTATGAGAACCCTCTACCAAACCATGACCCCCATGACATGTTTTAGTGAAATGACTATTTCTTGTTGGGAAATCTGATTTATTTAAGTTGTGTTGTAGTACTTTTGTATTTTACTGTGGGCAAGGGACCCAGCTTAAAAGTGAATAGGCACCCTAAACCTTCCCACCCATAGTGAGGATCCTACCACCTGTGCTGAGGTTCAGGAGAAAGTGGACATTGCCTTAAGACTGGTCATCTTATTTTGGTCAGATTGACAGCCTCACATCCTAAATGTAATGAAACAATTCAGTATTTCAAGAAGTATGATGTGGGATGACAGCATTTGGAGTTCAGTATTTGAGAAAAGAAACTTCAGTCCTGTTGATGGCACACAGCTTTGAGACTGTTCAGATAAATCAGCCACTTTGAAAAGACATTGAGGGTGGTTTCTTTGTTGCAATCACATGAGACAGTGGGTTGACAGATATGTACAAGTGGGTTGCTATTTGGCAATTGACAATTTATAACTGGTTATTTGTTTGTATAATATTCATCTATGTTCCTAGATACTCTAGGTGTGAGTTTGGAATCAGAAACATGTTGTAATATTTTCCCATATTTTTGAATCATGCCACTTTTTTATATATTCTAAAGTGTGATTTTTTAAATTAAATTTAGCTCCAATTGTCTATGTTTTAATTTTATTGTCCACACTCACTAATGTATTTTGTATTTGTGTTTTGTAAATATATTTTGAACCACGGCAGATAGGTCAGATCCAGGGATGGGGTTGTGGTGAGCCATGTGGTAGAGCTCTTGCCTATCATTTTCAAGGCCCCTGCATGCCAACCCTGACGTTGGAAGGGCCATGAACCAAAGGCTAGACTTGATACTCATCTTTGTTTATTGATGGTTCTTTGTCCTAATTCTCTGACTGATCCTTGTCACTTGTTCAAAAGGGAAGTTCAAATAAGCCCTGCCTGCCTCAAGGTTAGGAGGCAGTTTATAAGATTGTGAGGTGGGACACAAGAGTGGCTTATGAGAAGTGCCGCAAGAGTGACATTGGAATGGCATCCCTCTTAGAGTTGTCAGGGAACTTTCACAATGCTGGCTTTGGTGTTTCCTTTTCTTAACAGTGTTAGCTTACTTGAACCTGTGTCCATCTGTCTTAGTTAGGGTTTCTGTTGCTGTGAAGAGATCCCATGATCATGGCAACTCTTATAAAGGAAAACATTTAATTGGGTGGTTTACAGTTCAAAGGTCCAGTCCATTATCACCATGGTGGGACATGGCGGCATGTAGGCAGACATAGTGCTGGAGGAGGAGCTGAGATTTCTACATCTTTGATCCACAGGCAACAGGAAGTGAACTGAGACACTGGGTGTGACCTGAGCATATATGAGACCTCAAAGCCAGCTTCCACAGTGACACACTTCCTCCAACAAAGCCATATGTACTGAAACAAAGCCACACCTCCTAATATCCCCATTCCTCATGAGCTTATGGGGGGGCCAATTACTTTCAAACTACCATACCATCTTAAAACTGGAGACTCAACAGTGGTGACAAACATCACTTTGTTTCCAATGTCAAATGAACAAGATAAGCTGGTGGAAACTTGATTGTGGGAATCAGAATGTGGCAGGGACCCCTGGATACAGATAGTTGCTTCACTTATTTCTTCTCAATGTTTGTTGCTTGGAAGTTAAGCATAACTGTGTTGACTCCTCAGATCTGCTGTGAAGAGATGAAATAGGAAATGGAAAAATTGTTCAGTTTATAGGTAGGTATTGGCTCAGTATTAGTCAAAGGTACTGTGCTGGCTATTCTTAGTCAGCTTGACACACAAACTAGAGTTATCTGAAAGGAGGGAACCTTAATAGAGAAAATGCCTCTATAAGATCCAGCTCTAAGGTATTTCCTTAATTAGTGATCGATGGGGGAAGGCCCAGCCCATTGTGGGTGGTGCCATCTCTGGGCTGGTGGACCTGGGTTCTATAAGAAAGCAGGCTAAGCAAGACACAGGGAGGAAGCCAGTAAGCAGCACCCCTCCATAGTCTCTAGGATCCAGCCCTGTTTGAGTTCCTATCCTGGCTTCCTTCAGAGATGGACTACAATGTGGAAGTGTAAGCCAAATAAACTCTCTATTCCCCAACTTGTTTTTGGTCATGCTGTGTTGTCATAGCAAATAGAAAATACTATCTTACCCTAAGTAAGAGAGTAAGGTAACACATACATTAAAAACTTTTTTTTCTAAACAAAAGACACTTAATGGTGAAAAGTCTTGAATATCTTTTAGCAAAATTTTTAAGTTTAATAGGGCATGGGATCTTCACAAATTGGTGTTAGGATCTCCTTGTTTAAAAGATTTAGTAGGCAAATTCTTCCTTTTTCTTCCCTTATATTTGATAGAATCTTTTGATAGCATGAGCATCAAATACATTTTTGCACTTGCAGAGTTAGATAACAAATTTTATCATTTGCATGGACATTTTATTAACTGTGGTGTTGGCCAGCAATGGAGACTGCAGCCAACAGCCCCGGGCTGTGTCTCCCAGACCATGGAATCCACAGTGGCATGTGAGGCTGGAAAGCCCCAACCTGGGTTTCTTTTAAAATGGCATGTAAATGTACACCAGATCCACATCCATCACTTGAATCTAAACTGTACTGTAAATTAGCATGCATGGCTGTTGAGGTCACACTCTTTACCAGAACGGCTTTAACGTAACTTGGCAGCTTCAGCTTAAAACATCATTTGCTCAGTTTGCCAGCAAGAGCAGGCGAAAAGCAAGTCAAAACGACTTTCAGTAATGAGTCCTGATCTTTTTAAAAGCTAGAGTTTCCTATGTCTCCTGCACCCATTTTGTGATTTCCTGGGTAACGGAGTCAGGATTGCAGTGGACCAAGGGGAATTTCCTCATTTGAAATCCTCAGCTGTTGGTCATTTTTCTTAAATCTTAGTTATGGCAATTAGTGTCTGGGGAACTTTTTTATTCTGCAGACTTACTGAAAGGCTTTGTAATTCAGTACTGCAGTATGTAAGACTACCTGTCAAAGATGGATGGAATTATAAATAAAGGCCTGAGCCATATAAGGGTACACCTAGGTGGTAGGGTGGAAACATTGCTTAAAAAGGCATCCATGGAATCAGAGGTCCTTCATGTTGCTGCCATCCCTTGCTCCTTTCCTGGCACGTAGTCTCTCCTCTCTCTCTCTTCCCTCCGGCCTTTCTGACCAGCTTGTTGAGTGGAATCCCAGCAAGCCATATTCCCTGACATGGTAATATTTGAATGCCAAGATTAAAAATTAGCATTGGGTTAAAGCACTGGGACTCCCCAGAGAGTAGGGTCTCCGGTGGTAATTTGGGCATTTGCCTACCCTTCATTTAAACTGTGTGCCAACACTATGAGTCCTTTGTAACCACAGGGAAAAGAGTTGAGACACGTGGTATCTGTGAGACATGAATGCTGGTAAAAGTGACCATTCATAGCTTTGTTGACTGCTAAGGATTATTCTGTGGTGCAGAGATGAAAGGGACTTCAAAATGACACGCTAGGGATTGTGAGACCACAGACTTCGCTTCTGTTACAGGATGTTGAGCATGATGGCGTTTCAGTTATCCATGCTTGTGCACTGTTAGTATTTTATGTGTTAATATTCTTGGGAACACGGGAGTGTGACCTGCAAAGTTTATTTGGTGTAAAGATGGCTTTGACCAAGTCTGGTATCAAAGCCCTACCCTCCACCCCAAGAAAGCCATTTACCTGACTCTTTAAAAATTGTTCATGTAACAGGAGCCAATGGAGAAAATTTATGAACAAATTATAAAACGATCCCCTCATTTTGAAAGGATAAACAGCTTCAATTTAATTCAGCCTTTTTGTAAATTTGAAACTTGAACCTAACACTCTGGATATTAATGAAGATTTTCAGTTTAATCGCCCAGTTTCAAAGGCAAGGGATTTGTTAGCATAAGTATAATTTATCTCCCCCCCCCCCCCCCCCCCCCGTTTCCTTGGAGAATTTTAACCCATGCTCACATTGACCACAGCAGATTAACCCACATAAGCTCATGTTTTGTTCCTTGAAATTTAGAAGTTTTGATTGAACCCTCATGTACAATTTAAGTTGAACATTTCAGTAAGAGACCTACTTGGGCAGGCCACACAAAATTGCTTTTCTCTACACCCAAATTTGAAATTTCTATAACTGTGATGTGTATGGAATCTAGTAGTTTCTGTCAAGGCAGGTTTTGCAGAATTAAATGTTTCATGGGTATTTTGCTGACCCACCTTCACGTTCCTGGCACTGCTTGTAGGTGAAGACTACCTTCCACGTTCAGTTTGCAGTAGTTTCTTCCTCCGGTCTTAGAGAAGACTCAAGGCAGCCCACAGCATCCTCCATTTCAGTCTTATTTTTAATGTAGCCGTGGGTAGATATGACAGTTGTTAGCACTTCCCGCCAACCCAAAATTATATAATGTTCTATGAAAATAAAATCTCTGAGCCAGCTCCTTCCCACTTTCAAGTGGGATGAGAAATCACTTCAGATCACATCTACCTGTGATCACCATTAAATGACTCCACTCAGAGAAGAAATTTTGTTTCTTTTTCCTGAACAATTGACTGGCTCCTCAGGCAGCATGAAGTTTCACCTTTGCAGAACTGCGACAATTCTCAGACCTCAGGGCTCCTACTAGCAGTTGGAAGGCCTACAGAACTTATGCAGTCTTCGTATCTGCTCAGCTGTCAGGGGCCTGTTGGGAAAAACCAGTGGTGGTTTATGCAGCATTCCAGTTGGAGAGATGAAGATGGCATGATTCGAGTCATGTATGGGGAGGTGTATCTTCTGCTCCTTTGTGCTTGCCTTCATTATTACAAGTGCTCTGTAACACTTTTAGTTACGCCTCTCTAGCATGCTCCCTTGCCTGCCTGGCACTCACAGAAAATGATATTTTGATATTCCATTCTGTTATTGATGTCCTGTTCATGCTTACACTTCAGAATAACCGCCTCTTTCCACTCTTCAGTCTTACCTCAGCTTGCTGCTTTGATAATCTTTTTGAAACACCCCTGACCACTTCTTAATGGTGCTGCTTCTCACTGACAGCCTCCCTAGCCCTTGGTCTGATGTACGGCTGCCCTGCTACTCCAAACTTAGCAGCGATCTGCTTTCTCCAGGCCTTGCTTCTTTTAATAGATGTGTTTCTAATAAGTAGTGTCAGTTATTCACTGTTCAGTGAACAACCCAGACAGAGGTGAGGCTCACCTTGTGGTTCCCTAATCCGGTCTGGTGTGTTGCTTCCACCGTCCACATCTGGAACATGTGCTGATTCTAACACAATATGTAGATAGGTATGGAGAAAGGCCCTTGTTAGGCCTTTGCCAGGCCACACTTCCCAGGAGCTCTCCCACAAAGCTTGGTTTGGATGATAGTTGGTAAGATGTTACTTACTCTGCTAACTCTGCAGTGATTCTTTTCCTACCACAACTACTAATGATAGTAATTATACAGGAAAACAGGCTTGGAGATCATAAATAGCCCTTCAGCATTTCTGTAATTCTTGATGAAGTTGAGATGGAATCCAAGGCTCTGATTCCCAGAGCTGAGCCTTGCTGAACTCTGGTGCTACAACAATACTACCTGCACTGGATGTTCATTGTGCTCTGAGCAATAAAGTGGCCTTACCTTCATTTTAAATTAATTTTTATGTATGTACAAGAGCTTTTGTGCATTTATGTGCATCATGTATGTGCAGGTGCCTCTGGAGGCCAGAGGACATCAGATTCCCGAGGACTGGTGACTTGCCTGATACAGATGCTGAGTGCTGAACCTGAGTCCTTTGCAAGAGTGCTGAACCCCTGAGTCATCTCTCCAGCCCCAGTGACCTTACATTTTAGGATCATGCCTATTAAAAGAAACAAATCCTCTTGATTTGATTATTCATTTGTTTAATTGCCAGCTCTGTCCTTCTCTGCATTCTTTGTCATTCATATAAGTGGGGTCACTTTCCTCTAAAATAACCTTATTTTGGTCTTGGTTTAAAAATGTGGTAGTTGATAGCACCATGGGTATTTAAAAAACAAGTATCAGCAACACGGTATGGTATGTGGCCGTGTGGCAAGCTTCCCTTGGCTGTGCTGACTCTGTTACTAGGTCTGTTGGCTCTCTCTTCAGACTTTGGGCTTTTCTTTCCTTAGACTTGGAACCTTAATTAGGTAATTGTTTGTGGAGTGATTTGATGTCTGTTTCTCTCTAGAAGGCAGGAACCACCTTTGTGCTGTTGATGTTGACTCTTCAGTGGCTCGCAGACTGTGGGAGTCCGACCAGCATTTGTAGAAAACTGAATAAGCAAGTGAACAAATCTTGTATGCTTAGTCCTGTCTTCATTCAGGTATCCTGTGTTGGATCTGCAGGAAAATCCATGGCAAAGAGATTGTTTTTCTAGTGAGTCATATCACAACTCCGAGCGGTTTATTCATGTGGAGGAAGTGTAAACTTTGGAAACATTTGGAGGACAGAGTGAGACAGAAGCTAGTCAGTTACTCTTTTTCTGTGCAGCCATCACTGGCTACCTTCAGGCTTCAGACTTGATTGTTATTGTTAAAATAAAACAAGTCCTTAATAAGCTGGCTCTGCATATTCCTCACATTTCATGTTACCAGAAAAGTGATGCTCAATTTTCTATCAGAAAAAAAAAGTAGCCCAGGTAGGCAGGGCTGGCACCCTGTGGTGAAGCTGCTGTGCATGATATCTGCTGTTTTACTTTTCAGGTGCTCTCTTTCTCTTTTCCCTGATCGGCCCTCTAGTCTAGGTGTGGAGTTTGTACCTGGTCAGGGGCATTTCTTTATCCTATTTATTGATTCTTCATTGTTCTGAGACCTCTTGTCCTATGCTACTAACTCCCATTTCAGGACACAGGTTTTTCCAGACAAAGACCATTTCCAGATTAGGGTTGTAGCTCAATTGGAAAAATGTTTGCCTAGCTTGTACAAAGCTTGAGGGTTGATCCCCACTGGGATACAAATCAGGGCTGGTGGCATATGTCTGTATCTCAGCACTCTGGAGACGGGAGGAAGGTCAGGAGTTTGAGGTCATCCTTGATGATGTAGAAGATTTGAGGCCAGCCTGGGCTATATGAGATCTTGTCTCAAACAATAACGGGGCAGATAGGGCTAAGTGAGACGACTTCGCAGGTAAAGATGCTTGCCGCCAAGTCGGATGATCTGAGTTTGGTCCCCAGGGACTCTGTGGTAGAAGGAGAGAACTAACTACTACAGATTGTTCTCTGACTCCCCTATGGGTGCTCTCGCATTTACACACCATAAATAAATGTTTAAAACAACAACAACAACAACCTGTTTCTGCTCAGCTGTCTTTGCACATGACTTTACCTGCGAGTTCAGATGGCATCTGTTTTTCTTTGGACATCTCAGTTTCTAATGTGGCCCCTGTTGAGGCCACTGGGCCATACCCACTAGGATCTCTGGTATGTATCAGCCTAGATTTCGTCATTATCTTATTACAGCCTGTGGTTTTTATGTGTTTCTTTTGGGGGGAGGGTATTTGTGGGTTTTTGTTTGTTTTGAGACAGGGTTTCTCTGTGTAGCCCTGGCTGTCCTAAAACTCACTCTGTAGACCAGGTTGGCCTCAAACTCAGAGATCTGCCTGCCTCTGCCACCCAAGTGATAGAATTAAAGGCATGAGCCACCCTGCCTGGCTCTTTTGTGTTTTTCTTAAATTTCCTGAAGTGGCAGACTTCTAGGAATTCTATTTTTCGAAACATGGGTTGACCCTCAGTGCAAGCAAGAGCCTTCTCCATCAGGCTTTCAAAAGCTCCAGCTACACCTAGGAAGTACAGATTGGTGCAAGGCCTCTGTCAGCTAGGGCAGGGTGGGGTCATGGAATGGGGGCACTAAGGCAAAGTGCTTTTATTCAGCTTGGAATTGTGGCAGGGACAGAGGCAATACTCAGCTTTCATCATCTGACCCCTGAGGTGTTCTACTAGTCCTTTAGGGACCTCTTCTCAGCTAAAACCTTCATCATAGAGAATTGCAGGAGAAACCAGTATGAAGCTAAGTTGGAAGTTTATTGAAAAGAAAGTTCAAGGTAGATTTTAGTGGGAGATTCGTAGAAAGAAAGGCACTGGGTAGAAGAATAGGACATGCTGAAGAATCTGGGTGTGGCTTCTTTTTCTCAAGTCCTCCTTTGCAGTAGCCCTATACACTATGTTGGTGGCTTTTGAAGTTGCATCTTTAAAGAGTTGCTAAGGAACTCACATTTGATCATAATGTGGTTCTTGTGCATCAGATGGGATTATAGCTGGTAGGGTCACTTAGGCTACAGAGGAAGTTAAGATGATTTAAAAAAAAAAAGGTCTAGTCTTGTTTGTGAGTTTCTCACAAAATATCTGTGAGTTAGTCCATGCCTGAAGACCATACAGGTTTTTAACTTTATCAAGATTTGTTGCTATTTCAATTTTGTTTCTATGTTGGTAACTTAACAGCAAATGCTATTAATTGTGCTAGTATTTGCAATTTTTGGCTGACTCCAAAGTAAGAGGCCTCCCCCTCCCCCCATGTCCCCTTGTCCCCATAATTTTCTTTGTCTTTTTCATTCTGCCTCAAAAAAATCTGACTAAGAGGGTTAAACGTCAGCATATGCTCTGCTGGCCAAATCATGTGTCTGTCACACCATGTGAAGTACTCATGTAGGTACTCCACAGTAGATGGTACTATCTCTGCCAACTAATGCCAGAGAGGCTGGTCTCCTAGGGGTGGCTGTACTTTTCTGACTCTTAGAGTACATCAGTTCCTGATTTAGTCTGAAGGTGCTGTTATGGCATTTCATCCTTGGTTCATGAGGATTGAGGAAGGTGAGTTAACTATGACTACAGAATCTGCAACATCTTATTAAGCAGACACTTTGACTGGCTCACCAAACATTCAAGTCTTTGGAAGCCCTGGAAGACTTGAAGTTTTCATTTGTCATCCCCATGCTTACATCATGAGGACGTCACCCTTGTGCATCCCCTGACCCAGAAGTCCCAATGACCTTTCATTTCATTTTCAACCCTTTGAGTCAGTAAATCGGTGGAAAAGCAGTGGAAAAATCTATGAATGCAAAGCACAGGAAACCCCTACTTGTGAGGGGAAGAATACTTGTGAAAGATTCTGTTGCACCACAGGCAAGAGTCTTCATTTTTTTTAAAAAAAATAACATCAGTAAACAAAATGAAAACACAGTGCACTTCAGGTTGCTAATTCTGAGCAGCCGCTCTTTGAACTCACAGACGGCAAGCAGTGGTTGCAAAGTGTCCCTAGAGACAGTTCCTTAAGCTTTTCCCCCACACCCTCAGGCATTGCACGGTTTCACCCTCTTCTGGAATGTGGAGGAAGTACTCCACACCTCCCATTCACAAAACCCCTGGAGCAGACCACTTTCCCTGTACTGTCCACACTCGCCAGCTGCAAATGTTGTCTCCTGGCTCAGCACGCCTGCCTCCGGAGCCACACTGCATCTCAAATGAGGCTCCCCCCACCCTCTTGACTTCTTTCTTATGCTTGTGTTCAGGTTGGCACACGAATTGCTACAATTTCTTTTAACTACCCTAGCAATTTTTACATTTCGTTTCTCTGCATAACTCCTTATTGTTCTTAATTACTGAATTACTGAATTCCAGGCAAACCTTAGATTTTTGACAATCAAATTAAAAACTGTATGCCTCAAAAGAGATGGGGCTGGGGTAGGTAGGGTTGGATGCTGGAAAACAGGAAGTGACCCAGAGCATCAGTTATGACTACCATCTCACAATAGAAAGGCAACTTTCTCACAAGGTGGAAATGAACAGACTTGAATACAGCTGTGTGTCTTATTTTGCTCTGTTTTGAAATCGTGTCTCATGAGTGCCAGGTGGTCTCAAGCTCGTTATATAGCCAAGCATCATGGCCTTGAACTCTTGGCCCTCCTATCTCTACTTGCAGAGCACTGGAGGTTATAGGTGTGAATCCCCAAGCCTCACTTGAGGCCATTGTTTGAAAGTGAAAAACTTTGGCTCTTTGGAACATTCATCACTTTTATCCCCATTTTTCTCATTTTGCCTCTGTTCAGTCAACATAATTACAGGTTTCCAACCAATATTTGGAGGTCATTACTGCAAATGATTCCCAAAGAATGAACTTTTCCTTTCAGCAGCAAAGTAGGTCTAAAACCCAACTTTTCCTGGAGAGGAGGCTTACCAGGTGCCTTGGCCAGGGGTCCTTCCCTACACAGGAGGCTTAAACTATACTGTGGTGAGAGAATTTTGCTGCTGCAGTTGTTGTGACCTCAGAGGTGGCAGCCTGAGCGAAACTGAGAGGTTTAAGAGCACCAGCCAAGATAGAGTTTTGCTGGAGCTGTAGAGGTGGGGGACAAAGGAGCTGTGGCCCTAGTAGAGCTGAGAACCTGTGAACATGCTCAGTCTTTGGAATTGGGGGTGGGGAGTGGGACCTGGTGAGATGGCCTTGGACATCCTGGAACTCACTTCATAGGCCAGGCTGGCCTCAAACTCACAGAGATCTGACTGTCTCTGCCTCCCAATTGCTGGTGTTAAAGGTGTGAGCCACCACCACCTGTCTGTTATTTCTTCAAGTAAGTGCACATAACAAACTTACATCCTTGGAAATTTGGAGACCAGTCTGTATGAATAAGGCATTTGGTAGAGAGGAGAGCCTGTTTCCTGCCGAGCTCAACAGGACTGCCAGTAATACAGTTTTCTCCACCTGCCTGGCGGCCTCCACCTCTGACTCAGTCAGCTGCTAAAGTTTTCAGTTTGCTTGGCTGAAAACTAACCTTAGAAAAGGCTCAACACTAAGGTGTGTCCTGAGAATTTGATTTCCCCTGTGGTGTGTCTGGGTTCCTTGCATGAGCTCATACAACCTGGCTGTGACCTCATACCTTGCTCATTAAAATTAGGCTGTGACTGCTGAAGGGAGGTACTCAGACATGATGAGGCTTAGCTGCCTCTTTGCTAGAGGAAAACTCATTTCAATTCAACAGATGCCTGCTGTGAGCCGCTTTCTCCTGAGCAGACCTGTTGCTAGCCACATGGGGCCCTGTAAGGACTCTCTTTTCAAGGCCCTCCACTTGTGCTGCTTGCTGAAGAGGAAACAAGGAGTTCCTGAAAAGGGTTTTCTGTCATCTCTGTTCGGTTTGTTTCTGTTTGCTTGTTTTTTAATCTCCTACTTACTGAAGTACAAATAATCTGAAAACGGTTCGCTGATTTTCTTTCTCCATCCTCAATGTTCTCATGTGTCCGTGCACCTTTCGCTTTCTTCAGACTCCATTGGTCCATTAGGGTTCTTGTTGGCTGTTTCTCTTTTCTCGTAGTATGGAGTTGTGTTTTCCTGCATGTTGATGAATTAAATTTGTGCTTCCCAGAAACATAACTTTCAGGGAAAAATAATTCTGAGGATTAAAAAAAAATGTGAACTAGTTTGTTGCTGTTGTTGTTGTTGTTGTGGCTTTTACCAAGACATAGAATGGAAAGGAGAAAAAAAGTAATCATTCAGAGTGTGGTTGTCATTCTATGCTAAGATGACTAAGTCCTGGCCTCATGCCACCTTCCTGGCTCTTACCTGGTAAAAACATACCAGATTGTATGTTATAAAACAGAGCTTCAGGCCTGGTCCAGGCGGGTTATTGATTCTATTGAAACCTCAGTTTTCTAATAAAATCTAATAAAAATAGAGATAGAGTTTTACAATATCACATTGAGAAAAATCAGAGTAGATTTGTTAAAGTTTCTGGTAATATATCTGCCTTGTCTAGTTAGGTTGCTATACTAAAGTACCATAAATTTGTTGGCTAATAAACAGTAGAAATTAGTAGAAATTTTCCCAATTCTAGAGGCTGAGAATTTCAAGATCAGGGCAGATTTGGTATCTGGTCAGGTTCACTCACTAACTAGTAGACTATTGACTCCTTGCTCTGTTCTCAAGCTGTGGGGCCAAGGACCTCTCTGAAACCTCCTTTTATAAGGAGTCCTGTTTATGAGGATTCAGCCTTTGTTACTCTCTCACTTGTAGAAGTCTACCCAAAATACCATCACATTGAGATAAGGTATTGTTTTAGATATTTTTCTATTGCTGTGGAGAGACGCCATGACCAATGTAAACTTATAGAGGAAAGGGTTTCTTGGAGGGTTAGTTTCAGAGAGTAAATCCACGGTGGGGAGAATGGAAGCGGGCAGGCATAGCTCTGGAGCAATAGCTAAGAGTTTATATCTTATCCATAGTATGAGGCAGAGGTGGGAGGTGGGAGGGGTGTAGCTAACTGGGAATGGCATGGGCTTTAGAAACCTCAAAACCTGCCCCAAATGACATCCTTTCTCCAACAAGACCACACCTCCCAATTCTTCCCAAATAGTTCCACCAACTGAGGACCAAGTATTCAAATGTATGAGCCTATGAGAGCCATTCTCATTCAAACCATCATGGGTATCAACATGGGTTATGGGGTGGGGACACGAATATTTAGTCTTTACTAGTCTTGTAACTTAAATGTTTCCCTGAATCCATCCATTTTTAAACACTTGGAAGTCATGAATTTTGGTGTTTTGAGATATTTATTAAATAGTAGTTTCATAATCTTATGCACATTGACTCATGGTATTCAGGAGTGATCCATTAATTCAGCAAGTGTTTGGAAATGCCTGCTAAAAGCTAGATTTCTTTCTGTGTTAATAGAATTCAGAGTTTAGTAAGAGATCTTCCCCTAGCCCCTCTGTTTGCTGTATACTATAAAAATGGAAGGGCCTAGAAATGCTGTGTAGCGTCAACTATCATAGAATCCAAGTTCAAGATTTCATTGAATACATTTTTTACTTGCGTTCTGATTCTCACCATTTCACTATATAGTGGTTTATCCCTTCAAACACAGTTCATAAATATCCTTATATATATGATATACCCCTCAAAAATGCATAGTACTCCCAAGATAGTATAGTGGACAGTAGAAAAAAAAATCTGCCATAGTCTGTAAGTATACACCAGAAGTCTACCTGCCAAAGCCTTAGTCAGAATCCTGTGGTGCTAACTAATAGGGAGCAGTGAAACCTTGAAGAGATGGGGCTTAGTGATAGGAAGTCAGATCACTGGCAGCATATGCTTGAGGAAGATACGGGGCTCTTGGCTCCTTTTTATTTTTTGCTTCATTGCTGCCATCAGGTGATCAGCTTTCCATGCTGAGTTCTACCATGATGCACTGCATCAACACCGGGCCACAACTGTGTGCCAACCAACTATGGACTGAAACCTCCCAAACTGAATCATGATGAGTCATTTCTTTATAAAACTCAATTGATCTCATCTGTTTGTTACACTAATACAATACTGACTAGCATTGAGGTGAAAGTTAGACCATTATTCACTCAGGGTACACATCTGTGTTGTGGCGCTCTCTCTTTACACTACCTATACTGTTACTTAGGACTGGGGGCATTCTTTATCTTAATTTCTTCTGTCTCTCCACATACCCTTCTGTCTTTGAAGCTTGACAGGTAGGTCTAGAGCCCCTTGCTGGCCTCTGGGTGATTTGGGGTAAAGTACTTATCCTTTGTGCCCCAGTCCACAATTTAAGAAATGAAGATTCAAATGTCTGTGTCATTAAGATGTAAAAAGGACCCTATGAGATCATGTGTGGAGTGCAGAGCTTGGCTAGAGTGTAATTGCTGGAAAACGGACTTGCAGAGATGCCCCCCAATTATCTTGCAGAACCAATTATCTTGGTTCCCCAGTTACCATCTTGAGCTGCTATCAGAACTTGGATCAAAGCACCATCTTCTGGCTCCTAGCTCTGCTTCCATCTTAATAGGATACATTTGATCTTTGAATCATTTCACTGGATAAATTGGAGATTAGAAAAGAAGTTCAGTTATTTATGGCATTACAGGAGGGTTTAAGAACATGCCTACAAATTTTTAATACTGTAGCCTCAAAAGGTAGGACTTAATTCTTCTTTTCTTAAGCCGTACTTAAAGTAACTTACTTCTAGCAGATAGGATGGCAGAGGCAATAGGTTGTCACTTCTGAAATTATGTTATAAAAGGGCACTGTGACTACTGTCTTGAGTGGCTTTGCTGTTCTCCCTCTGAGTCAGTCACTCTCTGGACAGACAGTGACGTCATTGCCAGTGTACTAAACACAGCTTATGGAGAAGTAAGAACCTGAGCTCGAATATAGACCTTTCTAAGTAAGGCCTTGACGGGGAAAGACCATGAGCTGGAATTACCCAGTGAAGCTGCTTCCAGAAAGTTGAGATAATGAACATCTCCTCTCTAAAGCTGCTACCTCTGAGCTGGTTTGGGACTACTGCAGCATTCACTGCATAGAATATAGTTCAGAGCCTTTTAGCTTTAGAATTTAATGTATCTTGTACTATGTCCCACTTAGTGCCTCTGTCCTGGTGTTGCTGAGTAGCTGCATGTATGCGCAGGCACATATGGGTTACACACGCATACACACCCTGGTGGTTTTCAGAGTTGAATGCTGAAAGATTGGCTAACTCCTGGATCAACCATTCATTTTCAATTTGGTTTGACATTTCTGCATTTTCGATGACCAGCTGCTTTGGCAGAACCTCTTAGAGTTGTATACATCTTACTCCTAGGCAGAGGAAGAAAGTTAGATGTCCCTTTCCTGAAGCGGTCCTAAGAGGTTGAGTGATTGACCCCTGCTGCTGCTGTTGGCTTTCCTCTTGCATTACCTTAGACTGTTTGAATACTAGCCAAGAAATTGCTTCCAGCACCATCACTAGGAGTAACTGGGATGATTCCAGGGGGTTGGGACTGTCTCAAACTCGAGAGAGGTCATTATCTGCAAAAGCCCAGAAACAGGAGAGATGGTCTGGCTGGCAGTGAAGTATACTTGTCCCGCTGTGTGCTCCTTCCTTTCCCAGGGTGCACGTTGTGGTGAAGGCTTTCCCTGTTAGGGCTAAGTGCTCCGGCTGTCCAGCAGAGTAAGAGATATTTTGACCAGTCATTTATAAAGCCTAAGTATAGTAGTAGAGAAGTAAGTCTGCAGTGTGTGGAGTGAGTGCTGTGGGAAGAGGACATAGCTACTTCCCAGCCACACCTCAGAAACAAACTCCTGAACAACAGCAATGAAAAGTGCTCACTGCACATTTTTCTCAGATTTTCTGGGAATTTTTATGTTCTTTCTTATAAATATTCATTACTGATTCTGCCACAGGAGAAGAGTCTGTGTGGCCTTTCCTCCATTAGTTCCAATGCATATTGGCCTTCCCAGAGCAGGCTGTGAGGAAGCCCAGGAGTATGTGCTTACTAGGTTTTTGATAACCAAGAGACAGGAACAAGGTCACATAAAAATAGGCAATTACTTCCTTTTACCACAGGCTACAAGCACGTGGTCCTTGTCCCTCTGAAACTTGTAGGCAGGTTCTTTTGCTTCTTCCAGCCTTTAGAAGCCCCAGATGTTCCTTGGCCTATAGTAAGTAGCTTCACCCTGTTCTCTGCCCGTTTCCTTGTGTAGTTCAGTGTCCAGATCTACTTCTTCTGATAAAGATTGAGTCATTAAATTGTTGGCACAGAGAATGGAGTTAAATGAATTCAAAAGACTTAGTCACTCAGTTAGCATTATGGGGCAGTGTGAAGTCTTGGCTTATCTTTGCATTTTCTAACACCAGTTTTTAGCTTTGAGCTAATTAAACCTGTCGGACTGTTAATAGAGCAACTGGTTTCTCTGAAATTGGCATTTACAGAAATTACTGTGTTGATAATTTGAACACAGGCTGTAAGACAGTCCAATGTCGGCTGTTATAAAGAACCCCAGACTTGCTAAATTTTAAACAATTTGGATTATGATTCTGCAACCCAAGAGGCCTAAGGTCGAGGAACTAAATGTAGCAAGGTCCTTCTTCTGCATCATATGTGGCAGAAGGACAAGCAAGCAGATGGGAGAGAGTACAGGACAGGGTTGAACTCATGATAAACCCACTCTGTCATGTAGAGCCTATTGTGAAGATAATGGTGTTAACCCCTGGATGAAAGGAATGCCTTAAGTACTTCTTAGAGGTCCTACTTCCAAACACTATTACATTGGCTTCTCAGTTCCAGTATGACTTTTGGAAGACATTCAGACAGCACAAGGAACCTGAAAGCTCTGAGCATAACTTTGCATCCCCTGTGGATTATTAGTGTTGCTCTTTTCCCAGCACTGGTATTCAGGGGTAGAGAGGTGCACAGCCACACCATTAGAGATGGATGTGTCCCTGGATGGATGTCCAGGCTGAAAGCTTTTAATGAATGTCTCCGTTTCTGAATCCCAGAGTCATCCTTGGCTTTGTCAAGTCTTCATAGCTTGTTAAGTCCCAGCCTTAAAACAGGTAAGGGAATGGTTAGAAAGTGCATTGCTTATGGTACTTGTTATCCATGCTGTTTGTACACAGACAGGATGGTGGGAGTTCGGTGCTGCTTCCGTGGTATGAGCACTGCCAATTTGGAATTTCTCTGGGAATAGCTTAGCAGTTCCTTTCACTAGGGAATTAGGGGCATTTTGACATTAAGCAAAATGAACCACTAAAATTCAAGGAAGGACTGGCAGTGGGGCTCAGTGGAGGAGAGCTTATGTAGCTCTCTTGGGTACAAGGTTCTAGGTTCAGTCCATGGTTCGACTAGATACTGCCATGAATGAGCTTCACGGCTGCTCTGTATTCAGGTCAGACACCATCTTTAGTTGATACAGTGCTTTCCGGCTTACAGAACACTTCTATACACATGGTGTCATTTAGTTTTGACTCCTGAAATGAACTGGGGGTTTATGTCAGGTTTTATATCTAAAAATTTGGATGTTCAGAAAAATTGAATCACTTTATTTTGGGGCCTTGAGGTTCCTCTTCTGTGATCAGCTGTGAGACTTTGGGCCTGTTGCTCACCCTGTCTGAGCACAAAGCTTGGCCTATAAAGAAGAATTCATATCACATGGTTCCCTCATTTGGTTGTTGTGGGATTTGAAGGGTTCAGGAGATGATTTTCATTTCCTCACATGTCTGGACTGGACCTATAACATCAGCTGCTAAAAGTGTCCTGGAAGGATGTGGCAGTGGCAGCCCCAAAACCCTTCGCTGAAAGGTTGCTGTGAGAGGGTACCCCTGTCAGGATGGGGAAAGTGGTATGGCAATCTTGAAAAGGTTAACTTTTCTTCTTCCGATCTGTTGTGAAGATTTAGATAGTACATAAAGCTTGTCAAATGATGTTCAAGAGCTGAGACACAGCCATGACCCGGACATGAATTGCTCTGTGCTTCTTGCAGAGGAGAGGACAGTGGTGGCCTCTGCAGGGCACCTGCTCATCTCCCATCAGCTCTCCTCTTGTTTACATCAGCCCACCCTGCCCGGGTCCAGTGCCTGCTGGCTTTCATGTCACACATCTCCCACTCCAGCCTCTCTATCTTCCGGGGAGAGTAACTGTCTGTAATAGGGTGGCTGTGACAGATGCTGTGGGGATTCTGAGTTTGGGATAATGAGCTGTCATATGTCATTTCACTTAAACACAATAATACAAATATTTTGATCAAACATTTTCTCCAGCTGTTGAGCGAAAGCAATAAAAGCAGCGGGAGTGCCCGTGAATTCGCTGTTTCTTCTCCACACTTTACCCCTTCAAAGCTGTTGCCTGTTAGCTCTTCTGTCTTTGTCTCCCCTTCTTGCTCCTTTGCCCGCCTCCTTGGAATTTTTGTACCACATTCAACCCAGGAGTGTAAATAACGAAACTGAAGTTAGAGATGGAAGGGGATGAAATAGACCATAACTTTTCTTAGGGGTCCCCCGTCCCTTGGGCTGGCTCTCTCTGGCCTTTGCATTCAGCTTTCAGCCCTACACCAGCTTTCACCTCCCAGCCCTGAGTGTAAGCCCGAGCTAGATGCTCCTATGATAGATAACATCCAGCAGTTGTTAGATCATGTGGTCTTGAGGTGTCTTCCTGACTGGAGTCTGCTTTGGTTGGTGTCTCTCATGGTTTTTCCTAGCCCCTTGTACCCAAGTTTTAGACCCCATCCTTCTCATTAAGCAGAGAAATGCAAGGCTCCCAGCAAGTATCACAGTGTTGAAGGCAGACACATATATCCCTTCTGCTTGCTCTAGGAAGCCAGGATGTGAGCATTCTGATGTCTCCCTTAGGGCAAGACCAATGGGAAAAGAAATAGCCTCCCTCTTCCTCCTTGTCCCCCTTGTTAAAGAACTCCTGTTCTCATTGAGAAGGAACTCTCTCTGTCTCTGTCTCTCTCTCTGTGTCTCTCTGTCTCTGTCTCTCTCTTGCATCATGATTTTTCAGCTTTAATAATGTGGACAATACTGTGTCAATGTAAGCAAGATGAAGCTTTTATTAATTACTAATAATTATATTGTAAAATGAGGAAAAGAACAGCAACATTGCTCCTCTGATAAACAATTAATATATGGAGAGACGGAGGACTTCAGGTAAGGGACTCTGCTCACATGCTACTTGGAAGGCCACCACCCGTGATAATTTTAAGCAGTTAGTGATGTTTGGTTAGTCTCTTACCTCATCCCTATTGTGAGCCTCACTGGGTTTGTTTCTCCCACTGCCACTCGAAGTAGTACTTTGACCCATGCTTTAGAGCCGGCTACTTCCCTGTTTGTCTTTTCCTCCTTCCCTCTTTTTTTTTTAGGGGGTGGGTGGGTGGAGGGAGAGGCGAATGCTTCCCAGCTAATCTACATCCTCTCTAGAGCCTAGAGCCCAGGGTGCCTGGCCCCACTCAGACCTGTCACTAAGTCTTCAGACCTCCACTCTTACCGGAGTCCTCACCTCCGCTTCCGTGTGTTCAGGTGCAGTTCTGCCAGCAGCCAGGACCGGGCTAGGCCCGCCAGAACACCCCCTGACCTCCCATCTCTTTTGTCTGGTCCTCTGCTCCCAGTCTGATTTCCCCAAATAGGATGGAGCATTTTAGTCCCCTTATAGCCCTCCGCTCACCACACACTTCACAGAAGTGTGGAGACTTCTATGAGGAACAGCCGCCTGTCTCGGCACCTTGGTAAACTGTTGGCTACTGCTCTCTGGTGCCTCAGTATTTCTATCTCTTCATCCTTCGCCCACAGACATCTCTCAAAGTGTCTACACTCTTTGTGGACAGATTTCACTCACCTGTTGTCATACTTTAGCCCTTAGGGCACACCCTCTCCCCTGATTTGGAGGACAGATTTGGCTGTCTAGTTCCTGGCCTGGATATACCTCCCTGGGATGTTTGCTTGGAGTCTGGATGGTAGGTCCCCTGAATTTCCACACACTCCAGACAGAACTCACTCCTTTCTGTCCCTGGCTCCCAGGATAGCGCTGATGCATCCCTGAACCACACACAGCCTTTGTTTCTTTTGCCATCCGTATTCACTGTCCTTTTCTACACCCAGAGATGTCTTTCCACTCCATTGACCTCTAGTCCCACCCCTGCCTGAATTCTGAGCTTTTTCTTCTCTTAATCTCTATCTGAATGTCATCCCTCTGCAACAGTTCCAGCCATATTAAGCACAAAGCAGTATTTTGTAAGGTCACACTGGTCCTCTGGGTCCTCTGGCTGACCCTCCTTGGTAGCTGGTACAGGCTTCTGACCCTTCTGCAGCCTGCTTTCACTTTCATCCATGTCATACCATCTCAGTTTGAACTGCTGTGCTTCTCGGTGGCCTGTGGGTCAGGGTCAATGTGGTCTTGGGGCACCTGGGAACGTACCTGTCCCTTTGTCTTCCCAAGAACCAACAGTTTTTGAGACCTAGGGGTGCTGGTAAGTCTGTTTATGATATTGTATTTTCCTTATGTAATTTTTGACAACTTGAGTTCTAAGGTATTTGGGCTGAAGCAGCCTAGAAAACAAAACTCTGTTTCCATTTGCTTTACCAAAAATCTCAAGGTCCACAGTTGGTGAATAGCCAAGAACAATTGTTTACCATATGTGATGATGGTTAATACTTACTGTGAACTTGATAGATCTACAATCATAGACAAACCTCTGGGCATGTCTGTGAGGGAGTTTCTAGGTTTTGTTAATTGAACTGGGAAAGAATTCCCACCTTAAATATGGGTGGCCGCACTCTATGAGCTGGAGTTCTGAGCGGAATGAAGAGGATAAATCAAGCTAAGCAAAGCATTCGTTTCTCTTTGCTTCCTGACTGCAGATGCAAAACAGGAGCTGCCTTGCGCTCCTGCCATGGTGCTTTCCACAACACGGTGAGCTGTACCCTCAAACTGTGAGCCAGAATAACACAATCCCTCCTTTCTTAAGGTGCTTCTGTTAGGCATTTTACAGTAGCAACCAGAAAGTAACTGGGACAACAAGACTTCAAGCTTCAGTCAGCTCAGTCTCGTCCCCAACATTACGAACAACCCTGTGGGTCCTCCGTGAAAGCTCTGGGAAGCCCCATGCTGCTGCCTCCCGGCTCTGCTCCACAGCTTTCCTATGAATGGAGCAGGACTCTGATCCTTTCTCTCCTACCTGTTCCTTTGCTTCCCTAGAGAAACCTCCCAGTGCTGCTTCTCTATGGCCCATCTTTGTTTTCCTTAAAAATGATAACACAGGGATGCTGGCAGCTTTGGGTATATTATGCCCTCAGCCTTGAACTTATTTAGGAACGTAGCCTTTTCTTTATGTTCACCTTTGGCTTTGGAAACTAAAAGGACATTACTGTTAGGGCAGGAAGATTTCTCTCCAGGTTCCCACACAGAAGCATCCACTTCTAAGATTCCCCACTGTTGTGTATTTTTTTATTTCTTTTATAGATTTATTACATTAGCGTTTAATTGCTCTTCATGACAGTATTAAATTTCATGAGTGATTTATAGTTTTAATAGAGTCTTGTATTATTTATTGTACTTGGCATTTAAGTTTACCAAATTCTGAGGGCCATGAGTACTAGAATTACTTACGTCGAGAAAAACTGCAGCATTGGTGAGACTCCAAAGTCGGGTGGTAATGGGACAAACTGCAGCGTTGGTGAGACTCCAAAGTCAGGTGGTAATGGGACACCTGCACCACCACTCTATTTAGTGCCAGTCCACTGCTGTGGTGTGTGTGGCAATGACGGCATATACATTTGCAGCCTCAAAAGGAGTTACTTTTTACTTTCTCTCTGTGTTCCCAAGAGAAAGTTCCTTTTCCCATCGAAGGTAGTTCAGACAAGAGCCGATATTCCCTGGACTTTGCCCCTCCCCTTTGTACTGATTAGTGGATGGTGTCAGATTGTGAGTCCTCATTAAAAGGATGAGATATCACCCCCTGAGTGAGGAATAAAAGACCCCAGTTGTCTTGGCCTCATGCACTGAACAGTCCTGTTTGGGGCCTGGAAAACCATTTTTGCAAAAAGCAATTACCTTGCTGCGTTACTTTTGCTTTGCTTGTGTGTTTCGTTATGTGGCCAAGGGGGCAGGGGGAAGCCATGCACCAAGGCTCTGAACTGGAGGTCAGAGTACAACTTAGTGGAGTGGGAGTCTTCTTTCACCGCGATGGGACTCAACCTTAGTCCTCAGTTTGATGGCAACTCTCCTCACCTCCTGAGCCATCTCACTGTTCTCACTTTTTTGCTCCTTGTTTGTTTGAGACAGGGTCTCATCATGTGCCTCTGGCTAGCTTGGCACTCTTTGTGTATGTAGAACAGTCAGGCCTCGAACTCAGACTTCTGCCTGCTTTGGTTTCTTGTGTTCTGTAGGCAATAGAATGCAGCCCATCTGGTTTTTAAAGATGTCAACAGTTCTCTGAGTCTTAGATCACTAGGTGTGTTCACATGTCTCCCTCTGTAAAGGGCCTCTAAGACCGGAGGAGGGCACTGAGTACCCTATTGGACTCAGTAGGGCTTGCCTGCTTTCTGGCACAGCTTCAGGCCTCAGTGGTCTGTTGACTCTGTTCTATTCTAGGGGCTCTTGCAAAAACAACAACAAAAAACAAACAAACAAACAAACAAAAAAAACATGCAGACCCAATCCTGCTCAGTATGTCCTTTGGTGTTTTACTGCATCCAGCATCAGTGACTTCCCCATCCTGCTTGGATCCTGTGAATACACTGCGGGCTCTGTGCTCTTGTCTGTTGGAAAAACTGCATTAGTTTCAAGGAGCTTTGGCTTAATTATTTTAAGTGGAGTGCAGCAAGAGACTTGCTTCTCAATTTCCCATGTTCCTAGGTGACTTTTATCAACTCGGACTTACAGGAAAAGGAATGAAGCGCGTGTGTGGACTTGCACACACTCTGGGCTCTGCCTTCTATTCTCTGGTGGTGTGGATAATCCTGGAGGGCCCTTGGCCCTGAGGGCAGATAATCTCTTCAGGGTTATCTGTTAATTACCACTGAATGTGTGAAATATTTGTGAAAAGGCTTTTGAAGTGAGCTCCCTGCTCTGCTGCTGCCAGGCTTCTGCTCCGGCTTCCCAGGCGGGCGGACTCTCTCGCAGCTTGGTTCCCCTCAAGTGCAGAGGGTATTCTCTTCTAAACTGTTTGCTTTTCTAATGAAGTGAGCTGTTTGTTTGACTCCGTGGCGGAAGGTATTTAACTAGGGACTAAAGTAAACCTTGGAGAGATTCAAATAAGCCATGCATATCTGCTTTGTGAAGGGAAGGCAAATAGTTTGGCCTCCCTCACCTCCAGGAAGAGTCGTTAAGGAACTGTTTAAATAATAAACTGAGCAGAGTAAGCAGATATTGCCTCAGCTTGTTCTAGGGCTTTTGTGCTAGCCCAGCTGTCTGGCCTGGGAATTCCTCTGCAGTGGCCACAAGGGGAGGAGAGAGCTGCTCACTTCCTGCAGTTAGTAATTATGATTTATTTACGTATAGAGGGACTTCTGTTTCACTCAGTGTTGATTGAAACAAGCCCTGCTAGCCCTCAGGATGGCAAGTGAATGGCAGGGCAATATTGTCAGCAATGGCCGAGGCCCTACTTACATTGTGAATGTTGTCCTGGGGTCTGGATTGTGTCCTGCTGGCCCAGCTGAGCGTTACAGAACAGTTAGTTCCCTGTTGAATTGTCTGAGGTATTGGCATGCAGGGCAGGAGAATAATGCATATTTAAAGTAGAGCCCCTGTGAGGATAAGGGCACCAACCCCCGCTCATTTGAGCCTTTGGGTGAGGGAGGTATGTGAACTGTAGCCGTGTACCTCCATGATAGCTTTCTAGTAGATTCTAGCTTTTGTTTTAGACAAGTGGTGAGGCAGATCAGGTGTAGAGTTGGGAGTGTTTGGGAGGGAAGAGTAGTTGTACTTAGGGTTCAATTAGAGATGCTTAGGAAACCTGGGGTGTCCCTCCTTCAGAGAGTAAGAATTTCAAGATGGAGACAGCTTGGGCCCCTTTGAGCAAGGATAGGGTCACTAAGGACCTCTTAAAAAGCTAGTTTTACATAGATTCTTCACGGAGAACTAAAGTCAGGATGGAAGACTAACATTTTTGTCTTCATTTTGTGTCCTACTTTTCATTGGCACAGAGATAAGGGACCACGCACCTTGGCAATATTACTTATCTACGAATACCTCTTGTTCCTGCCCCAGCTCATAACAAGGCCTGGGAGACTCAGGGGCCACTGGACACCTTTATTACTCGCTGCAGTGTGGCCACAGTGAAGAACTCTACGGTTTTCACCATCACTCATCTCTTTGTCATATATGGCCAGATGGTTGAACCGAGCCTGGTAGAGCTGCCAGAGTGAGAGCCTTTGCTCTGATAACCTCACTCAGGTTACAGGCACAGGACCCCAGCCAGGGGAGGCAGACAGCAATCAAGGAGCCTTGGACTCCAGGCCAAGTTCTGTCACTTCCTACTTTCTTGGATCTCTGCTTTCTCATTTGTAAAGAATGGATAGGAACACTCACTTCTCTGAATGTTCTGTAAACAAGAAAATTCGTGAAAACTGTTTTAGCATCTATGGAGGCTCAGTAAGTGATAGTCATTTACCACCTGAGTGTGTACCTGGATATAAATTTTTTTTCATGGTTTCAGGACTTACTGAGGGATGAAGATGTGGAGAACCCTTCTGTGCCTTAGGATGGGGGACGGGGGAGAGGAACAGGGACGAGCATTGCCTGAGCCATCAGACTAACTGCAGAGCTGTGGATATCCACATAAATGTGTTTCTTGTCTTGTGAACTGGGACACTATGTCCAAAAGGACTCAGAAATAGCAATAAGTCCTTAAGTGTACATACTGTGGGATTCATGGGCTCCTTTCCTATATCACTCACTGCCTTGAACTCTTATGGGAAGTAAATAGGACAGGCTCATTTTGGCTTGACATTTTAGATGAAATAAATATGTTTCATGACTGTAGTTGTTATTGTAATTTGTTTATTAGGAACTATGGTTTAAAACAGAGAACACTTCCAGCTGCCATGGATGTGATGGAGAACAGATGTATTATTCTGGCAAGGGCACCCCAGTTGAGGGTCATGTGTCCTTGGGGTGCTGAACCTGAATTTGGGAGAACGGGAAACTGAGAAGAAAAGATGACATTTCTAGGGACTCATACTAAAAAAAAAAAATGACAAGTTTGGTGCCAAGATGATTGGCAGGTCACTCTGTATGGTGGTACATGCCATTAATCCTAGCATTTGGGAGGTAGAAGCAGGTGGATCTCTGTGTGAAGCCAGCTTGTTTGACATAGAGATTTCCAGGCTAGCAGGGGCAATATGGTGAGACCCTGTCTCAAACAAAAGGGAGGTAACTGACAGACACATCATCATGCACTGGGTCTGTGGATTTCTCTCAGTCATGAAACCTAGGCTTTGTTTTAAATGGATCAAGGATCTTAGCTTCTTCTAGCGCTAACCTTTAGTAATACAAATGACTAAGAATTGTGGGAAGCATTCTTGCTCTCTGGAAATGTGTGTAGACTGCACTCCTTGGCAAGTGGCAGCTCACCGAGGATGTAAGGGGAGGGTGTCCTTTTTGTGAGGTTATGTCCCCATTTAGCAGGACAGAAGAACATCCTGGTTGGGGCTGTGGGTCCTAAAACTGTAATTGTGCATTCAGGTGAAACAGACAGATACAGACTCCCAAAGGAGACTGGTTCTTAGAAGCCCATGGAAACAAAGGGATGCCCTGAATTTAGATGTCCATGAACTAATTTATAAAGACTGAGTCCATGAAATTTGTCTAGAAACCAGTGGCCATTTTGGGGAGAGTGAGGAGAGCGTGCAGATAGAGATACCTGGAGACTGAGCCTGTTTAGGTGAGGTGAGGAGCTAGCCATCAAGGTCACCCACCCAGTCACAGGAGGGAATTGACAGGAAATCTTGTGGCCTCAGAAAGCACAGACCCTGTATAATCAAAGACTTCTGTTTCCTGAGAGTAGGTCCAGGGTTACTTAGCTCCCATGGAAGGAGTGTCCCCGGTGGCCCCCATCTGAATAGTAAGATTTGTAGATACTCCCAGAGTTTTTACTGCCCTAGTCCTAAGAGCGGAACGATGGTCCTTTGAATTCCTCTTAGATTTTCTGAGCATTTCAGCTTGCATTGCTTTTAGGAAACAGGGAGAGGAAGGGAAAAATTAAGACCACTTGTCCTCAGTGGGTACTGCTGGTTTGGGAGCTCAGGCGAGGTGCCTTATTAAAGGTATTCAGAGGTATTCCAAAGCTTTGCCATGGAGTTGGGTGCACTAAGAGGTGGGAGATTGGAAATAATGTGGAATTTACTCAGCATTCCAGATGGAATTAAACTAAGAGTCAAGAAGGGAAGCCACATGAGATAGTGATGAAAACTAGCCAAGGAGGGTGTGTGTGGAACTTTAGGGAGTGGATCTTGGAATAGCTGGAGCTGTCATGCAAATCCCTGTGGGTTTGGCATCTGTGTATTCAGGTAACTTTGGAGTAGCTATTGTCCAGACTTACGGGGCTGGAGAAGTTGCTCTTAAGAAGAAAGAATTTTAGAATCCCTTAGATGATAACATTTGCTATAGGCCCACGTGGCTAACATCTTTGAGGATGTCTGCAGAATGTGTGACTGGAGGCTGCTTTAGAATTGCAGGGGAAAGGAAATTAGGAAGTGTTTTCCTGCTTGCGTTCTCATGAGCCAAGCATGTGAAAGGGATTCCTTTCCCCTGAGCAGTGGGGGAGTCTTTCCTTTCTCTCATTTCCTCCTTCATTCTTGCAAAGCAGCATCGGCTGTGCTTTATTATTTTACAGTCATGGTGAGAGAAGCTCTTAAAATAAACTCATTGCTTAAAAGCTTTGTGTGTTCTTGCTAGACAATGAGAGTTCAGAGTTTAAGAGACAAGAAAGTGGGGCCTTTTAATGCTCCCAGTATGCAATAAACATGCTGGAATTTCAGTGGAATCCAAAGGCATACAATACTAGCATGAAGCGCAGGCTGTAGGACCTTTGATGTTATTGACAGAAAGAGGGTGGGGGCAAAGGGGCCCCTGTCATTTCTGTCAGGAGCCTTTAAACTTTCGACCTCCAACCTTTTGTGTCAAAGAGCTCCTTGCAGATGGGTATTAGCAGCCTGATCAAGTATCCTGAATGCACCGGAGCATCACCATTTTCTTGGTTGCAAAGGAGTCCTTGAAAAGATTTTCGTGCTCACTGAGGCAGTATTATTACTGAGTGCCACCAATAATCTGTCCCGTCCTGTGAATGTGGTAGGGCTGAGAATTACAGTGCCCACATGAAACTATCCTTTGCCCAGCAGGCTAGAAGGTGAATTTCAGAGCCCTAAGGTTTGGATTAGGATGTGTAGCTGTGAGCTGGACATCTGGTTCTGGAATGCTGAGTTTAGGGAGCGTGTGGAAATCGACACAGAATTCTGAAGGGAAGGCAAGCCAGGCCTGGGGGCTCCCTCTTTTTGCCTGTTGCTGGAGGCCTCTTAGGTAGATGGATGTTTCCTGTAATGCCCAGGAGGGAGATCTGCCTCAAGCCACTGTTGCCATTGTGTGACCTCTTTTCTTTGTTGTCTTCCTCTTCACTCTTTCAGTTGTTGTATAATAAACATTTGTGTGTTCCTGGTGGCTGCTTAAGGATAAGTGAGTCTCTTCAGCTCTCAGCAACCCAGGTGGTTGTGAAAGCAGACAGTTATGATCTAGTGTTGTGAGTGTGAAATAGGACTTGTGAGCACTATGCCTGGCAAGATAGAGGGGTGCAGCGAATGACACATGGTGTGTGTCTGGGGTATTCCACTATGAATGCAAAGGCCTATAGTCTAGTAAGCAAAGAAGGCAGCAGGACATGGTACAGCCCCTCTGTGAGGTCCACAGGTAGCAGTAACATCAATTTGCTTGAATTACAAAGAGAGGAGGCAGGAGCACACAACCTCAAGGAAGCACCAGTAGGCTGACTTAGGAAGGGCGTTTTCATTCTGTCATCAGTAGTTGCTGAGACACAGATGAGAACACGTGTATTCTAGTTTATTTAGGTTCTACTTTTCCTCCATACCCTATCAACAGGGACTCTGACCCTTCCACACTGTATCAAGACTCTTCTGATCTCCATGACCCCTTCGTACCTTCGAGACCAGCACCACCTAGGTGCCTCCAACATACCATCATGCTCTAAGTGCAGCCTGCCCACCTTGGGCCAGTTCTGTGCACTGATTCTGAGGAAGTATTTTCCTGTTGTTCTGATGAAGTGTGGAAGATTGCGCTCAGTGGCACTCTTATTAACCACAGCTTATGCTTCACCTCCAGCTCTATAAGCACTCTATTTTCCTGATGAAATTACATGAAAGATTTCATTTCAATGGTGCTGATCTCTTGTTATTAATAACTGATTCTTCAACCCCAGCTGATCAGCATACACAGATTCTCAGTGTAAAATATGACATAAATGAGTGCCATCCTAAGGCTTGACACTTTGCTTTCCTCTGAAACCTCTCAAGCCAGATTCTCACAGTCCATATTTTCAAGTTTCCCCAACAACAAGGTGCTAAGCTCTAAGCTCTCAACAACTTTTCTAGCCCAGAGTTCCAAGATCCTTCACAGTCCTCCAACAAAATAGTGCAAAGTCATTAAAAAGCCACATGGTCAGTCAGATCTATCATAGTAATACCCCACTCTTGGTACCAATTTCTGTTCTACCTTCCTTCTGTAGCTGTGCCAAATACCATGACCAAAAGCAGCAACACTGGGAAGGAAAGGGTTTATTTGGTTTAATTTGCAGGTTATAGTCTGTCATTAATGGAAGAAGCGATGCTACCTCAAAGCAGTAACTTGAAGCAGAAACTATGAAGGAACGCTGCTGGCTATCTCACTGCTTTGAGTGGTTTCTTTATTTAACTCAGGACCACCTGCCTAAACATGATGCACACAGTGGGCGGGCCCTTCTACATCGATTCACAATCAAGGCCATTCTTCATAGACATGCTGACAGACCAATTTGATGTGGTAAATCCTTCAGTTGAGATTCTCTTCTCAAGTGACTGTAGGCTGTGTCACATTTACAGTTAAAACTAAGTAGGACAGTGTGTTAGCCTTTTGTCTTTATGACCAAATATACGACAGAAACCATTTAAAAGAAGCGAACTTAATTTTAGCTCATGGTTCTAGAGGGTTCAGTCCATTGTCTTTTGATCCCACCTGGTTAGGAAGAATATCATGGCAGTAGGAGCTTGTGGTAGAAGGAAGCTCTTCAGTTCATAGCCAGTCAGGAAATAGAGAGCAAGACAGGAAGTGGCCAGAGAAAGCATGTTTCCTCCTTCCTCCTTCCTCTTGCAAAGCACTATCTCCAGAAGTTTCCAAACATCTTCAAATAGTACATTGAACATTCAAAACATGAACCCGTGGGGAGCATTGCATACTCATTACCATAACAGGGGTGATTCATTATCAGCAGATGGGACAGCATATAACATGGTCACAGATGGCTGCCCATTCCCAGGTGGAGATCCTGGGCTTAGCTAGACTATCAAGGCTAGAAGGCCTCAATGTGTGGACTGAATGAAGATGGGTAGGTTATTTTGTACACCACATATTTGACAAAGGGAGGTTCATCGTCCATTCTGGGCTTTAGGTAAGTATGAGGAGCATAGTATTCCCGCCATCCTTGGAGGATACATTTCATTACTCCTTATGGAATCCTGTGGCAAAGTATAGTTTGTAAATTAGGTGCTGTGATTGATAAACAATAACTAAAAATCAAATCAAACAAATATAATGCTGTATTTTAAAAAGTTACAGAAATGAAATCTTTGTCAAAATATGTGCGATATTTCTTGGTAGCTAAACAGTGGATAATGTGGGATCCTATATAATTTAGATAAGAAATGATGAAAAAACCTAGACTCTGACTGTGTTAATTGTCTAAGAGCTTTGACTTTGAAGTCCCACATCTTGTGCTCTTTCCCCACAGGCCACTGACAGATGCCTTAACTGGGTTTCCCATCTATTTGTGTAGGACTTCCTTGCTTCTCAGGGCCAAGACATATGAAGAATAAATGGCATCAGCTGTCTAAAGGCTTCTTATGCTTTAAACACATAAACATATTCTGTGGATTCCATTTATTTTCACTATCATTTTGATTATTGTTGTTATTGAGGCAAACAGTGGAAAAACTTTAGCTCTTCGTTGACAGGAATGATAAATGGGATAATGGTAGAAATTAAGCAGAGAGGGGAATAACCCATTCTTTAAAAAACTTGTCTAATTTTGAACAGAAAGAATGCATGTGTCATTCATTTCTTGTTTAATTCTCTCTCCTTCTCCACCCCCAGCATTGGGAACTAATTTAGGTATTTCTGCATGCTAAGCACGTTCTCTACCACTGAGAAATATGGTTGCCAGCCAGCATACTCAATATGTTGGTAGTTTTCCACTGACTTTAGTGATGCACGGCTCTCTGGCTAGTGAGCATTATTCTCCTTGGTAGATCCCTGGAGGCCAATGTCAACACTCAGAGCCTTGAGCCAGACCTCTCCAGGAAGACTTGGGTATGTGGTACCTGATTGCTCCTCGGGGTTCATACTTCAAATACAGGGTTGAGAGAGAAGTTGAGGACTTAAAACTGTGCCTGCATTTCTGTCCACTGATAGTGATCCTGTCTCATGTGTGCCCTGCTAGTAGATGGAAAGACTGTCTCACTTGTTTCACAGGCCTTATTTTATGAGACTTGGGGTGGATCTAAACAGATACTGGAATTTCCTTCCATCCTGATACTGGGAAATACAGAGAGATAAGACACGAGGACAGTAAAACAGCGTTAGAAATGCTGTTTTCAAGGTGGCTAAGGGGATCCATGCATGCAGATTCTAAATTTACAGTGCTAAAAAGTGCTTGAAGTACTTTTGGTTCTTTTGGATAGAACACAACTCCTAGACATCACCTTTGCTGGGCTTTGGTTTCCTAACTAATTTAGGTGACTTCTGAGTATATTAACTCCATGGCCCCTGCATGTGGAACTGAGGTTGCTGGCCACTTATCATGAACACACTGTACATAGCCTCTGCTTTTTCAGCATATGTGCCAAGAATCCAAATACATATTTTTGTAGCTATGGGTTTGACTTTTGAATTGTGCTATAAAAAGTACTGATCTTTATAAAAGTATTGATGAAAGAATTTGTCACTAAGAACTAACTTATCTTTTAGCCTCCAAGCTTATTTATTGTCAACAAAATCCATTATTAGCATATTTCAAAGAAATAGATTTGTATGCTTTTATGTGATTTCCTTGGGTGAGTTTGAAGATTAGGTACAATAGCTGTGTACCTTCTCATACTTCTCTTTGCTGCCTCTCTGGTTATTTTTTTTTTCTCCCTTGTCTTGGCATGGAAGGCTGAAAATCAGAAGTATGGTAGATTATACCTGTATGAGGAAGCATAGACTAGACACATTCCAGAGAGTCTGGGTGGCCTTTATGGAGGTATGGTTTTGTTGTATGCCTTTGGCCATCCAGTAGATGAGATCTAGAGATGAGAAGCCTGCAAATCTGTTGACAAGAGAAGGTAGAAGTTTCTAGAAATGAACAGAAGCAACCGTTTCTTCCCTACCCAGGACACAGTTGAGGTAACAAAGTCTGATGAATCTTTTGTCAAGTCACGTGTTAGAGCATCATTCATCACTGTCTTGTGGAAAACTACAATTATGTCTGCTAAAGGCTACAGCATGAATTTGAGTACTACAAAGAGGATGAATTGTAATGTGATGAGAGTGCCATGGTCGTAGCAGTTAGATCTAAAATATCAGTTAAATTAATTTCATATTGCCTACATGCTTGCACAGAAGATCTAGTGAAGGCTTGGCGCTTGAGTAGTTGGGAAATATATACATGGGCATTAATAAACTTAGTCAGAACCTCAGGGACTTGCCAGAAGTACAGAGTTCTTGGATTTTAGAAATAGTAGTTGTTTTGTTTATTTAGGTTTTGCTAGTCAACCTTCAATTAAGACCTGTACATGTTTTGCTTAGTTTAAACTTAAATTTGAAAAATTATGTGATTATCATGGTCTGATAGATTTAGAGTTGATTTTGTTCATAGTATTTGTCTTAGCAGTTATCTGTTTCTTAGAGGTTTTGCTAAAACTAGATGTGTTTTACTGGCATGAACAGCTTCATTCTAAAGATATTCCTAAACAGTGCAGGTTGACATTTAAAGTGTTCTACCTATGTAATAGTAGTGTCGCTCAAGTAGATTTCTGAATGTATGTAAAAATCGACACTTTTCTGAGCTGTAAAAAGTTTTGAAAACTACCTCCTGATCTAATAACAGGTATGTCAAACCTTTGTTGTAAATTTGGGTTTTGTGGACCTTATGTTGTATCTCATAAGACTAGAAGGTGTAGCATGAATCCTAAGTGGTCTTAATAAAAACTTGGAGCCAGATATCAGGGTAAATGCTGAAAGATCAGAGAGACAAAGGAATAAATCATAGCCACCTCTCACCTCAACAACTCCTCAGCCAAAAAGAGAGTGAGTTCCTGTCTCAACCTCCCTAGTGCTGGGATTAAAGGTGTGTGTGCCTCCCAAGTACTGGGAGCAAAGGCATGAGATCCTAAGTGCTGGGATTAAAGGTGTCTGCCACCACACTGACTGGCCTCTATGGCTATCTGGTGGCTGGCTTTGCCCTCTGATCCTCAGGCAAGCTTTATTTGTTAGAGCATACACAAAATATCACCACAAGAAGATTCTACCACTGTTGTGTGAATGTGGCTAACAGGAACCAGGTAGACGAATGAGCGAGGCAGTATTTCATTAAAACTTTAATTACAGAAGTTGAATTGTCTGATAGCTCCATTTTCTTTTTGTCGTATGTGCTCTCCAAGTCAAGCCTTCTACCATGCTATGAAGTGACAAACGGTTTCTTTGAGTACATCTAACACAATTTCTACAGTATGTAGAGCCACAGTTTTTTAAGACTTTCATGACATTGTGTCATTTGATCATAAATAACACTGTCACATAACACTACATCTACATCTGCTGGGTGCAGGTCCCTCCACATCATCTTGTGCCATATAAACATGATGATGCATATTCATGACTCTCAAGAAGTTTCAAACTCTATGCAGCATGTATTTAAGAAGAACAGCATTATGGTACTCCATGGGATGATGCTACAGGGATATACTGAACAGGCCTATTCTATTCATGTGCAGTAAGACTCCTTAGATTCCTCTCAGCAGACTGTGGAGAAACAAAGACTATCTAACTCAAGGCTTAAGGTTTGTGGTGAAGTATCTAGAATGTCTCCTGAGGGGCTAGATCAGTTATTCCTGGGTGCCATGCTGTCCAAAGGCAGGAGTAGCAAGAGTCTGCGCTAATGAATCAGTCTGGATCTTAAAAAAGTCAGCTGTTACAATGTCTGCCTCAGGCCACTGGACCCTGGAAGAGGTGATGACTGAAAATGCCTCAAGTTCAAAAGAAGCTGTGGTAAGGTCTGGGATGTGTCTCTACACAATTCCATCGGCGGAGTTCCTTACCATTGCTTTTGCTTTTCCTTCCCCTGTTTCTTCCCGCCTCCCCAGCTTGAGACCTTGTGTTACATGAGGTGGGGATTTGTATTGAATTAGCCCAGTGGATTTCAGCACGGAAGCCCATGCATCCTTCTAATGGTCTTTCTACTGACAGTGGGTACAGGGGTGACTAACAGCAGGTATAGCATTCCTAGCTCTGGTCTTGAAACAGTCCCAAGCCAGACCCCTTTGGTATCTAAATCACCTAGGAAGATTTCTGCACCTGGCTGTTTACTTCTGTTGATGTCTCATCTACTGCCTCCTGGGCAATCAGGCCACTCTGGCATCATTTGGTGAATTACTCCTTCAGGGCACTGAGTTGACTTTGATCTCTCTCTTTTTTAATCTACAATTTTTGTATGTAAATTTCAAACCTTAAAAGACTGTTTCCCAGGATGGCATCCAAGAGATCTGATAGCCTGAGGATACTAAAACTATTTCTTGGGAGAGGGCTGCAACCACGTGTCCTCGGTTGTTCCTTGGCTGTAGGTTTTCTGATCAACCCATGCTCTTGTGAAGAGACCTCAAACTCAATCCCTCTCATTTCGAATGAACCCCCTAATACTTAGCATGATGACAGGCAGTGTGAGGCTGAATACTGACAACTCTACCCAGCTCAAATATTTGCACTATGTACTTCTATTTAAAGGTATATAAGCCAATTACATATTCATAAGGTTAAAAGACTTTTATGCTAAGGGCTTTGGTAGGACACACCTTTCAAATCTCTGTTTAGTATAAGAGGCCTCTGGTACCACAGTCAAACCTTGTGCAAATCTGTAATAAATCATCTTTGCAGCCATGCCTGTGTATAGTCCACTGCTTACCACGGCTCTGCAGACCCACCCCTACCTGCTGGAATTTTAATTCTCTCAGTAAAATTGATTCTACCAGTACTGCACATTATTCTCCCTGTCTTCCATTTAGCGCGTTAGTTTGCTGACAGTAGAGTACACAGCACTTAGCAGCTGGTTTGTGGAACCATCAGTCAGGAAATTGTATGATAAATAGGAGGTAGCCAGGTTTAGTGGCACTTCCTTCTGCTTCAGCAGTTTTCGCCTGACTTTGGAGAAGTCATCACGGAGTGTTTTGTCACATCCTAGGGCAAAAGATGGCTATGGTGCTGTAACATATTACACATATATTGAGTTATGATGCACCCCAGCTGCACTGCTCATGTGTAAAAAATAAACCTTGAGGTGGCTGATTATAATGGCTGCTGGCAACAGGGACCTTTTCTTGTCTTGTGGGTTTTCTTGGACAGCTTTGGGTCTGTGATGGAATGTGCTGCTGATGCATAGAAACAACAAACCAAGATGCAGGGTGAGGCGGGCAGGCATTGGTGGACTCGGGAACGTCTTCTGAGGAATGTAGGGTCACTCATGTGTCCACATGTTAGAGGAGTGCCATTCTGCATTTTATTCTTATCATTTCAGGCTATGTCGAGCGTGATTTGAATTAAAAGAGGGTTGTCTTTACCAGTTTCCCAAAAGTGGTTTAAGAGGGGTAATTTCTGTGAATAGCCAATAAAAGCCACAGTTCACATGAGCTTCAACAGTTCAGAAAATCCTGTTTAAACTTAATCAATAGGAAAGCCTATGAATTGCAAAACACTAAACTGTAACCAGTTATATTTTGGTCACATAACATCACATCTGTTAATTTTTCTGTCCTTTATTTAGACCCAGTTCTGGAATTAATAATTCTTAACTTTTCTTAAGCATAACACTTTATGTAAACAGCACTATAAGATGTACTTATAATTAACTTTCAAACTCACAGAACTCTGTAGACTTAATAGGTGAGGACTTCACTAAATGCCACAGTTGCTGTATTGGATATTTTCCTCCCATGACTAAAACTGCAATGAAACTTTTCTTGAAAATGACAAGATGGGAAAATGCATTCAAGGTCAGCAGTCATATTGTACGCTGTCACAGGGGAGAGACTCTGACACTCATTTGGCACTCTTGATTTTATTGGATTAGCTGTTTGATCCCCTTTCCTATGTATATAATCTCTGTGACTTCATTGTATAGACTCATATAAAAGGTAATGGCTTATTTCTAGGATATGGGAGGTATTCATTAAATATGGATACATTTACATACTTGATGCCTCTGGATGTGAAACATTGTGTTGAAATCAGTTATAATTCATAGTTGCACCCAGATGGAAACAACAAAATGCACTTACCATCCCCTTATCTGGTGGATTAATGTTAACAGCACAGTCAGGAACCAAAATGTAAGAGAGTAAAACTCTTACGTTCCAGCCCTAACACAGTTATGGCAGTACCACCCAAGACAGGTGCATATGAGAAGCCCTTCAGAAGTGAGCCATACTTTATGATTGTGTAATTTCCACACAGTTCTATTAAATGTGTTTCTTCAGTTTCCAAGAATGATGAGGGTGGGGTAGGATGGGGTGCTGCAGAGCCAAGCCTGTTTTGGTGTGGAAAGGAAGGAGAGACTACCCACATTTGATGATCACCTGTCTTTATGCTAGTTTTTTGATTGTGATTAATGTGAGTTTATTTGAAAATTAAAAGTTTCAGACACATTCAGTGAGAATCTGGCAGACTTTCTAACTAGTCTCAGAGACTGTTCCATTTAGTTTCATATTGTCTTAAGGAGGATGAATAAGATACTTCCATCAAAAGTGATTAAATAAATTAGGACATTTTGGCTTTCTATAGGGTGACTTTTCATCTTAGAATTGCTGAGTTAGGTGTAACAGTGAATTTGCCACATGGCTGAATAAACTTCTACCCTAAACTCAAACTTAGCAAGCTGAGTGATGCCACATTACAGTAGAACTGACTTACATCCTTGAGTACTAATTGTTAAAACACAGTTGAGTTTTTTTTTTTTATGTACTTATGCATTGTGTGAGGTGTAACAAGTGAGCAGGTAACCCCACCTGATGAACTTCATGCTGCCACAGTGACACTGATTTGATAATACCAAATTAATTCCTTCTCTACTTCTATACTGTTCACTCCCTCCTTGCCTGATAGTACAATAAAAATTCATTGAATAAGTGACATTGCTCAGTTTCATTGACCTCTTGTAGTGTTTTCTAGGTTTTGAACATTGCTGGATACCTAGTGAACATGCAGTTTGGGGACCCTCCTTGGTGGGCCACATGTATTCAGTCAGTGCATAATCACAGTTTTTCCCTCTTAACTTTTTGTTCTAAAGTATACTTAGATCTTTAGAGGAAGGTTGCAAGGGGACCACCACCCCTCTAAAAATATGGGAGGGAGCAGAGCTTACATTCTAAAAGATATTGAGGAAAAATGGGAACTAGGAGGATCTAGAGGACTAAAATGAAATTCATCTGGATTCAACAGTGTAATAGTCACCACCTCCACTTAACTTTTATCACTTGGCGTTCTTATTTGGGGTGCATCTTTGCTGACTCAGAGGTGCAGTTCACACACTTGCCTGCTGTACTTGGTGCAGTTTCCCAGACCATGTTGCCTGGTTTCGTACTTTCCAGTGACTGATTTGGATGGACAAAACCTGCTTATTGAGCGTCTGTTTGACTTGACTCTAAGCTTGCTAATTATAATCTTCAGAGTCCTTGAAGTAACGGGTACCATTCTAGGGTTTGTTTGCTGTGCGTACCTGTTCCCAGGAGTGCTCTGCTGTGTGTCCCTCTGCTGTGACAGGTGACTGTCCGTGCTCAATGGCAGGCTTTCAGGATCATGTTCTGGCGTGTTTGCTGTAATATCACTTAGCACTGGTGCTAAATATGCTGGTTTTTGTCTCCTTTATTTTGTTCCTTGGAACATGGACAAAACATTAGTACAAATCATCAGTCATACTTCTAGTTATAAAACCCATTCAAATTCTCTTCAATTTGTACAGCACATCACTTTATTTCAAATAAAACTTTATTTTCAGACTTCCAGAGACAATGGGTAGAAGTAAATTTGGGTAAGGAGGTTATGTAAATTTGAACACATACACAGGACCTAGAAGATGATGGACAGGATGTGAGGAAGAACAGAAGGGATGGCTACAGTGACAGTGGTAGCCTCAGTTTCCCCAAATCTCCCTTTGTGATGATGTATAGTAGATCTGATCATCACTCCCAGTCAGCTCCATGGGCCTCTTTTGGTAAAGAGGAAGTTTGACTACCCTGGTGTTGGGACTATGGAGGCCTAACTTAGGCCAAAGAGAAAGAGAAACATGCATCTAATTTTTTTAAACTATGTACGTATATGTAAATGTATATACATAGATACCAGCCGAAACCATGGGAAGAACACCTTTAAAAATACCAAGGGCATGACACTAAAACATTAATGTTGCAGTGTGTTCATTTAAAATTTCATTTGGCAGTACAATTTTCTTTCTAGTTTTGTGTCTCTCACTTGCCTTCCCTCTAGGCAGCCTTCCTTCGTGGGTAGGAAGCTTTGCTGTTCCTCTCATTCTTACTGTTCTGGTGAGGCATTAGGTACATTCACAGGCTCTACTTTCTCCAGAGCAGGCATGTATTATTTGCCTAGTCATATTTCCATAGTATGTCAGTGAGTCTCTTCATTAGCCTTCAAAATTTTTCCTAGAAATTCACTTTTAAAGTTTTATTTTTAATTATGTGTATGTGTGTGTCTGTATGGGGCTGTGTACACATGACTGTAGGTTCTCATGGAAGCCACACAAAGGTATTAGATCCCTTGGTAATGAGTTCTAAGAGGTTTTCAACTACTGGACATGGGTGCTGGGAATCAAACTCAGGTCTCTCTGCAAGAGAGCAAGTCCTCTTAATCATTGATTCATCTCTTTGGTCCCAGCTCATGAAATTCTTAAAAGATTCCATGCAGTGAGTTGAAATGGTATCTCAAAGTATTCATTTTATGTAAGGTGTACTTTCTTTCCTTTTCAGACCCTCCTCATCTTTTCCCTGCCTTCCATCCTCCTGTACCAATTGATGCCAGACATCATGAGGGCCGTTACCATTATGATCCATCTCCTATTCCTCCATTACATGTGTAAGTATTAAAACGTTACCCATTAATGAAATGGATCTAAATACTGGCTTTTATGGCTTCAGGACTCTTAATGCATGTCTTCTGGGCTTTGAAGTTGCGATAGCAGTATAAGATTTACTCTGAAAACCTAGCAAAGCTCTGTCTGTTCCTAGATTCACTGAATCAGACCCTGTGCTTTCTGAGGATGCCTGTCACATTCTTTAGCTGGCAACTGTTTTTAGAATATTTTGCTGATGAGAGACAAACAGCTGTGAGTTATAAACTTAAAGGGTTAAAGTTAAACCTTAATGGAAGTTTGCCACTTAGAATATGTGTTTGGTTGTGATTTAGGTTTGAAGTTCTACATGCTAAAATTTTTGTTATATGAAGGTTCTGACCCAAGGATTACAATGAATCAAAATGAAATCTTTATGGAGGATTTTCAGAGTCCCCATGGCCCATATACCAACAGTCGCTTGATTGATGAGTATGTCACCCAAACAAAATGGCAAATGTGATTGAGCACATGGTTCATATAAGATAAAAGAAAAGAATGTGGTGATAAAATGTATTATAAAAGGGAAAAAACTCATGGAAATAAATATTATCTCACCTGGTTTTGAGGGGAAAGGAAAAGAATCGTGGGTTTACAAACTAACAGAACATTGTTTTGCAGTACCATCCAGAAAACTGTCATATACTATAATAATTGGACACATTCTCCAGGAGGGGCTGTTCCCTGCTAATGGCCTTGGTACACATGTAGTCATATGTAATAATCACCTCCTGCTCTGAGACATTGGAGTTAGAAAAGCAGGAATAATACTTTGAAGAATAATGCTGGTTATATAGATGCTAGATTGCATCTCTCTGACTATTAGTTACAGCTGGGTAATTATATGGTATGCTGAAGAAAAATGAAGTTGTTTTAAAACAAGTCCTCCTCTGTGAACAGAATTAATTGATATTAACAGTCCTAACTGCATGCCCAAGTACACATATAATATTTTACCAACCGTTTTTTGGATCCATCTCCCATTACTGAATTGTAATTTCAGTTCGGATTTGCCCGGCGGTGAGTAATAAATCTGCATTGAGACTTCTGTGAGCATTGCAAGAGAACGGGGGTATTTACAGAGGGAGAATACAGGAACTTGGGACTTATTCTTGTGACTTTTACTGGAATTCAAGCAGGGGTTTACAGCGTTCTGAAGTCTGCTAAAAATACACTCAAAACCAAAGGACCAATAGAAGTTCTGTTACACAGAAGGAAGTGGATTCGTAGCTGTGAGTTTACAAGATGACGCGTAACTTGCCTTGTCTTATAGAATCTTTAATATGAATGGGACCGCATGGATCTTAGAAGGGATTCTATCCTGTACCTAGATCACACAATATCTTAGAGACAAAGATGACTAATTCCTCCCAGATTCGAATCTTTCTGAAGAAGTAATTTAATCAGATATTCTCTTCACTCTTTCAAAAACCATGTTCTAGAGAAATTTTTTTAACTAACCTCAACTAATACGCTGAACTCTTTCCGCTGGGCTTAATTATAGATCATCTTAGAAGTGAATTCAAATAGGAAGTTATCACTTGGAACTCCACCCATTGGTTCTCTGGCGGTAACAGCAAAGCCTCCTATAACCCCTGTTGTATATTCTTGACCTTGCTTGAGTTCATAACAAAAGCAGTGACACAGATAAGGTTATGTCATGTCTGGAGGAGCTGTGAGTTGACCATGGGCTTTTCCTTCATCTGTGACTCTGAGCTGGGCTTTCTAAGCTTCCCAGTACTTTCTACTTTTTCAGCCAAGTTTTAAGATACTTAAGCAGTAATTGACTAAATTGTTCTTGAGCAGCCTGCATGTATCAAAGAGTTGTGATATAAGGCTGGTTGCTAGTTCTGAGTTTTCTGAGAGAATGTTGGGGCTGTGAGTATGGAACGTGGAACCTCATGTCTGTAGTTCTCTGGGATTGTTCATTATCTGGGTAGATAATGAGTTTATAACATGGGCTCTAGGAGTTAGAGCAAGTCACATTTCCCTGCCTTTGTAGCATGACACTCTTTGGATTGTCTTCAATGCCTTTGCATGGTGAGCTGTGGCTCATGTTCATATTATCCCAGAGGCTGTGTCTACTACATCTTATGTGTACCCATTTATTGTCATAGTTTTCCTTTTGCTTGGTAATTTGTTAGGAATTGTCACTGCTCTTTGCTACTTGGTGGCAAGTTCTCAGCCTATGAACAGACAGACATGTAAATGGTGTTCAGGGCACAGCCAGGCTGTTCCAGTCTTGGAGGTGGTGGCTGAGCTATCAGGATGTTTGAATTATCCTTTGGTTTTGCCACTCACCTGTGCTGTAGACTCAGGCAAATTCCCAGTGGTATGGTCCTTTCACTTTATTGAAATGAAGGAATCTGCTTTGCAGGAAGGGCTCAATAAAATAACAGTCATATATGTACTCTGCAAAGGTTGACTCTCTAAATGTATGCTTAGGATTAATGTATACTGGCACCAAGTTTCTTCTGGTCATGCTCTATGATGACCTCAGCTGCCTCTACCCTTCTGACAGGTGATAAGGGCACACCTGTGATTGTTAAAGCTGAGAGCGTTGATACCAAATGTGACCCATATACCCAAATCTTCAAAGTAGTAACTGTAAAACAGAAAAGTATCTTTTGCAGAATTTGAATTCCAAAATGCTTGCCTTTTAATTGTCTTCTAGAAAATGAAATCCAGTGAGCTTACTAAGCTTTTAGAGTGAATATTTTAATTACAAGATGATAAAACTTGGAGATATTCTCATTATTTTGTAAACACAATTGTTCTTTTGGTGCCAACTTTAGAACCTAAATTATAAGTCTGCAAAATAAGGGTCTGTGTTGATGGAAATGCTGACAGACCAGTGTTCAGAAGGATGGCAGGCGCTGCGGTAATTATGCTATCATATTCCATCATTAAAGATTCTATTGAAAAGGTTTATAAATTGCCCCTCTTTTTAGATAAACCACCCTATATTAAGGCATCAATGATATGGTGCAGAATTAAATTAAAATCTCATAAAATGAAATATGTTCTGTATTAGCTGTTTGACACTTAATTTGCCTCTGAATGAGTAGAGGAAATCACAAATTAACCTGCTTTTGTTTTTCCAACCGTGGCTTATTAGGTGTTAGAACAACTGCAATTACAGCCTAATAATAACCAAGAAGCCTTATAAATATGTACGGAAATGTGTCAGCTTCTGCTTAAAAGCCGAGTTTGTTATAGGAAATGCCTTTAGCTTACCTCCTTGCTCTCACTTTGTTATCCACACTTTATGGATGAACAGGGTAGCTCAAATATAGAAATTTAAATGGATTAAAATATAGTATTAGAGATAATGTAAAATTTATTAGTATTTCTTTTAGCTCAAAAGCATGAATTTAAACTTAAAAGGTATAACAAACGAGTCATGGCATAGGTACTCTCTCTGTAGGTTGTCACATTAAATTGTTTTATGAAATGAACAATTGCTGCATCATGTTTATGTCATTCAAATAGGTTCTTAAACACTGAATCTGAGAACTCTTTCCTCATCTTGCGAGTTGTTCTAAATAAATTTGCCAGGGCTCATGCCCAACTGACATTGGAATGCCTCTTTCTCTCTCATACTGTTAGGATCACAGATTCTATGTATAGTGTGAAACACAATGTTTTAGAGAAAACACCAAAGTCCAGGCAGCATATTGCTGAACGGGTTTGCTGCATCAGTGATCAACCAGACACACAGTACAGCAGTGTACGTGTGGTTTCTGTTCAGTCTTCTCTCTCTTGCCTGGCTTGAGTTGTTTACATCAGACTGTATCATAGCAAAGCCTGTGGGTCTTAAAGCCCTCTAGCCTACAACTTACTACCTGTTTTAAACACTTTTTTGAAAATGTAGACAGTTGGTCGATTACATCTTGCTCCTCCTCAAAAATACACTCACATTTTCAAGTGACTGTTTTCTACAGCAGTGAAGAATGTGCTTTTGCATTTTGAGTGTGTGTGTATTTTAGGTGTTGGAACTTACTTGATCATGCTTCTTTTTAAAAGTAGGCATGATGCATTTTTAGAAACCCAAATTATAAAGTGTTTTGAGTTCTAGTATGATTTCATTCACATTCATTTACGGTTCCCAGGGTGTTTTGGGGATCTATTCTGTATGTAAAAACTCTTTTGAGCCAAGTTTTTCTCATTCATGAACCAGTATGAATTAGATTTTTGGACTCACCCTTGCTTTATACTGAGATCCACAATTCATTTTCCAAAGCTGAGTCCTTAGTTACTAATCCATTGCAATAATTCAAGCCCCACTGATCTGATCTCCTTGCCAGTGGAACTGAGCACTCTGCTTGCCTCGTGCTGGGGATGAGAATAGCACTTCACTAGGCTGCCTCTCCAGCCAGCACACAGACGCTGGGGTGCGTCACCTTCCACTTTACTAATGCCTTTTAGAGAAGCTGCTCTCTCTTTGCTGTCCAGTGAGAAGGGAGCACTCTCATGGTTCTTTTCCTTGAGTCAAGGTGGCTCACATGGAGGCTGCCCACCTCACTGCAATCACTCCAAGAAGAGCTATTCTTTTCACAAGAAGTGAGCAGAAGTACAGGGAAGAGCATTAATATTAGCTTTGAAATAGAGTACACTGGGACAAGGAACGTCCGCCACCCCCTCCACACCCCATGATTAGAGAGCCTTTTAGGCTTGAGAGCAGAAGGTGAGCAGCAAGTTTGGAGAATGATTGCATTCATTACTTCCCAGAGAGAGAAAGTGCAAGAAAAGATACACCATTATGGTAAATATCTAGAGAAAGAAACAGTAAGTAGATGACCAGGGCTTCTACTCTGCCTGCTAGTCTCCCTGCACCACTGAACTCAGCATCTCCTTCGTGTAAATGTGCTTATTGGGAATGCATATAATATTTATGCAAAAGAAGCCTTCAGCCCGGCCCCTTACTTAAAGCTTTATGATGGGTGCATATGCAAAATAGTGGTTTCACTTCATTCTGAGGGACTTCTTCACTAAGATATGGCGATTTAGAAAAATCTTACATTTTTTCTGGCTTGGAATGTTTTAATAACAATTTAAAATGAAGAAAGAAAAGTATTTTTTTTTTCTATATCCTCCAGTGTTGGGATCTACCATAGATGATTCTGAGAGTGGTACAGTGCACTAACATCAGATTACATTGAGTGCCGTAGCAACACAGATAACCCCACCTTCCCACACAGAAAAAAGTAAAAAACTAGATTGTAATTACATCTCTCAAGGCCAAGACTGTTTATTTCCTTGCATATACACCACTGAGTCTGTGCTGTAAACCCTGTAGCTCCTGAGTAATTGTTTTTAGTAATGACAGTGGACTGTTGTTTGTTAGGCTGCTGCCATTTTTCTTTTTCTTTTTCATTTGTTTCATTTTATTAGAGCGTTTCCTCATGCTGACAAAGCTAGTACACTCAGGAGTGAGAAATCCAAGTGCTTGATTGCTAAGATTCTATTAAAATTTCCTATTGCAATGGCAAATGCTTCCCACAGCCAAGCTGATTCCCCCATAGTAAATCAGCTACCGTTGTAGAGATCTGTTGTCTCCTTGCAACTGGGTACTAGTTATATTAGGAACATCAGAATTTCATGGATAAAGGACAGAAGAAACAAGAGTTTACATGGGAAAAAAAATACATAATCATGACCACAGCCAATACTGATGACTTGCAATTTTAAAGGCTTTCCATAATTATCTGATGTGATATTTAAAACAACCCTATGATGGAGGTTTTATAATTAGCCCCATTTTTAAGCTTATGAACATTCGAACATGAAAATGCATACAGCTTTGGAGTGGGCCAAGCCTCTCTTTTATTTAGTTTTGGGATTAGACTCCATGGCCCTTGCTCTGCTACAAAAAAAAAGAACCCCATGCACTTTGGAGGCCTGGGTTTTACTTAACTCGTTTTATTAACACCTGTGGGAGGGGGTGGGCATCTTATACTGGCTTCTGCAACATTCTAAGATGAACACATGTCAGTCCAGAGGAGCGCTATAAGAGCCCCATGCATGTTCAGGTTTTCAATTTAAAAGTTTCTCTGTAGGTAGAAAACTTAGACATCAGTGTGCACTGCTGTAGAATGGGAGGCTAATGGGACAGTTTACAAAGCCAGCCACAGGTGTGGTACACTTCGTTACTTTTAACAAGTCTGCATTCAAAAATGCAGAAATAACCAACACTTACTTAGGTCTATCCAAAAGAATTCAAGCCTCGTTAGCTTGGTCTCAGTGTTTGTTAGCCTGGAACCTCTTTCCTTTGGATACCCGTGCTTGCTTCCTCACTTAAGTCTTCCTGCTTGGACGTCTTCTAACCAGAGTTGTACTGGGAACAACCATCTAATTTAGTGTGTAGTCCCTAGGCCAGGCCTGGCCCTCCATCTGTGTTTCTCAGCACAGTTTTATTGGAACACAGTGACATCCTGGGGAACCTAGATGCTAAAGTTGCCCACCCCTTTCTGAAACAGCACCCTCTCCAGCGTCACTGGTCTCTGCTGTGACTGTAGCTGTACATGGAAGTTTACATGAACTTTCAACCGTTTCCACACTGTTCCTGAGTGTTTTCATTGTATGTCACCTCAGTTCAAAAAATAAGTTCAATGTTTGGTTGTAGCTTTTCAAAATAAGCAGAAAAGTTTTAGAGCCTTCAGGATCAGTTTATCACTGACCTTCACAGGCAGCCCCCACCAATGGCTTGAATATGGGATTGTCACCTCCTAAACTTTTAAAATTCTGATGGGTAGGCAGCATTAATTTTAATCAATCAGTACACATTTTACTTTAGGAAATGAACATGAAACAGATTGCATTCAAAGGCTATAATATAATACTTCTACTTTGCAGTATTTCTAATGACTGAAATATTGAATCTGCTCCTCAGTTGCAGAGAAAGCAGGCCCTAATTACAGCATACATTCACAGAGCCTGAGCAGTAGCTTCTTGGAAAAAATTCCTGTGTTCTTTGTGCTGCGCTCAGCAACACGGTCCGGAGCAGATATTGACTGAGGCATTCACGGTCACTGAACCGGAAGCTGCCGACTCTATAGAGTCTGCTGTCAGACCTGTTGTGGGGGCCTGGGAGGTACTGGACTGGAACCGACTTTTTTCTTGGAGTACAATGCTTCCACTCATGTTAAGCCTGCCTTCAAAGAAAACAGAAATTTACTGCATTCATTTGATTTAGTTTTCAAAATATGAATTCTATAAAATTTAACTTTAACAAAATTTACCCCCGAAAGAAGACACGTAGAAGTGAGTTTTACAACATAAATCTTACCCCAGCTGGAGCTAAGGCCACCGCTTCTGTGTGTCCATCCTTCTCTTAGGTATCGGAGCGCACTTTGCACTACCCCAAGGCAGGCCATTTCCTCTAGCGGCCCAGGAGGTTCCTTTAAGTCCTTTCCCCAGGGAATCAAGGGCCCAGAACACAGGGCTACCTGCCACTCATTCTTGTTACTGCTGTATCCCCGTACCTGCCCCCAGGGAAATTCATTCACCAGGAAAATAAAATGTTAGCAGATATGTTTCTAGTAATGGCTTGTGAACTCTTTGAATACTAAATGACAAATTAGCTAGATTTTGCCTCTTGGACAATCCAAGCGCACTGAAAAGAATGAGCAGGAAAGAATATGTAGTGAGGTAGCCTGTTTTTACAGAACATTTGTCAGGTAACCATGCTGGAAAATTTTGATGCATAATCTTTGCCATTTTTGTTTTGCATACCAGAGCAGGTATTGGCATCCTTACATTGCAGTTTCGTTGTTTTGACTTAGTTGAAATAGTGACAGTGCACCAAATTTTAAAACTGGAGGAACACAGAAACAACCACCACAAACTCTTGAAGTTGACAAAACCTCAAGTACAAAACTGGATCTAGTGATCCCTCACCCCTCTGTGCTTATTTAAAAGAACTTTGTTTTTAACTTAAAGGATGTATGAGTTGTTTGAGACTCCAGCATGTTTGGATTATTTTCACTCCCCTTGCCTAACTACTTAGAGCCACCCCCATTCAACTTTGTTCCCCCTCTTCCCCAAGACCAATTTGTGCTGCCTGGATGTGTGGTTGATTTACCAGGAGCTACACTCTTAAAGAAAACCATGTCTCTGTCTCCCAGCATCTCACAATTGCTGGTAGGAAGCTCCACCGCAGGGGTGGGCTTATGTGCCCAGCTCTTCTCTCCTTGCTGGGATTTCGCCTGGTTTGGGCCTGCACAGGTTTTGGTATGCTGTTGCAAATGCTATGGGTTCATATGTACAGCTGTCCTGCTTTGTCCAGAAGACACTGTTTTACCTTGTAGTCATCCATTAGCTCTGCTTTCACTCTTTCTACCCCTGTTTCTACACTGATCTTTGAATCTTAGATGAGGCGGGGGAAGGCAGGGTAGGATATATATGTTCTCTTTAGTATTGAGCATTCTAAAGTCTCTTATTCTCTACAAGATGGCCAGTTGTAGACCTCTATGTTAAATACCATTTGCTGCAAAGAGAAGCTTCTCAGATGAGGGTTGAGAGATGAATTGATCTATGGGTGTAATGATAAGTCATTAGGAGTCAGTTTCATGCTATGTCTGTTTAGCAGCATAATAGTAGTTAGGCTCTCCCCTAGGGCCTATGACTTGTTTGGCCATAGGTTCGTAGCCTGATGATGTTCCTGGTATGGGTTTCATCTTGTGGAGTGGGACTTTAATCACAAGCTCCCATGATGTTTGTGCCCCTATCGCACCAGTGGGCAGGGCAGGCCAATCATTATTGCGGATTACAGGAGTATGATTGATGCTTACTTTTCTCCTCCAGTAACTTGTATTTTACCTTCAGCACTAAACACTAACCAGTACTGAGCCATCTCTGTGACCCGAGTCCTCTTTCCTTTTTGTCTTCATAGCAGGAGAAAAGAAAAGCTAGCAGGCCAGGAGCTGCCATTGAGCATGAAGGTACATTTTTAGGAAAGCAAATTGTACAGATCTGTGACCCAGAGCCACAAGCTGCCTGTAATCCACTGACCTAATGTTATGGATCAAATGGCATCTCAGATGTTGGAAAGTACTTGAAACTTTGTTATCCAACTAGAGGGACAGAGTCATAACACCAAGTTCTCACTTGGGACTGTTACAAGAACACAAGCTTGGCTTCAGTCTAAAGATCTGAGCAAACACTGGAGTGAATCACATGTACCTCTGCAGTAAGAACAATTGTCTTTATTTTTAAAGAAAATCGTATAATGTATTTTGTTGATATCTTTCCTGTCCCTCTACTCTTCTCAGCTATCCTACAACTCCCTGTTCTTTCTCTCTCTCTCAAAAAAGGAAAGAAGAAAGAAAAAAGCCCACCTAGCCAAAACAAACCAAACAAAAAAAGCACATTAAACAAACAAACAACAACAACAAAAACCTGATGACTGCTTTGTGTTGGCCAACTACTGCTAGGCATGAGGCTTGCCCTGGAGTGTGTTGTATAGCCAGCATCACTCCATTGGAGAAAACTGATGAGCCCTCGCCCAGCAGGTATCAATTGCAAATGGCTTCTTGGTTAGGGGTAGGACTTTGTGCCCACCTCTCCCTGCTGGGGTTTTGTCTAGCTAAGCTTCTTGCTATTGATGGGAATTAGCAGAGAGACCCTCAGCTGAACAAAGCCTGGAGAGTGAGAGACTTTGGAACACAGAGTTCTAAATGGGATGTCTTTATCACCGCCCTCCCCTCAAGGCTCAGGGATCTATGTGGAAGAAGAAAGATAATTAGAGCCAGAGGTGGTGATGATTCCCAAGAAATTGTGTTTCCCAGACACAGCGGGACTGATGCACAGTAGACCCACAGAAAGTGGGGCCCCGTGAACTTTTAAAGGCGTTTTAGAAGGGTCCTCTATAGAAGGCCCTTCACTGCTAGGCTCCCACCTGTAACTTGTTTCCAAGGTGCTCGGTGCTCTAGCTTGAGCCACTGCAGGTAGCAAGGGCTTAGCTTACAGGAGTTATGTCCACGGGCATATGCATCTTTTACTCCCTGGGAGTTAGACACTAAAGGAGAGTCATACCTTCATTGAAATGCATTCTAATAATATTTAAAACTGCTAAATGCATAAGGGAGTAAACAGTATGTCCCATTGTGGAGTTGGGAGGAGGGATCCACGTAAATGATTTCCCCCACTGAGAATAGAAATCACTGAAACTTGTTACTGTAATTTATGTTGCACATGAGGAAAGACCTGCTAGCTTTCTACAAACTGCTTTTGACTGATAAACTAAACTCTAGTTCCTCCAAAGAACAAATGGCCTATATTTCTAGCCTCAAGTGTTCTCAGCATGCACTATAAACATCTGGGGGAATTTCCACGAACAGCTTTACAAACCTAAGTCATAACAGGAGATCTGACTTCTCTTGAGTACTCTGATTCTTCACATCTTCTCTGCTGGGGCTACACTATTTAACTTAAAGTTGGGTTAGATTATATTTGTGTTATGTGACCTTCCATGTTAGGTTGCTATCTTATAGCATCATCAATGTATTCACACACACACACACACACACACACACACACACACACACACACACACACAAAACAAAACAAAACAAAACAAAACAAAACAAACAAACAAAAAAACAGTATGCCCACTCAAAGCCTGCGTGGTCTTCCATTTTAATGCAAGTAGTCAGGAAAAGTAAAGAGGTTAGCTTGAAGTATTTTAATCTTGTTTAAATGACCAAACTCTGGCCTCCTTTGATTTTGGTTTTTAGGTCTGTAGTAGTGCATGCAGTCATTGCATAGAAAGAAAGTTCCCCCAACTCAAGATTCTCTGGGAATAGATGGATTGTGGGACTAAAAACAGGAAAGGCCTGCTTCATGAAGCTGCTCTGTGCCTTGGTGCATGTCATTCACCTCTGCAAAAGTGACACAGGTGTGAATTGTATACACTCTCTGCAAGTCCTAGAACATTTCAGGAATGGCTGCTCATTCGTGAAAGGTAGGCAGCAGGCTGTAGGGATCTGACCTGGCTAGCTTCTTCATGTGCACACTTTTGTGATTTACTTCTGTGATCCGAAGCGAATGTCCATTTCATCATAATGAACTTGGGTTGAGTTCTCCGCCTTTGCATCCTTCAACCTAGACAGAGACTTGGGTTCTGTGGGTCTGTTTGCTGCTTCTATTTGTAGGGAGGAGAGATTTGCCTTGAAAGACGGAGAGGTTGAATGGGAAGGAAAAGCGGAGTGCAGTCCCTCCCCCAGTATGTCGAGGGAGGGAAGCTCCTTCCTAGGTCTATTTGCTTTGCAAGGGTCTTCTTTGTTGCAGTCTTTTTGTGGGCACCCACTGAAGTCTCAGTGTACTCAAGCTTTAGAAAAGGCCATTGGCCAGTCTTTGTTTTCTTTGTTGAACTGTTTATTTTGCTTTCTTCCCACGAGGTTCCCTGGCCCTGCTCTGACAACGCTTTTCTGCATGAATTACATTCCTCAGAGCCACAAGTCTCCTAGTTCTTCCAGTCCATTTGATTCTGGCTTATGTGTTCAGTCTATAGCTTCCATCTGCCTGAGGTCTTTGCCAAGCAGAATACTTGCTAAATGACTCTAACATGGGGACCTAAAGACATTTTTTAAATGTCATTAGTAAGAGGAGTCGAGATTCATTCAAGTTGTTAACCTGGCCATTCTGCAGTCATTAAATCAGTGAAGGAAGGGCTGCTAAGCTGTTTGCTTTCCTTTGAGTGTGGAAAAGGCAAGTGAGGGCAGCTAGTGCAGGTTGGTCCCCTCATGTCCAATTAGTAAGTGTCAGCTGTGCCATGGGGGCACATCCATTCCATTTAAGTGGAAGCTGCATCTGAGCTATCTCATCATTCCTGTTTCTGAATTTTAGACATTTACATTTGTAAATCCTGTCGTTATCATTTGCAAAAGTACATTGTCTTCTGTGTAGAAATAACAAAAGCAAGTAGTATTCAGATGCTCAGCCGTGGCTGTTGCTTTTTCTTCTGTGTATTTTCTTTTTTTAATTTTCTGAAGCATATCTTATAGCTGGAACAGAGAATATCTCCCAAATTCAAAATTATGCTTTTAAACTTCCATCAATAAAGAGCAGATTATTGATTTTTGAATGCATTATACCTCATTGCAGGTGTCTGCAGCATAATTATACAGTTTGCAAAATTTAGCTGTCTTAAGAGCAAATTTCTGGGAAAGAAGAGTAGGAACAGATATGATTAAGACATTATATACATTAGTATATATGTGTATTATATACATATGATTATTTTCAAAGTATGATTTTTTTTAAATTTTTTGAAAATTAATTGGGGAATGAGAACAAAAGTATTCCAAGTGATAGCAAATGAATATTCATAGTGAAAGAGGGTTTTCAGGTCTCTGTGTGGTGAAATGTGATGTTTCTTATAAAATTTTTTGTTGGCAGGTTAAACCTAAATTCCAGACAATTCAGCTTAAAAATATGTCTATTTATTCATCTGTCCGTCCATCCGTCCATCCATCCATCCATCCACCTACCTACCTACCTTCCTACCAACCTACCTACCTGTCTGTCTATTTTTGTCTATGTGCATCTGTGCAGACCATGTCATACGTATGTATGTCGAATGACAACTTGGACTAGGCACTCTCCTTTCACTGTGTAGGCTCTGGGATGCAGACTCAGGATGTCAGACTTGGCCATAGGCAGCTTCACTAGCTGAGCCATCCCAATGGCCTCAGTTGGTTTTGTTGGTTTGTTTTAACCTGTGATTTTTTTGTTTGCTTGGTTGTTACTTGCACATTCACAGGAATCTTGATTTTACTCAAGCACATGACGTTTATGGTATCAAACCAGGAGCCTACATTTATCAGTCCTGCACCTAGAAATAGTTCTCTCCTGGAATTTCCGAGATGAAAGATTTTGTCAGGAAAGGCTGAACATACTATACTGATGGAAACAATACAGATCTATTTCTACTCAGATCTTTCTTGAAGAGGCTTTCCCAGGAGCTGCTGCTTTTGCCGCTGCCTCTTCTTCCTCCTCTTCTTTATCCTCCTTCTCCTTTCCTTCCTCTTCCTCCTCTTCCTCCTCCTCCTCCTCCTCCTCTTCTCTTTTTCTGGCTTTATTTGAACTAGCCTCATGGTATCTGAGCATTAAGAGTTCCCTAAATGGCTGAGTATTCTCAGGGCACAGGCTTCTGTGACAGTAAAAGTGATCCAGACAACTCTGAGGTTCAGTTGTTTTTGCCCAGCAGAGGTACTTCCTGCTTCTGGTGAGCGCTGATATTAGGTTTCCGGTGAGCTAAAACACAGCACCTGATGATACTCCATGTGTGTCACAGGTAATGATCCTTGGGCACAGGCCTCACTGAAGAATTACTACCTCTAAGAATAGGCCCTCTCTACCTGACTGTATATTTGCTACATTAGTCTACAGCAATGTTGCTTTCCTGGGTTTCAGCATGTAATTCCAGAAAATTAAGCCCAAGGATTCTGATTATCCTCTCTTATCGGCGTTTCACCAGGTATCCCTGGCTGACCTGGAACTCACTATGAAGACCAGGGCGATCCACCTGTCTCTGCCTTCTGAGTGCCAGGATAAAAGGTGTGTGGCACCATGTCAGGCTGGTTATTCCTCTAGTACCATCAGTCTTCTCTGTTCATGGTAGCAGGTCCTGAGCCAGGTTCTATTCTCAGCTCTGCCACAGGTTAACAGGATCTTTGAGCACTTTCCTTGGCCTTTGTTTTCAGCTGCAAAAGCCCTGGAGAATGGGCTATTACGGCAATGTCTGTGTTTGCTCATTGTTTTTCTGTTTGTTTGGTTTTGTTTTTCCTTTTGTACAGACACACTGAAAGGGATTCTGAAAACATGACTCTATCCTGTGCATGCTCATATCCTTTTATTTTCTTCCATGAGCCATAGGTTTCTGTCAGATTACTTAATCTCTCCAACTCTGCTCACCATCCCATCCCATTTTCTATCTAGGAATCAATGGCGGGTATGCCTGGAGCACCTAGCATAGTGTCTCACACAGCACAGAGATTTGGCAAAGAGCAGATTACCTTATACAAACCTAATCCCAAACTTAACTCACGTGCCTGAGGTTCTGCTTCTTTTCCTCCCATCCTTGAACAACTCTGAAATTGGGGTGTATTTTATAATCTGTATGCTTTTTTGTCCTTATTGGTGAAGTGGTACCCCTGAGGAAGCTTCAGGTGTCTCTTAATAAAATTATTTTGTTTTCATTTCCTTTTCTTTGTCCATGGACCGTAGTGGTAAAAGCTTTTAAAATAAAAACTACATTTGAGTAAGTCTTTCAGAGTTCTTTTAATAATGAAATCAAAACCTGAAAGTGAGACAGAAGTCTTTTTCAAAACCCTGCATCTTTAAAGTCATGTCACTTTAGAGTTGGAAATGTGTGCTTGTTTGTCTTTAGCAGAAACAAAAAGAAAAAGAAAAAGCTTCTCTGTCACCTTCTCTCCCCACTAAGATCTCAGCTCCCGTTTCCCAAATTTTACAATAGTGAACCTTCTTGGAAAACTGCAAAGTTAAAATGTCGAGAGAATGTTTTCACAATGCTTCTGCTGCCTACATCTTAGAAAATGAAAAACGAGGGCTCCTCAGCCTGGCAGGGGTAAAGCGGGAAGCGTGTGCTGCGGGCTGGCTGAGCGTGTATTTGTGAAGATGCATAGCCCAAGCTCTGAGAGGGTAAGGCTTCATGATTAATGGTGTTTATTCTTGACAGAAGCCTCCTTTATTTATCTGCAATACAGCTTAGTGATTTTATCAGGCACCTGAATGAAAAATATTCAGTCATACCAATATTGCAGTGTAAATTGAGTAGAGTCACTTTTTATTATATCTTTCTGCCTTATCATCTGCACAGTAATTTTCTAGCAGAGGTTTGATATGGAAAGGCTGGATTTAGTCGTACTTGACACAAAGCCTCTTCAATTTCCTCTAAAAGTTCAGGCTTAGAAGTGTGTGTGTGTGTGTGTGTGTGTGTGTGTGTGTGTGTGTGTGTGTGTGTGTGTGTGTGTGTGTTATAAACACCTCTGTCCTATCCAAGCAGTTTGAGGATTTGGAAGAGTAAAGATAGAGATAAAATGTACAAACCTGGACAGAAAAACCTGTTAGTATAAGAATATGCAGTAGCCGGAAACTCACTTGGAGAACTCCTGTGTTGTATGAGCTTCTGGCCTTAGCGCTGGAGCTTTGTTTGGCTGTATGGCCCGGCTCATCTAATCAATCACTATCAAGCCTCATCAGCATAAACCTGGCCCTCTCATTTCCTCTGGAAATAGCATCAGCGTGGAGGAGGAGAGTGCCCCAGAGAGGGCATCAGTGGCTGCAAAGATGGCAGCAGTACTGTCACAGGGATGAAGAAAGGAAAAAGAAGACTCATTTTCTGATGAACGATGGAGCCTTACTTTTCTGGCTCAGAATTCCACATACACCTGTCTTTGCTGTAAACATCTACCCTCTAAGTCTAAAAGTAGGCTCAATGTGAAGTCAGGATTAATTTCTTGGACTCTTAACATTGCGTTTTTAATGATTGATTCATACCTAATAGTGACTTTTCAAGAGAAAAATCCAGAATTATTGCTTCTGAGATTTTAGAAACATCTGCTTATCTAAAACTGTCAAACCATCCAGGCAAATGTACAACCATGGGTTGATTCATCTTCTTACTGCTTTTTTAAAAATTCTTTGAGAATTTCATATAATATATTTTTTGTTATATTATTTTCCATCCTGCAAGTCTTACCTGAGCCTCCCTGCTCCCTACCCACCCAACTTTATTCTCTGTCTTAAAACAACAAAGAAAGAAGCCACTAAAAAGCAGGGAGTTCAGTTTCGGTTGGCAACTGTTCCTGAGCATGGAGCATAGCACGCTGGAGTGTGGCTGATATGCCATTGAAGAGAACCTAGTTTCCCTCTATTCCCAAAGTGTTTGTAAATAGTGTCGTGGTTGGGAGTGGAACTTTGTACCCACTTCCCTTCCTTTATGCTGGGATTTTTGTCTGGTTTGAGCTTCTGCAGGTCTTGTGCATGCTGTCACAGTCTCTGTTAGTTCATGTGTACATCATTGCTGTTGTGTCTGGAGAATGTGTACTTCAGAGTTATTTCCCCCTTATAGTTTGGGGATATCATGGCTCAAACTCACATTTTCACAATGTGAAGGATAGGCTTCTTCATTATAGAAGGATGTGGAACCTAGACAAATGTTGGAAGTTTGCCAGTGTGGTTAGCTCTTACCTGGGACTTGGCTGTTTGCTAAACATGACTTTTTAAAATCAAAATGTTTATATTTTTATGTGTATTTTCTTTTGGACCCCAGGTATTATTTTGCCTTTTGTACATTTTAAATAAAACTTCCTACAGACATATACTGAATATTTATTGAACATACTCTCAGTTCCTCTTGTTCTCATCCCTCTCTATTTTCACCCTGCTCACCCTTGTTTCTCTACTTTGTTGTCTAGACAGTCTTTCTTTGCCCCCGCCCGTGTGTGTGTGTGTGTGTGTGTGTGTGTGTGTGTGTGTGTGTGTGTGTGTGTGTGACTATGTATCACCAGTGAGTACTCAGGAGAAACAGTTCAGGATACAGGTATAGGTAAGAACCCCAGGTGCTCAAGAAAAATTTCTATTATTATTTTGTTGAAAATGCATTGTCTTTAGAACAAAATTCCTTTCCCTTGTTTTATGCCCCCGATTCTTAGATTGTATCTTTTCATAGTGTTCTGTCTATCTTGAAGTTAGTATTCATTTTTTATTATTAATTTATCTTTTCTTTATTTGAATGTTGAAGTTCCTCAACTTTTCTTCAGTCTCCAATATTCTGTCCTGTCTTTGGTACATTCCAGGGTTGAGGCATTCCAGTGTGCCTTCTATTTTATTTAATGTGTTTTTTGTTTATATTTTTTCAATTTGTCTTCTTTTCAGTATTTATACCTCTCTAGAGTTTATCTTTCATATCTTACACTGTCTTTCTTACTTTCTCAGCTGTTTGCGGTGTGTTAGGATTCATTCAGAAATTTGTATTTTCTGTGATTTCTTGGAACACCCTTGCTCACCCCTTAAGCACTTCAGGATTGAATATAGTTTACTGGAGGCCATTGCCTCAGGATTGGTAGTTTTACAGAGTCGTGCTGTTCAATTCCTCATTTACTTGTATCTTTACATGGAAAGTTGAAGATCTGGAGTTAGATGACACATTGGATGTATTTATTTTTTTAAAAGCTTATTCCTTTGTTTACTTATTTGAAATCACTCTGAATGTTGCTCTGTTCAGTAGGCATCAGGCTGTTGCACAGTTGAGGTGTTGTTTTGCTGTGCCAGAGAGGCAGTTGGGATTCAAACCTCCACCCCTGTATCACTGCAACTAAAGCATTGTCTGCAAAGACAATCACTATCAAAGGCAAGCCAGTAATGACCGTACAGTAAGAGTCAGAACGTTAGTCATCTCATCAGCACCCATCATTTTAGGGGTCAAAGGAGCACTAAAAGTACCTACCAATTGTACTAATAGATTATTTATTGTGGATATGTTTGGAAATGGGAGCGGGGAGGCAGTACCAACAGCAGCAACCAAGAAACTTAGGGTTAGACTGATGGTGCTGGTTTTAAAGAAAAAGTAGAGGAGAAAGATACCTTGAAGAGGAAATGGAAGAGTGGGGAGGGGGTGAGGCAGCCTTTGCTAGAAGTTGGCTGAAGAGAAATAAATGAAGAAAGCTAGTCCTGGTTCTCGAGAGGCTTAGCTGCAGAGGTAGTACATACCTCACTAAGTAACCTGTGTTTTCTAGGGTAGAGGAAAGCGAAATGGGAAGGAGCAAGGACACGTAGGTGAGTGTTCAGAGCATGAAGGACTGGCTTCCTGTTTGTTGCGTGCCTACTGCTCCTCAGTAGTTCTGCTCTGGCAACTGGACCTTCCTTTGGGACATCTGGTCACAGCCAAGATTCTAAGCAGCTCTTTGTGTCACAGAGTCACATAAGCACAGGGCCAGCACCAACAGCTGAGACCAGTGGTGTGGCCAGTATCTGAAACTCCACCTGTGAAGTGCTATCTTCTGACTGGGGTCTTTTTGAAATGGTGTCCTTCAGTTGTTCCAAGCTGAGTCTGTGTCTTCTGATGGTCACAGTTCAACCCTGTTCCAAGCCTCTCAGTCCACTATGCCACCAGTGCCTTACCCCAGGACCCAGGGATCTGTTTTGTGCCCTGCCCATGCCACTGGGGCCAGGTGACTGTGGTACTAACTCAGCAGGGGTCGTTTTGAAATGGTCTCACAGCTGTTTCATGAATGAAAGCACAGCATATCCACCCCTTGCTGCATTCTCCTTTTTCTATACTCTTTATGATACCCATGAATAGGGCTACTGTACAGACCTCTCTAGACTGTCTGTCATGAGCTGTGTCTCCTAGAGTTGGCTGACTGGAGCTGTTTTTCTCTGTCCTCTGGAGGCTAGACTCTGGATTTTCTCTCCTACAAAAATTCTGTTCTTTATTGCTATTAAAGATAGACATATTCATAGGTGATTGAATTGTTCTCATCACCATTGTCCACATTATTCCTGGAGATTCTGAAGACTATGCCTGGGGGTTGTTGACCATCTTCCTCTCCTGTTTTGCCCATTTGAATATTACCTTTGATATGGATTTAGAAATTTATCAAATTTTAGAAAATAGAATCTGTAGAATGAAGGGACAGATGGAACAAAAATTATTTAAAATTCTTGCTTATTTTTAAAGAAAAACAGTTCTAGGACTGTAGAGATGACTTGGTAGTTAAGATCACTCACTGACGCTCTTCCAGAGAACCCTAATTCAATTCCAAACACCTATATGGTGCCTCACAACCACCTGTAACTCCAGTTCCATGAGATATGACTCTGGCAAAACACCCATACACATAAAATAAAATAAAATAAAATAATAAAATAAAATATTTATTTAGAAAGTGCCCTCTTTTAAAAATGAAAAGGAAGTTGTTGAACTAAAATTAGGAAATAACTATGCCTACTTCAGGAAACACACATTAAGTTTTACTAAGGCTGAATCAAAGCACTATTAAAGAAGTGAGATGTGGGGTCTCCTAGAGAATGCCAAGGGTGTCCAGTAGCTGGGTTTACTGGCTTCAGACCAGCTAATGCCCCATGGGAGCCAAGAGGAAAATTATTACAAGCAGACTGTGGCAGTGAGGTCACTGTCCTTCCCCAGGCAATAACAGCTACAGACATGAGGCTTGTAGGGACCAAGATTTACTAAACATTTACCATGTTACAGGTACTAGGCTAATTGCTTTCTGTTTTCACTAGCTGTCTCCGTATCTGTGCCTTCTGTTTCTGAAATTCAAAAACATAAAGTAGATGCTTTCACATGTAAACAGACCATGTGTTTTAAATAACGTCAACTGAAGTATATCCTTACAATTGTCCCATTTTATTGTTGCTTGTAACCTCTTACAATACCATACTTGCTTGGTTTCAGGCCTCCACGGCGTGTGTGTGTGTGTGTGTGTGTGTGTGTGTGTGTGTGTGTGTGTGTGTGTGTGTGTGTGTGTGTTGTGTGTGTGTGTGTGTGTGTGTCCCTGTCTGTCCTGGAATGTATTCCCTGCAACTAAGAAGGAAAGCCTGTGATTTCTTTGTAAAAATTAAACTATTGCCTGTCTTATCCATTGAGACCTAATAATAGTAGAGTAAAACAAAGTTTAAAAATCTCATTCACTCTGTGAAAGATGTTGAGTCCAAGATTTTTCTCTGTGTCTGGAGATACCTAGAAATGCACAGGCCAAGGGGAGTTGGACATTGAGGGAAAGAAGCCCCTCTGACTTTGTCTAGATTGGCCTCCACGTGGGGATTTAGATACCCCCATACGAGGAAGAAAAATCCATAGGAAAAGAATGGGTATTCAAAAAGAGCAATCTATTAGTTCTGGAAAGGAGGGGAGAAAAGGGCAGTGTCTGTACACTGTTAACACAGACGGCTGGGAAGGCTTCTCAGAAACAGCTGAGGTGCCCTAGATTCCAGCAGTGGAAAGCAGCTCATACCCTTCAGTTCACAGTTCCAGGGCTAGAAAAGGATTTGCAGTTAACAGCATACTTCTCACCTACTCAGTGGCCACTGTGTATAATTGAAATATGTCTCTGTGGATTTTATCACAGAACTGGAACACAATGATTGATTATCACACTTCTTATATACTAATATGTATTTGTGTAATATAAAATGCATAATGTATTAAAATACATTTTGTTTGTTTGTTTGTTTCGAGGCAGGGTCTCTCTATGTAGCCCTGGCTGTCCTGAAACTCACTGTTTTTAATATATTGTTTTAGCATCTTTTTTTGTTGCTCTGATAAAATACCTTGAAATGGTTTGTTCTGGCTCACAGTTCAAGAGTACAGCCCATCATGGCAGGATAATCAATGAAGCAGCTGGCTATTTAGCATCCAGGAAGGGGGGCGGGGTTATGTCTCTAACACTTTAGATTTTTTTTTTACATTTAATTACTTAGTGTATTATTTTGTGTGTGTGCACACTCGTAAATGCAAGCATATGTTGTGCTGCACATTTGGAGGTAAAAGGACAAATGGTGCCAGTCACAGTGGGTGGGTCTTGCCTCCTCAATTAACACAATTAAGACGATTCCCTATAGGCGTGCTCAGAGACCTGTCTCCTAGATGATTCTATACTCTATCTAGTTGACAATTAGCACTAATCATTACATTAACTATGTTGCTGGATACACAGTACATTTTTTAAGAGAGAAAGAAAAGTTCGATTTTATTACACATTGCAAAAATGGGGACTTTCGTATAGGGTATTGATACTCCATTTGTTTGAAAGTTAGACTTAATGTTATGGTTTTGAGTGTAATATATACATCTGTAGTAATATTGAAAACTTGTTATTTAGAGAGCATTTTGTCACCTGTCATCTAAGTGAGGCCTGCTGGTTTACCCCCAGCTTTCCCTTTCCTACCCCAGTTTCTAAAGTGTCAGAGGGCAGGCAAGATGGCCAAGGTAGTAAAGGTGCATGGCACCAACGGCGATAGCTGGAGTTCAGTACCCATGCCCGGAACCTGTGTGGTGGGAGGAGAGAGCCAGCTCCTCCAGGTGCATGGCACCAAAGGCCATAGCTGGAGTTCACTACCCATGCCTGGAACCTGTGTGGTGGGAGGAGAGAACCAACAACTCCAAGTTGTCCTCCAACCTTCATCTGTGTACCATGATGTATGCTTACATGTACATATGTGTACTCACACAAAAGATAAAATATATAATGAAATATAAAATTAAATCTATACAGTTAGATTTATTCAACCTTTTGTTATTGTTAAATGATTAAGTAGGCAGGAAGAACTATGGGATCTCCATTATCTCCTAAGGACTTAATTGAGCCAGTAGTGTGTTCTGTAAAAGGTTTTTCACTAAAAAAAGAAGCACTGTATATCATAGTTGACTGGATGGACTTTCATTTAATTTTTCAACCTTGGAATTTTAATCTGTCAACAGAGATCATTGCAGTGACTTTTTCATCAAATTGGTCTTAGCAGTCATCTCTGGGCAGAATAAAGTCCATTTTCTCTATAAGCCTTGACACTGGTCCTATAATATGGTACGTAAATAGAGGGCATGTGTCAGTGTGTATGATTTTCTTGGCTTCTCCACGCACAAGAAATGCCTCTGATTTGCCTTAGGGACAGCTTTCTCCACTCTCAAAAGTTCATATACACTGTCTTCTGCTGTCTACTTGGCACTTAGACCACTGACTTAAGAAGTCTGTCTTTGTTCAATAATAGTAAATATTGTATTATTTATTCTACTTTTAAAATCACCAAACCTTTTTTTGGATACTGGTGACACACACCTTTAATCCCAACACTCCAGAGGCAGAAGCAGGCAGATCTCTGAGTTTGAGGCCAGCCTGGTCTACAGAGCAAGTTCCAGGACAGCCATGGCTCTGCAGAGAAAACCCTATCTTGAGGGGGGAAAATCACCAAACTTTTTATAAATTTTGAAAAATATTGTATATCTGTACTTTTTCCCCTAAATTTAATTGATTGTGACTACTATGAGCAATTTCAATATGTGAACTTAGCTGTCGTGGTTACTTGTCTGTCCTCTCTGTCCTGAGTCCTGGTTAATGGTTCATGTTTCATGATCCGTACATCCTAGATGCCTCCTGTTGATGCTTTTGTGCTCTACTCCCCATCCCTGATGACCAAGCATTCAAATATATGAGCTTCTGTGGACCATCCTTATTCAAACCACCACATAGGGTCTGATGGGGAAGTCCACCTCAGAGTATGCAGAGAAATGGAGCAGTATGGAAGGTAGACCCACATCCACTGCAGTGCTTGGAAGCTAAATTGTCATGTGGACATTGTTTAGGGCTGTAGAATGAAAGAGCTTTTATTGGCCAGTTTCAAAAATGATGGGCATGGAGTTTACATGTATCCCTTCTAGCTCTCACAGCAGCAGGGAGGAAGCTGCTGGAGTCCCAGGACACCCATCTCATGTGAGTAGGAGTGAGTTGTAGCCCACATTCAGGTCCTTTCACGAAAGGCCCTGCATTTCATTAGTGAGCTCATGATCTTAACAACCTCATGTGGTTCTCTGACTTTACCAAGGGAGTCTTGGGAAATCCAAGGAGGTTCTTCAGGGACGAGGACAAAAGGACTCTTATTCAAGTTGCTGCGTTGGAGACTATAAATAGATGCTCATAGCAGCTGTAAATGTAACTGCCAAAATTTGCAATTGTCCACGATACCTTCAGTAGTGATATGGATAAGTAAACTGTGGCTCATCCGATTAATAGAGTATTACATGATGCTGAAAAGAAATGAGTTTTTAAAGACAAACAGGATTATGTCATTTCCAAGAAGATGGATGGAATGGAATTATGTTCAAACAAGCAAAACTCAAAGACACATATTATTTATTTTCTGTCATGTGGAATCTAGATTTTTTTAAAAAAAGAAATCGAACTATTTGTGATGTTGCACATGAGGATGTGGGATAAACGAGGATAATGGCCAATGAATCTTATCAAGTTCATTTATGTACATGTATAAACATCATAATGAAATCCATTACTGCAGAGTGAACACACACAATGGGGAGGAAGGAAGGTTTTCATCAGCGAAAGAACACTTAAGGAAACAAGTACTCATCACTGAGTGAAAGAAGCTGAGTGGAAGGCCGTGTGCTCTTAGGGGAGATTGACAATGCCAGGAATCTGCCTGTGTGTGGTTCAGGGGACCAGAAGTCTGTACTACAGCTTGATAGCTTGATTTTGCTGTGAATATGAATTTGTTCTGAGAGTCAGTCTCTCTCTCATTTGACCAGGATGACCTCAAACTCAGAAATCACACACTTCAGGAGTGCAGAGATTAAAGGATGAAAGGTGTGCATCACCATACCTGACTAGAATGTCTTTAAAAACCAAAACTCCCAGTATTTCAAGATCTGAAATTATGTAGCATTCCACGTGTGCCAGTCCTGATATGTGTTGCCTGTTTATATGTTGTATGATATAACTTTACATGTTCAGATGTATAAATGCCCTTGTGTATTATGGGTAAGCCTGTGTACCAGGCACAGTCATAACATATATATATATAAAGAACAAAATAGACAGCCCCGTACCCCACCCCACCCCGCTCCACCCCACCCCTGGGTAAGCCTGGGTACCAGGCACAGTCGTAAGACTTATATAAAGAGCAAGATAGACAGCCCACTACCCCAACCCTCCCCACCCCACCCCATCCCCGCCAGCAAAGCACAGTAAGGATGGAGACTGTGCCTCGATCGTACAGCTGCCAGCCGTAGAGCTGCCTTCCCCATACCTTCCCTCCACCGACTGACTGATGCCTGTCCTCAGGATTCCCGATGAGTCCTCATTGAGTCACCATTGGGAAACACTTTCCTGTTCGTGCAGGAGAAGTGGATGGCTTGGATTTACCAGATGACTTGTTTCCTGAGGGCAGTTAATGAGCAGCGTGCTTATTTTGCACTCTTCCCTGAAGCCTGTCCCGGTCACCTTGTTTGTAAACAGTGATCTGTATCTCTGAGCGCATCTGTCTGCGACCCATTTGGCAGCTGGTTAAAGTCTACCAGCTTTATCTCTGGATCTTGGAGTCATATCCTTTCTGCTGTGCTGTTGCATCTCACTAGTGTATAAATGGCCTCGAGACCAGCACCTTTGCGGGGATGACGGTAGCTAAGTCTAGAGGCCTTCTGGGAAGCTCCTGTAGTTCTTCCTGCAGTCTTCCTGTGGCCAAAGCTCAGAAAGAGGCTGCAGAGTACCTGCCACTCCTTCACAGAATGCAGTAAAGAACAGCAACCTTGGAGCCTCCAGTCACTTGCCTCACCCTGGGATGTGTGAGTGCTCCAGCCCTCCCTCCATGGCGTCCATGGGTTTCTGAATATGTATTTGTCTTCATGGGCATGATTCTCCCAAGTGGAATTGGGGCTGATGAGGACAGGATATTAGAGACAGAATAGGTTCTCGTCTTTGTCGAAACTGAAAGCAAAACAAAACAACAAAATAACCCACTAAGTAGGGTGACATGCTCCACCAGTTTATATTTCATATTGGTCGATCTGCTGGGGATCACCACAGTGTTTCCAGGAGGTGTCTTGTTAAGGACGCAGCGAAGTGGCTATTGTTTGTGTGTCTGCTGGTATCTTAGCAAAAAACCCACAGAGGGGTTTATGTTTGGTGAGGATTATTTTGAGTCAAATTGGAAGGATTGGCCATTCTTTCTGGTAGAAGTGAATGTGAGCTTCCTGTGTACCATGTACCATGTCTGAATGGAGCTTGATTTAACGAGCGACTGAAGGCCACATGGAGGTTAGAAGATGGTTTTCCAGAGACAGGAGCAAACTCCTCTTGTAGTAGAGAGCTGAGGTAGACCGACAGCTTCTGCCAGTTTGTCAGGTGGAATAAAGGCCTTTAATTTTTCAAATTGACACATAAATAGTGTAGTACATAGCATGCAGTAGCTGTCCATGTATGCATGTTATATTTAAGCTTGTGTGTGTGTGTGTGTGTGTGTGTGTGTGTGTGTGTGTGTGTGTGTGTGTGTGTAATTTTACACATTACTAAATGCTAAGAAAACCCCATTCTCAGGAACTGTTTATTAGAGACTTCTTATCCTTTGTATATAATTTCAGGAAACTGGGTTTGCTTGTACTTCACCAGAGGTAGCATCTGAGTAACACCTACAAATGAGAATCTCTGTACTCCCAGCACCTTATTTCACCTTGTTATCTAGGAAGAGAATATCAGATCTTTGCTTCGCGTGCCCAGTACAATTGCTGGAGCCGTTTCCGTTATGATCCTAGTCTGACAGGATGACAGGGCCAGGGGTCCGGTGGCAGTGTCTCCGCTTCTCCAGGGGGGAAGTGGCATTTCACTTTGTTTCGTTTCACTCCTAAACATGTGCTCTCAGTGGCTCTGTCTCTACCAGAGCCTGTTCTTCTGATCGTGGCCTGTGCAAATGGGGCAAGCGGGGAGTAGTACACACGTTCAACCTGTCAGAGCCAGATCCCCGGATCATCCCCAGGAGGAACAGTCTTTCAGGGAAGGAGCACATTGGCACAAGGCTCTCCAGGCTTACCATTCTAGACATGACTGTCCCTGGGGTTGCCAGGAGTGGCTGAATGTCTGTGTGTGATGAGGATGAAGTTACAGACAGGACTCTCTGAAATCCAATACATAGAGAGCATTGTAGAGTTTGCCGTTCAAAAAACCAAACCTTTTCCATTAGCTCATTGCTTACCAGGGCCTGAGCTTGATGGAAACCCAATCCTTTTCTAGGTTTCTAAGCCCAGAGGTGCTGCTCAGTTGTTGGTTCCTTGCTAAATGTAATTAATAAGGATCCATGTGAAAAATGAGCAGTAGCAGAATTCTAAGTACGGCCCTGTGGAAAAGAGAAGTTGCCTTTAAATAGTGGAAGTCCGTTTTCCTTAGCTGCAAGCTCTCTGGAAGCCTGTGCACAGGTATAGAGGCTGGCTTTGCATCTCTCACAGCATGATCTTCCCTCTTATGGGCAGCTTTGCCATCTAGAGGCTCAAACCAGATAAATTCTGCTTTGTTTAATAAGGAAGCACTATAAAGTAAGAAGTACATTTCAAATGGTGCCATTAATATTTGGATTAGTTGGAAAATAGAGTCATAGTTCAGTTGGCTGTTAAGAGGATTTTCTTCATGGGGGAAACTAGCGGCTGACTGTGTGTGTGTTGCACTGAGGATCAAACTCAGCTCCCCATACATTGTGATCAGGTGTTGTATCAATGAGCTAAAACCTTATCCACATTTTGATACAGAGTCTCTTAGACTGGGCTTGAACTAATAACTACTGTAGACCTTGAACTTATGAACCTCAGCCTCAGCCTGAGTTCTGGTATCACGGTTACCTACTCCCACACCTAGCTAAGGCTGGCTTTTCTTAAAAACAAACAAACAACAACAACAACAAAAAAAAACAACTATCTTCAGAGTGCTGTGAAATACGTCAGAAATCAGTTTTTGTTCTCAGCTAATTTCATAGTATTCTTCTACCTGGATTACACCATCCTAATATAAAGGTAAGAGTGCAAAAAATTTGGTTTATACCTGACAAATTTCCCCACGGCATGTCTTTCCACAGACTGTGGAGAACATATATATGTTCCTTTACATATGGAGTTGCATGTCTCATGCATATGTCTCTTTTTTTCTGTTTCCAGGCCTTCTGCCTTATCTAGTAGCCCGACATATCCAGACCTGCCCTTCATTAGAATCTCCCCACACCGTAACCCAACTGCGGCTTCGGAGTCCCCCTTCAGCCCCCCACACCCCTACATCAACCCATATATGGACTACATCCGCTCCTTGCACAGCAGCCCATCCCTCTCTATGATCTCAGCTGCCCGAGGGCTGAGCCCTACAGATGGTAAGTCTCCGACAATTCTTCCACAGATCACCCGACACCCTTGCATTTTACCTGTGGCACTGTATAAAGCCGATCTAGTATGTGGTAAGGTTTTCCACATGACAGGCACTGGGACAAAGTTCAAGATTGAATTCCAGCTTACAACACTGCTTCCATGGGTGGCAGTGTTCGTATTTTATGTAAGGATAGCAGTTTACAGAGAAATTAAGTAACTTGGGACTCAAAGCAAAGTCTGACTGACTCCCCTCCTTGTTGTTATGCCCTTCTCTTCTGCACTCCACGCATTATTAGACAAACCCTGCAGGTATCCCATGCTTGTGTGAGTTCCCTGAGTGCTTTGCCCATCTTCTACTGAATGTTGTGTTCTATATGTTGGAAAGACACGTTTATATAGATGTGTCCCTGAGAGCAGAGCTTTACAAACTCTGCTGTGCATGTGCATCGTCTGGGGATCCTGATCACGGGGGCTGGAGCAATGTGGAGAGGGAGACCTGAGTCTTTGTGCTTATAAAAGCTTCTAAGTGATGTTATTGCTGTTGGTCCATCGTGGGCCACATTGAAAGTATCAAGAGCTGGGGACGGGGCGCCACATTATGTGTGCCTTCAGCCTTTGAGCATGCCGATTAAAACTGAACAATGGACAAAGAGAAAGAGTTAGACTTTATTCCTGTAATTCCTGATAATGCTCATTTTAGGCTTAAAATGTAGGTTTCATTCTTTGGTAATAATTTTTCACACAGGTTCGTGAAATTCGAGCTGGTTATTCATACCCTCCTGTCAAGTTATAACCCATTCCTTAAGTCTTGGGGAGGGCCAGGAATAGTCACTATATCTTCCCTGTATATATGAACCTTTGCCTATATCAACACAGAGTTGCATAAGCCTTGCTAATTGCTGATGGGGGCTATGCATGCTTCCCTGCAGAAGATAAGCCACTGCTGGTGGTTGCAGAGTAAAGAATTACCATGCAGCTCATTTCACCGAACTGTTTGCTGTGATTCCCTTGCCTCTCATTCTAACATGGGAACTACATTCTGAGGCCGTTTGTGCACAGTGGCACCATGCAGGAAGTTTCTCAGGAATCATCCATTCTCGTGTATTTCTAGGAATAGCCATCTTCTAGAAATAGTTACCACCCCATGTTTCTTCCTTTTAAGAATTCAGTGTAGTAAATATTTTTGTAGGGTACCCAAGGGATATATTTTCTCATTTGAGCAATATTTACATTTTAAAAACCTGCCACAAGTAAAACATGATTAATGTTTTTGCTTGGAATTTGATTTTGTGATAAAGGAATGGAAGGTGGTAGAAATAACCATAAGGAGAACAGATGAAGAGAGTGGGGGAGAAGCTCAAGGTGCAGTTGGCTTGTAGAAATTTGATTGGCTGAGGACATGGTACTTGTGGTTATTTTATGGAAATCATGCTCATTGTCTGCATTTAATGAGTGCGAATAAAATATCTGTTGATTGATTGGTGAGTCTGTCTTCCCTTTCCTGCCTCTTAATACTCCAATTAATAACTCTCCTATTGGTATGAAGAGGCAAGAGGAATTCATTGGGGCTTACAGTTCCATAGGGATAGAGTCTATGAACATCATGGCGGCAGGCAGGCATGATAATGGAGCAGTAGCTGAGAGCTTCTTTATCTGCAAGTAGGAGGCAGAGAAAGAGTCAGTTAGCGATGGTGTGAACTTTTGAAACCTCAAAGCCTACCCCCAATGACACATGTCCTCTAAGAAGGCCATACCTCTTAATCCTTCCCAAGCAGTTCCACTAACTGGTGACCAGGTATTCAAACATGTATGCTTTGGGGGGTCATTCTCACTCAAACTACCACAATACATAACCAAATAATTTCATTAATATTTTCCTTTTGTAGTCTAATACTCTAAAGATACCCATTTTTGGTATTTATCATGCATAAAAAGTATTGTATATGGATACAAATCTACAACACCTATTGCCAGGATTTTTCTGCCTGTAGCTAGTCATTGTAAACCTTAAACCTTCACGTCTCAAATGCTATACCCTAAGCACTTTAAAACACTACTTTACTTTTGGCTCCCAGATACCTCATTTCTGGAAATCTAGAGGCCACCCTCAGAACTGCTACAATATCTTGCTGCTTTTGCAAGTAAATTGGCAGATGGAAACCAATTATTATCCTACTCATGTAAGGCTGACTCTTGCCAGTAAATTGTTCCAGATTGATAGGTACATTTTCTTTTTGATTTTCGGGGGGGGGGGGGAGCTTTTAAATTCTGGAACATGAAATTGCAGCTTATCATTCAGTTGTATGTCATTAATGCTGTGCTGCCCTTTTTTCTGTCTTGTAAACTCTGACTTCTCATGTTCATGAGTGTTAACTCAGACACTCCTGGCAGGAGCCTAGGGAAGTATTTTAAGTATGTCTGGGAAGACATCACAGGTGTCGGAGTTGTCTACTGTTGTAAGAAGTATGAACGTATAGTAATTTTCTATAGACAACTATTTTCTTTGCAGAGGGAAGGAGTCAATCATGACCATCTACATACAGCCACCATTCTGGTACCAGCAATGGGACAAGTTTGTGTATTTTGAACATCCCAGAAATTACATTGTCTAGTTAACATCATTACTTTCTTGGCATAAACATGTCTGCTCTGTGATCCTCAAATGACAAAAATTGCATGAATGACATATTTCTCGGAATGTGTCCCGTCTTAAAAGATACATGACTATATATATAGATATCTATATATATCATTTTGAACTCATGTTCGTTTCTTTAAATAAAGAACAAAACTTTTTCTTCTTTTTTTTTTTTTTTTGGTTTTTCGAGACAGGGTTTCTCTGTGTAGCTTTGCACCTTTCCTGGAACTTGCTTTGTAGACCAGGCTGGCCTCGAACTCACAGAGATCCGCCTGTCTCTGCCTCCCAAGTTCTGGGATTAAACGTGTATGCCACCACTGCCCGGCAGAACAAAACTTTTATAATATATTTTACTATTTTTTTAATTTCTCTGTTTTTGCTTTCAAATAAAGGCATACACCAGTGAATGCATCTTAGAATAGCTTTATTACATGGAGCCATAAAAGAGTTGTGTTTGGAGGATAAATGGCAAGTGAACTTGGGATGCTTCAAAAAAAAAAGGGTGGCTCTCTGACATTCTTGTGACTGTCACATCCTGTTTCCTCTTGCAGCGCCCCATGCTGGAGTCAGTCCTGCAGAATACTATCACCAGATGGCCCTGCTCGCAGGCCAGCGTAGCCCCTATGCAGACATCCTCCCCTCGGCTGCCACCGCCGCCGGCGCAGGGGCCATCCACATGGAGTACATTCATGCCATGGACAGTAAGTGACAAGGCTGGCTGATGGAGTCCTGGGAGAGTACCAAATGCCAGCTAGGTAATGGAGAGAAGGCTGCAAAGGTTAGGTGATGGGTTACATTTTCAGTTCCACAGATGGGGCCAGCCTGAGATGACCTGTTGCTTCCTGGTGAACCAAGATATGCATGGAATTGCTGTTTAGTAGCTATACCAGAAATATAACTGCTCAGCAGATTACCCTGCTCTGTTTCTTGTGATATGAAAATAAAGGAACAGATTTGATACCTGGATAGACTTTGCATGCCCACTCTATGGTATCATGGATTTTATCCTTTAGAAATTAGGCATTTAAAAAAAAAATCAAGAAACCCTAAGATATGATTTATTTCCACTCACATATCATTATATTTAAAAACTGCGTTTCATGAAGACCCTTTGCAGCTGCTAAGAACATGGAAGGTTCATTTACACAAAGGGGGAAAAAAAGAAACCCAGAAACATTTCCAAATTCTAGTACATGGCAGTGAAGGAAACTAGGATCATGTGATGTGTGTGTCACTTGAGGGGTGCCCAGAGGCACATTAGGATTCCTTTGGTTCACAATGGGCCTATAATGGCTTTTTAGAGCACCTCGGAGCTCTCATCTCTGACAAGGACCTGCTCAGTGGATGTCCTTTTGCAGGGTCTTGAAGAGTGAAGCTAAAGCCCCCCCCCCCACAGGGAAGCCTGGTTTTTCTATCAGTGGTGCTTAACCCATGTGTTTCCAGCTAGAACCTATCTGGAGTCATCCTTGTCGGGGGTGCTTTTGTGACCCTAAGCTTCAGAGTTAGGAAAGAGGATAGTTGGTCCACACAGGGATAAAAATTGACAGTCTGAGTCTACTCATCACCTAGGACCACGTTGGTGTACCCCAAAGGAGTATGGCCTGGTGCTGGCCTCTATCACACAGCTTGTTACCACACACAAAGTAAAAGAACTGTGTTGCACCCTCTGTGGGGTTTTGTTGTTAGGCTCAGTGGCATAAAGAGCTTAACTTTCAGATTCATCATAACCACATTTCAATTAGTGATTGTTGGCGGGGCGGGGGGAGCAGTTCACTGTTATTATGCAAATTAGTTATTTGAAAATCTGCAAATAAAGAATTAAAATAAGACAGACTCCTTGGAAGGTCAGCCTGCATTACTTTCCCTGTTTGATAAGAATATGTTTAGTCAGGCAGCGGTGGGTTTTTTTTATATAAATAAAGGATGAAGCTACCCTTTTACTTTGTAAAAACTAATTAAAGGAATTTTAATTTGCCAGAGTATATGGTAAATTGACTGTCATTAAGTAGGAATTTAGATGTCCTATCATTCATCACATGAAAAGAAAGCTCCTCTTTCTTTGTCAGAAATTTTTATTAGAATGGAGAAACAAAAACAATTAACAGAAACTAGGTTGGCACTCCCTGTGCCGGAGCCGTAAGAAACCAGCCTCTGTGCCTGGGCTTATAGCTCAGTGATAGCTTTTTCACCTAGCACGTATAAGGCTTTGGGTCCAGTTCCTACCTCTGCGATATATAAATAGGGCTCTGGTTGCAGTGGCAAAGCACATGGTATGACTCATGAGGGGTGACTTTTCGACATGGAAGCTAGAATATTTAGTGTAACACATTAGACTAATCAGGTGTGTTCATAGCTCTAATAGTTGAAGGAACCTTGAGCCTGTAATTCCTGTAAGGAGCATCCTAGGGATGAGCAGAGGGCAAGAACCACTGAAGTCCATGCTATCCATATGAACAGAAAGGGACTTAAACCAGTGCTGTTCTCAGAGAGGAGAACAGTGAGGACATTTTATAGCCAGGCCTTTTGTGACCTGAAGAGTTTGATGGAAAGGTTTTGCCAGGCCTCTGGACCCTGACTTTGAACGATGTATGGTAGATACAAGGCTTTTTATGTTTCATGGTATCAGATCACGTTATCTCTTGTATCACTGCTAGTCAGTGAGGGCTCCATTTAGAAAGCTGGGGTCAGTCCCGAGCATCCCCACCAAAAACAGAATGTGGCAGGGATGAAGAATGTCTAGCTTATCTTCTTCCTTCTAACTCTCGAGTCCTAAGGAAAATAGTTTTTGTGAAAGGTTATGTGAAGAGTGACAATAAATCTGGTCTGTCATTCAAATTGTCTAGAAAAGACAGGTATTTCTCCATTAAAACCTTATATGATGAAATTAGCGTATTGCAGTGAGTAAATGTAAAATAGTTACATTCAAGACAGAGGGCATAATAGAAATGAGATGTTCCTTAGATACTAGAAGCATATACAGAGCTGGGTTTACTATTCTGTGCTCAGAAGCCCTAAGTCAGCTGGTAATGAAGCTGTTCTAAATGACTGAACCTATTTTCAATGTGTCTCGAAAGAACTAAGAAGGCACCATGCTTGTCATTCAGAGTGTTGGAACAGCGTTACATATGGATGTTGCTACCACTTTGTGTCTGGTGGTGAGATTTAACTGTAAAGCCTTTCATAGTCATCTATTCTGTTTCATTAAATTACCTCAGAGCATGGTGGATTGTTGTCTTGTATGTGGCCTATCTCTCAGGTCTCTTGTGGTGATACAAACTTTTAGTTTAGCAAGGGGGATTGTCAGTTCAAGGCTGGTGGGAACCCCCCCAACATATATTGCACGCACGCACGCATTGTGAGGGCGGGGTGGGGGGCAGGGAGACAGGGACTATTCCATCTGTGTTGAAGAAAATATTCCCATTGAATTTTCTGGAGGTCAATTGACTTGTCATTTTTTCTTTAAAGATTTATCTACTACCTTAATTTTCTGAGTAAGGCCAGATTGCCACGCCCATGCTGTGAAACATAAAATCTTTTTGTATTTAAAATTATTAGTCATTGATTTGCTTCTCACCTGGCAGGATTACCTTCTCGCTCTCTCATTAAGCTTTAGTTTTATGACTCTAACTTGTAAATTGATCTTCCAAAAGCAAACATGGACCAGTGCGTGGCATTCTCTGCTGCTATATGGCCTAAGACTTGGATCTTGAGAGCTAACAAATTTGAACGCAAATCATGTTTAATTGTAACCCCTCAGTTAGAAACCACTGTATTAAGTGGGCACGTGTTTAAATTGAGTTACTGACCTCTAGATTAAGGTCATCAGAGGGCTTTTCTTGAAGTCTAAAATCTGTTAGTTCTTTAATGGGGAAAAGTCCATTTCAATATCCTTAGGGATATCAAGCTTTGTTAAATGCATGCACAGTTTATGCCTCCCACCTTGGAAAGCACCATCATCAACAACATGGAATATATATGCTGAGATGAGAAGGCTTTTAGGGTAGGAACCCTCCATTTTCACACCCCTGAGTCCAAGGCTCTATATGGTGGGACTGCACTGTGCACTCGAGGGGTTTGATAGTATTCTGGCCTCTTCCTGCTAGATGTCCATAGTGCCCTGAACTATGACAACCAGATGTTGTCAAATGCTTTATGGAGTACAAAACCATCCCAGTTTGGTACCACTGGTTAGGGCAATTCTTTGTACACTGTTTTAGTGGTGCTGTACGTTTGCCGGGGAACGTTTAGCTGCTGGAGCCACAGAGAAAGGCAGGCATAACTACACCAACTTCTTTATTTTAGCATGCTTTAATTCAGTTTTTGTCATTCAACTCATTGCCTTAAAATGGTGTGTGTTAGAGTGGAGAGGGCATTGTGTTGCAACTGTGGGAACCTCTGTCTTTGTCGCTTGTGGTGAATTAATGATGGGAGTATCTAAGCAGCTGTCAGATTCATAAATCATTAGAAATGAGAAGGATAACACATAAAAGTCTCTCCCTTTTGTTGAGCAATTTATCATTTTGCCTGCACATTAATAAACAGCTCTCCTCTGAGGTAAACCCCTGGAAGATAAATATTTTGCTCTAATTTCCTCAATTGTAGCCAGTAGATCCCAAGGGGGAGGGGAGATACTTGTCACCCCAAGTTGCCAGCTTCTGTCCCTCTCCTTTTGCACTGAGAAGTGGTAGTCAATAGCGTATAGATTCTGGCTGTAGGTAATCAAGTTCTGTTTTGTTTTTGTAACAGGCACCAGGTTTCCTAGCCCCAGGCTGTCAGCTAGGCCCAGCCGAAAGCGCACACTGTCCATATCGCCGCTGTCAGATCATAGCTTCGACCTTCAGACCATGATAAGAACATCTCCTAACTCCTTGGTCACAATTCTCAATAATTCCCGTAGCAGCTCTTCAGCAAGTGGTTCCTATGGGCACTTATCGGCAAGTGCAATCAGGTATGTATTTTCCTGAGTCCATTATGTGTCTTTATAATAAAATGTCAGTGCTCAAATGAGCCAGTAACCCATTTGCAGCGCCCGTGGTTTGAGAGAAGGAAAGAGCCACCAGGCTGCTGCATCCATACCAGGATTCAGGTTAAATACGACAACAATGGGCCAAAATTAATAGGTTTGTATGCATCAGTCATTAGTTCTTATATGGCAGTTAATTCAGTTATGATGCAATCTACTTCTTAGAGACAGAAAATTTCAGATCTTTTTATCCAGGTCTTCTGTTGCAAAGAGTTCTGCGGAATAAAACCCAGCCTGTGTCCAAAAGAGGAACAAAAACAGACAGACTTACAACTTTCAATGGAAGAGGGGGCAGTGAGAATGAAAGAATTCAAAGCAATGCTTTTAGTTCAGCGGAAAACAAATGCGGATGATTTGGGGGGCACGTGCTGGGCCAATCACTAGTGAGCTAACAAGAATTCATTATACTTTTCCAGCTTACTTGTAAAGATAAAAACTTAGACCATCATTTCTGTACAGTGAAGTAACTTTAACACGCCCTTGCATGAATGTAAGAATTGTAAAAATGGTTATTATAAAAAATACTTCTTATGGCTAATGATCAAATTTGGACTGTTATCACTGAATACAAAAAGAACACAGAAAAACCATGTTAAGCCGGGCGGTGGTGGCGCACGCCTTTAATCCCAGCACTCGGGAGGCAGAGCCAGGCGGATCTCTGTGAGTTCGAGGCCAGCCTGGGCTACCAAGTGAGTCCCAGGAAAGGCGCAAAGCTACACAGAGAAACCCTGTCTCGAAAAACCAAAAAAAAAAAAAAAAAACCATGTTAAGAATTGTGAGGTATCCACACTACTCCTGTCAGCCAACCACTTTGTTTGAACTGTGCTAATTATAAATAATACAGGCAGAATTAAACAGTCTTCTAATGGTTAGTTAAATAATCCTGGTTATGATCCTTAGCTCTCCTTTCCACTGCAATTTTCACCCTGGTCTAAGCATTCACTTACCAGTAATCTTTGAATTATAGTTTTGCACACTGTGGGTGATTCCTCGCTTTGAGAGGGCAGACTAGTGAGGCTGGCATGATGACAGGGTACTTGGGAGGTGAAGACAGGCATCAGGAATTCAAGGCCAGCTTCTGATATAAGTGACTTGACCAATGTGGGCTATTTGACATCCTGTCAAAACAAACAAACAAAACCCCCAAGAAAACACAATAAATAAATGGAACATAAAACCTAATGACTGTTTTCATGAACCTTGCTCTTAATAAGAAAGAATGTACTTTAGTTTTTATGAATGGGCAAGAACTCTAGTTATTAGTTGAGCTTTTCATGGTGACTTTACATGTTTAGGAAACTTCAACAGTTCAGAAAAAATACACGTAAACAATAGTGCTGTCTCCATATTTATTAAGAATAACTGATACCATTGTTCCACTAGAACATTTTCCAGTGCAGTTTTGATTCTTTTCTAGTTCAATTATCAGCAATTCTCATTGACAGGCAAATTAGCATTATTATTATTATTATTAATTTTTTTTTTTTTTTTTTTTTTTTTGGTTTTTTCGAGACAGGGTTTCTCTGTGTAGCTTTGCGCCTTTCCTGGAACTCACTTGGTAGCCCAGGCTGGCCTCGAACTCACAGAGATCCGCCTGGCTCTGCCTCCCGAGTGCTGGGATTAAAGGCGTGCGCCACCACCGCCCGGCAAATTAGCATTATTATTATAAATCATGATTCTCATTTTCTGCTGTTCTTTTTTACATGGCCAATGAAAAGTGGGAAGAGGATGAAACAAACACCTGCTTCTGTGACTGTAGTCAGGACATAGTGTGGGGTCTAGGGTGTCTCAAGGTCAGCCAATGTAATCAATAGATAGAGTGGGGTCTGGGGTAGCTTAGGGTCAGCCAATGTTATCAGTAGATAGAGTGGGGTCTGCAGTGTCTCAGGGTCAGCCAATGTTATCAATAGATAGAGTGGAGTCTGCAGTGTCTCAGGGTCAGCCAGTGTGGTCACAGGTGTAGGCTTCTAGCATCTGTCTGTAGTCAAATCCCAGCTTTGGCCCTAATCTGCATATTTAACAGATGTAGGTAAAACATCCAGTGGGTTGTTTTTTCTTTCTTTTGTTCTTTTTTTTTTCTGAGACAGTGTTTCTCTCTGTACTTTTGGTGCCTGTCCTTTATCTCGCTCTGTAGATCAGGCTGGCCTCGAACTTACAGAGATCTTCCTGGCTCTGCCTCCCAAGTGCTGGGATTAAAGGCATGTGCCATCACTGCCGGCTATAGTGGGTTGTTTTATTAAAGGTGATATGGATCCACAGGGGGACAGAAATTCTTCCCCACTGAGTAAAATTAAAAAAGAAATGACCCTGAATGGTACTTCTAAATGACACCATTGGTGATGTTTCAGCTTGTTAATCTCCAACCCAAGGCAGGTTGGTCTTCTCCTGGCTTGTGTTCTTAGGTCATCTGCTACCATAAATTATATCTGAATTAGCTGATATTTTGTAGTTGTGTGACTTGACTAAAACTTCCACATAGAAATGTAGCATACAAATGGTATTCACACGGATCACTTTGTCGCTTTTGTGGGAAGGTGGCGTGCTGGACATTGAACTCAGGACCTTGGGTGTGCTAGGCAGGTGCTCTACCACGGAGCTACATCTCTAGCCCCAGAATTACTTGGTGAACAATTCTTTTTTCTTCTCTCAATTATCCCCACTTGCTTGCTTTATTCTTTACAGTGTCTTAGGATGCAGCTTAGAATATGCACATAAATGTCCACAGTAATGTCATTTATTCTTACTTAGCATCTTCGTGACATCTTACAATTGCTCAGAGAAGCAGGTACCCCACTTCAGAGACGGTTGGTATTCCAACTTGAAATAATCATTTCATTAAAAGTGGAAGAAGAGATTCACTTTAAAGACCAGTGAGGTCTCAAAAGATCCTGTGAAAGTCACATGACTGAAGTCCATCACATATTCGTTTTCTTTCTTGCCTTTGAGTATTTTCATGTTCTCCTCTCAGGGGGTATCTTAGTCTTTGATATGCATCCATGGTATGTTAAGATAATACGTCCCTTTCTTTCCATAGAAGGTAATCCAGTATGTGATGAGCTGCCATGTACTGTTAGAATGCAGTAATTATACTAATGGACAGTATCATCTCCAGTAGCCAGAGATACTTTGGTGCATTGTTTTCCCTAAATAAACAAACCAACTCAGCAATAATCAATGAGTAATAGGACCACAGAATGGCAGGGAAAGGAAAGAAGCATGTGGACACCCTGAGGCCAGGTACCTTTCTTAAGAGTGAACAGTACAAGAGAAACTGAGCAGGAAGTACATTTGCTCTCTGTGTTGAACCAGATAAGAGGGTAGGCACACGGAAGGAGGAAGCTGGTTAGTACCACCAGCATTCCAGCCGCCTGCTTATGCCTTTACCCCCAAACACACCTGACTGTCACACTGGGACCTACTTCACTGTTTATGTGGTCAGTGCAAAGGGTAATTGTGCCATTGTAAGTTTGTAAGGCTACAGTTACATAATAAAGCAGTCACTTGGATTTCTGTTGCTATCCATTTTCCTGGAGTAGAAAGAGAATCAGAACTCTATCACATCCCTGCCTCACCTTTGTCCCCTCCCATTGACACGGCACCACTCATAGTTATTGAATGAATAAATTAAGGAGTCCTCCCCTCCATGAACCATTAGAATACCCTTCATCCTGTTTTATTGAATAATTATGGTTTTTCAGAAGTTAAGATCTATTTGGATGTTATTCTACACCCCCACAGATTGATACATCATATATAGTAGAGAAAAAGAAGATGATTCAAAATAAAAGGGTTAAAACAGCAAATGTCTGTCCTGTTAGTGTATTGTTTTTGTATTTTTAAAATAGTTACTTAGTAATTCAGACTCCTTTAAAATATCATATAAAACAAATATACTTAAAGCAAAAGCATGTTGGCATATTAAACCATAGTACTTGGGTCTGTCAGACTAGGTATGTATCCCAAGTCTTTTTTTTTTTATCTTATAGCTGCTGTATGAACTCAAAAAATTTCACACATAAAGTATTTCATTTAAAGAAGTTGTAAGTACTTTATCATTTGAAGGTTTCCACTGAAGACCACAGCATCAAACAGCCTGTGGTCCTCAAGCCACAGTTAAACATAACATTGTAAATAGCTCATTATTCATATTAGATTTAAAGGTTTGTTTAGCTAATACCTCTGCCCCCACATATTAAGCCATCATAGGAAGAGAAGACATTTCAAGTGATCCTTCTTTTGCCAAATGTAAATGGAATGGAGAAATGATTAGGAAACGCATTCCCAGTACACCAGGCTTAGTTTTTTCACTATCAGTTTAGTGCTCAAATGAAGATGGTTTCCTCTCTTTAGTGGTTTAAGATCTGGCATGGTTAGGAAAATCATGTCAATGAAAATGTTATTTCTTCTTCTACCTCACAAATCGCCCACTTGAATGCCAAGATCTCCAACTTCACAGTCATTGCAGGTTTTTCTATTGTCTGTACAGACAAGCTCAGCCTGGCGACTCTTGTGCCCTCTGCCCTCTCTTGTACACCATCATTCTTCCCTGGTGGAAGAACCCTGTGGAATGAGGATGCATTTGCCAGGTCCATCAATGCTGCCTGACGGGAGGTAGGAACCAGTGCGGTTCCCCAGCTCTCTGGCTCTCTACTGCTGATGAGAGCAAATGTCTTGCTTACACTGGAGAAGTGCGTGCGCGCGCACACACACACACACACACACGGATTAAAAAATATGGTAAATAGATGCCTATAATTCCAGTATATTTTAGAATCTTTGATCCCATCCTCTAAAAATTATGAAGTGTCCATTTTTCCTCCTTAGTAAAGTTGTTAATAGTATCTTTTTAAAAGATAATCTTTTTGAATTATTCATTCTCTAAACACTTGAATGAGTTTAACTACTGGCTAGATGTGTAGGCTGCAGAATGAGTGAGTGAGATCCTCAGCTTCGTGGAACTTACAGGAAGAAAAGCCTCCAAACAGAGATGAACAAAAGAGCAGATGGTTGAATGAACTTGCTTGGATGCTGGTCATTACTGTAGAGAAAGTAGCCCAGGTGCCAGGAAGCTAAGATCTGTAAGATAATGGGAGTGACCACAGGAGGAGCTTTCTGACTGCCTAAGAAGAAAGTTGAGCATATAGACCCCAAGATGGGAGGAGCAGGGCATCTGGAGAGCTGGCACTGGACCAGAGAACTAGAAGACAGTTAGATATGGGCAATTGGGGCACAAGTTTGGGGACATAGAGCTAGATTATACAATGTCTGTGACCAATGTCATAAGAACAATGGGACTCTTGGGACACTCTGAGAGGTTGCTTAACTCTCTGGCTGCGGAGACATGCTCAGAGGGGTCGGTGGACGGTCAAAGGAGAATAACCACCACGTATCAGACTGGTGGCTCCTTCCATCTTCCTCCTGTTCACCAGGTTGTGTTTCCTTTTAGAAATCTTCCAGTGGCCAAAGCTTAGCTGAAACAATATTGGGAAATACCACTCACATTGGAGAAGTAATAATAGCTGACGCTGCTCATATGAACGTGGGCTTTCTCACCATGTGTATGTGCTCATTTACTGCTTTGAAGGTTATCAGCAGCTCCCACTGTGGAGCATGGCGCTGCTGTTCCTGTTCATGGCTGCTTGGCTGCAAGTACCTTCTTAGTTTTCCACAGCACCTTCACAACAGAAAGCCTAATGCACATTCTCCAAGGCTACTCAGAGTATACATACCAGAACATAAAAGTTAGGACACATTCATTTTGAGTGTGCGGGTCTGTACCTCCCTGTGCTTTCCTGCTGAGGCTTAGCTGGATTTTCCAATAAATGTGCCTGGAGAATTTTTATGGATGGCAGTAGAAGTTTTTATTTTGTTTACTCTCAAGTATAAACACATGGGTGCGTACGTATACCTATATGTGTACACATAGAATGAATAGAAGCTGTGAGACCATTCTCTGCAAAACTGGGAAGAATTGTTCTTTGAATAGCAGCTGTTGTATAGTAAATTTCAGAGCTATGACAAGAAGTGAATGACCTTCTTAGCACAGAACCCACAGCATGACTAGGAAGTTGGGTGTGATTAGACTGCAGTTTTGCCTCGTGTTACCTCAGTGCTACCTCACTTAACATACAAGATGGGTTCATGAGCAAAAGATTTTGGAGAGGCAGAAGCCAGAAAGCAAGCACAGCAGCCCCTGGTTTCTTCTGCCTTTAGAGATCTGGACTTATTCCTCCATCCTAATTTATAGGAGTACTCTGTAATATGATCAAATGAGTTTCTTTTCACAAAGTTTTAACCTGAGCTGAGTGTGGTGGAGCACATCTTTTAATCCTAGCACTCTGAGTTGTCCAGCCTGATCTACATAAAGAACTTCAGGCCAGCCAGGACCTACATAGTGAAACCCTGTCTCAAAATAAACAGACCCACTTCAAATCTGAAAGTTAATTGCCATGGCAATTTAGAAAATATATGTCTATTGGGAGTCACTAAGAAGAGTACAGCTTACATTTAAAGCAAGGCATTTCCTTGGAATCTAGAGGAGTCACCTATTGTTTACACAGCCCACTGGACTTCAGAGCTGTGCCTGTCTGGCCTGCTCTGTCTTTTACCATCCGCTGCAGAGCTGTTAGGTAACTTAGTTCTCTCATTAGACACTTGCCTGAGCATCTCTGTTCAGCCCACTCCAGATCATTGAGGGATTTCAGAGATGAACTCAGAAGCCTAAGAGGCTCTCTGCTGCTTCAGTGTAGATCAAAGCTGGGGAGGACTTAGCTGCCTAACTACCCATAAACCCCAGGTTTGTTGTGGTTTGACACAAGGAAGAAAAAAAAATTAACACCTCCGGCTACGGGAAATTCTGTGGTTACTATTAAAAAAAAAAAAAAAACAGTTATCTTTAGGGAAAATACTGCTTTTTAAAAGTTAACACACAAATAAGTTTCAATATAATACTTTGTGTGACTGTAATGGATTCCAGCTTTTACCTTTGCATGTCTGGTGGCTGGGTAATGTGGCCTCTTGTTTTCATTTTTAATGTAAAAATGATCCGCTCTTCCAGTGTAAAGGACTGCATCAATCCAAACCATGTTGCTTTATTGATAGCACAATTATTATGGAATCTAGCATCACTCTTCTTACCTCCCACCATACATGAAATTCCTGAAAAATTGAAAGACACATTATAGGATCTTCTTGTAAGCTCTTTCAGTGGGGTTTTCAATGTGATTTGAATACAGTGACTTTGAAATGCCTGGTGTATATGGTGTCTGCTTGGAGTTTTCAGAGGAAGACTTTTTCTTAATATGGCTTTGTTTAAGTTATGGTATCCTGAGGGTGCTAGGCAGAATAATGGCCCCCAAAGATACTCACATCCTAATACCCTGAAACCTGTGAATAAGTTACCTTATATGTAGATGTGGTCAAGCTGCAGATCTTGATTTCATTTTGAATTATCTGTGTCATGAATTTAATAACCAGGGCCCTGTGAGTGAAGAGTTAGAGTCAGTCAGAAGAGAGACTACAGCAGGATGGTGACGAGCCAAGACTTTGAGCAGCCTCTAAAAGCAGTGGAAGGGGTAGGAGCCCAGAGCTTTATGCTTTACTTTAGAGGGAAAGGGATCAGGGTAGGGAACACAGCAAGTGCCAGCATACAGGGTGGCCACCTCTGTACCCAGAGGCCAGAACTTCATAGAGCAGCACTCCGCTTTCTATGGCCCTGCCTCTTAGACTTGATCATAGGCGTGGGCTCCCAGGCTCCCTCTCAAGAGCTCAGAAGGCTCTCTGCACACCTTTCTCACCATGAGAGTACACATAGAGGCATCATTTGATAGATAGTATGTGTGGCCTCTTCTGGATGTAGCTGCCATGCCCAGTCTTTCTTGGCCCATTTTCTGCTTTTTCCTTAAGAACTCAACCTGAGAACTCCATAGACAGTGTTCTGAGCAACACTGACTGTGAAATCTGCAAATACAGATATTGTGACAGAGCCTAGAAAGTTGTGCTTTTTTTCATTAGATTCTAAACTGGTTTGTGATCTGGAGCTGAGCAGTCCTACTGCAGCCCTCCCTAGGCACGGTGTTAATGGCAGCCGGGCCGGCCTGGCCACTCCTGACTTATCAAAGGCATCTTGGTGGTTTGCAGTACCCAGATCTTGGCACCCAGAGAAGAGATCATCTGTTCTGGCTTATAATAAACCACAAAGGCTGAGAAATCATCCATCTGTCTGTCAACCCTGCTGCCTAGTAGTTCCAGTAAATTTTAGAGCATATTTATTTCAGCTACCTGGTTTCACTAGTGAAAAGTAAGCTCCAGTGAGAGCTATAAAGGTGTGCTGAAAATCTCAAACTCCTAGGTACCCATGGGCAAGGAAGACGGTGGTGCTAAGGAACGTCTATAGAAATACTGAGCCTTTATTCATCTTCACTGACACTTTTTAAAATATACCTATCTTGTTCAGCATTCTGCATACAGTAAATTCTATTGAATTGCATGTATATAAAAAGCAAGGTCCTTTTCTGCTTTGTGAGGTATTATTCTTTAGTCATCTTGACTCCTAATCAGGTACTCCATTTTTAAGCCCAGAATCTGATGTCATCTACAGTTTGAAGTGTCAGTGGCCTCTTCCTGAGTTTCCTTCCTTAGGCCTGCTGGATAGTTCAGGCCCCTGAGAAACTAAAAAATGTGTATAAAGGTTAATGCAGAGACTGTTGACGTTTTAATTATACCTGAAGTGGGGGTCTTTGGGTTCTGTTTCTTTAATGAGTAGAATAAGGTAGTTACACTTAGTAATACCCATTCACCCAAAGGAGGGGGAGGTGTTAAATCATTGTGGGTTTTGATGAATGGCTTGTACACCGAAAAATAAATTGGACAAACTGGCATAGAGCTCAGTGAACATGAAATCAGCTATTAGAAGAAAGCTTGTGAACAAATTCTGAGGTAGATATGCATCTTTTGATTAATGCCCTATCAATCATCCACACAGCTACCTTAGGTGAGTCTTACTGTAATCATTCATGGTTGCTCACAGAAATACCGGCAGGAACTCTAGCACTGCAGAAACAGAATATTACTACTGATTCTTCTAACTTACTGTGACCAATCACTGTTTTTACCATGTTTCTGCTTTCCTTTATTAAGGAAATACAATGTGAAATGAAAGGAGAGTTCCTCAAAGCCTGGTGGATTTCTCCAAGGGTATTCTTAATGGTATTCAGTCTTAAATGGGCAGGCTATTGTAAAGGAAAACTCTCTGTAGGAATAATAGTAATGAATTCCCATTGAAGCCGCCCTTTTATGGGTTATAGTCAAATAGACAAAAATGTAAAGTCACGTTAATGAAGGGAGTATATCTCTGATTATTACTTAAAGTTGTTGAAATGGTTTGAATTTTGTTATTGTAATTATTTTATTCTCAGTTAATGTGCTTAGCAGCAATAGTAATTAACCCACCAGATTGGAAATTTGCATGAGTTCTACCGCTAATATTATGAGAAACTCTGGTTCTTTCTGGCTAACATTACAGTTGTTTGAGTGTGTGCTTTTACGCATGTGTGCATGTGCATAAATTTATTATCAGATTATTTTTTTATACAGGAGGTTTCCATGTAGGAAATTATTAGTTCTCCATGCATTTTTAAGCCCCTGGAAAAGTCCTCCAGAGTCTGCTGTTGCTTTTAGAGGATTTGATTCCTAAACTGTGCTCACACAAAGAAACCTCTGGCCGCTGGCCATCGGCTGGTGGGTCCTGAGGTATAAGTATCACTGACTGTGGCCTGGGATATAGGTGGCAAAATAAAGTGGTGACAGACATTAGCATTCATAATGGGCTATAATAGACACTTAATGCCATTTTGCTGGAGGAGGGAGCTATGCTCTCCCATTGGAATATTCCCCCATCAAAGCCCATTGATCACTGATTTCAGTGGGGAGAGGTTAATCCATCAGCTTCTGTAACCAGACGGCACTGATGGAAATTCTTTAGGTGGCATTCTGGATGAACCAAGCTTTCCATCTTTACAAACAAATGAGTGATATGACAAGCATGGTGTTCAAAACACATTTAACCAATTGATTTTCTTTCCTCTTGTAATAAGATCTGGAGACATATGAAAGCGATCGGTGTGAGCTAAGATTAAAGGAATTGCTCCATGCACAGGAACAAGCGGAACCCAGAGCACATAAAAGTACTATAAAGCATATAGTCACCCATTCTCTTTTTTATATAAAGTTTGTTATTGCAATAAATAGTTATTATTGAGCCAGTGCCCCTTATTTCCACTTTCTAGAATCTTCCATCAGGGCTGTGATGTGGGGAAGATGTGCATACATGTCTGCTCCTAGAGTTCTGCCTTTTCTTGGATGTGTTCGTGACACTTGGCAGTAATTGTTTCTAACTTCTCATCGCAAGAGACAGACCTGGTGTGATTTGAATGGCTTCAGTTAAAGCTATAAATATTCTTAGTTTGTGATATTTTCTGATGTCAGCGTAAGTGATACTTTTCCTTCTTATCTTCCCGCACAGCCCTGCCCTGAGCTTCACCTACCCCTCTGCCCCTGTGTCTCTCCATATGCATCAGCAGATCCTAAGCCGACAGCAAAGCTTAGGCTCAGCATTTGGACACAGCCCTCCACTCATCCACCCTGCTCCAACGTTTCCAACACAGAGACCTATCCCTGGAATCCCGACGGTTCTGAACCCTGTCCAGGTCAGCTCTGGCCCTTCTGAGTCCTCACAGGTGAGAGACACAGCTTTGTTTCATCTTGGTCCACCGAATCCTTGTCACCACACTGGCTGTTAATGCCATAGAGTTCATCATTGTCCAGGCTTCACTTGGATATCTTGTCTTCTTTCTCCAAAGGAGTATTCAGTTTTGATGAATGGGAACGAGGACATCTTACATCAGAGCCATTTGCTTATGATTTAAAAGTAGGTTGCCTGATAAGGCCCTACTCCAACAGTCTATAAACTACATCTTCTGTTGGTAGTCCATATGTGTGAACTCTCAGCCACTGTCCATTCCCTGCACTATAACCAGGCTACGCCTTAGCAGTGCATGATACTCTAGAGTAAACATAAACCTCCAGTCTCTCTATTCTTTGTGCCACCCTGGTGTGATTGAAAGAAGAATCTAGAAGCTATAATTGAAGAACTCTGCTAATTTGTGTTGATCTCCCACCCCAACTTTTTGGAAATAACTCTAGCTTGTTAAAGTCTAGGGCTCTCTTGCTCTGTTCTTCAAGCTTTTAAAAGCCACAAGCAGTTGCTACTCGTGAGTCAAAAGTGAAGAATGTTCCACAAAGGCATTATCTAGCTTTGGTCACATCATCTGGACTCTCCTATGGGTGACGGGCATTATCAGAATCATTGCCCTATTATGGAATAAGCTTGTTTGTTTTTAGTAACATTTTCACTTAGGCTGTAGTTATTAATCAAACCTAATTTTTCCCTTGCCCCTGCAAATATGGCCTGCAGAACAAGCCCACCAGTGAGTCTGCAGTGAGCAGCACCGGCGATCCTATGCATAATAAGCGGTCCAAGATCAAACCCGATGAAGACCTCCCCAGCCCAGGGTCAAGGGGACAGCAGGTAAGACACCTAGGCTTGAAAACCAGCTATTACGACTCTCATAGTGACTTTGGGTCAGTTCCCCCTCCTCAGACTCATACTCAACATTTTCTTGCCTACTGTATTCTTAACATTGGCCATGTGTTTGAAAACGAGCTAGTTAGGGATTAATTGAATTCATTTCTCTAGTTCAAAAATAAATACCGACAAGGAAGGAAGTTGTGTGAGGTACATGTTCTTGATAGGTGAGACAGCCTAGAAGTTGAACTCACCACAGTCCATCTGTCACTGACCATAGGGATGACTGGGCTTCTCATCCCTGACCTTGGGCCAAAATTACTGAGCTTCTGACCCCATGCTTAAGCTGAGGCAGAGCTTATGATGTCTCCTTCGTTGATCAAGTTCTCCACTTTTCTTATTTTGCTGCTTCTTACAGGGCTCAGAGAACCAAGAGAGACTGAAGCACAGCCAGATAGATTCTGGACTGTTATTGCTGATCACATCGGTCTGGTTCCACTGAAGAATATATAGGCTATATCCAAACTGCCATGTCATATGCTCTTGAGCCAGACATGATGAGCTTAATCAGTGCCGTTTTCCCCAAATCAGAACTAAATGAGAGTCTACAGGTCCATAGAATCTGAACCTTGCCATCATCAGTCTGCTTCAACCCAAGCCTTACTGAAGTGAGGCTCAGACTTCCTCAGTGAGAACTTAAAAGGTGGAATAAGGTTGTGTGATAGGGCATTCTGAAACCATCCTTTTCTAGACAACAAACAGCCTTGCTGATTACACCGTGATGTGTACATAAACAGTTTATCATATAACCCTAGATCAGGACTCGAATCTACACATCTAGATATTGCCTAGAATTCTGGAGATTCTTTGAATTGCATTTACTGTGAAGCTTTCATAGTGGACTAGAAAAGTCTGTGTCCAGAGCATCAGGCAATGTCTTTCCCTGGCCTCAACTGTGAGGGAGACCAGCATCTCTCTGAAGGCGAAACCGAGAAGGCATGATCCCCGAAAGAAAAGTCCACAAAGTGCATCTTACATTAGGGAAAATACTAAAAGTATCCGAAAGCCATCTCTCTGCATTATAAGATATAACAATAAACAAACGTATTGAAGGGAATGAAAACAACCAAACAAAATTGGTCCGGTTTGGAGGAGGGTAAATACTTGCTACTTTTGTGGGTTCTGTTGTTTGCTTTTTGCCTCAAAATTTATTTTTTATTCTTGTTTTTTGTTTTGTTTCTTAAGATATCAGTTTGGTTTATATTCCAGGAGCAGGGCCTGGTTTTCAGCTCTTTGTCTTTGTTATAATTGGGCTACTGTCTTACATCATAAGTTAAAACAATCTCAGAAGGTATATTTAGGATATCAGGAAAAAAAATACATAGGAATGCTAGACTTCTTCCTTCCACAAGACCCAGCTAGCAGTCCTGGCTTCCTTTTATTTTCCTGAAAAGTTGAGTTGACAGGGAAACAGATCTAAATCCGGTGTCTGCTTTCTTGGTTCTCCCTTCCCACCATCCCTCATTTTCCCTCTCTGCTTCTTGCCTTCCCCCACAACAGGAACAGCCTGAAGGAACAACCCTAGTCAAGGAGGAAGGGGACAAAGATGAAAGCAAGCAGGAGCCTGAAGTCATCTACGAGACAAACTGCCACTGGGAAGGCTGCACCAGAGAGTTCGACACCCAGGATCAGCTTGTGCATGTAAGTGACTGGTGTTGGACGCGGCTCCCCAACTCGGTGACCTTTGCATGAGGTCAGCTTCTCTGACCCTGCACGGAGTCAAGTTTCGTAGCTGGCAGCACTGAAAACTGGAGAGGGCTTTATGATTTTTCTGAGAATAAAGAAAACTCTGAGCCATGGTGCTTGACCTGTTCAGTCAGCTAAAGCTTAGTGTAAAATTCAATAAAGTCTTCAATAGAGAGTGTAATGACTCTGATCCTGTAAGCCAGAAAACACTATTTTGAGTTAGAGGCTTTGATGGTTATTGAGTAATAGTAAGCTGGACATGAATTATTATTAACCTTTTAACTAAGTTTGATTCCCCTTCCAAGACCCAGTAACAATATAAAAAATTACAGAAACAGATGGTTCCTTTTTTTCCTTTTGCAGACTTCAAAGTTTAAAGAGCCTCCTATTATTGTATGTAGCAATTGGTGCTTTAGTTTTGATCCAAAGGCAACATTGTGGGTTAAAATTGCATGGAAAAGAATTGTGTCTAATGTTGAAAACTCCACAGTAGTCACATTGGGGTACCTTTCCTTTTCTTGCCAAAGCAAGGCCAGATGTCTTTGACTGACTTTCTAGTGTTGTTTCAGATAACCTGGTATACTCCCAGCTCCTTTGCCAAGGCTTCATGCTTGGCATTGTCTCAAAGGCCAGTAGAGCCTTCTTGAGAAATGGGACCAAAAACACCTGACAGGGAACTGCATTTAGAGTGTCTGGAATATGAAGGCTCAGATGATTTCTCTATATCCCGTTAAGGCACTAAGGATGATTTTACCAAATAGGACAGTTTCTTGTGCTCCTGCTGTGCTACAAAGTCTGACCACGCATCCTTGGAGTGCTCCCTCCTTTCTCTTGAGCACATGCATGAAAGAGACACTAATGCTCATCTATTGTTTTACAGTATCTTTGCCTTGTGGATGACCTGTGCTTATTGTAGCCTTCTTCTGTTTTGACTAAACATTAAAATTACAGAATCTCTGTGCTTTCTATGTTGTATGAGCTTTTCAATTGTTGTTTTTGCAGCTTAGATTGTTCTGTGTCATGTATCCTGCACAGTTACCTAGTAGAGTTAAGTTCAGCACTGCAGATTATGAGAAACACGATATACAGAATGTTAGGTTTCACATGTCACCATCAGGACCTCCTCTCCCCTTTTCTTTTTAAATTATATCACTCTGTGTTTGTATAAGTATTTGTATTTGTAATTCTATAAGTAGAATTAGAGATTTCTCAAGTACAGCCAAAAAGTAAGTCGAATGTTTTTAATTAAGGTATATTTTCTGATTTTTCCACACATGTAATTTTTTCCTCTTTTATTCAAGTATTAATTTTAAACTAAGTCTGTCTTAATGACTCTTTCGTGCTGACTTCTTTAGTGGAAAGCACAAAGGCCTTGTTACACTAAGAGGGGAGAAGTTAGAATTTTTTTTTTTTCATGAGGAATTATTCTCAAAGAGTAGTCTATGCCGGGAGCATTCCCAGGACGGATGAGGGGGTATGACAGGGCTTTAACCTTTTCACTGCCTCACTCATGTAAGGCTGGCATGGGCTTGGGTGTTTCCCTTTTTATGTTGTAAAGGCGGTGATTGTTGTAGGTATTTTATGTAATCTTGATGCCAGGATTCCCCTGATGGCCTCATGGGTCGGAATAGTTTTAAGAGAAGGCTACTGAAGCTGCAGCTTGAATGGCCATAGTATTTATGGCTACATGGAACCTATCTTCATGTGCCATGACTGCACACACACATACACACTCAACTCTAAATCAGATAGAAGAGACTGGTGTCAGGATTTAGTCAGATTCCAGTGTGTTACCTTTATGATAATAATTTTAGTCAAAGCTAAATTATAAGAGTAAACAAACTGAGTCACGTGAATTTAAAGTTACAACTTACAACACAAAACCTCCTGTTCAGGTCACTTATATCCCATCTAAAGTGCCGCAATTCCACATTTCCATTCCCTTTTCGTTGCCCTTACACATGTATACGTTCCTGCTCTGTGTGATACTCGAAGCATTAGTGGTGGCCCAGTGCAGAATAGGGGCTTTATATTTTATTGATTAAAGTAACAGGTACCTCAAGTCTACCTAATTACTTTGGTGACAGATGGAATATACACCAGTTGCAAAGCCCGTTTTTTAGGGACAGAGGGGGGCATTAACCATTTTGGTTCTTGCCAGTTTCCTTGGAGAGCAGACATTTTCTGATTAGTTGGATTTTCGTGCCACATACAACCAAGCGGCAAGGTGTTAAACCATTCTGTTGCTCTGCCTTATTTATAGCCATGACCCATTCTTTCCCCCCTCTTACAGTTAATAGAAAGATTCATGATTCTTCATGGTTGTCTATCTAGTGTCTGACAGTCCCGACTGCCTGCTAAAGCAAGTCACTATCTATAATTGATATCCTGCCGTGGAATAGGGTGCTGGCTGCAATTGAAGGGCTTTGCTGAAAGCCCTTAAATCCTGACAACTTCTCCCCTTGTTCTGCTTCAGTCGCTGAGCTGCAAGGTTGGAATTCCAGAGCTATTTGAACTTGGTGCAAAAGAGAGACATGTGTTTCACATTAGCAAATCGCAAAGTTGAAGAAGAGAATTAGGAACCGGCCGACTTGGCCAGCCGTAGTCTCGCTTCCCGTGCAGTGCACTCCATGTTCTAGGGACCAGATTACCTCGCCCATTACTGTCTGAGCAGATAGACAGAATATTGCCTTTTCCTCTTCTGCCCTTTTATTTCAAGCCCCCTTCCTCTCCCAAATGGATGTTATTCTAGCTGTGCTGCTGTGGGATCTGTTATCACAGCGAGGTGTAATTAATTTCACTTCTCAGCAAGATGATTAGAGCTGGGCCTGGTGGCTTTCCAGCTAGTATTAAATTCGAGATAAATTTACTTTTATTACCAGAAGCTAGGAAAATAGACTGGTATTTTTGTTCATTGAGTTTTTGTAATATTATGTCCCTTTCTTGGGGTCAGTTAATAGAAAGCAACAAAAGCACAAGAAGAATATGTAGTAAAAAGTTAATTACAAGTACTTTTGACTGATTGAATTTCTCATTGATTTGACAAGATCGAAGCCATGACTTGTAAAAGGCACATATTCTAATGTTTCAGGGTAAGTTAAGCCCACATTTCTCTTCAGTTTTGAATTAGCCAGACTCTGCTATTGTGCATTACATTCCAAAGAAGCCACATTTTCAGTGTATATGTGTTTCTGAAGTTGGGCAGCGTCAGTTCTCAGTGTTTGCACTTGCTTTTGCTGTTCCTTGCTTACTTGACGTAGCTTGTGTTGGGGGAAGAGGCTCAGCCTGGCTTCCAGACTTTACTGAGCTCTGCTTCTTTCTTTGAATTTTGTTCTAGAAGTAAGTTCTTTTTTACTTTGGTGGTGGAGACATTTGAAATTCTCATAGCAGAAAGTTCAAGGTCATCTCATGGTCTCTAAACCTGCCCATTTCAGTGGCAAATGAGAGTCTCCACCAACGCACTGTGAGGCTATTTATAAAGAAAAAAGGGGAATAAATGTGAAAATTGTGTATTTCAGGGTGGTGTTGCCACATGGCCACCTATGCTTGAAAACACCCTTGTTGAGATCTGAATGAAGAAAAACGATGTAATCACTGTACCTCTTGTCCACCTGTTATGTGACGCCACTCATCGCCCTCAGTTTGAACAGCTCAACTCTCTAGTCCTGTTTAGTAATTAATACTTACAAGATCTCTCCCAATAGTCTGCAGAGAGTATAAGTATTTCTTAGCAGTTTTATTCTTCAATGTAATCCTAAACAGTGTAACCTAGGAGAAAGATTCCTTGGCAACTACAAATGGTGATGGTGTCTTAAGACAACATCAGAGATTGTGAGATGTATTTATGATGACATCCAATTTCAACTGGGTGGCGTTTAAATAAATGTAATCCTCCGTTTGGATCTTTTCAGCATGGTGTCAATTTTTTTCTTTTTGTTGAGTGATTAGCCACCTACCTGGATTATAAATGCTTTCATATGCTGCAAATTTTGATTTTCAAAAGCATGGTGAAGTTCCCTTATAATAATCACTTTTGCTGCCAGTTGGAAACATTCTGTACATTTGCAGCATAAAAATCAAGGGCTTTCATTTTAGTATCAGAGGATTGGATGTAAGAAAGGTCATCTAACTTGGGAAGAATTGTATCTGTAAAAACAGAGGAAAGTTTTGATGTGAACATATTGTTTTCATATTAATACTATAATCCTAAATTTGCATTTTATGCTTTCTGCCTAATTTTTATCACTGTTCTAGAGTTGAATTATACATCCTTATGTAAGAGAGAATTGGGTTTAAGATGTGAGAATAGTCTTAGACATTAGTCAGAGATTAGCTTCATGTGTACAAAAAACTCTAAAATGAACAAGTAAAGATTTTGATCTAGTAAAGATTTTGATCTAATTTCTTTCTACATGGAGTTGCTAGTTAATTTTCTTGCTCTAATTATTTGGAAACATGGCATGTGAAATACAAACTAAAAAACTACAAACTTCAAAGTCACTATGTAATGATTTTGCCTTGAGGGTCATATTCTTTGTGAAGTTGCTGACTAAATTTCACCTGCAGAAAGCATTTCCATGAAAATATATCCAAGAGATTGGTCTGAAAGGTCAAGGGACAAGGGCTTTGTGGCTCACTGCTAAAGCACCCCTCAGGCCCAGCTAGATTCTGAGTGGCAGCCTCATCCCTGCCCTGACTCTCGGGATGCCCTCCCAGGCACCATTTGACCCTTTCAGACATTATTTTCTCACTTATCAGACTGTGAAAGAGTCGTGAAAATAAATACTGTCCCCGATATCCAAGGCCAAGCAGAGATCACATACAGTGGGCCTAGTGAGAAACAGACATCAGGTCTAAATGAGGCAATTCCAACTTGTGTTTGTTTTTTGAAGATTGGGTTGGGGAGGAAAATGGTGTGCTGATACTGTTGGTCTTTGGGGATTCTGTGTCAGGTCTAAGACTTATTTTATGTTGGTCGTTGCTAGACTGGGAAGTAGGTTTGACTGGAGCCAGTCAAATGCTGTATGGGCTAGAGAGAGACGTAGACTTACTACCCTGTCCCTGCACTGGTGTGGGCACAGTTGAAAATGAGCACTTAGACTCTTAAGGAATGGTCAACTCAATTGGCCGAAGTAGATAAGGGAACATAAAATTTTTAGCTTCCCTTCTTGTAAAAATCATCCTCAATATAATGTTGGTGATTCTTCTTACAAAAGAGAACAATATAAGGCTAGTTAGAGGTACTTATAACCATGCAGGCTGCTTTAGATTGCTTTAGATTGATATCCCTGTAGGTATATCAGCATGAAATCAATATTTAGAAGTTGGTGCCCAGACCTCCAGTTCACAGAGCCTCCTCAGAGACCATGAGAGGCCTCTGGGCCCCTCTTCCCTCTTGCTTGTGTGATGCTGACCTTTAGAGGTTCTGTGTATGTTCAGTGTCCTGGAATGCTTTTGAAGACTCTCTGTAGGGTACCACTAAACCAGAGTGCCTCATCCTCAGCTCTGGAGTAGATCATTCTCTGTTGTAGACACTGTCTTACATGCTATAAGATGTTGAAAAGCATTCTTCCCATTGAGTGTCTGTAGCACCTCATCCCTCACCGGGATAACCAGAATTGTCTACACATATAATCAGCTGTACCCTGGAAGGCAAAATGGCCTCTATTTGTCCCCCAAACTGTTCCACTTCCAGTGGTGATTAAAAAAAAGTCCCTCCTACTTTGTAATGCTCTGTTTAAAAAGTAAAGATGGCCTGACCTGTTTTGAAAATTCATCTTCAACCAAAAAACCAAATCTGTGTGTGGGCAAGTAGTGAGCAAGGTAAGGGTTCCTATGTAGATAATGGCAGAGCTTCTTGGAAATTACCCTTGCTGAGGTTGGTCACTCAGTAGTTCTCAGGAAGATCCACTGCCAGCCAAGCCTCTCTTCTCTGTTGGGGGAAAAATGCCAGCATTTTTTATGCAGACCCAAGGAAGTGGCTCAGACTCCAGCCTCTGAAATCACAGAAAGTGGGGTTGGAGATTATGTGCCTGCTTTGACATAAACCAGTTCCAGGAGCAGGAAGCTGTTCCTAATGTAAAGACTTTGAAGATTCAGGGACATTTATGTTTTTCTGAGCTTAGCCAAATGCTGCCATGGATGAATTATTTTTTCTACAACAATTAATGTCAGCAGGAAAATGTATAAGAGCCTTATCCTCAAAAGACTATGTATAGGCCAAGGCCTTAAGCAAAAGCCAGCCTATTCCACCCTCCTTGCCTAGTCACCAGAGATAAGTTCTGAGAACCCCAGATAGTGTGGTGGAGATTGTTCCTAAAGCTGCCCCAAACAGGTTTATCCCATTACCTACAACTTCAGTTTCCATTTCTCATCTGTGAAGTGGTGATAGTATTTAACCCATTTTATTGTTTTTAAGTTTGAGTTTGTTTGGGAGGTTAGGATAAAGTAGGATAATTCAAGTACCGTGGGTAGAAGGTTTTGTTTTGACAAGGAAAACTGAATCTATTGGAAACTAAGTTAATAAACTCAAGTAAAGTGAATGATAAGACAAAGGAAACTTTTGACTTTTGTTTCATTAAAGAGAAATAGTAAGTAGTCCATTGATTTGGTAGCACATGCTTCCTGCGTAGGCTGCTGATCCACTACCTGGTGTCTACTCTGCAAACTGTAGACATAGTCCCTAGTAGGAAAAGCTACATGAGTGTCAGACCTGAAATGCTGGGACTGAGGGCATGCTAGAGAGCCAGACCTGACACACTCATCTTGGTGTCTATATTTTCAGGTAAGGAGCCTTGGGGCAGGTTGTTTTGAAGTATTACTGATATACAGTCATGATAAATGTAAAACAAGGTAAAGATGCTGAGGAAGAAATGGCAGGTCTTAATGGGGACTGGGTATACACATTGTCTTGAACAAACAAGTAGACTCAAACGGAAAAAACTGAGTAGCAAGCATCAGTCTTCATGAAGAGTAGAGGGGGGACCAAGGAACAAGGGGATGGGACTGCAGGGCTTCTTTTATTTCGGATGGAGTAATAAGGGGGAGTCGCTTTCATCTCAGAGATTTTTAGGGAGTCTTCAGTTGAGCTTAGCTCTGCAGAGCCCTGGAAGCTGTGAGTCACCCAGCATTGAAGAAGGCAGGGTTGTCATAGGACAGAGTCAGAAGTGAGGCCCACAATGCAGACTATTTTAAATTCTTTATAAAAACTTACGGGACAGTTTCGCGGTATTTCACAGTTGCAAGCAGTGAATATGGTTATTCGCTGCTTGGCTCTTGGAAAAGAATCATGTGGAAGTTGGTTTTGCATTTGGACTGAGTTCTTATCTTTGACGTGCTAATTACCTAAGGGTCTCGAGATTCTGGGATTTTTTTTAATTGGTTTATTAAGGGTTGGAAGAGTGAATGATTGTTGATAAAACTTGAGCAGCTGCCTACTGTAGGGATAGTCACATTTTTGTGCCAGTAGGGGTTTATGGATACATTTCATTTTTCATTGTTTCTTTTCTTGGTATGCCTTATTTTCTAGTCTAAGCTTATATAACCTTGAGTTCTGAGAATATCTTATGTTATCACACAGGCTTCTGTTGATGTCTCTTAAGGACACTCACCATCTCTGGCTACCCCATCTTGGTTTTTGGTTGACACAATGTGATGTTCCTCTTTTCTAGACAGCACTACTTAACAGGCAGGGAAGTGTTCCTGGCTCATGAGAAACAGGTCTTCCTGGTGGCTCTTCCTAGAGGTGTTGAATGTTCTCACACCTTGCTCAGTACAACTTCCACAGCAAGATAAAGCAGTCCAGCCACAAAGGAAACACAGCCTCATGGTTCTCCTCCTTGTGTTTAGCAGAGATAAACTTCAGTGGAGTCCCAGTGCTGAGCCATTTGGCTTCTGGCAGCAGCTTTAATTGGTAAAATGCAGATTTGATTTTATTTTTCTTGATCAGGAGGGGATTATTCTTGTTATCAGCACAGAGCATCTTATTTCAAGATGAAAAGCCTTTATGGAATTACAGATGCCGGTGCTTGTACAAAGGTTTTGTTGGCGATTGACAACTCAAAGAGAAAGTATGATTTATTAGCCTATAATGGCTAACCCTGAGCAATGGGCTAGGTCCTACAGATTGTGAAATTGCTTATGTGAACTGCCTTTTTATGCCACTCAAGCCCCAGGTTACGCAAATAAATGTGGAGTCTACGTTACCCAGAATGGCCTAAGAGAGGAAGGAAGAAAGGAAGGTGGGGGTGGGGAGAAGGTGGTTTCTAATATCCATCTTGGTGGTGCCTTTTACAGTAGTTTGGCTGATAAGCCAGCAGAGGAAAGATTAATAACGAGGCTTGTCGCTATCAGTACCTGTTTGTCGATTCTCTGTAACAGGGCTGTCTGTCCAGCATGGAAATTATTGATTAAATAAAAATTGCTATTAGATTGTGATGTGATCCATAATCACAAACAATGGTGGACATTCCTCTTTCAGATCCTCAGCCATGCATCAAGTTGTTGCTTTTCCCCCCTTGCCGTAATTTATATTGTGCTGACATTTGGGCTCATTAGGTTTATCCTTTCTGCTTGAGGCACAAGCAGGGTGACTGCTGGAAGAGGTGGGTGGGGGGAGGCAGGCGAGGACCAGCCTTAGCAGAGACCTGGCTGCTGTCTGTGTTCTCTGTGCTAGCGTGGGGCTGCTTAAACTTTTCTCTCAACCCCTTCTTGTCAAGAAATTTTTCATGACCCCAGGTATACAGTGAAATAAGTATACAAATCAATATTTACTGATAATAAATCATAAAGAAATTTATATTAAAACAATTCCTCGGTACATATAAATTTTACCATTTATTAAAGAAGGAAGTAAATTTGCATACTGATGAAATAGATATTTATTTTTTCTGTAATAAATTCATCTTGGCTGAATATTTGAAACTTGAAGGATGTAGAGTGTCTTAAACCTTTGATATTTTGAATTTGTAATAATCAACCATGAGAATTCACTTTGCATTACCATATAGTACAGAAAGGCAGAAGTTTTGTTCAGGGCTAACTCAGACGTTGTTGGAAATTCTGTCCTAATCCCTGGCCAAATTTACTTAATAATATTTTTATGCAATTCAAACAGGAATTTTTTTTTTTGTTTTGTTTTGTTTTGTTTTGTTTTTTCGAGACAGGGTTTCTCTGTGTAGCTTTGCGCCTTTTCCTGGAGCTCACTTGGTAGCCCAGGCTGGCCTCGAACTCACAAAGATCCGCCTGGCTCAGCCTCCCGAGTGCTGGGATTAAAGGCGCGCGCCACCACGCCCGGCTCAAACAGGAATTTTTTAATCAAACATTCTAACACAATATTACAAAGATGCAGCAACTTACTAAAAACAAAAAGATAGTAGGAAAACATTCCAAACTTTCTATCATTTATAAATAAACCATTCTATTTCTATAAGAAAATTTTAGGTGTACCATGTGAGCTGAGGGGCTTCAGGCAATGTACTCATTGTGTGGTGTGGTGTGGCCATGTGCTGTGCCAAGTTAAGTGTTGTCTTTTCAGAACCAAGGCTGCAGTGAAGTTGCATAATGAGACATTGGTGACCACTGCCAGAAACACTTTGGAGTCATCGTGTGTTTTAGTTTGAATTAAGTTTTGGTGATTTTCTATTACAAAATCTTTCACTGTTGCCAATATTTGGTGACCCTCACATTCAATTAAAAAGTTCAGTTAAGAAGGTGCAGAGTAAACACTGTACATAGAGCCTGCCACCTTGCCCATTTTAGAGTGTTCATTTTAGTGGCATTCCTTATATTCAAGTGTTATGCACCCCATTACCACTGCTTACTTCCAGAACATTCTCACTACACCGCAAGGATGTGTGTCTACCAGACACCTACCCCATTCTCCTCAGCCCCTGAAAACTCAAAATCTACTTTCTATTTCAGTGGATGTTTATTCTGGGTATTTCATTTAAATGGATTTATGCAATATATGGCCTGTGTCTGGTGTGTTTTGTTTTGTTTTGTATGTAGAATAAAGTTTCCAAGGCTTATTCATGCCATGGCCTGCATCTATGCATTATTCTTCCATATGACTAGTGAATATTCTTTTGTTTGACTCTAAACACATGCCTAATGCATTTACTTGAGATAAACATTTGTGTTGTTTCCCAATTTTTGGACTATTGTGTAGCTATGGATATTTTGAAGCAAGTTTGTTGCTTTAATGTCTGTTTTCAGTTTTTCTGGCAATAGCCCTCACAGTCAGAGTTACCTCAGAGAACTGCCAAATCAATGGCAGTTTCTAAGCACCCTGTATTGGCTCTGCCTTCTTGGGTGGTGTTACTTCCAAGGTCATTAGCCTCTTAGATGTAATCTCCAGTCTACCTCCCTGGGACCACACACTTCCTGGGCAGTGGGCCAGGTAAGCTGTATGGAACTTGTATCGATGCTGCCATCTGTGAGTTTCCAAGCATCATTCAGCATAAATCTCAACACGTCCGCCAGGGCCTAAAACAGGGATGAGCTGTGCTGAACAAATGCAAAGACAGTATCCAAAGTGTTACATGTAGTGGGCAAGGTCAAATGAAATAGACAAGGACAGTGACAGCATTAGGATGCTCTGATTAGTGGAAGACTGGGTATTTGAGCCTAAAGCCCGTTAGTCAGTGGCACTAAAGAGCACACTGTATTTTTCCAAGGAGATTCTAATCTTCTCAAAACTGAGATTCCTACAGTTCTTAGTGAGAAAATAGAGGTAGAAATTTTAGTTGTAACCGTTGTGAGGCCATCCATCTGCAGAAAGTACTAGATTGGCTACTGAATAGAGAGTGCTTTTCTTGTATTGTCTTCAGTGGCTGCTCAGTGCAGAAATGAAGTTTGCCCTTTAGACTTCCTTCACTACCAAATGTGTGCATTCTCTTGTTCCCCATTTTACTTCAGGCTGCCTCGGGTTTGCTATTATCTCTGCACACTTATTACAGATTGGATCCCATTGAAAATAAATAGGACCCTTCATCACATACCCGAGAGCCTTTTGGCAAACTTCAGGTAAACAATGGCTACCTTGTGTAGAACAATACATGTTAACTCTGACTAACTTGTGAGCTAGAAGGCATGTGTCTGCCCTTGGCATTTATGAGGATGTGTGCTATTGCATCAAATTTAAACCTGAAGTAACATGTGGGGAGGGCAGAACTTTTGGAACTTGAAATCCTACTCCCGGCCTCAAACTCCACTCCCCACTCTGCTGTTACGTCCTAGTTTTGCTTTATGTGCTTCCCTTGGAGAGAAGCTAAGGTGAGGCTTCTCCAGGGGTTCAGATAGCTAGCAGATCCAGACCACAGAGCATTATGCAGTATCTACTACAGTGTTGCAACTTAGAGGCTAAGAATAGGAAAGGCATTAAAGGTAGTCTCTAGGAGGAATTTGATATCCTACTGTAAGAGAAAATAGCAATCAGTAGGACCATCCCCCTGAGTTTTCCAAGACAAATCGGCACTAGACCTGGTTCATGTTTCCTTTAACAACATCGTTAAACTGGCAGGTGAGGAAAACACAGTAGGTATGATACATTGAAGAATCACTATATAAGCAACTGGGGCCCAAGCAGAGGAAGATGTCAGTGTAAAAGACAGCAAGAAGGTATAGTTGGGAGGATGGTAAGGTTTAGGCCTTAGCATTAACTGAGAAGACTGTTTTTAGAAGACTGTTTTGACCCTCAGCCCTATTTTTCTGAACAGTTTGGTGTGTTTATTTCAGCATGAAGTGGTAGAATATAATTATCACCATTAATCAGGAATTTTCATATCCAGATAACACCTGAGTTGGGGTCCTTAAAGACCTTGAAATATCAAACCCCTGAAATAGCTCTGGGGTTAAAAAGGATTACAAGAAAGGACCTTGGATGAACTCTGCATTCAGTGTTACTAGGCAATGAGATATTCCACCTAAACTAGATAGTGTGATTCTCAGTTGTGGGACTAGAAGTATACCACTGGAGTCACATTCAGACAGTTTCTAGAAAAATATGCTCAGTGTAGCAGCTCACATTCTGAATGGATGCTGCCAAGGTTATTGGGTGAGTTAGAGAAAGCCAAATATGCCTATTAGATGGATTGATTTTAAAACAGGAAAGAAGTGTATGTGGGGGTTTGATAGTGGGCATTCTAACTCTCCCTGTATTTGAGCTAGACTGGTCTCAATGAACTTGATTGGCATGGCTTCTAGCATGTGGAGCATAGGCCCAATATATAGGGTCTTTAAGAAGAAAATTTTAGTCTTGTTTTGAGGAAAATTAAACAGAAAGCTGGTAGGTAACAAAGCTGTCCTGGAGGGCAGTATGGGGACAGTATTTATGTACTAGAGTCTGAGGTGTGTAAGTTGGACATCCATGGATTTGGGATACTTTCAAGTAATGCTGAGCACAGAGGGCTGCTGAACTCTCTGAACTCTCAAACCTGGATGAAGTTCTTCCATTCTGAAGAAGTCCCTTGGAAGCCATGTATGTGCCAGTGTTCTGAGGAGGAGGACCAGGGTGGCATGTTTTATCACACCCTCAATAGCTTCTTCTCTGTTGGTTTGAGACTACCCATTCCTCTTCAAGTATGTTTTATTATGAATAAACTACTAATTAGTTAAACAAATGAGGCTATGCTTTCGTATGGGAAAGCCTATGAGTGCCTAGGAAAGAAGGTGGGCACTCAGGCCTTTGCTGCCCCTGCTGACCCCCAGCCACCCCCACTCCACTTTTCTCATTGTATTTTCATGTGATCTGTCCTGCTCTAGACATTACATATAGGAACTCTGAAATGTTTTTAGAAATCAATCTTATACACTGAGGTTTTTTTTTTTTAAATAACCTAAATATTATGTCCCATGAACCTTTCAAAAAATAGCGACATTATTAAGCCCATGAATTCCTGATGCATTTAGAATAGTGAAAAAGAGGGTTCCCCCCCCCCTTATTCAATCCTTTATTGAGTTTGCAGTGTGGATAAGAGTCTAAAGTTATGGGACTTTTGGGATATACTTTGTCTGATACAGTTCTCTAGATCAGTTTTGCTTTTCCAATCACAGTCCTTATCAGAATTTGCTTCTGTATTTATTCAGGCACGTTCTGGACCACAACTTTCACTCATCTGCTCTCTGCGTAGCAGTTTGGAGTTTCCCTTGAGACTCGAACAAACCAGTATTAACTGGGCTAGGGCACTGACAGGTGACCCAGGAACTTTACTGGGGCTGCTGACAGGAACATAGGTCAGAGGTCAATTCCAGGAGCGTGTGTGACAAGGGAGCTGTATCACCAGAACAGAAGAACAGACTCACCCCAACATGGGTGACAACTCAGACTGCATCCTGGGATCTCCTTGTCCCTTGAGCCAGCCAGTCTCTTCCCAGCACTTGCCTAAAGATTTATATATTTGGGGGGCAGCCATGTTAATCACATAACTTGCACTGGCTTCCTGAGCCTTGTGAAGTTCTTGAGTCTTCTGGACTTTCCTCTTCCAGGGGAGGGTGTTTAAGTTCTAAGGAAATAGCTACCCAACAAGCGGCAAGCGAAGATTGAGTTCCCTCTCTCTCCTTTGCTTCTTGCCCTGCCTTGCTTGTATGTGTGTGCATGGATAGGTGTGTGTCCATATGCATGCACGCCCATGTGTGCATATGTATGGAGCCCAGACATCAAAAGTCAAGCTTGGTTATCATTCCTCAGGGGTCATCCACCAGCTAAGCTAGGCTGTTGGCCTAGGGATCCACCTCTCTCTTCCCCTCAGTGTCGAGATCGCAAACATGTATCACTGCACCTGGGCACCTGGCCTTTTTACAGGGGTTCTGGAGCGGGAACTCCTCAAGTCCTCACATTTGCATGGGGATAGCTACCACCCAAACCTCCTACCCTCCCTTTCTCTCCTGACCCCTCTCTGTCCCCTCTTCCTCCCTAAGTTCCTATCATTTTCTTAATAATTCATTTCTATCCACTTTCTGTTTTCTGGACAGAGCTGAGCTATCTTGGGTCCTATTAGTATACTTCTATGACTAAATGTCCTTCATTTTCCTCCTTTTCTCGATCATGGGATGAGAATGAATGTTTGGATGTTTTGCTTTGAGGTAGACAAGGTAGAGATAAGAACTTTTAGCAGGCTGTCACTACTCAGCAGCACTTTTGTGCCCCCCCTAAAAAGGGCTAGATGCCATCATCACTTGTAGCATTCCATCATAAGGAATCTCTGAAAAGTTCAGAAATTGAGAAATAAAAGATTCGAATAACTATTTTTGAGGCAGAGTCTCACCATATAGTCCAGGCTGGCCCCATACTCAGACCTCTAGCTGCCTTTGCCTCCTGAATACTAGGGTTAAAGATCCAGGTACCAGGCTGGGGAGGGGTGGCGCATGCCTTTAATCCCAGCTCTTGTACATTTAAGTGCTGAGAATAGTCTGACTGCACTAGGTAGTTGTTTCTTTGGCAACCCCCTTCTGGGGTTCTGCAAGTGTTAGGAATGTCTTCCCTGAGCAACCTGGGCTCTGTGTCTTTGGTTACCCTGGTGAGCCACATTTCTAGTTTTGGATGCTAACCTCCACATTGAGGAGTTTTAGTCTCTTTTGGGTTTTTTCATGACTAATCCTAAAAATACATATAAGAATACAAATGGATGCTCACAAACAGTATATCTAAATGAATAATGAAGCTAACACGTTCTTGAATAAGATGGTTTATACTTTGAATTTGTCCGCCATGACTATGGAGGCCAGGATTGATAGAGAATTCTTTTCCTTCCCAGAGTTCTGTGCAACAGTGTGGGAATCACCTCACATTCTAAACCCATTTCTTCCTGTACTGGACTCAGAAAAGTTGAATAGACTCTGACTTCTTTACCCCTTTCCTGTCCGCCTCACTGGTTCTTGAAGCATACCTAACACAGACCATAGCAGCTGGCTTTCTGTCCTATTTGATAAGGAACTCCCAGCCTCAGATGTCCGGGGGTGCGACTGTTTGTTTTTGGTGAGGCCCATGCCTGGAATAGGTACAATCCACACTGCGACAACTCACACTGGCTGCTGTGCTGTTGTGAGGAGGTAGGCAGGATGTTCCAGGTGTTAATTAGGACTGACTCTTTCTCAAGGCAGCATTGTGATAAAGAACTATCAGCTGACCTGCCTAGGATGCTGGGTTTGTTTTCTCTCCAACATACCTCCTCCCCCAGCAGGAGACTTGGAGTAGTGCTCCTGAACACTGGGGCCTGGACAGAGGTCTTTCTTGGCTGAGGCTAATGATAGAAATGCTTGGTGGATTTTTATTCCACATTCCTCAGGTCCTGAGACAGGATCCTTGAGAGATAGCTTTCACCTCCATGCATTATCCTCACTGGTGATTTGTCCTGCCTGGTGGTCCTGGTCACAAATGATGCTCGATAGCTCATTGGTGATTAGATTTTCTCGGATTCACCACTAATCTCTGGGTCCCACCCTAGACCAGTTAGGGGACACTTGGGACTCGGCATTCATCCCCAGCACCTGGGTTATTATTATTCCTGGGCCTGAATCTGAGAACCCCTGCCCTGGCTGGGTCTCTGAACTCAGGTAAGCACCAAGAACCACATGCACTATCTGACCTAAAGGCTTGCAAAAGTGAGACATAGTCTTGGCAAGCTTGTGCTTCGAGCTCTGATGGCAAAGATATTCTAGCAAAACCTGTCTGTTATATCATTCACAGAGTCCCAGGCTCGCACACCATATGTCCGCGTGTTTACATGCATGCGTTTTGTAGGAATTGAATCCAGGACCTCTTACGTGACAGGCCAGTGCACTACACTTACTACAGTCTCATCTATGAGTAAAGGATGAGACAACAGTAAGTTACTTATGGCAAAAACAAAACAAAAAACATCCCACAATTTGGTTCTAAGAGATGTCACCATTTTGTTGGGGTGACCATACTGCACTTGGGACTGTGGCATGGGAGTGACCTAAGATATTCTCCCTCCCTTCCCAAATACTCCCTAATCCCCCACCTCCCTTCTTCAACTTTTGTGCCAAAATGGGGTCCCCTACTTGATTCTGTCTTTTGACTTTGAAACTGGAGATGATTAGAAGAGACTATTTTAAACGGAATCGGGAGCCCTAGAGAGTAAACATTCTTACTTGACTTAATCCCTTCCTGCCCTAGGCATTGGCTCTTGGAAAGTCACTGGGCAGTAGTAAGTAGACAGAAGGAGGCCTGTGCTGAGCAGACACTGGGCCTTTCTCTAGCAGTCAGAGAGATTGGCTGCTTCCTGATGCATGCCAAAGAGTAGCTCTCTTCTCTTTCCACAGCCTCCAAGACCTAGAGGAGGCCAGTCCCACAGGCTCTGGTGTAGCCTTTACTCTCCAGAACCCTTGGAAATCACCCGTAGGGCACAGTTTAGGCCTCTGATGTAAGTGTGAAGTGCTTCCCCTGAGGGTGACTTCTTAGCTTTTTGGTACCATCTGCCTGCCTGTCCCAGAAGTGAGCAATGTAGTGGCTGTTCATGAGTTTTTGGGTGCTGTTTCTCTGGTGAAGGGCCTGTTCATGCAGCAAATAATTAGAGAGATGATGAGGGCCTTGGTGTTGAGGATTGGATTTGGGTTCAGAGCTCCTGGCACCCTTAGAGCTCTCCATTCTATCACACTTGTGACTTTTTCAGACCTGTAATTTGGCTGTTGGGATCAAGGGGTTTGTTTGTACTTATAAAATGCTTTAAAGCCACTGGCCGCCATGGATGCATTTAAACTCAATTGGCTTCAACATGCTGGAGATCTCTTTTCAAAATGTTTAATTGCAGTGCAGTATAAAGTTTAAGAGGATTTAGGGGGAGTAATTAAACATACGCAATTAATGAACTGTATGATGGCTTTTCCTATTAATTTTCACAACCCAAATATTTTTTTCCTTGCATATCCTTTCAAGCCCAGTGGGTCTCTTCACTGTTAACTAAGACATTAAGGCATGCCCTCTGTGGGACCTTGGCACTTGCCCTTCCCACTGGATTTGATCATCTCACACAAGTGTCCAAGTGCTGCTATATCGGAGGGCTTCCTAACCAGTCTTCAGAAAATACCCATCACTGCCCTTTTCCAACTTAAACATTTTTTTCACAGTTTATTTTTATTGTACTCATTTTTATTGTTCCACAAGGCGACAAGCTCTGTGGAATTAAACCTTTGACTTACTGCGCTATTTCTAGGGCTGGGAATAGTCTGGTGTACAGTGGTTATTGTGTACATGCTGTTAAATGAATAAGTGTGTCTAGTTAGGGTTATCAATGCTATGGTGAAACACTATGACCAAAAGCAAATTGGGGAGGGAAGGGCTTATTTCACTTACACTTCCTCCTAACAGTTCATCTTTGAGGGAAGTCAGGGCAGGTACTCAAACAGGACAGGAATGCAACTAAGGCAGGAACCTGGAGGCAGGAGCTGATGCACAGGCCATGGAGGGGTGCTGCTTACTGGCTTGCTCAGCCTGCTTTTTGTTGTTGTTGTTGTTGTTGTTGTTGTTGTTTGTTTGTTTGTTTGTTTGCTTGTGACAGGGTTTCTCTGTATAGTTTTGGATCTTGCTCTGTAGACCAGGCTGGCCTGGCTCTGCCTCCCAAGTGCTGGGATTAAAGGCGTGCGCCACCACCGCCCAGCCACCTGCTTTCTCATACAACTCAGGGATGACATCACCCACAATGGTCTGGGCCCTCCCTCATTAATCACTAATTAAGAAAATGCCTTACAGGCTTGCCTGCAGTCCAATTTTATGGAGGCATTTTTTCAATAGAGGTTTCCACTTCTCAGATGACTTTAGCATGTGTTAAGTTGACGTGAAACTCTCCAGCACAAAGTGGATACTGATTTTTCTCAGTGTCTTGGATAGGCACGTGATACTTGTGTTTGAATTCAGAATGAAGAGTTACTTTTCTCCGTAGGGCATTTGATCACCTATTAGTTCATCAGTCCATTGTTTAGATGGACTTTAAAGATCCACACATAGTGAATGTGATGCTGGCATGCAGATTAGAGCCTTTAAAGAGACCGCACTCACCTGTGCATTAAATACAGAGAAAGGAAGAAAAATATAACCGTAGCAACCAAAAAACATGAAACTTTTGGGTTTTGAGTTGTTTTATAACTCCAATTCTCGGGGATCTAATGCCCTCTTTTGGCCTCCAGGGGAACCAGGGAAGCACATCAAGGCCAGCCCAGACAAGATAAGTTTGCTTTTGAGATTATAATATAATTACACATTTCTTCCTTTCCTCCCACCAAAGCCTCCTTATACCTTTCCTTGCTCTCTGTCAAACCCAGGGCCTCTATGTTCATTAATTGTTACCACATGCATGTAGGAAAAGAGGCTCACGGACCCAAAAGCAGGCCTATGATAGTTCATTTCACATCCTTGTTTCCAGGCTGCATAGCCCTGAGCAGGAAGCAAACATTTCCCATCAGTTGCAGTATTAGTAATCATGAGTGAAGCAGCCCGCTGCTGTGTCAGAACAATAATTGGCCCAAGTGTGCTGATGTGGAAAGGGCGCCTTAGCATCTGAGATCTTCATTATCTTCAGTATGGACCGACAGTGTCTTCATGCTCTATTCAAAACTGTTACTTTTTTTTTTTTAAACAGCTGGGTGGTACCTGTGAGCCATAAAATGTTTTCAAATGTGAGAAATAAAGTTTGATATTTATTTGAACGTCTGTGTTCTTGATCTGTTTTTGAAAATTGAAGCTGTCCTTGTTTGATACATCAATTTATACTTAGTATGCTACTTTTAGCCATAATACCCCCTTTTTAGACTGGATCTCATGTCCCAGGCTGACTTCACTTGCTGTGTAGCCAAGGATGGCCTTAAACTTCCGACCGTTTTGGCCTCCATCTCCTCGAGTGCTGGGAGTCTATGGAAACCAGGCCTCCCTGCATGCTAAGCATGCGCTCCACCAACTGAGCTAAATCCCTGGCCCCTGGCTGTAATCACTTCGTCCTTGTCATTTAGAAAAAAATTTCCCCAACATTTTCCACTATTAGAAGTAATAAATATCCTTGTCTAAAATGTTTCTTCGTAATGTTTATTGTTCTCTTCTGCTATAATCTACAAAGCGTAATAACTGTTAATTAGCGATGGTGTTATTTTAACTAAGATTGGACGAATTTTGCTGGACTTTTGTCTAGAGTTTGACTCAAGTCTTAAATTGAAAAAGAATCTACACTCTAAAAAAATAGATTTTTTTAGCTCAGTGGCTAAGAGCATTGACTGCTTTTCCAGAGGACCTGGGTTTGATTTCCAGCACCCATGTGGTGGCTTACAACAGTCTGTAACTCCAGTCCTCGGGGATCTGACACTCTCTTCTGGCCTCAGCAGGCACCAGCATTCATATGGTACACAGACATACATTCAGACAAAACATGCACATACAAAAATAAAAGTAGATAAATAAGTGAAAATACAAATTGAGTTTTCTATGTAATATTGGCATATTTTCTGCTTTCTTTTTTCCTTCCTATCTTCCTTTTTGTCTCCCAGTCTTTGTTTGTAGTTTTTTGGTCTTGGTTTTCCTTTTGGTCTTCGGGTTTTTTATTTTTGGTTTGGGAAAGAGTCTCAGATAACGAAGGCTGACCTCAAACTCAGCAAGGAGCTGTAGCTGTCAAGGACCTTGAACTCCTGATCCTGTACCTCTGTCTCTTGAGGGCTGGAATCATGAGAGATGGCCATCATGCCTGGCTGCTGCATTCCTTGGGAGGTCTTTGTTTATTTTCTTTGCTACTTCCCAGGCATTGATGGTTTTTTTGTTTTGTTTTGTTTTTCCTTGTACATTTTTCTGTAACTAGTGTTTTATTTATTTTGTATGGGAGTGAGGAGTGTACAGTGAACATACTAAGTAATCTTAGTTATCTGGTTCTGTATTTTATTATCTTAGATTTTTTCTGACATAAATATGCACCTATCAATAAGAATTTTATCTTTTGAATAAACATGTACTTGTTTCTTATGGTATAGAATAGGGTTCTTGAAATAATGGATGGTTCCAGTACTAGGATTCAACCCTGTTTTGAATCTGGTTTTAGTGGGAATGCCTTTGACGTTTAATTTTATATAGTCTGTTTACTATTTGTTTGAGACTGATAATACCGGGACATGTAAATGAAGTACTCTTGTATATATTGCTAAGCAAATTTGAAGTTTTTTATTCCAAGTGATTAGTTGCCATATTAGTTTTTGCCACCTAAGGAGATTGCCGCATGCCACGTGGGCTTCTTAAGTCGTCTCCGCACCTCTCTGAGTGCCAGGTGAGCTGTGCCTGCAGTAGCTTGCTAGGCTTTAGACTACTGTGTTTCACTTAGAATCTCATATGTGAGTGTGCAGGCGCCGCAGTGCATGTACAGAGGCAGATGATAATGTGGGGACGTCCGTTTTCTCCTACTTTCTGGCCCCAGGTGAAATTCAGATGGGCAGGCTTGGTGACAAGAGCCTTTACCTGTTGAGCTGTTTTCATGGTCCCTAGACTCCTCTTCCTCCTCCCACATGTCCTCCCTTCTTCTGCCTTATCTCCATCCCTGTCTCACCCTCCCTCTCCCTTTCACTCTTTAATGTTCTATATTATGTGTACATTACTGTGTCCTGGAGAGTTTTACATAGCAAAATAGTATTGTGTTCCATACGTGTTTGAATAACATTCCAATAAAACTAATTTGGTCAAGAGTGCTTGGAAAATAAAATCTTCAATAACCTTCTTTTGAATTTGTTTATATAACTTTGGACATATTTGAGTAAAAGTTGCTTTTTAATTTTGTAGAAAATCCCCAATAACATTGAGATGTTCAGCTTCAGTGTTACCAAGCCATGGTTGTTTAGATTCTTTTGAAAACGCCTCTGTACTTTTCATTGTACCGTGTTCATTTTATCATTTGTACTCTCTCCCATTTATTTAGGTATACCAGGGGCCTCTTATTTTCCCCAGGAATGTGGTTTTAAATTAGTCTCTAATTCTATTATGTGTAAGTTTTAGTTAATATCATTAAAAAACATTTCTCTAGAAGTTTTCTTTGGCTGGACTTTTACTTTCTTTACCGTAATCTCTAAAATAATTATTTCACTTATTAAATTTATCTTTAAAATTTCATATACACACAGTCTTTACATCATTTCCCCCACTTGCTCTCCCCTTCAAACCCCTCTCTTATGCATGTGCGCGTGCACACACACACACACAAACACACACACACACACACACATACACACACACACACAGCCACAGCCTGATAAGTCCCTTTAATGTTGCTCATATGTATGTTGTAGGGCTAACCCTTAGTATTGAATTGCCAATTAGGGAGCTCATTCCTAGGGAAAACGAGTTCTCCCTCTCTCGGCAGTCCGTAATTACTCACAGCTCTTCATCTTGGAGTGGAGGGGGGCATGCAATTTCCCCCATCCACACTGGCATGTCAATTGATGTTGTCATTATTTACTTCTTGTTTAGGCAGCCATACCATTGATACAGCTTCCTTGTAACATGGAAGGCACAATCACACAGCAGAGATTCTGGTCTACTAGCTCCTAGATTGATTGATTGATTAATTGATTGATTTGCCTCTCTTCCATGATGTTTCTTGAACCTTAGGTGTAGGGTTTGCACTGTAGATGTATCCATTGATCCTAATACCCCAGAGTCAGTTAGATGCTCTCTGACCAATTGTAGCTCTCTGTAATGGTCTCTAACTGCTGGGAAGTAAGTATCTTTGATGAGGAATAAGAGCTACACTTACCTTTGGGTATAAGGATAAGATTTAGAATGCAGTTACAGAGTACACTCATTTAGGAAAATGGCAGTAGTACATTTTCCTCTAGGATTCATGGCCTTGCCAGCCATGGGTAGTCATGCCATGGTGGTCATTGATTGTTTCATAGGCATCACAGCTGCATAGGACTATTTTGATTGTATCTCTCCCTTGGCAGCTTGCATATCACCTTCTGGTACTTTGAGGGTGGTCCTCAAGGATGAGGCTTCTGGAAGCCATCCAGCTTGATTATTCCCATTCTTAGTTGGAAGTGTGTGGTGTCTTCAACATAGAGATTTGACATGAAATTCTGGGAGGTAACCAATGACAAGTGGAATAGCCTGTGTTGTTTGGGGGAGTTTCTTGGACTCCTCCGACAAAAACTCAAAAGGAGGTTCCTCATACTTGTACTGGGGATTTTTGTTAATTTCTGGCTCTTGCTGGAAGCATCATCACTTCAAGTATCTTAACTTCATTTAAATGATATGTAAATGCACAGATAGACAGATTATATTTAAAATTTCAGGTAAATGTAAAATAATTCCCTGTGGCCTTCTCAAACATCCTTAGTGTTGTTCATCCCTCTCCCATTCCTTTTCCTCTGAATTGACCTTCCTGTCCCTCCTCAGTTAAAATCCCCGTTCATGTTTTCCCCCTTTATGATGGCTGTTTCTTGCCATCCCCTCTCTAGAGCCCCCGCCCTGCCCAGTCATCCCTTTTTACTGTCCTGGTCTCTGCAGTGACTAGATCTCTCCATACCTGAAGATTTGGAAGTAGGAGCCACAAATGAGAGAGAACACATGGCATTTCCCATTCTGGGTTACAATCCACTTGCCTGCAGATTTCCTTATTTCATTTTTCCTTACTCTGATTGGTAAAGATGATGAGCACTTTTTGAGATATTCCTTAGCCACTTATTTCTTTCTCTTGGGAACTCTGTTCCAGTCTATAGCCTATTTTTTAAATAGGTTGTTTGGTTTGGGGTTTTAGATTTCTTTTTGTTTGTTTTCTCTTTTATTTTTGAGTTCTTTATATACTCTAGATGTCAATCATTTGTCAGATACATGGCTGGGAAGGAGTTTCTTCCCCTGTGTGGACTTCCTTACCACTCAATTGATTATCCCCTTAGCTGTACAGAAGCGTTTTAGTTTTATGAGGTAAATTGTTGGCCTTGATTCCTGGGCGACTGGAGTCCTAGTCAGGAAGTCCTTTCCTTCACCTGTGTCTTGTAGGGCACAGCTCATGTTTTCTTCTAGCAGTTTTAGTGTGTCTGGTTTCGTGGGGAGGTACTTGATTCATTTGGAGTTAACTTTTGTACAGAGTGATAGATACAGATCTAGATTTAGTTTTGTTCTATGTGGGGAGATCCAGTTTTCTTAACACCATTTGGAGAGGATGCCTTTTCTCTACTGTCTTTTTTTTTTTGGCAGCTCTGTCAAATACCAGATGGCTCTATTTATATGTACTCATGTTTGGGTCTTTTAATTTGTTCCATTGGTTCCATTATACGAGTACCATACTACTTACATATACTTATATACATACACATATATTTTAATCTGGAATGGTAATCACTCCAGCATTGCTCTTTTTACTCAGGATTGCTTTGTCTGTCCCAGGTCTTTTGTCTATCCTAGATCTTTTGTGGTTCCATAAGAATTCTAGCTTTTTTTTTTTTTCTGTGAAGAATGCTTTGTTTATTACTATCAAAAGGGCTGTCCAGTCGTGACCAGGTTTGAGTCATTTTGTTATGAATGGATTTTGTGTGTGGCCTCAGTTTTTCATATTTGTGTATGTTGGTTAACAAAAAAAATGAAATTTTGGCTGGGCGGTGGTGATGCATGCCTTTAATTCTAGCACTTGAGAGACAGAGGCAGGTGAGTTTAAGGCCAGGTTGGTCTACAAAGTGAGTTCCAGGACAGCCAGGGCTACACAGAGAAACCCCATGGGGGGGAGGGGAGGCAGGAAATGAAGTGCAAAGAAAGAGAAATAACCCTTTTATTTCTGATAAAAATTAATTACTGCTGCACAGCTATTGGTTTTACTTACAAATTCATTTGCATCCTGTTTTGTGTATTTGTTTTATATATAGTCTTTGGGGCTATTTTTCCGGAGATCTGTCTATTCAATACTTACTTCTCTCATGGAGTACGTCTCTTAGTCAACAGGAAAAGCTACATTAAGAACAACCCAAGTCAAGAATTTTATGGAGGAAATTTCATTTCTTTATGAAGAGAACATTTTCCAAAATGTTTCCTGTAGTGCCCAGTTCTGCAAGACCATTGCTGGAGGCCGCCAGGCGGGGAGGGAATCTACATAGTATAGGCAAACACTTGCTGCAGGATTTCATCCCGCCTTTCTGTGCCCTGTGGCTCTTCCAGGTGGGGTGTGCTGAGCTCTGCCTCCTACCGCAGTTAGCCACAGAATCCTACTTTTTATTCGTATGTGGTAAAAATCGGCCGAACTTGTGTTTTTCTTTTCTGAAAGGACACTCTTTGATTATGGTTCTGTTTTGTTTCCTGGAAGTATTTGTTTTGTTTGTTTCCTCTTCTTCTTTCAGGATTCTGTGCCAGTCTTTTGTCACTGTGACAAAATGCCTTAGATAACTAAAGGAAGAAGGATTTCTTTGCACCCCTTGTTTACAGTTTCACTGAAGTGTTAGCTGACTGCCTGGCTGGGGGAGCTAAGTCAAGGCCGAAACATCCCCTCGGAGGAATGCTGTTTTCCTCTGCAAGTGCAGGAGAGGGCCATGGAAGAACTGTGCTTGAGGCCATACTAGCCCTGACCTATTACTTCCAAGGCCCCACCTTCTTGTTTCTGTCACCTCCCACTATGACCATGAGAATTTTGAAGCCACTGTTGTATTAATCCAGTGATTCGGTCACAGTTCTCATGACCCCACCCACTCACCAGGAGCTCCAACTCTGGACATTTCCATGGCAACCAAAGCTTCCACGCATGATTTTTGGAGAACATTTCCTGTCCAAACTATAATTGAGGCTGTGAAGTTCAAGTCTTGCTTATGCCACGTTGGTTTGGTTTACCCGGTCTCAGCTGGTTCTGAGGTGTGTGTTTAGCATCGCCTCCTTTCCCTCAGCCTTCTGCTGCTGCTTTCCTGATTAATGTAGGTTTGGTTTGGGGTTTGGGGTTTCAAACATACTTTCATTAATTCTGCAGGGATCTTTCCGGAGCTTTGTTTTTGTAGCATGAAAGTATACTATTTATTGTTTCTGTCCTGCTGCTTGTTTTTAGATTGGTTTAAATTGTCTATCTCATCCTGGTTTAACTTTGATAGACCATATATATCTAAAAATTGATCCTATTCCTTTACATTTTCTAGTGTAGTGAAATGTTAGTTTTTAAGGACTGTCTCCATGATTTTCTGAATTTGATTGGTATCTGTTGTGCCTCCTTTTTCATCCCTAATTTTATTAATTTGGGTCTTCTAATTTTGGTGAGTTTGGCTAAGTTGTTTATCATTCTGTTAGGTCCATTTGATCTGGGATTTATTTTGGTCAAGGTGACCTATTGGTGAGAGTGATGGGGTATCGTAGAATAACAATTAACATGCTACACCCAAGACCAAGGGCACACCAAAACAAACTTTGCCCCAAGAGACAACCAACAAAGTTCCAAGAACAATGACAGCCTGATGCACTCTGGAGGGAGTGACCCTCCAGGCTCAGTCACAACAAAAACGGTCCAGACTGAAGGCTCTCTGAGCCTGGAACATCTCCCAAGACCCTCGTGATCCCGGCTCACCAATACATCTGATGGTTGCCTGGCACAGGCACTGACCGTTACTGGACCACTTCACAGATCTAGCATGCCTCAGAAAATAAATGTACATAGCCACACAAAGACAAAGACAAACAAAGACACACAGAAACTTACCAGCCAGTTAGAAAACCCTCGGATTAGGGTCTGGAGGAAGTAGGGGTATACAGGACGAGCGCCCAAATGTTGTGCCCAGGTCACAGGACCCCCAAGCAAGACCACCACAGAGCCAATATCTGATGCAAGCACACAGAGGTTTTTTAATAACAAAACAAGCAAGCCCGGGACTTGGTCTGTGAGTCCAACATCTGACACAGCAGATGGAGGACAGCCCTGAGCACTCACTTTAAGGGGTTTATATAGGAAAGCTTTACATGCAGTTTGGGATTGGACGAGGGGGCTAGGGGTGAGGTAGTTCTTTGAAGTTACTGGCTGAGCTATAAGCATAAGGCTCCTGATGGCTAACAGGATTCAGGATACCTACAGAGACATAAATTTTTACTCTATATGTCCTGCTTTTGTTGAACCCAGGATATATAATATACATTCAGATTTATTGTTCCAGTCCTACTCTCCTATAAGTTCAATTTCTGGTCAGTTGAGCCCATTACTCCCCATATCTTGTTTTGCCAAGTCCAGGATACCTAGATTTATTGTCCCAGCCTTCTAAGTTCAACTTTTGGTCATCACTTCTAAAACTGCTGGTCAGCAAATACCTTTGGAGGAGGGGAGGGGGAAGCATCTCTCAAGATGGCTACTGATTTTTCTCTTTCAATCTGGGATATATTTTGGTCAAGGTGACCTATTGGTGAGAGTGATGAGGTATTGTAGTCACCCAGTATTATCTTATTGTGGTTAATCTCTGACTTTATGTCTGTTAATACTTGTTTTATGAAACTTAAGTCTACCCATGTTTGGTGCATGCATGTATATTTAGAACTGTAATGTCTTCTTGAAGGATTGCTCACTGAAGTGACCATGTCTCTTTGACTAGTTTTGGTTTGAAGTCTGTTTTGTCAGATATTAGAACCATGGCACTTGCTTGTTTCCTGGTTTGATTTGCTAGGAATACCGTTTTCCATATTTCACCCTAAGGTAGTCTCCATCTTTGATGATGAGGTATTTTGCTTGAAGGCCACAAATAGATGGATCATGTTTTCTAATGCCATCTGCTAGTCTGTGTCTTTAAATTTTTTATTTCTATTTTTATGTATGTGTGAATGTGTGTGTACATGTACATCTAAGTGCAGGCACACATGCATGCAAGGCCAGATAACCTACTGAACCATCTCACTAGCCCAGTCTGTCTTTAGATTTGGCAGCGGAGACTGTTAATATTAATTGTTATTGAAAGGTCTGTGTTAATGTGGTGTGTGTGTGTGTGTGTGTGTGTGTGTGTGTGTGTGTGTGTGTGTGTGTGTGTATTGCTTTCCTCTTTTGCTTAGCTTAACTACTTACTATTCTAGTGTATTTTACTCTTCTGTGGCCTATTAAATATGTTTCTTTTATTGTCAAAAGTATTCCTTGCAGTGTCCTGTAGAGCTGCCTTAGTGGTAATGAATTTCTTTAGCCATCTTTTATCATGGAAAGTTTTCCTTTCTCCTTCAACTGTGATGGATATTTTTGCTGGATATAATAGTCTGTGTCGGCCACTCCGATCTTTCAGAACTTGAAATACATGGTTTTGAGCCCTTCTCGGTTTTAATTTTTCTCTTGAGCTATCATGTTTTTCTGAGGAGCCTGCTTTTGTGTGTGACTCACTGGTATTCCTCTCTTGCTGCAGCTTTTGGTGCACTTTCTTTGTGCCATGCAGTTAGTGTTCTCATCTGCAGCATGTGGGGAGTTTCTTTTCTAGTCCTGTGTATTTAAGGTACATTGGTGAACATCTCTTCACCCATGTGAAACTTTTTTCTCTTTTACTGAAAATGTCTTTTATACCTTTGGCATGAAATCATTCCTCCTTGTGTTCCTATAATTTGGCCCTTTTCATGGTGTTCTAAAATCTTACATGCTGTGTACACATGAACATCCCCTTCTCTCTTCTGTGTCTCCTGAAGCCCTGTCTTTCTCATGACCCATTCTGTGGGTGAGGCTTCCTGCTGAGCTGGTGCCCTGGCTTTTTGAATGTTTCATTTCAGGATCAGTGTGATTTTCTTTCAGAATTTTTACCTCTATTGAAATGCATTCTCATGCTTTCACTTCCTTATGTCATTCAGCTATTGGGTTTTCTTGCAAGTCAATCAGGAGTTATTTGTGTCTTCTGTAGTTTCTTTGGAGATTTTAATAATCATCCTTTCAAAATTTTTGTCAAGAATTTAGTCTATGTCTCTCTCCCTGGGAGCCATTACTGTGGGATTGGTCTTGGGAAGGGTCTTGCTTTGGTTTTTCGTGGTACTTGTGTTTCTGCATCAGAATTTACATGTCTGGTGTTAGGTCGTTGATTGACTGTATTTTTTTTAAGTAGCCTTTCCTCTTTCGGTGAAAAAGTTTGCAATGCTCTGGAGGAGCTAGGATGTATAGTAGATTGAGGTATTGTTTTACTCCACTCCTAATACCCCCCTGAGAATAGAACATTCTACAACAGTTACTCTATAGAGTTTGGTCCGTTATAAAATAAACTAATAGGGCTGGAGAGATGGCTCAGCCGTTAAAGGCTAGGCTCACAACCAAAAATATAAAATAAACTAATAATCAACTAAAGACCGAATCATGCCTATGATATACATTATGTTGGTAAATCACTATGGGCTTTTGAGTTCTTTGGACAGCAGACTCTTGGAGCTCCAGGCCCTCCCTTAACTCAGACTCAAGCAAGTTTATGTCAAGGGATCTCAAACCCCTGTCTTGAGTCAGGACGGCCCCCTGAATCTATAACAGGAAGAAGGAAGAATAAAAAATGACTCAAGAGTGAAAAACATAATGTCCTTGAGAACAACTGGAAAGTAAATCATTTCCAGCAGAAGTTACTATGGTTTAATCTTACGGTATAAAAATGTATGCGGTGGGAACAAGAAGCTGGGAGCTCAACCGTGGTGTGACTGTTCTGTTCTGCCCAGGACTTGGAATCAGAAACTCCAGCATGACTGTTTGATTCCCTAATCAGTTTCCACTGGATGTTTGTTAGCCTTTAATTTGATGATGTTTTGTTTTCTGTCTGCTGCTGCTATTTGTTCGTTTACTTTTGCTTACTACATACTTATCACATTCACTCATTCAAAACGAGAGGCCTGGCTGTTGCAGATCATTCTCTTGACCCATTCAAAATAATGCTGTAAACATTACACTTTAGAAAGCGAAGGGACATTGATGGCATACTATGTACTGATACTTTAGTTACTGTGGGTATGAGTAAAAAAGGAAAGAGGGCAGGGAGAGGGTAAGACTAGTGATTCATGTTAGGTTGACATAGTGGAAGAATGGAAGTAGAGGGAAAGTGTGGGAGCAAGAAGGAAGGTGCAGAGGAAAACAAATATGTGTGTGTGGTGATCAGCTTTGTCAACACAGTCTAGAATAACCGGGAACAGAGTCTCAATGCTGGCTGTCTAGATCAGTTTTAGCTGTGGGTATGCCCAAGCAGTTGGCAGTCACTATGTTAATTGATGTGGGAAGACCCTGCCTGAAGGTTAGCCACACCCTTCCCTGGGTTTGGGTTCTGAATTGTATAATAGTAAAATTGGTGAGCTGAGCAGTAAGCATACATGCATACATGCATGCATGCATGCATTTGTTTCTCTCTATTACTGGCATGGATGCAGTGTAATTAGCTCTTTCAAGTTTCTGCCTTGACTTTATGAGCTGTAGAAACTCACCCTTACAGCTGTTTTTTGTCGTAGTTTATCACAGAAGCAGTAAAGAAACTAGAACAGTGTGCTGTGGATAACATAGGACAGTCCCATCTCTCAAGGGTGAGCCACAGAGACCCTTGAAACTCATCCAGGAAAGTGAAAGAAGAAAGATGAAGGAGGAAAAAAAGATAATTTGGTATGAACAGGTCAAAATGGAGCCAGCCAGCTAAAGTGATAATTGTATTGTTATTAAACAAAGGGAGGGGAGAGTACAGTGGGTGGAAATGTAGAGTATGAAAACTAACTGACCTGACTGCTGGATCGGCCTCAAGGATCGCTGGAGTGGGTTCCTAGTTTCTAGAAGCCTCTTTTACTCTGGGCAGTTCTGCACTAGGCAGTCTTCCCCTCCAGACAGGTCTTCTTTTGTATGACCAGATTACAGATTCTGGTCCAGCTTGTGGGGGGGTCCCCACATATGATATCTCACATACTTTTGACACCTCTCTGTGCCTTTATGGTTCAATTTGTGAATGTTGGCCCCGCCCCATTCAGCTCCTTGCAGTGTCCCAGGTGCCACTTAAAATCTGCACGAAGGTTAGGTTTTCAGTTTGCCAAATCCTGTACAGATCTGTTTCAAAATTCCATTTCCTTGTTAAAACAGCATTCTGTTGGCCTGGCTTCAGTTTATAGTTCTCAGGCAGTTGCTCTGAGCTTGCCACAGATGTAGTAGGGAGCTGTTTGCAGTCGAGGCTTACTTCTGCCCTGTGGGTTGCCAGTGCTGTGCAGAGGACTTTCAGCCAGCCTTTGTGTGGTGCCTTGGATATGGCTTTCCCCCAGCTGTTTGGTGTCTGTTACTGTTCTGCTGCTGCATTTTCGCTTTCCCCAGATTATTACCTGCAGCCTCTAGACGTGCCTGAATGTCACCCCTTCTTTTCTTTATAGTTTTGCTGTCTGTAATTCTACATCTACTGATAATCATGTCCTCTCATGAAGTCACACCTAGTCAAAGTGAAGAACATGCTTATCTACCCTCTTTTCAACAAAAAACCTACCACTCTCATGAATACTATCTTTCATGATTATCTAAATATCAATGTTGAAAACGTCTTAAAATACACATATTCATCCTATTCCATATAGACTAAAAAGCTATGTGAGAAAATATATCTAAATAGGAAAATGAAGGAACTTGGCATGAAAAGTAAGCAAAGAGAAACAAAATAAGTGAAGGTTTTTGCTTTATATTGCTTACTACCTTTATGTAACAGAGAAGTGCTTTTACTGTTGATGTCCAAGACTGATGAATAATTTCTTGAGTAATGTAGAAGTAAAAATATCCATTGCTGAAGCATTAAGTCAACTGCGTGAGTTTAATCTCTTCTATGCCAATATTATGTTAACACCATCCAAAGTCCCTGCCAATAAAGCTGAGTCGGCCTTTGAAATGCCATGATTTGTTATTTTACTTTCTTCCTAAGAGTAACACATGTTATGCTTGATGGTCCAATGAGAGGCATTGGAGTTCAAAATGAAATTTATTTTTGAGGTCCTACAGAAGGAGAAATTATTTGACCCATGACTCTGGAATAGGACCCATTTAATGTTTCATTAGCAATTTTTTTTTTTTTGACAAAACTCACATCCTGCCATACTGAGAAGCAGCTGCTTATAACACACCTTAGGCATCTTTTGAATGGGTTCTACAACTCTTTCTAGCTAGGAAACATAAGAGCTATTTTTCACAAACATGTCTAAAGAAAACAATGCCTTCTAAGACATGCTTGGGGGGGGTTTACACCTATGTTGGGAATACCTCAGAAGAAACATGCATAGTGTGACTACTTCAGCTGTCTTGAGTGTGGCCGGCACTCTACTGTTTAAAGTCCTGAATAGGCATTTCCATCATTCATCCCCTCTTTCCAAACATTGGTCTAGAACGGCTTCAAAGAGCCAGCTTAATGACCGCATACGAGCTTAAAGGATTCCTAGTCCCTGTTTCTCATAAAACAGTTAAATGATCTTTAAATTAAAGAAAAAAAATCTCTGTGTTCAGTAGACCTATGGGAAGGAAGTGTTGTCTGCCCAGAATTCATGGTGCCTGAGCTGAAGCACAGGGTTTGAGTCATTGGAAGAAATCTTGGAGTCCTGACTCAGGCAGCCTTACTCTAGCAGAGAAATATGGAGCATGTTACCAGGTCACATTCTCCATTCCTGTTGTTTTAGGGAACACAACTCCATAAGCACCTGTGGAGGGCAAAGGCCGTGGGGGTACCAGAGTGGTGAGTTGCTGTCTCTGTGATCAGGAAGCTCTGGAAAGGAGGTCAAAGCTATGTACATGCAAAACCCATGTAGAATATGGAGTAGAAGGCATTGCTGGGGGGATTTTAATGCTCAAAGTAAGGGCATGATGTCAGCTCAGATGTGCTGGATCACTCACTCTTTCTGAATTTCTGTTTTTTACCTTAGCCTTATGAAAGCAAAGAAAAATGGTGACCTGATTCTCTGTGTTCTAGAAATGATCCTTGGCTTCTTTCGGCACTGCCAGTGGAATTCACTTTAATAAAAGTGAACATTGAAAAACCCCACATCACAGGCTAACCAAGTGTAAAAGTGTCAGTTCGTGAAGTTGGCAAAGCTCCCACTGACAAGGATGCTGTAAATTTTCTTTCATATTTAATATTAAAGAAGGGAAAATGTAGCTGAACTACCCAGATGTTGTTTCTTTATCACTTTCTAGCCCTTCAGCCAGATACTTGCCTTTGTTTTTTTTTTTTTTGTTTGTTTGTTTGTTTTGCTTTTATTTTTGTCTTGTTTTTGGCGAGTTGGAGAGAGAGATGGGGAGAGAGAGAGATGGTGTGTTAGGATGAGGTTATATCATATGGGGAAACATTTGTTAGAAAGTATTTTTGTATAGACATGAAAGGAAATTGGTGACTCCACGCCTGCTCACAGCTGACACTATGGCAGTGTCTCTCCCAGCGTGTTCCTGTTTAAAGAAATAAAGATCACTGTTCTGCTTTCCTTGACTACATGGACTTGTACCAGAAGTCAGTGAAGAGCCATGAAACACTGACTTCAGAGGGCTCTGTTCCCTTACCATACTTGCCACATACAGATGCATCAAATCAGAACAAGATGCAATTTTACTGAGAAAGAATCCTTGTACTATCACGTTACCTCCCTCTCAAAATCCCCCCCAAGCATGCGTAAAATCCAGAAGACCTACAGTAGAATATTGAAGGAGAGTCTCTAAGGCCCCAAAGCAAGTTGCCTTACCGTTCTTGTATTGTATTATATATACATCTTACAATTATGTCAGCGATTAAAGCATTGTCATGCTGCATTAGAATGTGTTTTTATGTTTAGGATTAGGAAACTGTCTTCCACTCTTCGGCAGGTTCCTTTTATGTTCTCCAGGCAAATCCTTTCTCTTGGGTCAGGAATGTAATAAGGTAGGCTTTCCTCTCTGGGGTATTGTGTCTGTCTTGCTGTGTTTAAATTGATGCACAAAGCTCTTTGGAGCAAAAGACAGTATTTTCTTTGTATAGGAGCCAGCAGTTGAATAACCCATGGGGGATTCTCTGTTGAGCATTTTAAAGATATAGTTTGTGCTGGGTGGAGATGCTGGTGCTCAGCGAAGTCCCTGGGGTGGAACATTGGCTCTGTCCCTGGGAGTGGAGGCCTTTTCTGTCTGTAGTCTTGAAGAGAAAACAAATAACCAACAACTTTAAAGAAAGGAAAAAATCAGAGAAGTTACCAAGCTCTTTTTAACAGTGATGGTTTCGGAACAAAATGAAGAGGAATCTACTATTTGAACTAGAGGAGAAATTTCCTAAAGTTTGATGTCTCCTTACAGACTATCAGTTACCAAAGGTCAAAGCCACTGTTAATCAAGAATCTCTTATTTAACGATTATAGTGTTGATTATTGGTTTTGAATGTAAGTCCTGAGTCAAGGTTTTTGGCCTGTCTTCAATATATAATCAGTATTCTCTCTCTTTCTCTGTCTCTCTCTATCTGTCTGAATGTACGTATGTTATAATTGTTCTGGAATATATATATATATATATATGTATATATATATATATATATATATATATATATATATATATATATCCCTTGCTGTTTGTCTTAGTTAAGGTTTTAATTGCTGTGACAAGACACCATGACCTCGGCAACTCATAAGTGAAAACACTTAATTGGGGCTGGCTTACAGTTCATTTTAGTCCATTATTGTTATGGCAGGAAGCATGGTGGCATGCAGGCAGACATGGTGCTGGAGACGTAGTTGAGAGTTCTATATCCAGCAGGTACCAGGAAGAGACTAAGCCACTAGGCCTGGCTTAAGCTTCTGAGACCTCAAAGCTCACCCCCAGTGACACATTTCCACCAGCAAGGCCACATCTACTCCAATAAGACCACACCTCCTAATAGTGCCACTATGAGCCTATGGGGGTCATTTTTATTCAAACCACCACACTATTTCTATAATGAATATCTAGAGCAGGCTTGTTCTATTTTTTTAAGCAACAGCTAAATTGATTTACTTCATCCTCCAGCTCTAGAAAGGACTCTCATTGGCTGAGTCATATCACAAGAAGACAGCATATATGCTTTTGTCCCTTTTCTCTCTCTCCCTCTTTATAAGACCACTAGAATACAGTCATGGGACCTCCACCCTGATGACCTGATCTGATTGATTTCCCAAGCCCCACTTCTCTCAACATGATAATCACACTTAAGATTCCACTCCCCTTAATACTAGTGGAATAAATATGACTTGGAGGATTAAACTCCTACATGAGTAGGAGGGATGTGTAAGTCATACTGTTAGCAGAAATTTGGGGGAATCCCTGCAAAGATTTCATATGTTACCAGGGAAGTCAAGGCCCTCTCTTGAGGTTAAGTGTCTGACCTCAAAAGGAAACTTGAGTAAAATTCCTAAAAGAAAAGCCCCAGAACAGGGAAACTGTAGAGGCAGCTCCATGGAAGAGCGGGGTGAAGAGGAGAAAGAGAGATGCAGTTTGAGGTAAGCTGGCACAAAGGTCAGCCACAGAGTGAGGAGAAGAGCTTCAGAGAAGGAGGATGGGTGCACAGAGGACCAGAGAAACGTACAACTTGGGCTCTGGCCAGCATTCAAGAGAAAAATACAGAAGACAAGAAAAGGAGAAGTTTACACCTGAGTCCGGACTCTGAGTGCTTCATAGAGACCATTCTGGAGAAGAAGAGTACATTGTCTCGTTCAAGAGCTGATTATTCCTCCTATGTCTTCAGCATGGCTTTAGGTGAACCCACCTTTCTAAGAGATGTTTTTTGTCTTTTTTGTTTCTTTGTTTTGTTTTATTTTGTTTTTTGCCAAGTGATTGGCCAGCCCAACTAGATTAACTCTGAAGGGAAGAGAAACTGGCATGTCTCCCCAGAGGTAGATTGTATTCTTTTAGCTAGGAAGCAATGACCTCCTCTTAATGGGCCTTTGTTGTTACTGTAAAATAATGAAATCATTGCAAATACCCTTCTCTTTCTCTTGCTCCTTTTCGTCTGCCTTGTCTTCTTATAGATACATGTCACCCTCTTTTATCTACACATTTTTTAATAATGTGTCACTAAAAGAAACTCAAGGCAGTTTCCTTTTCTGGTAAACCCCTTGGCTCAAATGAGCAGACGGAGTCCACACTCTTTTTCCTCATTCTCTCTATAGGTGGAGAGTTTTGGCCTCCACCTATACATTGCCAAGTAGCTTTCTGAGACTCTCTACCATGGGAGATAAGAAATGTAGAAGAACTAGCCAGGGAAGACATTAGAGAAACAGGTGAGACCCCAGAATTGGTGAGATCACAGGCACAGTGTGTGTGACCTGCATAGCAGACCCTGGAAACGGAGACAAAAAGCAGTGCTAAGAATGACTATGATATGACTGCCATATTGCCTCGCCCTGTACAACTGATAGACATCCATCCACTGTGGGCGGAAGGGCAATAGCCTATAAGTATCCAAGCAGCAAGGTTCAGTTGTCATGTGTCTGGTTTATTTTGTAAATGCATTCACTGGTTCCTACCCTAGAGAGTATTATAACTCACCAATACATAAGCACACTGTATTAATTTTCTGTTTGTGTGCAATGTGGAGACCATTATGAAAGCCTTCTATATTTTGAATATATGTGCTTGAAGGGTCAAAAAAAAAAAGACTCCAGTGAAAGTTTGAGAAAGTTGAACACTTTACTAGCCAAATATTTCTATGAAAATATGCTTATAAAAGTCAGTTTTATGGAATCATTCTCCAAATTAAAAACATATTTTTAGGAATAAATAGGGATGAAATTCTTACTTTGTTGAGGAGGTAATGGCAAAATAAAACGAAACAAAAAGACAGGAATGGCTGAAAATTAGGAAGTTCCCCAACCCTAGGAATGGTTTTACCACATGAGGGTTGATGATGCCCAGCTCCAGGCAGGCTGCCACCTGCATGGTACACAGCCTTCACTACTATTTTTTTCCAATTGCCAAGTTTCAGCCTTGGCCGTTTTCAACTACAGCATTTCTATGTAAAGCACTTTTCTCCTTTATTTCTCCAATGGAAATTTATGCGACCAACCTTACTTCCTGATTTCTCTTTCTTCAAACACTTTAGTCATGGTGAGGCAAAATTTCCATGACATTAATGAGATTTCCACAAGCAAATTAAAGAGAAAATATGCCCTTTGGTCTTTTGTATTTAACAGCACTGCATGGAGAAGAATTCTTGGAGTAAAGCGTGGGCGGGAGCAATAGCCAGAGGACAATGCCAGGGTAGCTTCATGCAAGTAACTGGATCTTTTTTCTCTCCTCCATCTAAATATTTTAAATTATTTCATGACAAACTTACTATAAAACATCAGATAATTTGCCCTCTGCTGCCAGCTGAGCATAATTCTGACAGAACAGATTACTACTTCATTGCCAAAGCCCTTAACTTCAAATCATGTTAACATTACCATAGTGGGCAAAAATAAATCTTAGCATTCTTTTCATTGGTAACAAGTAGGAACTAAGTAAGGTAACTGAATTGTGTCTTTCTGAACCCCAAAATTCATTCCACACTTGTAATACTAAAGGGGGCTTTTATGGGAAGAGTCTTACGGCGTCTCTGATAGAAGCTTTTTCAGATAGTAGGGGGCAGAACAATCAGGAGACATTGTTTTCCTTCCTTTGGCTTTTGGGTCTCCAAGTACAACTCACAGCAACACAGATTGGTAGCGTTAGAGCTGGGACCACATTTGTTCCAATAGCACATTGTTGTAGCAAATATTTTTATTTACTCTTTACTATGTGCTGGACATTGTTCCAGACACCCACATCCTTTATTTTGGTTATCAGATTGTACAAATATTATATCCCAATAAATTAGAATACCTTCAGGATTCTCACACTGGGAGAAGAGAAAGACTAAAGTCTGGGCTAACCAGAAGGGAACCTTTCTCCCAGAAAGAGATATGCAAGTTGTCAGACCACCTCCTGGAGGATAGAACTAAAACATTGATGGGTCAATGGTGGATAGGACCATTCCTTCACTTGAGACTACTTAGATATGGATAACTCTGGCCTTCTACATAAATTCACACCTTAAGTCAGGCCTGAAGATGGACTCGGGGATCACAGGATCTTTTCCCCCCTCTACCCAGTGCGACCACATGAAATAATTCTTCTTTTTTTTTTGCCTTTCACTACTTAATTTGGCTCTTGTAATTGACTTGCTGAGAGCAAGTGGCTGGACATGACTTACTGGTCCACAAGCTTGGCCCTAAGTCCGGTAAGAGTTGGAATACACCATTTAAACAAAACAGCTAAAATCTTTGATTTTACAAAATTCACATTCTAGGAAGGGTCAGCAGAAGCTGTAACAAGTAATAAGTTCAGTGAGTCAATCAAGCTGTGATGTGTTACAAGTTATAGAGGCCATGGGTAAATAGAGAGCAGCTGAGTAGGAAATTGAACTGTAATGGAGTGATCAGGACCAGGATCAAGTGTAAGAAGTCTTGGTAAGAAAGCAATGAAAATTTTGAAGAAGCACATAACGGAGGTCAAACACTGTTGCCTTACCAGGCTATGGAGAGGCATCATCCTTTAACCACCCTGGCTCTGCTTTTTCCCATGCTCCGTGGGAAGTCAGGTGCCGCACCTGACTTGCTCTGTGTGGTCCTCTCTTTCACATTCACCTTGCTGTCCCAGTTCTGTAGGCAGCTACCACTCCAGGATGGAACATGGCAGCTTGGAAGAAACAGAGAAACGGAAAATGAATGACTTAAGAATATAGTACCGTGAGCATCTGCAGTTCTTTGGTGCCTTCCAGCACAGGGAATCCCAGAGTAGCCGATGCCCTTTCTTAAACTCCTAACACTACCTGCTGCACATTCCTTCTGCTCTTGTAAATCCTCCTACTGGGCCCAGGCAGCTGTCTGAGTGTCTCGCTCTGTGCCCCTGGTTGGCTTGGGGCTTGTGTAAACCTGACTGGAATGGGATTTGCAGCCTTGCTTCCTGAGTGTGGGGATCCCAGGCTTACACTAGGGCCCTAGCCTCACCCTCATCTCCTCTCCTTTATGTTTTTCTCTTTTCTATCCACTGTGGTACATAGCCTCCAATTGCTGTCCCTTTCACCCCTTGGCACAGTAGGCATAGATTAGGGAATTTTGAATTCAGTTTTATGAAATATGTAGAATTCTCTGTAGATGCTTTAAAGGTATCAAAGATAGCAAAGAGTAGGAGAGCAGATTGCAGTCTTCAGCTTGTTTTTGAGAGCATGGGGAGTGGGTTGCTGGGGATCAAATCAGGACCTTATGCACACTAGACAAGCTATATTCCTGCCACAGAATCATAAAACCATTGTATCCACGGCTGTCTTTTCTACAGAGATGCTCTGAAGGCCCCTCCACTGTGTCTTATCCCAAACAGAAGCAGTCTGCTCCAGATCTGCTGACTCCCCTAGTGCTGATATTGTCTTGGAAACTTCAAAACTAGAAATTACAGTACATTTAAGTCAACATTCACAAATTATTCCCAAGTGTTTCTCAAATCTGGTGCTGTCTCTCTGTCTTCCAGGCCACACAGATCTCTGGGGTGACAGGGCAGCTCCCTTAAGTAGATTGCCATGGCATTCCTCAGTTCCTCGACGACACTGCCAGAACTAACCTTTTCAAAAGGTTATAACAACCTTGATTCAAATCTGGGTTGCTACGGCTGGAGAGATGGCTCAGCAGTTAAGAGTTTTTATGTTGTTCTTGCAGAGGACCTGAATTTGGGTTCCCAAGACACACATCAGGCAGCATGCAACCACATTGAACTCCTGGCCTAGGGAATCTGATGCCCTCTTCTGGCCTCCATGGCCATCTGCTCACATATGGCATACACACAGAGAAACAGACATATACATAAATAAAAATCTATTTAACAATACTTGTTTACCTGAGATCTAAGTATCCTAGAACACTGGTCACCCCTTATAGTTTCCCCATACGTGACATCACTTCCCAGCATAGCATAATTTATTTCTCTCGTCACTCTGGATTCAGCTCGGTTTCGTAGCCCTCCTAACCTTTTTGTTTGTTTGTTTGTTTGCACATTTCCCATTTTAATTACTTGTTCATTTCAAGTATTATCTCAGACTTTTGCTGTAGTTGGTTTTATTGTCCACAACACACAATTAGTGCATATAAACTAATAACCAAACCTGCATCCCTCCTATAAAGTCTGACTTCTACTAGGGGTATAGAAAATTACAGTCTGATGATGAAATAAAGTTGGTACTTATATTACTTAAGGAATGTTATAAATCTACTTGGATACGGCAGCACTAACAGATTGAAACATTTAGGAGTGGTTGGTGAAGAAAAAGACTGGAAAATGCCAAGATTAAGAGTCTTACATGGTGAAAAGAGTGTGTGGCACAGTGTCCCAAGGTCTCCCCCACCCTTTGATTTAATGACGTGAACCTGAGGAGCCCTGCTCAGTAATCATGCTCATTTCTCATGGGGTGAGGATGTGAGAGAGGAAAGGAACAATGCATTTACCCAAGTGTCTTACTGTTTAGTTGCAGAGCATGGGTGTCTGTGATGCTAAGGCTAGTTTTTAGATAGCATTCCTTCCTGCATCGCGGGAGCCAGTCTCTGATGAGATCCAGTGGGCATGTCTTACTTCATCATGCCTCTTCAGTGCTTGGTATATAACTGTTATGCTCTAAATAAACTTGGAGTTAGTAGTGAAAGAGTCAACACAGTGGGGAAGGTGGGCAGGGTTTCAAAGAGATTTTCCCTGATTTCATATCTCCTCCTTTTCTTACTGTCGTTTATAAGATTTATCTGTATTTCTGTCAGCAGTCCCTGATATCCTCCTGTACACACACACACACACACACACACACACACACACACACACACACACACACACAAACATCTAATCTCTTATTAACTACTCAACGTTCTCCCAACACTTTCTCATGTAAGACTGTTTCAGCAATGTGATTGGCAGAACACTTTTAGGCAGAATACTGTCCAGGAATGTGGTTGGTCTATGACTTTTGAAAATGATTTTTCAACCTCTTCTCTAAATAATTTTACTTTTCAAATTCTTGGGCTGAGGAGATGGCTTAGTGTATACGAGTACTTGCTGAGTTTGAATCCCCAGTACCCATGAGAAAAGCTAGTTATGGTTATAGGTGTCTATAACTGCAGAATTGGCATAGACATGTGGATACAGGAGCTTGCTGGCCAGCCAGCCACACCCAAACAAAAGCTTCTGGTTCGGTGGAAGACCCTCTTTTAAAATAGTAGAGCAAAACACCATTGTCCTGTTTCCATATCCCCCAGAGGCGCATATGAGCCCACCTGTGCTCTCTGTCTCTGCTCTCTCTCTTTCTCTCTTTCTCTCTTTCTCTCTCTCTCTCTCTCTCTCTCTCTCTCTCTCTCTCTCTCTCTCTCTCTCTCTCTCTCTCACACACACACACACACACACACACACACATGTCCATCCCTTAAAAGGGAATAAATTCTTGACTTTTCCTAAACTATTAGAACTAGATTATCCAAATCTATTTGAAACCTAAATGCCTCTAAACCTATTGGAAAAATGTTCCAGTGATCAGATTATGATAGAGAGCATTTAAACTGCTGTGAAAGTTCAAGGGCTGGTGGTTGTGATGTTCAGAATCAAAATTCAGTATGGTAGAGGAAGCCTGGAGAAAGTAGCTGCCTACTAAAAGCTAGATCTCATTTTTTCCATTCACATTTAAATTGTTAGTTTTCTCATAATCATACTCTGTGTTAACCCTCTTACATGTTCCTGTATGCCTAGCTCCATGTGGATTCCTGGGATCATAAAGTAAAGATTAGTTAACATTTTGTATACTTTTAGGTAATGGAAGGCTTACATCTTACATTTCAAAGAGTTAAAGTTTGTATTTGTTTTGTATTCAAGGAGGCATAAAGTATGAATTTTCTTCGTTCTTAGAGCTCTGTGGTGTGTGTGTGTATGTGTGTTTGTGTGTGTGTGTGTGTGTGTGTGTAAAAGAGAGAGAGAATCAAGCACTTTAAAATCCAAGAATTGCTATTATAGTTTTATGACTTTCCAACTTACTTTTCAATGTTTTATAACAAAATAAGAATTATTTCAATAGATGCAGCTATATACATAAGCCATGTAAAGACAAACTCCAGTCACCTTCCTGTTTTTGGAGAAAGCTACATGGTGTGGGAGGATTTTCATAATCTGGGACACTGTCATGCTTCTGAAAACTCAACCTTGGCAAACACTTGGTGTCCGGGTTTGGTAATGCTTCCTAGACACGCTGGATTTCTGGGCATGATCCACACAAGTGAATGATGAGTTCTTCCAGTCCCTGGGAGAGGTTGTATTTTATGGCTGTTTTGCTGGCTGCTTTGGGAGCTGAGCTGAGGAGCAGCTAGGGAACAGAGCCTTTCCTCCACCTCTTCTACAGCTCTGGTACAGGGTGGAAACCATGTGCCTGCTGGGTCCGTTCACTGCAAAGAAATGAAATAGATGAGTCTTTTAGAAGATGATTTTCTAAATTATTTATCGTTTCCATGATAACAGAATTAGCACCATCTTCTTCCTCTAGGTAGAGTATTTATTCTTTTCCATCTAATCTGTAGAATTTGAGTACTGTTCAGCTCTTTCAAGCTAACCCCTGGCTGTCTTTCTTCTGGGTAGTTAAGCCCAGATCAGCTTTGCTTTAAAAGATTTTGTGGTTCTGTCATCTTCCCTACAACAAAGTAGGAGGGTGGGGTGTAAGTAGGTAAATGTGCCCAGTACCTCCTAGAAGACAGGTCAGATGTTTAGATAACATCTTAATGGCATTTGAATATTAGCCCCTGACAGCATAGAAACTGAAAAGTTGTTTTGTTTTGTTTCAAAAAGTATTGTTGTTATTATATTATTGTTTTGTGGTACATTCTCACTATGTAACCCAAGATGGCCTCAAACTTCCAGGCCTCCTGCCTTAGCCTTCCAGGAGCTGGAATTGCAGGTGCTCTCCACCATGTGTGGCTAAGACATTGAAAATTTCTTGTAGAACAGTCTCCTTATTAAACTGTAAGTGAGAAGAGTGATGTGTATGTTTCAGTAAACCAGCTAAGAATTTGAAGCTTTAGAGAAGTCCCAGGTCCTTAACAGACTGTTGAATGGGACTTTCTCTTTGTCAACTTTTACTAAACAGTATTGGTAATGAGGATTTTTGTTGTTTTGCTTTATGGGTGTTTTTTTTTTTTTCTGCTTCTTTTTAAAACTGTCATTTGTGGGTACCTGGTGGTATAGTTCCAGCTAATTAGGAGGCTGGGAGACAAAGATCACAAATCCAAGGCCAACCCAGGCAGGAACCGTCTGAGGTAGCTTCTTGCTCTTAGTTAGTTACTTAGTTACTTAGTTAGTTAGTTAGTTTAAAAGAGAAGATGGTGCAGCATGTTGGCAGAACACTTGTATATGCCCTACAGTCAATCTCTATCACAAACAAACAAATTTTTTAGGGCTCAAAAATTTGGTTTTCTTTATGTTTAAGATAGCTTACCCTTTCATCAGTAACTGTTTCTCTATATGAATCTAGGCATTCTTAGGGTAGGTAGAGGATCAAATAGAAAAACTTTGTTATACCTCACAGGTTGATACCTTCCTGGATATTCATGCTTTGAAATAACAGCAAGCAGGTCTATGAGAGTCTGAATCCAGAGTGCTTGGATGTAGTGTGGAGTAGGGTTCTGTTTTTTCTAATTGTGCATTATTTCACATTCCCTGACTGGAACTGATGTTAGTTTGTGATATTTGGGGGTTGGCTTTGTTAACAACTCAAGTTTAAAATTTCCCCTCTCTTTTTCCACTCCCCTTCACAACTTAAAAGCTGTGGAAGGGACAGAAAAGGCAGGCATGATTCCCATGCAGCTCCCACATTGCTCACTGTGAGTCCCGTATAGAATCTACCAGGAAATACTGTCTTCAGAATGTATTTCAACTCATCCTATCAGGGAGAAAAGAACTGGGTCAGGAGCTTACATGGAGCCTTGAGCTAGTGTGGAAAGCCGCTTGTCAGATCCCACCCCTTGTCAGATCCCACCCCTTGTCAGATCCCACCCCTTGTCAGATCCCACCCCTGGTCTCTACAGAAGGGAAGCCCTGGGGAGGTCACAAACCATGTACTCTTCCTTCTGTTGCTTTTGCTGCTTCCTCACATCCTCCTCAGATTCCATTACAGAATAGATGTTGGTGGGTTTTTTTTCCTTTGTGTGTAAGTGGGTGATACCTTTATTGAGATATAATTAATACACTGTATCATTCACCCATTTAAAGTATACGGCGATTTTGTCTGTTGAATCCATTCTATCACCCCATAGTTCTCAGTTAGCATTCTCTGTTTTCTCCATGGATCCCACCCACAGGTAGCCATCTGCTTTCATTCTGCATAGGTTTACTTAGCCTGGAGTTTAGGGAATTACCGCGCACCGTTTTTGCTTTGCTCCATGGCTTCTTTCACTCAGCGTGTCCCCAGTGTTCATCTGTATCATAATGTGTGCCAGAACCTCACTATTCCTTGTCTACTTTTATTTTTACCTGTGAATGACAGTGGGTTTTTGCTTCTATGGAATGTGTGTCCAGCCTGCCTCGGTGTTGGTTTGCAGGGAGTGGGGTGGGATTTGTGTTTTAATCCCATTCATTTCTGTTCTTAAAGCAGAGCCCCTCATTCACAGATCATGTTTGCCTTTAAAGAACTGTGCTTTTTTTTAACCCATAAAAGAAATGATTATGTTGCATAATTGTGCCAGACAGCTGTCAACAGAGACTCATTCATTCATTTCTAACCAGCAAGCACAGGTTTCTCAGTCTCACCTAATACTTAACATTCACAGACCAGAAATTGGAAATTCTCTCTATTTTTTTAAAGTGCTGTTTCTAAGTTCCTGATGTTTTCCTGGTTGGTTTCATAGTGTGTCAGAATTTTTATTAACCAGCTAGAGCTGCAGCAGTCACTCTGTGAAGTCTTGGGAGCCTACCCCTCCCACAGCAAGCTGCTGGAGCTTTTTAAATAATCTGTTTGAAAGATTGACAGGTGCCACCAAAACAATTTCAATTATTTTGTTTATCTGAAATTAAAGTGCATATTGATATATAAGGCCTATTTCAGCCCTGATAGTTTGCGATTTGCACCGTTTTTCTATTTCTGCCTCTTAATGCTTTAAGGAATCCAATCACAATGTGTCCCTAACATAATCCAAGCCATGACAGTCATGGAACTTTTCAGAAATACTGCTTATCAAGTAATGCCCACAAGAAGATGTCAGCTGAGCTCAGATGTAAAGTGGGAGGAATTCTTAGGGAATTTGCTTTTCTTTTAGGTACATCATTTCTATCTCTCTTCCATACTGGTTTTATTGTGCATTCAATTTTAATGAAGTCTAAATCACTTTCTCCTTTCCCACCTTTCCACAGATGTCTCTGGGAAGCTAAGTCAAGAGATGATAGATGTATAAACCCAGGAAACAGATTGAGATTGAGTTTTTTCTTAAGATCATTTTCTTCTTGATGCCTCATCTTATACCAGGAGAGAAAGCTGCCCTAGCCTAACTCTTCACCAAACCTGAGAAGTGACCATTGTGTGCACGCCTTCACGGCAGCCCCATTCATGAACTAGTCCGGCAATGGGAAGATTCAGGAAGCATCAGATAGTTCCAGTTTGGCATTCTGTTTTAAATGTTTCTGTTTTATTCCTTCCTTTTGAAAATAGAAGCATGGGGCAAAGTATGATGGCTTACACCTGCTCTCAGGAGGCTGAGGCAGGACAACTGCCATGGGTTCCATGTAAAATGTGATCATGACATCCAAATGGCATGTTGGTGGGTCTACATACAAAATATGTGGCCAGAGCATTTACGGAAAACTAAGGGAGAGCAAGTGTCCCGGCCACAGCAAGAAACTATGGAGCCTGAGAACTGTAGGCCTGTGGTTCAGCTGCACTTTCCTTGGTATTTATTCATGGAACACTACTATGTAGTCCCTTTTCTAGCCTATCCATAATACTGTGTGTGAGAGAGACAGAATCACATACACTTTACAGAAGGACCATCTTTGATGCTTTCCCATATCCCTTGTGCTGTGAAAAACTTGACAACACACATGTGAGAGTCTTTTAGCGTGGTGGAAATGCTGTGTCATTTGGGAACCGGGTGGTGACAGGAAGACCAGCACAGTGAGTAAATACAAAGGATGGAATGGCGCTGGCTGTTGTTTTAAGGGTTCAAGGCTTGCTTGCCCCGCCATTGCTGCTTCTGGGTGTGCTTCCTAGGGATTTTTTTCATGGCAGCAGTGGGAGGAATCCGCTCCTGCTGACTAGAGAAAACAGGCTTGGGAGGCAGCCAGAGTTTGTCTCCACTAATCAGTGAGTCACCCTAGGCAGTAGGTGGGGAGAGTGACCGTTCTGCACAGCTCTGAAGAGTACTATAACTTCTCCTCTTAGGGAGTTACTAAGAACGGAACCTACTTATCTAGAGAGCTGTGCTTTCCAAGTGGAAATTGAATCTGGCCCAGAGAGAGGGAGGCAGAACAAAAGCAGAACGCACCTCCAAGCTTCGTGAACTGATTGAATAGCAGCTTTCTATAAGGCTGTGTGCGCACCCAGAGTGGATGGGCCGCATGTGAGTTTCAGCTGGAAGGTTAGGAAAACTGCCCGCTCTGAACTCACTCACATAATGAAGCAAGAAGAAAGGACCCTGATTAGCTCAGTGAAGTCCATTGTAGGCTTCCATTCTACTTATGCTAGTGAAAAGAAAAGCTTCCTCTTCCCTTTCCCTTCAGGTCTCTCTTCTGCCCCTCTCCAAGTCTCCTTGGTTGACAATTGGGGCAGAGCTTCCCAAAGAAAATCCCTTGAAATAAAGAGCTGCCTTCCACTTCTTCCATTGGCAAGCAAGCTGCTGAGTTCTGCCTTTCTCTAGGCTCTCCCAGACCAGAGTTGGGGAAAATGTAATTATGGACCTTGGCTCATTCTGCTAAAGGCATGATCACAGTTGGTAAATATCGACTTTTAGTTTGATCACGATTTGGGTTATGTAACCCAAATCAACTACCATAGCCTAGACCAGATGAAGTTCCAACTGGAAGTCCCATCATTGGACTTAGCCTTTGTGGGGAATGTGCTGGTCCCAGTCTCCCCTGTTTATTCAGACAGGGAACATTTAGAGTGGTTCACGTACACAGCATAGTAATTTATACCATCTATCTCTTTCTGGTTCTTGGGCCTCTGGCAAATTGCATGTCGTAGTGTTGGATTGGTTTAGAATTTAATCATGCATTATTTTCCCTTCAATTAAATTATTTATATATTTGATTAACATTGTCACTGTTAGGAAGTCAAATTTTCAGCAAAACCACAAATAAACTCACAGCCATTGATTTTCAGGCCAGCTTCACATGGAATCAGTCTGCCTGTCCAATGTCAATTGTCTATTCATTGTGTGTTACTCTTAGTGACCTCGGGATTTTAGAGAGAGAAATGAGTGCACTCTTGACCCAAACCTAGGAAAATGATGCATATAGTGAGGTGTTTGTGGCTGAACCCTATCCCTTTCCTGGACACTTTTTTTTTTCTAGCAACCTGGTCTTTATTCCTTTCTTAATTCTTTTCTTGAGCATGAAAACCTAGCTCTTTCTACTTGTACTTTTTCATGTTTGAGAAATAACCTGAGAATAAGATGGAAGCCTTTGAAATCATCTAATTTGGGGGCAAGAAAATGATGGTTTCCATAGGTCAGATCCAGACCACTGCCTGGTTTGGTGTGTGTGTGTGTGTGTGTGTGTGTCTGTATGTAGCCCTTGAGCTGAGCCTATCAGCTAAGGCTCATTTTTTATGGCTTTAAAAAACTTAAAAGAAAATGTTAAGAAATACTTTTGTCTTGGGCGAATTTCTGACATCTCTAAGTAAATGGCTCACTTCCTCATTGAGTCTGTACCTGGTGACAGAGGTGCTTGGACCACAGAGCCTTGATACTTCCTGTCTGGATTTATACAGGAAAAGCTTGCTTGCCCCTTATATATGTAAGGTTGTCACTATAATTTTACAAATGAGATAATTAAGGCCCAAATTGGCAAATGACCTGCGCAAGGCACACAGTGTACTACTGAAGCCACCAGTGTCCTACTGTTCTGAGTGTTCATGTGACCAATAGCCACAGAGACCAAACAGTTACTCTTAAAAAAAAGTAACTATTTAAAACTTACAACCACATGGGGTTTATGATTCCTTAGAATTTAAATTTATAATTCATTTCTAGATCGTAAAAGCCTCCTAAGTGTTAAACACATTTGAAAGTCTTACATAGTCAGAGAGATTCCTCTCTATTTCCTTATGGTAACTGACTACACCCTCTGAGATGAGGCTGTTCACTTCCCCCATAGACTATTGGATTTCCTTTATACACACACACACACACACACACACACACACACACACACACACACACACACACACGTATAATCTCTAAGTTTGGATTTAAGAGCAGTTTCAGGAGAATTATAAAACATATTGAGACTGGGGTCTACTCTTACAGGGGCAGGAGACAATCCCAAGAAACTAGTCTGCAGAATACGGAGTTTTAATTATCCAACACAAATCCTCCTTGCCCCTCCCCATATAGAGATGACAGCACACTCAGTTTGGCATGCCCCTCAGATGAAGCATGAACATTGCTGCTGTTCCCTACAACTGTTCTCCTTCACATGCTGCTGGCTCTCCCTGCTTAGAGACAAATCTTTCAGTACTATTAAATGCAGACTTTTAAGGTCCTGAGCACTTTCAGGACCTAGTATGTCCAGCTTAGGCCCATTCCAGAGCTGTCATCTCCCTGTCACTGGCAGGGAGTGTCTACAGAGCTGGACAATGTTTTCCTTCCTCTTCCACGTCACATGAAAGTACTAGGTACCAGGTTGCCACAGAAGACCACTCATGTCCAACTCTTCTGGTGTGTCAGCAGGACAGAGGAAGCTGAGCCTTTCATTATACTTCACCCACTGTTGGTACCTCCTTCTGCTGCTCAGATGGCTTCCCGAGTAGCTCCAGTTACTTTATCCTGGCGTCCTCGATGGGGTAGGCACGCAAGGCCTGTGTTGTTTGGGTACAGCCCCACAACCTTATTTGCTGGAGACTTGAAGAAGAGTCCTGGCCAGCTAGCCCATGCCTGACTGTCTGAGCAATGTCCCTTTAACCCGCGGAAAACCTGTGCCTTCTCACCATGCCCAACGGCAGCAGTGCCTGGAGCCTGCCAGGTCTGCCTGGCAAGTTCTTTCTCTCTGTCTGCGGCTTCACCGCCGTCCTCAAAGGCACTGGGATCTGACCTTCAGTGAGTGCTTCTGTGTCACTTTCTGCCACTCTCCACCTGACCCACACACCTGGTGGTGCTCCATTCGGCTTCCAGATTCTGTTTTCAGTGCAGTCTCATTTGAACTGACCCCTGATCCCTGATGTGCCGCACTGATCTTGGACCCCTGTTATGTGTTTTTATGAAACCCATTATTTCCCTTCATAATGCTTATCACAGCTGTAATTATACAGTAATTTAAGTTATTATCTGTTTTCCTCCAGGAGACTGTAATTTCCTTAGGGCAGGAATTATTTCTGCCTCACTCCCCATCTCTGGGCCTAGTGCAAAAGGCTTACCACACACCAGCCACCCTGAAGGCATGAGAGAGAACCATCCCCATCATTGTATCCCTTCGCTTCCCCAGGGGAAGAGTGGGCCATGTCTGGATAGCTTTAAAATCTTGTTTTTGATTCTTGAGAGTAACTCTATAGTAATGAAGTAGTACTGTACATTAAATACCAGGTGAAGCAAAGTTGCATTAAGATAAACAAGTATTCAGGGCAATATCTTTTGCTGGTACTATTTCCTTTGCTGCATAGATCAGATCAACTCAACAAACACCGTGTAACGGCCAAGCATCAGGACACAGTGTGGATGAGTGTATGCAACTTGGGAAGCTGTTCAGCACAAATGGAATTGCATTTTCCAGTTACAATCTTTCCTTTTCCTCTCTCTGTATTTCATCCTCCTCTCTCCATGTCTTTTCTTCCTTCCTCCCTGTTCCCTGTCTTCTTGCCATGTATCTTATAACAAGGGCCAATTTGTTAATTTTCAACAACTGGGGAAAACTGAAAAAGTAGCAGTTTTATGGTGTGGTCCTATGTGCTCATCTATTTTTTTCCTCTCACAAAATGTTGTAGATGCATGCAGACTTCACCTCAAAAGTCCTTTGGGTCACATTTGGGACCATCCTGAGCAGTTTGCAGGCCACTATGATTGACCCAGACTCTCCATTGCAGGATTGCATTTCCTGTGATGCACAACTTTATGGATGGATTATGTGCACGATTGCACTGTCTAAGATACTACTTCCTAGGACAGCTGGTTTGTGATAGGAAGTCCCGCAAGAGACCAGTTCTGCTGTCACATTGGTCTTCTGCACACTGTCCCACATGATAAGATTGTCTCCGTGTATGCTGTCACATGCTGCTCACTGCTTGCAGTTCGTCAGGCATTCTGATCGCTGCTCAAGGAGAGGAGAGCAAAGACTTCTTTTCTCTGCTTTTATCCAGCTCTAACCTCTAGAAACAACCCAGAATTTTTTTCATGCAAATTTTTATCCTCGGGCAATCAGCTACCTAGAAGAATAATCAAGAAGGCCTATTCTGGTAGCAGAAAATTACCACTAGATCTCCAAGCTGGAGCATTCAGAGGCACATATCACATGCTGGGTCACTACTACAGCAGAACTCAATGACTTTAATTACTGGATGAATTTTAAGGGATGCATATCTGTATATTTGAAAATGTGTGCCTGGTAACCTTAAAGTAAGGCAAATAAAACATAGCTTGGCCAGTGAATAACAACGGGATAAAAATCTCTGATAGTCTAGAACTGGACATTTGAGTAGTGTACTAAGCTTTCTAAAGAAGGCCTTAATTGATTTGGGTGTTGAGAAATGGTCTCGCTGAGTGATCCAGTCTAGTTTTCAGGTGGCAGTGTTCCTCACTCTGGCTCCCAAGTACTGGCGTTTGCCAGCATGTGCCACTGGCACTCCAGACATGTCCACAGTAGTTGTATCTGGAGAGCTCCCTTGCACCTTCCCAGATACTGCTGGAGGGTTTTCATGTCTCCTGTTGGAAGACACTTCACACGCCCTTCTAGAGATGTAGATTCAGACTGACTCTAGAGCCTTGAACGGATGAGGAATTTGGGGAAATTTACCTTCATTTAAAAAAAAAAAAAAAAATTGACTGGGGTAGATTGGTTCCATTTGTTTAGAAGAACTTTTTCATCCCTTTACCCTAAGGCGGTGGTTCTCTACCTGTTGGTTGTGACCCCTGTAAGGTTGCAGCTAACATGACCTTTTCACAGGGGTCCACTAAGACTATAGGAAAACACAGATATTTATATTACAATTTATAACAGTAGCAAAATTACAATTATAAACTAGCAACAAAAATAATTTTATGGTTGGGGGTCACCACAATACAAGGAGCTCTATTAAAGGATTGCAGCATTATGAAGGTTGAGAACCATTAGCTTAGTGGTTAAGAGCACTTACTGCCTTACAGAGGACCTGGATTCTTTGGTTCCCAGCAACCACGGCGGCTTATAATCATCCATAACTCCTGGGGACCTAATCCTCTCTCTGATCTTCACAGATACCAGGCTCCCACGTAGTATACACACACATGTGAGCAAGTGAAGCCATCGTGATCATAACAATCTGAGAAAAAAATGTGCCCTATTAATAGACTTCCAAAACTGGATGGAAACAGTGACTGAGAAACAACGAATTCTTGGATGACCATCGCAGATTGTCTTCCTTAGCACCTTGTTCTCTGTGGTTATTATTCAAGAAGGGATTGTTCTCGACCTGAACCAAAGCTGCATTTTCTTAGGCCTTGTCTGGGGTGCATGTGTGTTACTGTACACAACCCCCCTACACACACGCACGCATGCACGCACGCGCACACACACAGGAAACACCTGCAGTCCTATGCTCACGGCCAGTGGAGAACAGAGAGTACACAGCAGCTCACCCTATTTTACACACGCTCGTTGCACAGCTCAGACTTAACCTATGCTCTCTAGATTTCAGTCTCAAGTAATTTTTCTGGATGCCAAGCCTACACCTAGTAGAGTCGCCCATGCTGGCTACACAGTCAGTTAGCATCAGCAAGTCTGTCTTAGAGATGTGTGTACTAGATTTTCTTTTTTAACCATGATGTAGTGAAGTTATTCATGTGTTTTCAACGCTTAAAATTTGAACTTTTTTTTTCACCTTTTTACTTGTTGTTTTGAGAAATGCCTAATACATTTTGATTTTATTTCTCTTTTTCTCAACCCCAGCATATCAATAATGACCATATTCATGGAGAAAAGAAGGAGTTTGTGTGTCGCTGGCTTGATTGTTCAAGAGAACAGAAACCCTTCAAAGCCCAGTACATGTTGGTAGTGCACATGAGAAGACATACTGGCGAGAAGCCTCACAAATGTACAGTGAGTACACACCTGGGCAGCCTCCGTGTCCCCTCCCGCAGGCGAGTGTGACACTTCACTCTATAGGTCTTTCCTAGCATTCTCAAGGGTTTTGCATGCTAGTGACCTCAGGTCCTGAAATGGTAGTTGGGTGGTAGTTAGAAGCGAGATGGAGCACTGTCCAGGGAAAGTGCCTTCAAGTTGAGCTTTAGACAGGACATCTCTGCATAGTGGCAAGCGAGCATAAGGTGGCTGACTCCATGTGCTCATGGCTTCTGTGTCTGCCATAACCCCGCAATTCAGCATGCTGCAGCACAAAGCACAAGGTTGATGTGTTTTTCAGTTTAATTTTATTATTTGTGTATGTAGGGGTCAAAGGACAATTTTGAAAGTTGATTCTCTCTTTGCACTTTTATATGGGTTACAGGTATCAAACTCAGGTAGTCAGGTTTACACAGCTTGCACTTTGACCCATCTTACGGACCCTAAGTTGAGCATTCTTTATCAAAAACAAATGATGGGTTTGGGATGTAGCTCATGGAAGAGCACTTAACTGCTCTTTACAGGGCTCTAGATGCAAACATAATGTTCCAAGTAAAAAAAACCCATTTATGTAGCCACTTGGAATCACCACACAGGTGCAGTAGAACTGTTGTATAACATTATTATTAATCTGTGCGTGTATGTTAAAATAAAGCACAGATGAGCTTATTGTCTGTCTCCATGGTGTCTCAAAATGTACATGCATATATGCTTGCTAAAATGTAAGAAAACTCAAGGCACTTCTTATCTCAGGCCTTTTGGGTACTGCATATTCAGCCACTCTGGGCCATCATTTCTCCTCACTCTTTGCTCAGTCTCCATGCTAGAGTGTAAGCCTCTGGAGTGGACTGGGGCTGCAGTGAGACTGCACTTTCTCTCAGGGGGTGCTCTGAGCACTGCACAGCCCTGGTACTTTACATCTTAAAGGCCCTTTACAAACATGATCAAATTCCATGGCTTTGTATAGACACAAAGCCATATTAATGAACTTTGTGCTGAATCTGAAATCAGTGGGAATTGGAGGAGATCAGTGAACAGATAATGAAATTCATTGTCCACATTGAGCTGTCTATTAAAAAAAATAGGAAAGGGAAAAAAAAGCCTTCAGGAGTTTTACAGGCACTGACAATGCTTTGTCTTCAAGGGCCCCAAGCCACATCTGAATCCCAATAAATGCAGAGTTTAGTGGGGTTTTGTTCCACGGTTTTGAAAAGCTGCTGACCCTTGAAAGGTCAAGTTTTTATCCACTTGGAGAGGGGGTTAAGCACAAGCTGCAGCTTCTATTGTGTAGAGTGGTCCAGATTTACCTGTTGTGTTCAGTTTGAAGGTTGCACAAAAGCCTACTCGAGATTAGAAAACCTGAAAACGCACTTGAGATCTCACACTGGAGAGAAGCCATACGTCTGTGAGCATGAGGGTTGCAACAAGGCTTTCTCCAATGCTTCAGATCGGGCTAAGCACCAAAACAGAACGCATTCCAATGAGGTAAGCCTCCTCCATGGATCCAAAGCTGCAAGCAGAAACAATGAGCCTTCTTGTGGAATATGCATGGTAAAGTAGGTGTGTTCTGTTTTGTTTTCTCTGGGCTGCTCTCACTATGAGTGGGCTGTGACCCTGCAAGTGAAGGTTTGGGGCCTCAAGGATGGACCCTGCTTGGAGAGTAATGCAGATGAAGAGGAAATTTTATAAAACCCTTTCTGAACTTAGTTTCCTGTTGCTTGGAACTGCCACCTACTGGCCAGACAGTAGTAGCATTTAACTTGGAATTCACCCTGCCTACTCTGCTAGGCTGCATCCACACAAAGTAAGACCCTGTACTGACTGAAGAGATTCAGAGCCATCACACTGGCAGGTGACAGCTCACGGCTGAAAGTTTACACTCTTGATTTGCTTTCTTGGAGAATGAAGTATCATCACATGCATCATTTCTAAAATTATTTCCAGGGAGCAAACAGCTTAAATAAAGTTTTTAGACAGTCTAGATTCCAAAGGATCTTGGAAGGCAGTCTTAGAAACCCAGCTAAAACTTAAGTCAGTTACTTAAGATACAGCCAGCACTCGGGAGGCAGAGCCAGGCAGATCTCTGTGAGTTCAAGGCCAGCCTGGACTACCAAGTGAGTCCCAGGAAAGGCGCAAAACTACACAGAGAAACCCTGTCTCGAAAAACAAAAAACAAAACAAAACAAAACAAAACAAAAAAAAGATACAGCGAGCGAAGCCTCATCGTAGTAGTTGGTTTATGTTATATTGCTTTTATTTTTTAGGCAGTTGTTCCAAGATTACTGATAAGTGTAAAAATGAAAATGGTTTAGATTTGTTTTAGCTAGGCTTTGATACATCTCTGCCTGCAAATGTATAACGTCTCCTTGGAGGTGTAGCTGAAATACTGGCTCCTCCGTAGACTGTCCCTTTAATAAGTCAAGGTTAACAAAGCTCCCTCCCCTCATTTGTGGTAGAAGTGAGATAGCTAACAGGACATAGTTCAGGCCTGCAAAATGTGTCTTTGGGTGACTTGAAACAGTCTTGGAAAGGGGGAAGTTTACAGGTATGAGACTCTTTGAGTGGCTGTTAGGACCTCATCAGATAGAGACCAGTCTCTCTTAGAACCTTACAGTCCCTAAACCAAGTGAGCCACATTGCTCAGGAGCTACCTGGCTTTAAGCAGGGGAATATAGTCCTGATAAGAGAGGAAAACCACCTTTAACAAGATTATCTACAGTGTCTAAAATGTATATTCAGATCTAGTCACACTCAAAACTCACACTTGTGTGTCTACAGATGCCAGCTCTTTCGAAAGCTTATGGTATGATAAGGATGTACAGGTCATTTTGAATCTCCTGTTAATGACCTAAGAGATATTGGGGGAGGAGGTGACACATTTCATTTCTTCTGTTAAAAATGTTTTTTTTTTCCCCTGGGGGAGGGGGCTGAAGAAATGGCTCAGTGCTTAAGAGAACTGACTGCTCTTACAGAGGACCCAGGTTTGATTCTCAGCACCCACATGGCTGCTCATAACTATCTGTAACTCCAGTTCCAGGGGATCTGACACATTCTGGCCTCTGTGGTCACTACATGCAAATGGTACATGGACAGACATACATAATTATATAAGGTTAAATTTTTTTAATGAAAAGGAATGCCTCAGTGGACCTTTTTTTAATGCATTTTCTATATTTAATAGCTACTATGTCATTGATGCTTTTGTTTTATGCCTTTTAGGGAGTCTAGAATGGGCAAATCCATGGACACAAAATAGTATTTGCCAGCAGCTGGAGGCTGAGGCAATAAGAGACCACTGATTTTGGAGTGTTCTAGAATTATTGTACAACATGAAAAATATCCTGAGTGAGGGAGACTAAGTCATACAGTTTGTTTTTCTGTCAATCCCGATTTCAATTTATAGAGTTTGAAAACCTTTGCTTGGAATTTAATGAACACAGTAATTAAGTTAGCTATATTTCATATGCATAAGTAAAAGAAGGCATTCATTTCGGCCAACCTCTCCTACTGCAGAGAAATTTGGTCAGTGTGTATATTGAGACAGGGATGCACAAATATCTACTAACTTAGCTTTTCATCTTTTATGAACTTAAAACATGTGTCATGTTCTAGTTATTTATTTTGGTGAGATAAGTATAAGATTACATGAGAGTTAAATGTCTCAGGAAACTGGAGGATGTCTTGGCCAATAATGTTATTACCAGGATTGAGCAACTTATATAAGTGGGTGACCTTGATAATAGCACATAATTAAAGTTCACTCACAAACATACAAAGAACTTTTCTTTATAATGCATGCGAGGCTTTGGTTATGAAAGCCTGGGACATCTCAAATATATGGACGTTAGGTTGTGTGTGCATGGCTTGGGCTTTGAGTGTGAAAGCTGGGACGGGTTCAAGTACACCAGGTTAGGCTTGTGTTGGAAATCCAGGTTCTTGTAGTCGGTCAGCCCATCATAGACAAATCCCAATACTCACTTGCACTTATTTTCTTACTTATGCCTTCACTTTTTTGCTAAGCAAAGATTGATAGCTAGTTATGTCCCAAGCCCTTTTGCTATGCCAAGTATAGCAGAGAATTCAACAGAGTAGATCCAGGGAGGAATTCCCATACATGAAGCTATTATGGCATTTCTCTGTCCATAACTTTGTCCTTGCCCCTTCTGGGGCTGTGAAGCAGTGGCCTCTGAAAGAACTCCCCATTCAGATCATACAGTTTGCATTCTTCCTGAAGCTACATTTATGTCCATGCTCCAGCTGCCCTTCCAGTCTGACCTCTCATGAGCAGAACCTTTGCTAGCGACCCTCCATTTTAGCATCTCCTTGTCCTTGTTTATATTCCTCAGAATCTTACTGTCTGTTTTCAAGACCTAGCAAGTGCTTCCTCATAGTAAAAGCTCCGTTGAGCAAGTGTTTACTATGGGTCATGCACAGTTGCATACACCTTATGTACCCATGAGCTGGGAGTTAACCCCAGATGTTAATAACTGACACCTAATTATCCCAACCAAAAATTCTGTGGTCAGGAGAAGATGCATTGGCAGCTTTACACCAGTACCTGAGTATACAAGTCAAAATGGTAACCATCATGTCAGAAGTTAAAAGACCCAGGACCTGAAAAGCAGACTGCTCAGCAAGTCTGCCATTTGTCATGGCCTGTCATTGCATTTTATTGCTATCATGTAATTTCAAGATCAGACTACACAGATGTCTTTATGTGTTTTGTTTTAAAGCATAAACTTCCAGAGTCTGTGTTCTTGTGGATTTTTGCAGGTGACCAATGTGCACATTCATATGCAAGGGTACATGGTTACAGGTGTGCTGATGTGTGCCATTGGTCTTGAAAATGCTAGTTCTAACGAGCTTCTCCGTGGTCATTACACATCAGCTGTGTCCTCATTTCCAGGCTAATCTTAATATTCACATGCATGTGTTCATAGGGAGAGTAGCTCTTCGGGTATGTCCCGTGCCCCCTCCCTGTGCCTCTGTTCTATGCCCACTTACCTGCCTCATGCACTCTGCTGACGAAACAGCCTGTCCCATCAGTGCCCTGAGCAGGCACGGGTTGATGTGCAAACAGGTAAAGGTAATGGCACTAACTGTCACAGCCATTCTTCTGTCCCTAATGCATGGAACCCTGTACTTTCATTTCATCATGTATATGCGGCAAATCACAGAGCTCCTGAGTAGACATAATTTATAGTTAATGGGAATCAATTCTACCCAACTGAATCTTACATTTGAAGGTGAAGTCTCTCAGGATAATGTTCGAAATCTTCGCTTCTCTACATTACAAAATTTCTGCATTTTAGGTTACACTCAGTCTGGTCTTGGGCTTTTAGTGAAAAAAAGCATCTTTTAGACATGCATTCTACAGGACAGGGTGTTTAGCAAGGATTAGAGATACATTATTTTAATCATGCCTTTTCATGATGATTTCTTATATACTAGCTTACCTTCTAGTACACAGAGATGGAAAGTACATAGTGCCTTTATGGCATTCAGTAAGAGATCATGCCCAGGACCTCTACACACACCAGAATCAGAGAATGTGCAAGTCTCTTCAGTAAAATGCTGCAGTACTTATATATAATCTCTCATACTTTAGATTACTTCTAATGCCCAATACGGTATAAATGCTATGTAAATAGTTGCTATATTGTTTAGGGAGTAGCAACAGGAAAAAAGTTTCTGTTCATGGTCACTGCAAGTATAAGGTTTTCACACTACAGGTGTGAGTTTAATGTTTTCGATCTGAAGTTGGTTGAGTTTGTGTACATAGAGCCCTTGGGCAGGCAGGGCTGGCATTAGTCATACCAACATCCCAAAACTGTATTATTTTGGAAGTCAAGGAAACAAAATCACCATTCACATTGGTAAAGAACAAAGGGAACAGTTCTATGATCTATATGAATATTTAGTTATAAACATAAGAATGTTTATAACTAATCAAGAGATATCATCACTGACTCAGGTGAAAATAAAATTAGCATGAAGTAGTTCTATTATGTGTAGACCTGGAAAATCAGAAGAAAGCAGACTGGGAGTCCTGGTTTTCTGTAAACCATTCACCAGTCCTGAGAAGTGTGTGGAAAAGGGTGTGTGGCTGGTATACAATGAGGCTACAACTCTAAAGACCAGAGACCTTCTGGGGGTTTTAAGCCCTGAACACCCAGCGGTTGTAATGCTACCCAAAGGAGCACATTTTAGTGAAACAATATGAGAATAGCTCTGGCAGTTTGGTGTTATTTCTTATTAGTATAATACCTGTATACAAATAGCACATTTGCCAAGCAAAGAATTATTAGATCTCAGAACCAAGATAAGATAGAAAATTTCTTCATACAAACTATCTCCTGCAAGATGTATAAAATTGCCCTAATATCATCTTCTGGTAAGCCTCCCTCCATTATCCTCATCAACAGATAGAGAGCCGTGATGCTTCCACTTACAGCATAAATGCTTTCAACAATGTAAAAGCAATTTACACATTTTTACCACTTTGTGGCTCCCTAAAATAATACCCTATTAAGCTAGATTCTATGGACACTGAGCAGTGTCCAAATAGCCTTTCTAAGTCATTAGTCCTGAAAGGTATCTGAATATTGCAAAAGAGTTTTTGAAAGAATTAGAATTGTAATGAACAACTGCTAAGTCATAATCACTTTTATAACCGTCCATCGACAATTCATTTTTGTGGCACTTGATAGAAACCGTATGTATGCAAAATCCCTGGCTGCACCAAGCGTTACACAGACCCCAGCTCTCTCCGGAAACATGTGAAGACTGTGCATGGTCCTGAGGCTCATGTCACCAAGAAGCAACGTGGAGACATGCACCCCCGGCCTCCGCCCCCGAGAGATTCTGGTAGCCACTCACAGTCCAGGTCCCCCGGCCGGCCGACTCAGGGAGCCTTTGGTGAGCAGAAGGAGTTGAGCAACACTACCTCAAAGCGGGAAGAATGCCTCCAGGTGAAGACAGTCAAGGCTGAGAAGCCCATGGTATGTCATTCACTCTCCTGTTCTCCCAGAGCTGGCCAGGCTCATTGAGGAAAGTCCGACTGAGCATGTCTAGGGACAAAGCTGTCCCCTCTTCATTGTATCTGGCCACTCTGATTTGAGGGTCATGAGCCCAGTGATTGAGACTGCTCACTTGAAGTTAATCTGCTTAGAAAATAACTTTGCTTAGGCGTTTCTAAGATTCCTACCTGACTTTTTAAAACTGATCCAGACAGAGCTGTACCACTTGTGGCAGACAGACACGGCTGTCATCTCCTCAAAGTGGCTACTCTGTAGAAAAATCATTCCTTGAGCTTGTCTGCAAATACGTTTTCTGTCTTCCTTGCCCTGGTGACCCCAATGTGAATAAGCTGAAGTCCGTATTCTTTGGAGCTTGCTTACAGTTCAGTGGAATACAGAGATTGCAAAACAAATACAATTCAGACGATGGGGTTTAAACACAAGTCTGGGAAAAGCCTTCTAGAGAGGGAGAATTGCCCACGGGCTCTGGGGGCAGAGACCGTGAGGACAGAGTTCCGCACGCAGACCAGGGAGAGCTAGTGGGTCCTAGGAAGGGGAGGAAGAGGAGAGGCACCAGATGTGGGGTTTGCCAGAGCAAAAGGAGACGATGGCAAGGGTGGGATTCGCGGGTGACAATGTTATCAGCGCTGTTATTAAGTATTGCAGTAACGGTTGGGGACAGTGGAGATGGTCTGCATGTCCCCCGAAACCGTGATACCTCCCATTGCTAAGTAATTATTTATAGTCGTTTACCTTAAAATGACTTGATATGTAAATATTTATAAACAAATTAAATTATAAAAATTGCATTTGAAGAGATGAAGACTGAACCATATATTTACAGGTGAGAAAATTGAAGTTCCTCAAAGCTAGTCATGTGATCACATTCCCACAATAGCTGCTGTGTGTACATACACACATTTAAATACCAGATGCCTTTGTAGACATTTATTAATGAACACTGTTACATTTCTAATATTATTTCTTTTGAAGCATGTCTTTAATTTGGTCATCATGCTATAAATTAAATTCTTTCTTCTTTTTTCTTATTAATGCAACACCTCTTCTGTCTATTGCTCCCAAATGTCTTGTTCTCACTTCCTAAGGACAGTGGGTAATAAGGTGAGGGAATTTTGGCTTCTCTATTCTTTTTTTGTTTTCATTTTAACATGCAAGTTTTCTTCCCATTCCATCTTTCTTTAGTTCTTATGGCTTTGTGGTATCTTTGGTGACCATTACTCAGCTCTGTGCCTTCAAACATAGCATGTGAAAAATGTGGTTAGATGATGAAACTCATTGTTACTTTATCCTAGGTCTTCATAATAAATCACACTGAGCCAACCAAGCAGTTGTTCTCAAATTCTACTTAATTGCTGTTCTGACTAGCATAAATTCAAGTGTGGGACCAGAAATGTACTGTGTAGTTTGGAGAAGACCTAGATAAATTTGTCAGCAACTTAACCTCATGCAATTGTCTGAGTACATATCAGTAGTATCCATGCCTTTTTACATGTTCTGTGGAAGTGTGTGAGCATAGTCCTATATACAGATCCATGTACATATGTATTCTGCTTGTTCTGTCAAAGAATGAAAGTTACCCAAAGCTGTAAAAACTCCTAGTACCTCCAGGAGAGCTGGTATTTTAAGACTTTGCTGAGGCAAAATAATTGAGCAAGACTTTCTATACTCATGATCAGATTTACATATCTTCCTTAGCTCTACTTGGTTGCCCAGGGTGAAGTTACTGTATCATGTGGCACTTGCTAAGAAAGTATGTATATGTAATAAATAGAGCTAAAAGGATTCCCAGAGAGAGTTACCACTACAAGTACCTTATTAACAGAATTGTGCATCCCACCTGAGAATTACTGTTCGTAGCTCCAGTTTTTATAGGAACCCTGGAGAGGGTACTATAAGAGCACAGATTAGCCATCTTGAGGGTCTAAACATTGTGATTTGCAGTGGTCACTGAACTTCTCTGAACATTACTTTTCTTGTTCTTACAAAGATGTGACTTCATCAGTTGGTACCTTTGCAGCTGTACATAGATGGTTGTGCAGTGTGAGAACTACCCTGTGTGCTGTAGGTCTGTTCTCATGGTGCTTCCCAAACCCTGAGATGGTTAGGCTTTTTTTCTACTAGCCCAGAAGCCCTGGCCTGGAAGAAAGTAGTACTTCCTTTGATTGAGACTAGTCAGTAAGATTAAGTTTCGATTAGTTAGAAAATTCTCTTTCTGTGTCTGCTTGGTTAGGATTTGGAGAACACACTGAGAGAGGAACAGTGAAATCATGATTCAAACTCAGGGCCACTATCCATTGCAGCCTTTCTTCCCTTCTGAGTGTGACAGAAGCAATGTGATTGATGTTTTACCTGTCATAGCTGCCTTGACCCATACCCTGGTTGAAGGTCTGTACTGCCGGGAAAATATGGCAGGGAGGAAAAGATAGAATAATGTTGGAACCAGGTATGAAGAGCCTAGTGGGACCCTTGTTGGAAGGAGATTACGTGTTCCATGGAGCATCCCCTATATATGTGTTATAACTCAGCAAAAATGAACCCCAGTTGGAACAGTAGTTACTAAAGCCTCTGACCTTGTCTTTAACTTTACCAGGTCTTTATACTTAGGTGCTCTCAGGGATTTACGTTAATTTCCAATAGCAACCCTTAACAATTGATCCCATTAGATACATAAAAATGCTGCTGTGGTGAAAGGTTAAGAAATTTACCCAAAAATAATGTCCTGGAGATAGAATTGAAAATGAGGAAATATGTCTGCACAGTTGACATTTGAAACAGGATCCCATGGCTGATAACTCTGATCACACCACATCTAACATCTTCTACCATCCATCACCTCACCTTGTGCATCAGCCTGGTGGGCCATCATCATTTTGGCCCAAAGGCTACTTCATCCACCAGCACATAGCTTTTCTTCTCATTTAACCTGCTGATAACCTGCAGGTCCTGACTTGCATGCGCTGTCATTTTGGCTTTCTTTCCTTTACCTGTCCTGATGTCATGTTGTTCTTTTTTCCTTGACCCTGATAGACATCTCAGCCAAGCCCTGGTGGTCAGTCTTCATGCAGCAGCCAACAGTCCCCCATCAGCAACTATCCCAACAGTGGGCTCGAGCTTCCTCTGACTGATGGAGGTAGTGTAGCAGACCTCAGTGCCATCGATGAAACCCCAATCATGGACTCGACCATTTCCACGGCAACCACAGCCCTTGCTTTGCAAGCCAGGAGAAACCCGGCAGGGACCAAATGGATGGAGCACATCAAACTGGAAAGGCTAAAACAAGTGAATGGAATGTTTCCAAGACTGAACCCTATTCTACCCTCCAAAGCCCCTGCGGTGTCTCCTCTTATAGGAAATGGTAAGTTCCACCTGAGACCACATGTCTGTCCACTCGAGATATTTCCTTTCCTTTAAGTGTGGCCAGAACATGCCGAGATGACCTGGAGCCCTTGCTTTTATATTTGTTAGTTTCTCCACAGATCCTAATGTAGCTAGAGTTTTCCTGCCTTGCCCACAGTCGGGACAAATCTCTGTCACCCGCCAGTCCCACAGCCGCTCAGACCCAACCAAGCAAACACGGAGACTTATATTGCATACAAACTGTATGGCCGTGGCAGGCCTCCTGTTAACTGTTCCTATATCTTAAAGTAACGCATTTCTACAAATCTATACCTTGCCACGCGGCTCGTGGCTTACCAGCATCTTCACATGCTGCTTGTCCTGGCAGTGGCTGGCAGCGTCTCCTTCTGCCTTCCTGTACTTTTATTTCTCCTCTCTGTTAGTCCCGCCTATACTTCCTGCCTAGCCACGACCAATCAGGTTTTATTTATTGACCAATCAGAGCAACTTGACATACAGACCATCCCCCAGTACAGCCAAGTGCAGACCATCTCAGACACCTGCACTCAGGCCCATGGTCCTAATCATCCTCTATGCAAACCTGCTGGGTAACGCCACAAAGAACCCAAGAAGGGCTCCCACAAGACATACATTAACATCCCACAGCATCCTAAACTTTTGCTAGAACCTCTCTGTGTCAGTGTTGAACCATTTACATTGCTCTTCTGGACGGTCCATATTTTGGAAATAATAACAGAATACCGTTTGAATTCCAGCGGGACAAGAAAAACCTCAGCAATGGGTGCATTTGTGGTTAGTGCCCAACTCTAGTTTCCCAAATATAAAACCAAGAGAATTTTATCTGCTTGCCCAGTTCAAGGAAATAAAAACTAGTCTAATGCTTGGGGGAATGCTTGTCAGCACCTAACTTCAGGCATTTTTTTTTTTAAGACTTATTTATTTATTATTATTAGTGTTCTGTTTATATGCACACCAGAAGAGGGCACCAGATCTCATTAGAGATGGTTGTGAGCCACCATGTGGTTGCTGGGAATTGAACTGGGGACCTCTGGAAGAGCAGTCAGTGCTCTTAACCTCTGAGCCATCTCTCCAGCCCAACTGAAGGCATTCTTAACTTAACATCTCTCTTTCTCTCCTCCCTCTGTGCCTTCCTCCAGGCACACAGTCCAATAACAACTATAGTTCGGGTGGGCCCGGGACCCTTCTCCCGAGCAGAAGTGACCTGTCTGGCGTAGACTTCACCGTGCTGAACACACTCAACAGGAGGGACAGCAGCACCAGCACCATCAGCTCTGCCTACCTGAGCAGCCGCAGATCCTCGGGCATCTCCCCCTGCTTTTCCAGCCGCAGGTCCAGCGAGGCATCACAGGCTGAAGGGAGACCCCAGAACGTGAGCGTGGCTGACTCCTACGACCCTATCTCCACAGATGCCTCACGGAGGTCCAGTGAGGCCAGCCAGGGTGATGGGCTGCCCAGTCTGCTCAGCCTCACGCCCGTACAGCAGTACCGCCTCAAGGCCAAGTACGCCGCTGCCACCGGTGGTCCACCACCTACACCCCTGCCCCACATGGAAAGGCTGAGCCTGAAGACCAGGATGGCCTTGCTGGGGGAGGGCAGGGACTCAGGGGTGACCCTACCTCCAGTTCATCCTCCTCGGAGGTGCAGTGATGGAGGAGGCCACACATATAGCCGGCGTCAGCTGCTGCCTCATGATGCACTAGCAAACAGTGTAAGGAGAGCCAGTGACCCTGTAAGGACAGTCTCCGAGAACATGTCACTTCCCAGGGTTCAACGCTTCAGCAGCCTCAACAACTTCAATCCTCCAAGTTTGCCTCCATCCGTGGAAAAGCGTAGCTTAGTGCTACAAAATTATACCCGGCCAGAGAGCAACCAGCAGCCCCGATACTTCTCAGCATCCCCTTGTCCTCCCAGCATCACAGAGAATGTTGCCCTGGAGGCCCTGACCATGGATGCTGATGCCAACTTGAATGATGAAGATTTCCTGCCAGATGACGTGGTACAGTATTTAAATTCCCAGAACCAAACAGGGTATGGACAGCAATTGCAGAGTGGCATCTCTGAAGACAGCAAAATAGCCCATGGACCAGAGGACTTGGACATACCAGGGCTGCCAGACAGTCATGTCGGTCAGCAGTACCCGGCTCTGGAGCAGCCCTGCTCTGAGGGCAGCAAAACTGATTTGCCCATCCAGTGGAACGAGGTCAGTTCTGGAAGCTCTGACCTGTCATCCTCCAAGCTGAAATGTGGTCAGCGCCCTACCGCACAGCAGGCTCGAGCCTTTGGGTTATACAACAATATGGTAGTACACCCACAGAATCCATGGAAGGTTGGGACTGGCCCAGCAGGGGGATATCAGACCCTCGGGGAGAATGGCAGTACCTACAATGGCCCAGAGCACTTTGTAATCCATGGTGGGGATGGACCTGGCCCAAATGGAAACGCTTTCCATGAACAACCCTATAAGACCCAGCAGTATGGGAACCAGCTCAACAGGCAGCCACTGGCTTCCAGTGCACTAGACAATGCCTGTGGTGCTGGGATTCAAGGGTCTAAGCTGAAAGGCAACACCTTGCAAGAGAATGGAGGTTTGCTAGATTTTGGGCTGTCCACGGCACCGAATGAGTTAGCTAGCAACACAGTGAATGGCATACAGACGCAAGATCAAACGGGACAGGGGTACATTGCTCATCAGCTACTCAGCAGCGGCAGCATGCAACACCAGGGGGCCAGCCGCCCTGGTCAGCAGATCCTAGGGCCGGTCGGTGCTACCTCACATATCAGCATCTATCAAGGGACAGAGAGCTGCCTGCCAGGGACTCAGGACAACAGCAACCAGCCATCGAGCATGGCAGTGGTCAGGGGCTACCAGCCCTGTGCCAGCTATGGGGCCGGCAGGCGCCAGGCAATGCCAAGGGGCAGCCTCCCTCCGCAGCAAGGACCGCTCAGCGATGTGAGTCAGGCGAGCAGGGTGAACAGCATCAAGATGGAGGCCCAAGGGCAGCCGCAGCAGCTCTGCTCCAATGTGCAGAATTACTCTGGTCAGTTCTATGACCAAACCGTGGGCTTCAGTCAGCAAGACAGGAAAGCTGGCTCGTTTTCCCTTTCAGATGCCAACTGCCTGCTCCAGGGGACGGGCGCTGAAAACTCCGAGTTACTTTCCCCAGGTGCTAACCAGGTGACAAGCACAGTTGACAGCTTTGAGAGTCATGACCTAGAAGGCGTGCAGATTGATTTTGATGCCATCATAGACGATGGGGACCATGCCAGCCTGATGTCAGGGGCCTTGAGCCCAAGTATCATTCAGAACCTTCCCCACAGCTCCTCCCGTCTCACCACACCACGGGCGTCCCTCCCCTTCCCCTCCCTGTCCCTGAGTACCACCAACATGGCTATCGGGGACATGAGTTCTTTGCTGACCTCCCTTGCAGAAGAAAGCAAGTTCCTTGCAGTTATGCAGTAGGCAAGGAGGACCACAAGTAGAGGTAAAACTTTAGGACTTGAAAGATTGAATTGACTGTTTGGACCTTTTTTTTTTTTTTCTAAGTTCTGTATGTATTTTAGCAATCTCATCTCACCTGACTGGGATGTGTCTCAAGTATATTCCTTTTATGGAAAAGGACTCTGAAAAACCCTAAGGTATTCTAGGGGAGAAACTGTCTTCCATTTCAGTTTTGAATCAGTATTGTGACATTCAAATCACCCTCTTTTTTTAACCTGTAAGCCTGCCTCTTTTGAGTGAACCAGTGTAAATGTGTGGTGTGCATGTTCTTTCTTTTAGAAGAGAAGTCGTGACGTTAAAAGATTTGGCCTGCTTCTCTGCTATCCCAGGAACTAGGAATGGATGTGCTTGTGACCAACGGGTTCCAGGTCCACCTTTTTAAAATTTCCCTTCACAATACTCAGTGACTTGTGCGCGGGTGTGTGTGTGTGTGTGTGTGTGTGTGTGTGTGTGTGTGTGTGTGTGTGTGTGAAGTTCTGACACTGAGTACAAGGATCGAATGAGTGGTGGGTTTGAAGATTGTTTGTGGGTGCTCTATGGTTGGTATAAACAGCAGGTTTTTGATGTGTCCCCTCCTTGATTCAATTCAGGGCATACTTTTAACAGCTGCACAAAAGTGGAAATCTGGGGATCCTCCAAATGAAATCATTGTATTTCATTCCGATTTTTAGGGGGTTAAATTCTTCTGTAAGTATGCATTCCGTGCATATGTCTGTGTGGTCAGTTCTCAGTCACCTTCTTTGCATCCCCTCGACCTTTATAAACATTCAGCGATATTTAGCACTGCCTGCCATGAGAGAGTGGACAGGTGATGGATGTTCAGACAGTCACTCCTTTAGCTCTTTGTAAGAAGTTAGACCAATTATAGATTGAAACAATTGGGTAGAGTTAGTTTGAGACCTGTTTTGTGGATTTGCTATAATGGATTATTGGTCCCATCTCTTTCCTTATTGTCATAGATAACTGAGAATTGATTATATGTAGCTCTAAGTAGGTTTTTAAGCAACCCACTACTGGATGTATCATTACCATTTATTAATTTCACTATCACAAGGGAATATGTCTATTCTAAGTGCCCTATTTTAAGAGACGCGTAAAACTTAGTTGTAAAAGGCAAAATTCACATACATTGACATTGGAAATAAATTGCTTTAATCATTTTTAGCATTGGAGAGCATGAAAGACGATGTTTAGTAGCCATGTGGATTCCAAATACCTTTAGTCCTTAACGTGGACTAGTCCTTTTGCTTTGGATTAAGACTTTAAAGATGTACACAGTGCATCCACTCCTCACTTGTAGCTGACACACAAAGTCATACTATGTGTGCACAGAGTACGTGGATTGTCCAGCATATTACTTTAAAACTATGTAAATGATTAAAATAAAATGTTAACCCATCAGCCCCTGACACTGTATTTCTGCCAAGTGATTCTTGACACGGTTGTGTGGCTTTTCCTCTTAAGTCCTGCCATTACAATTCGGAGTAGAAAGAAAGCCAGGTGTTAGGTGATTGGAAGAACGTAATGACCAGTCAATTTCACTTGTCTATTCTCTCTCATTGGAGCACAGATTTCAACAGGGAGGGAACTTTGCCATTTAGGACTTCCTGGCTAAGCTAGCCAGTTTGCTTTCTGTTAGATGTCCCCAGGACCAGTAGAGGAACTTGTAAGTTCTCCATGGCCTGCAGCCCTCTCCGAGGGGGCTTCTTATAAATCAAAAGAGACCATAAGCAAGAAGGAACTGCTGGTCTGGGTTCAGGAGTGTAAAGCAAGGCCTCTCTGGTCCTCTGACAGGTCACTTTCTCATCACAGAATCACTGCCGGAGTTCCTGAATTTCACTTGTCAAAACTTTCTGGTCTGGTCTTACCTGGCTTGCCTTATCATTTGGCCCAATCCCTTTATTACTTTTAATTTCAAAAAAAGGGGGCTCAGGATTGTCCTCTTTCCTCAGCAAGGAGAGTGAGCCTGGCTCCTGGTCACACCCCGGCCTCCTCCAGCAGAGCCCTTTCTAGGTGTAATCCTTGCAAGTGACCTTGAGGTCTCAAGTGTCCTGATTTTCCACATTGACCGCCCCTCCTAGAGGGAGAGGCAGTGCAGAGAACAAGCGCTGGCGGGTGCCACCTTACCTTCTGATTCGCCTCTTTCATTTCTTCTTTCTTTAATTGTTCGTTTACATCCTTGTTTTCTGAGCATTGCCTTTAGATTTGTGGAACCAATGTTTCCACTCAATATCTGACTTTTTCAATATGAAAATTTCAGAAGGATACAGGTTAAAAAAAAAAAATGGATGGTGGAAAGTATTCTGTCCCAAGATTTCAATGATCTGTCATGATAGTCCCAGTGCAAGAAAGGTCATTTGGTCACTAAAACTATCCCATGGGACATGAGATCTCTGCAGGCATGGCTTTTTCTGCTCTGTGGCTGTGGCATTCAGGAGAGACAGCTTTTATGGTCGCGCCACTTTTGCTTTTTAGTGACAGGCCAGGCTCCTCCACGGTACTCTTGTTTAGTGTCTGTGTTAGGTGGTTTTGGTTTTCATGTCTTCTTCTAAAGAAGTAAAGAACTCACTTCCCTGCTTCTCACATGTCGGCTTGTCCTGAGCCGTGGGTTTTGATTCTTGCAATGTATGTGCCTTATTTTCCGTTTCTCTTGTCGATGAGAAGGACCCATTGTTTTGTCCGGTCAGCATTCCAAGGCTGCACGTCCAGACAGTGTTATCAAGAAGCGAGCCCAGGGTTGGAGCGGTCTGAGCTGTCGTGTGACTGATTTCCTGTGTCATTTGAAGCTGATAGGAGGATGTTCTCCTCTGACAAGTTACCCTTGTATATCCTGCAAATGTGTAAGATAAACTATGTTCTTTTTCTCCACCTTTTTTTAGATTTTTAAAGAAGAAAATGTGTAATCCTTTTTAAAGAACAACACATGTAAATACATTCAAGTATTGTAGGTGTAGAGTTGGTCTGTGATGGCCATGGGCCTTCCTCGGAAAAGCCTGTGGCTGCGCAGTGCCCATAGGCCGCAGGAATGGTAGCCCAGACACGTGAACTCTGCCTTGGCTTTCAGAACCACTTAGTCCTTTTGTAACAAAGAAAAAAAATAAACAAAAATAAATAAATAAAAATGTTTCTTACAGTGTCAATAAAAAAAACTTTGTACTGAAATGTTTTACTGGATTCTTTTTGTTTTCTTCCAATTAATCCCTATAAGAATAAAAGAATATTTTCTCTGGAAAACTTCCCTGTCTACAGTTGAGTCCAGACTGGACATACAAATTATATTAGTTAGAGTTCTCTAGAGTAAGAGATCTTATACAATGTATATATGTATGCATGTAAACTTATATATACCTGTGTGGGAGGGGGAGGGGGAGGGAGAGGGAGAGGGAGAGGAGAGAGAGAGAGAGAGAGAGAGAGAGAGAGAGAGAGAGAGAGAGAGAGATTAGAATGACTTACAGGCTGTGGTCTAGTTAATCCAACAATGGCTGCCTAGGAACAGAAAGGTAAAGAACCCAGTTCAGTCCATGAAGCTAGATGTCTCAGCTGGTCTTCAGTATACTCCAGAATCCCAAAGAAGTAGGCTCTAATGTCAGCGAAGAAACTGTCTTGCTAGCAAGAGCAAGGGCTGGCAAAGAGACAGTGTCCTTCTTCCATGCCCTTTATGTAGGCTGCAGCAGAAGGTATGGTCCAAACTAAAGGTGGATCTTCCCAGCTCAAAAAATATGGAATAAAGGACCCGGATTAGAAATGTGTCTTCCTACTTCAAATATTTTCAGTAAAAATTCCTCACAGGTATGTCCAGTCATTTGGATTTTAGTTAATTCCAGATGTAGTCAGTTAACAAGTCAGAATAGCTGTCACATTCATGGGCAATGTGAGATGTCTACCTCCCATACACAGGGCTGTACAGAGCACGCTGATGGCCCTTGTGTTTCTTATTTTGTCCAACTCTGAGGAAGGGTGATAGGGTTTCACAGCTAACAATATGTCTCTCTTTTATATATTATCATTTTACCTAGAGATAAACTAACAAATGGAAAATATGGCACGATAGAGACTTACTTTACTCCCCACATATCTTTTTCTTCAATTTCCATTTTATTCTCTGTGTGTGGGTGTCCTGCCTGCATATATGCCTGTACACCATGTGCTTGTCTGGAACTCACAGAGGCCAGAAGAGGGCATCAGATCCCCTGGAACTGGAGTTGCATTCAGTCATGAGCCACCATGTGGGTGCTGAGAATCAAACCCCGATTCTCTGGAAGAAACAGCCTGTGCTGTTAACCACTGAGCCATCTCTCCAGCCCCTGGAGGCTTACTCTTATGTGGCTTTGAATGACTCGCTCCAGTCAGAAATCTCTTTGTCTCCTTTGCTTTTTCAGCCAGTTTACAGTAGTGCTCTGCACGTTGACCATCAGAGACCTCCATTCCATGTTGTCAGTAGCAGCACATCTTGGAAGCCACCAACCCAGCACTGTTGGAAGATGTGACCCTGCTGACTGGGTACCCCAAGTCATGGGATCAGAGCACTCCTTAAATAACAGGCACACAGGAACTTCAACGTGCCTTCCTGATTCCTAAGGGAAAATTCCATTGCTCCAAAATACTTTGCTTTCACAAGTAGATTTATCACAAAAGGTGTCCAAATGAATTCAGGAAAAAAAAAATAAGAAAGCATGAGACTATACTCTGTCCAGATACAAATATTCAGCTCAAAAAGATATGTGTCATTCAGCATGCCAGATAAAAAGGAGAGTGCCACTAATGAAAAGGAGGAAAGGCAGGGTTGTACAAGAGGCGTATGTTCTGTATTGTTAGAGCAACAGAACTGATAGGGTAAGTGTGCATGCATTTGTGCATGTGTGCGTGTCTGGCTAGTCTTAACAACAATGGCTGTCTCCCAAAAGAAAGACCAAGAAACCAGTCATTATTCCATCCACAAGGCTGCATGTCTCAGCTGGGCCTTGGTCTGCGTTGGGATCCTAAAGAAGTAGGTTTTAATCCCAGTGAAGGAGTGCCTAAGCAACAGGATAGATGGACTTGCCAACGAGAGTGAGGGCAAGCAGGGGAAACTCGAAAGCTTCCACGTGGCATGTCACTTTACGTGGGCTGCCACTAGATGCAGTGGCCCAGATTTCCTGCCTCCAGAGATCTGGTCAAGGAAATCCCTCACAGGTGTACCCAGCTACCTGGGTTTTAATTTACTCAAAGTGTAGTCACACTGACAGCTGAGATTAGCTATTACATTTCTCAAATGCCTTTTTAATCCCAGAAGGCAGCCATGGGGATGGCTCAGTTTTCCTTTGAAAATACTGCCGGTGATGTAAGTGCTTAATAATAAAGATTCTGAATAATTTTATGTGTGAGGATTGATGAGTTAAGCAACTGGATGCAAGGTAAATTATACAAAATCCATTTATTTTTTAATTGTATGTTTTCATTGAAAGTAAATTTTTCTCATATAATATATTCTGTTCATGGTTTTCCTGCCCCCATTTCTTCCCAGATCCTCCCCACTCATCCAACTCTATGCCCTTTCTCTCTAAAAATAAACAGGCAAACAAAAAACCCAATTAAATCAGAATAAAAAAATTAAATAAAAACACATTAAACATACACAATAATCATAAAAACAGCCAGGTGGGGTAGCACACTCTTTTAACCCTTAGGAGGCAGAGGCAGAGGTGGGTTGCTACATTCAAAGCCACCCCTGATCTCCAGAGTTCCAGGACAGCCAGGGCTACACAGAGAAACCCTGTCTCAAAGGCAAGAAAAAATAAATTCAAACAAACCCTGTAAAAGCAGAATCAGAAATCATAATAATACAAACAAGACCAGTAAGACATGTATTTGGTTTTCCTCTATGCCCATGACTTACTAGTATCAGGTTCTCCTCCACTGGAGCAGTGTTGGGGGCTAGGTTCCACCTTGGAGAGTGGACAATGTGAGGATGGAATTGAAAGGTAGGAGAAACCATCATGAAACAGTGCATCTGATAAGCAAGATTTGTTTATTATTAACTCCTTGGGGAAAATGTTTAAAATACCATTGGTAATGATGGTAGCTGGCCAGTGGTGGGGTACTAGAGAGGAACTCATGGGGGTGCCCTTGGCTCCTTCAAGCTGAGTTCTTCCCTATAGAAGCAAGCAGGACAGCAGGCAGGAAGGGCATCCAGCTATACAGCCCGCCCTTCCACTGCCTCCAGCATGGCAGCACCAGGAAGAACCAGGACCAGAGATAGGACTTTTCCACTATCGTTAAATATGCAATAAACGTCAGGTGTAACTCCGGGTTTCCGTACCTATATGTTTCTCTCACATTGCAGGGATACTTTAAGAAAGCGACTTTCCTCTTTCATCATTCTTCCTGCCACAGCTCTGCAGGGCTCAGCTCTCCCTTCTCTCCTGTCCCTTGCTCCTTCTGCTTGAGAAGGCTGTGTGAGTACCAAACGTGAGACATGGGCTGGCCAGTGAGTGAACCAAACAGGCAAAGAGCAGCACGGGGCCAGTCCCATCTGTTGGCCTTGCTTGGGACATGAGGCTGGCTGCTGTTTTCGTTAAGTGGGACCAAGGCAGTATTTGTGGGTGGTAAGGATAATTCCCACACTGCTTGTATCTAATGGGGCTTCCTTCTCACGTGCCAGCTAAAGAATGATTCACAACTAAAAGCAGCTAAAACTTGATTGAACCCCTGCTTTTGGAAAAGGTCCAGCTTCAGAATGTGTACTTCTAATGCAGGGATAAAAGGCGTATCTTAGTAGTCATGGCCCTCTTGGTCCTCAGTTTCCAGGTGATTTAAATAAAAGCCCAACATAAGCATTTGGCTGTATTTCCAGCCCAAAGCATCCCTCTTGTGTTATGCTAAGGCCCCACCAGCTGATGAGCTCACAAAACAGATCTTTTCATTAAGCAGGAGAGGTGGGAACCATGTCTGTGCTTTCTTATCTGTAAGACCCTCTGTTTCTAGAAGGGACACTTTCTAGAAGGGAGGAGAGCAGCCTGGCCCAGCTTGAATACTCACTCCCTGCTTCTGGATTAGCACTCTTCCCCTGCAGCTGGGAAACCTCCTGTACTCAGAAATTCCAGGGGCCCGACGTGATCCAGGCTCAGAAATTGGGCCTCAGCTCCTCACTGTTGGCAGATGCAAGGCTCCAACCCTCCGGGGCTTGTAGGAGCCAAATGCACTGTGGAGGTGTGATTCACTGAGTTCCCAGAGGAAGGGTACACAGCCAGCTGGCAGGGAATTACTCTATGTCCAGGCCAAGGAATTCCATTGCTGTTAGCTGGAAACAAGCAGCCAGCTACCTCCCTTCTCTTCCTTGCTGGCTGATGCTTGGAGCTGGAGATGAGCCAGGGATCTGGAGAGAAGGGAAAAAAAAAAAACAGGATCTGAGCTGCTTATGACCAAGATAAGTCTGTGGCTGGGGTCCTCCACAAGTTAAGGCAAGAAGTATTTGTATCTTTATTTAAAGGTGATTCTTATGCTCCCAAATATTTACACTGCCCAGGGGTGATTTGTTTTGTTTTTTGTTTGTTTTTCAAGACAGGGTTTCTCAGTGTAACAGTCCTGGCTGTCCTGGAACTCACTTTGTAGACCAGGCTGACATGGAACTCACAGGGGTGATTTTTTAATAAGCAGCAAATGGGAGACAAGAAAAAAAAATATGGATGCCATAGCTCAGGGACAGTCTATCTTCTGAATAAGAGATTTCTTCCCTCCATACCTTGGGTGCTTTGGGGTCTCTAGGAGTGATGCTGCAGATACATTGCTTAGCTGTTCTTCATCCCTTTACTCTTAAGAGATTATGGTGCCCATGAACCCAGCTCCCCTGACACTTTCCATTTGACCCACATCCTTCCAAAAATGAAATCATGGAACATCCCGATAAACTTTTCCCCTGAAGTTTATACAAGGAATGAAAACACAAGACCCTGTCCCTGCAAGCTCCCCTTCAAGCTTAGATCATTGTGTCACTTGAATTGAGAAAACAACTAAGATCTTTTTCACCTGCCTTTACCCCATCTGGGGGGGAAATAACAAACACCTTCTGCAGTGTATCCTCAAAGCAGAGGGCAAAGAGTACTACATAGACCCACAATGCAGAAGGTTAAGTAACAGCCTTCACTTTTCAGTGGCCTTGACCCAGGCTTTCTTCACTTGCTGTAAAGTTTTGAATAATTTAATATCTCTGCACAATTCCACCAAAGGATCCAAAAGCTTCCAACGTGGTGATAACTCCAGCTAGCTTGAAATGCATTCTGAGGCTGCTCTAAATCAAAGTAGCTGTAACACACAGCCAACGCTAAGGTTTTAAAAACAAGCTAACTCTGATGTAGCCTTGCCAACCACGTGTGCTAAAATTCTAGCTTCATTCAGTCACAGGGTTTTTTTCTCTCGAGAAAAAATGCAAAACAGATAAAGAGAGGGGGTTGCTAGGTGTCAACCCCAATTGCTGTTCTGCAATTCAATTCGGGTACTAAGCACCTGGGTAACAGCATGAGTGGGGAGCTCAGTTCTCCCCAAGTCTGCCTAAGATTCAGATGGAAGCCACAAGTTTAGGGTGGCCCTGGGCCATTGATGTTTCCTAAAAGCTGCAAATTCAGGGAGTTTTGATGATCTTGCAGGATTAATGGTGTTCTCAGTTTATACACAGCGCCATCCTTATCTTTAATCTCACTACAGTTCTCTAGGTGTATTCACAGAACTTAGAACAGCGCCAATCTTATGTTTAATTTCATTACAAAGACTACAGCTAAGTAACAGCCTGAGGTGACACATAGAGCAAGGTCTGAAAAGGCCCTCTCCTTGTAGAATCAAGTGTGTCACCTTGTGAACACATCAGTGTGTCCACCAACTAGAGAGCTTCACTTAGTTTTGTTCTGCAGATGTTTAGTGGGGTTTTATTATTGAGGGATCACTGATTAAATCCTTGGCCACAGGATCTAATGAAATTCCCAGTTTCTGCTTTTCTGCAGAAATAAAGCCAGCTCAGTGTTCCAACCCTCCAAGCACATATGTGGTCTTCTGGTAGCCAGACTTTATTGTGATACTATATACATGGCAACTATGAATCATATCACTGGTATGAATGCAGATGAAGATGTGACTCTATGATCTTTTAATAATAAAGTACTCCTGTTACTGGGATAGTTGGAGGCAGAAGTAGAGGCTCTCTCCCAGTAGCCAAGAGTAAGGTCAGTCTTCATTGTATGAATGGGAATTTCTCCTTGAAAACAAGCAGGTCCAGGACTAAGAGCAAGATGTGCCTGGAGCTCTAAGATCCCAGGTTTCTAATAAAGCCCTGCTGTTTACACTCTCAACACCATCAATAGCTGAATGTAAGGCTTATATCCCGGACCTTCAGACTTTTGTTGAGGACTCAAGACTGTAGTTACAAAATGCTTGTCCATACAACAAGTAAGAAGTGCACAATGGAAATTGTTTTAGGAATTTATATATTTATTTAATTATAGATGTTTCTGTTTCAAGGCCTCTCAGATCTCCCTATTAGGTCCTATTTCCCTAATGAAAACTTCAACAGAAACCCTACCTCCTGGAATCTCACTGCTGCTCTAACACTACAAAGCTATCCGTATCTACTTTGTTTTTGTTGACATGGCTGAATTAATGGTAATTTGGAATGTCAATGGCTCCTTTATTCAATTTAACTCTCCCAAGTTGGCTTTTCTAAGACCTTTTCTCTCCTACTCCAGTCTCCAATCCATGCAGTCAATGTGAAGTTAAGACTCCACGCCCCCCACCCATCATAGCTCTTGAGACCCTAAAAGCAAGTGTGTGGGCCTTAAAAGGCTAATTTGAATCAATTTAGAGCAATTGGGGAGTCGTACATCTCTTGGGGCTGTCCAAGGAGCTATTTGATGCATTCTGAATCCCTCTTCTAAAACTTCATTCAGATCCCCAGTAAAAGTATATGCCAAGGCAGAGAAAGAAACGTATAGATGATGGTGGGAAGTCTTAATCCTCATATTGAGCAGATAACCTCGACTTAGTCTATCTACTAGGAATGCAAAATTTACATAAAATTATAAAGTGACACAAAGACAAGTACCAACTACTATGTTAACTAGTGAGTTTTACATTCCTCACTGTGGGATTTGGTGCTAAAATTTTAGAATGAAAACCATAAAATTCTATCTGTGTCTATATTTTTTATAAAGATATGTTTATAAAGATATATTTTTTAATGGGCCTGTGATATTGTCCTGGTTTTGGGTGGAGCTACCAAATCAACTAATAAAATTTCTTAAGGGATTCTGTTTTCATAAGCATAGAAAGAAATAAGAACTTAAGTAAATATTTCTATATGGATATATTAGGAACAGTGCTGGCTAATTTTATGTCAACTTGATACAAGCTAGAGTCATCTGAGAGGGGTTAACTTCAGTTAAGAAAATGCTTTCATAAGATCAGGCTGTAAGCAAATCTGTAGAACATTCTCTCAGTGATTGATTGGGGGAGGTCTCAGCCCATTGTGGGTGGTGTCATCCCTGGCCTGGTAGTCCTAGGTTCTATAAGAAAGTGAACTGAGCAAGCCATGAGGAATAAGCCAGTAAGCAGCACCCCTCCATGGCCTCCGCATCTTGTTTCCTGCCTCTAGATTCCTGCCCTGTTTGAATTTCTGACTTTCCTGCCTCTAGATTCCTGCCCTGTTTGAATTTCTGACCTGATTTCCTTCAAGGTGAACAGTGATGTGGGAATGTAAACCAAATAAACCATTTCCTCTCGAAGCTGCTTTGTTCATGGTGTTTCATCACAGCAATAGTAGCCCTGACTAAGACAGGAACCAACTCACATGGAGAGAGAGGGTGGGGAAAAAAGTTCTCCTGGGGAACCAAATATTGTTCATTAGGAACATCATCCACCAGAAAAGTCTATTGTGAGACCCAAGTATCTAGTCTCTCTGTAAAAAGAAAAAGCAAAAAAAGAATGTATGTTTAAACTGACATTTATATTGAGCAGGTAACCTCAATTTATATACTGGCAATGCAAACTTTATATAAAATTATAAAGTAGAACAAAGACAAGGACAAACTGTTACATTAACTAGTGAGTTTTCCATTCCTCTTTTAATGTGTGATTTGGGACTAAGATAGGAGTGTAACTTATTTTTCTATTGGTATGATAAAACATCATGGCCAAGGCAACTTACGGAAGGAAGAATTTGCTTGGGGCCTACAGTTCCAGAGGGATAAGAGTCCATCACCATCTGGTTGGGGAACATGGCAGCAGGCAGGCAGGGATGGTGCTAAAACAGCTAGAAGTTCTCATCCCAGTCCACAAATAGGAAGCAGAGAAAACATTGGTATTGATGACCTCAAAGCCAGCCTCCAGTGACCCCTCTTCCAACAAGTCCACACCTCATACTCCTTACCAAACCGTTCTACCAACTGGGTACCAAGTAGTCAAATGCCTGATACTTATTGGGGACATCTCATTCAAATTACCACATTTCACTCTCTGGTCCCCATAGTTTTATGGCCATATCATACTGCAAAATGCATTCAGTCAAACTTCAAAAGTCCCCATGTCTTTCACAGTCTCAACATTATTTAAAAGTTCAGGGTCTCTTCAGAGACTCATGGGAATCTCTTAACCGTAACCCTCTGTAAATTCAAAATGCAAATCACATACTTCCCACATGCAATAACACAGAATACACATTACCATTGCAAAAGGGAGGAATTAGGGCATAGTGAGGAAATTCTGGATAAAAGCTAGACCCAAACCCAGTAGGACAAATTCCAAATCCTGCAGCTCCATATCTGCCCTTCAAGCTTTTCTGTTTGCAACATACAACCAGCATCTCTCTCTTGAGCTAGCTGCACTCCCTATGTGCATCTCTCCTTGGCATATATTCCATGGCTCTGGCACCCTAAACATCTTGATGTCTCCAGCACAATCCAGGATCCACTTTCACAGATTCATGCTGTCTCTCTCAGGGCCTTCATACAAGGACTGCTCTGCCCCAGTTTACCTGGCCTCAATGGTTCTCCATAGCCATGGAGGAAGATTCCACAACTCCTTACTCAAGTATCCTTCCTAACTCTAAAGCCAAACCCATAAGAATGACCCTCCCAAGTTTGGATAGAACCTTGTCCCCATGGATCACATTTGTTACAGCTTTGGTTCCTTGTTTTTTTTTTAGGTGGGGAAAATTCTTTAGGCTTTTTCTTTTCACAAGTTGAAAGGTTAGCTGGGTGAGGTTTTGCCCTAAGGGCACCCCTCCCTTTATTCCAATACAGATCCAGCCTCACCTGGATCTCCTAATTGCTTTCAGCCTGAGCTCCAGCATTAAATTTCCTGGTGCTCTTTTTCACTTCAAACTGCACATTTTGTATTTCCTTTTGTTCCACTTACTCTTTTTCATTGTAGACGTTCATACAAGTGATCACTAATAACCACACAACAGAGTTGTTCTTATTAGCCTGTCTTAATCTCCCCTAACAACTAAATTAAATCCATCCCTTTTCAATTTAGGCTCAAGCAAATTCTTAGGAAAAGGGCAAAAGTCACCCACATTCTTCACCAAAATAGTATAATAGTCTCAAACCCAATTGCTAATGTTTTTCCTCTCTGCAGCCTCTCAAGCTGGGCTGCTACTCTCCTCATACTTCTCAGCATTACTATCTTCCAAGCTCCTACTGGAATGTCCACATCAACTCTAAATATAGCATTCAGCTATTTTCCTATTGCAAAGACTCAAGCCCCCCCCCCCCCCGCCCCCCGCAATAGCATGTCAGGTTCTTCACACATGTGAAGATGATTTCTTCATATGTATGTGTTACGAAAACAGCAGGCACTAACTTAAGATGATGGGAGTTGTTTTTTTTTAAATATCTAATGAAATTTTCATGAATAACCCCAGTGTAGTACTTAAAAATAAGAATTAAGTTGAAATTAATGGACTTTTAAATAATCAGTTTTATAATTTGTGTGCTCAAAATAATTCCCACAATATGTTAATGACTTCCAATCTTAAACTTATACCAAATAGTAAGATATTTAGTAATAATTTAGATTATTTCCAAGTAAGGAACTATTAAAATATTCATTATTAAACACAAATATAAACTTGCATTCTTTTTACGTCTTTCTTTTACAGAGAGACTAAAAATATTTGGGTACAGTTATAGAGTTTTCTGGTTATATTGAAATTTATAAAGAAATACATAGATATAGTGACACACAATGCATATAATCTTTGTTGTCCACTATAGAGTGTTGGCATGTAACAAAATGTCACAACACAACTGCTCATGTGCTAACTGTTAGGATTCTACCCCTCTTCCAGCTGTATGACCACACATGCACAGTTCAGTAGCTAAGCAAGGGGTCTTACATCTTACATGGTCAGTGCGCTGTGTGATCGCAAATGCGTGCAGCGTGGTCACACATGCTTGGTGTAGCTCTGTAAGCCCATCTGTGCATGGGAATCCTTAAAAAGCCAGACATAGACTCCTCCTCTCCCTTCTCTATTCTCCCCTCCCCTCCCCTCCCCCCTCCCCTCCCCTCCCCTCCTCTCCTCTTCTCTCCTCTCTGCATATGCTTCTTCCCCAGGCCTGGTTCTTTTGTCGTCCCCCCCCCCCCCCCCGCCACCCCAATAAAAAACCTGATACTGGGTTTTATCATGGCTCATGCCTCATGACCTTTCCACACAGTAACAGTGCTGCTATTACATTTTAAAACAACATTGGTGCCGTGAGGAGACAGGCTCTCCCACGCTCTGCATCCAGGAGTCTGCACCAGGGACGCTGTACCGAGGTATATTGGACCTATGACTGCCTGCTCCACTTTTTTCATTTGCCCAGCCACCGAGACTGCTCCTCACAGCACACTGGCTGCCAAGATTGGTGAGTTTTTCCCTTTCCAATCCCTCGCCATTTCCAGGTAGCCTGAGATATATTTCTCGTGCCAGACCCCGGGGGTCCTTAGCTGTGTACCATGACACATTCTTTCTTGACGAAGTATAGAATGCTGTTTGGACTCCTGGGGAATCCTCCGGTATGTACACCCCCCAGTCCTTGCCCCTCCTGTGATGGTGATTAGGGTAACTTGTGTTGATTCTGGTCCACAGATTACCTATCCTTAGAAACGCCTGAGATGGGAGCCTGGGATCCCATTTGTTATTTTAATTTTTAAATGGTCTTGGTCTCCTCTGAGAAATGCCTTAAATATTCGTAGATACCAATAAATTTGGCTGCATAATGGATGCTTGAACCCTGATATTTCACGAGAATTATCTAACTTCTGCCAGCGAACAGGCAAATAAAAAGTTACCTTATCCCCATGCTTTTACCTAAGCTCTGAACCCTCCCTTTCTCATTCTTTCTCTCTTGACCATGTGCATTACTAAACCTGAGGAATCTCCGACTCCAAACAATCTCTGCCCATCTGACCTCCACTCTGTTCTCCAGTACCAGGTGGGCCACTAAGCACGGACAGGTATGGAAGCAGGCTAGGATGCATGTAAATAAGCTTACGATCAGGACCCACATTGGGTTCATAATAATCTGGATGGCTCTCTAGCCAGAGATCAGTTTACAGCATGCCTCCTGGTGGGTCTTCCTAAAGCTGTCTTCAAGCCAGTAAACTTAAAAAAAGAAGAAAAAAATTCAAGACACGAAATAAAATCTGTCTCTTGTCTCCCAGAGCTTCCTGACATTAGGGCTACTTTTAAGCATCTGGAGAACAAGGCTCCTGACCCAACAGGTAGACGTTTCAGCTGTGGCATTTAAGGTGCCATGGGAGAGATGAGAAAACCCATAAACAGAATTGCCAAATGCTGGCATACACTATCCAAGCGGCTGCATAAGGGCTTCCTGGCCTTGTTCAAAGTGCCACCTAGAGAGATAACTGGTCAGCTGCCTGTGCCCCCCGTCTCCCCCCCAGGATGCAGCATGGAATGATTTCTATTGGACACTGAGCCACTTAATCAGTCCTGAGGAAGCTTTGGGGTCCCACCTCTCCTTCTCATTTCCCTATTGTTAGGGTAGGGGGACAGCCTTACCCACCTCACCAGACTTAAGTGTACTTTCAGGGTTAGTTAATGGGAAGAGATTTTCCAGCTAAGGTAGGAGCTTTCAGTTCATTGCTCCCTCCATGTGCCTCACTCCAGACCTGTCACAGTGCTTCTCCTCCTCATGCACAGTGACACAGACAGGGCCCTGATCTCTGCCTTGTCCCTAATTCCAAAAGAATGAGGTCTCACCCCACAAGCTTTTCTTTTCCTGTTTCCCTCTTCTAATTAACTACTCAGCTAATTGTTACAGGATCACCATAGAGCTGGAGTCCAAGGACCATCAAGTATATACCTAGGTGGTAAGGAACAGTAACAGTCCAAAGGTATTTACACCCCCCAGACCCAAAAGTGGGCTCTGAAAAAACAGACTTTAATATAGCAGTCTATTACTGTTAAATGCTCTCTGCAATTGATCACCTGTGTCTCCTGGATGCTAAACTAATAAGGGAAACAGGTGCCTTAAAATAATCTGTCTCTGATAAGGCTTATCTCAGGTAAAAATTAAAAACATGTTTCTTTCTTTCTCTCTCTCTCTCTCTCTCTCTCTCTCTCTCTCTCTCTCTCTCTCTCTCTCTCTCTCTCTCTCGCTAACCAATGTAAGCAGAGTACTAAATTCTAAAATGATCACCAGCCCAAGACTTTAATTTTCTCCTGGCTGCTTCTTAATATGTTCAAATTTTTTTCTAAGCTCCAGAAACCAGCTTAAATCCATCTGGACAGGTCCGATCTACTTCAGATAAGTACCAAATCCAAACTTTCCTGGTCTTGGGACCCCCTTTATCACCCTGGGAACCCCCCAAAGGAAAAAATTAAAATAATAATAATAATTCCTTCTTCTAAGCTTTTCTCTGTCTCACCAGCATCCTGTCAGCAGCCAGAGTGCCAAGCCAAGAAAGATGGACAGTTCCAAGGCAGCAGATGACCCCAGGATGCCTGTCTACCTCAGAAACCCCCTTCCCTACCCCACCCTCAAGAGTCAACTGATGCCCACCAAGTCAGCTGGAAGCAGTTTTTTTCTGGGAGAAATGATGCCCCTATTCCTATTCACCCACTTTTTATAATAAGCAAAAAGTCTGGAATGTTAGGATTCTGCTGCTCCTCCAGCTGCATGACTGTACATGCGCAGTTTAACAGCTAAGTAAGGGGTCTTACGTCTTACATCATCCATGCGCTGCATAATTGTGCAAATGCGCACAGGTGGTCACATAATCAGAGCATGTGTGGTGTAGCTCTGTAAGCCCACCTGTTCATGTGCATGGGAATCCTTAAAAAGCCAGACACAGACTCCTCCTCTCTCTTCTCTGTTCTCTCCTCCGCTTACTATCTCTCTCTTTCTCTGCTCTCTGCACATGCTTCTTCCCCAGGTTCTTTTGTCCCCCCCCCCCCCTCCTAATAAAGCTCTGATACTGGGTTTTGTCATGGCTTGTGCCTCATGACCTTTCTGCACAGTAACTACCATGCTTATCATTTTTTAAAACAACACTAACCTTCTATGCAAGTTAAGGTCACCAATAATTGAAATGAATTATAAGAAAAAGAAATCAGGCTGGAGAGATGGCTCAGAGGTTAAGAGCACTGACTGCTCTTCCAGAGGTCCTGAGTTCAATTCCCAGCAACCACATAGTGGGTCACAACCATCTGTAATGAGATCTGGTGCCCTCTTCTGGTCATACATGCTGTTTACAAAATAAATAAATAAATCTTAAAAAAAAAAAAAAAGAAAGAAAAATCACTAAGGATTAATGGAAATGACACTATATGAAAAGCATGCAATTTTTAGGTATGTAACAAAGGGCTCTAAGTCAGCAGACCTCAGATACTTACACAGCTCTGTTTATAAAATAGCCAAAATATAGCATCAATCCAGATGCTCACCAACAGATGAATCAATTTTAAAATGGGATATATATATATATATATATATATATATATATATATATATATATGCAATCAAGTTTTATTAAGCTATAAAATAGAATAAATTTTATTATTTTCAGGAAAATGGACAGATGAGGGGAAGAAGTGAAGTCCTGAGTGAATATGTATTGTTGACATTGTCACAATCACGTCAAGGACTTCAATACTTCGTGGGAAATTGGCCAAACCTTCCCTAGGTGTGGACCAGAGGTATGGAAAAGCCTTCCTCTGGCTGAGTGCAAATGTTGACAATGCGTACAGAAAATGTCCATCATAGCCTTTTCTCCTGGAGTTTTTGTAGCCCGAAGAGTGCTCTCCTACAAAGATTACCCCTACTGAAATTAGCTAATCTTTATTCAGCTATATTTAGTTAGCCCTGCCTCCTCGTTTAGTAATACTACCTCCTCACTTATGCACATTGCAGTAAAGCCCTTCCCTGTTCACACTATGCAATAAACACGCTGAGCTTCTGGGATGCTGTGCCTCTCCATCAGAGACTCCAGGTTACAAGATCACGTTTTTCTGGGTGTTGATGTGTTTGTATTTTCTTTATTGTCTTATTGCCCTAGTCAAGCCCATCCTTGGATCTGTGCAAGATGTGACAGATAAAACTGGGGGTCTTCATGTTATGCAAAGTAAACCAGAATCAAAGACAAATACCATGTGTTTTTCAAATATGTGGAATCCAAACGTAAGTATGCAGACACACCATGTGTATACAGATTAAAACAGAAAGACCACATATCTAGATGAAGGGAAAAAAGGGACCAGCAAGAGAGGAAGGAGGGAGCAAAAGGAGGGAAATAGAGGAGGCTGGAATGAGCAAAGTATGATATATATGCATGAAATATCACTCACTGATTTCACATGCTAACTAAAAACATTCCTAAAAAAGCCAGAACACATTCAAAAAGGGAAGCATGCAAGAGTAAGAGGGTGTGTTTTCTAAGGAGACAGCTTTGTTCTAAAGTGATGAGTGGTGTTTCCAGAATGATATGGAGGGACATGGAGAATGAGCCCTGAATGGATGAGGAAATCTAAAGAAGGTATCCAAAAGCAATTGTGTTTTATGTAGTCCAAGTTGTCCAAGGCTGAACCTATTTACTTTAAAGGTTTTTTTTTTTAAATGAATTTTAATACTTATGGTGATGGTATGCAAAGTGAATGTGTAGTGTGCTTCCCCATCCCCCACCCCCGTGTATTGCAAAGTTTTCCTGTGTTATTGATCTGCTTATAGTAAAGTATTGTAAATGTGGTTTTATCTGAGTAATATGACTGGGAAACACTGTTATGGTTTGCTTTCTATTCTGTAATAAAACATCACACTAAAAACAACTTGGGAAGGGTAAGTTCTATTTCAGTTTACAGATTACAGTCATCTTGCAGGGAAGTCAGGGCACAGAATCACGACAGGAACCTGGAATCAGAAACTGAAGCAGAGGCCACAGACTGGCTTCTTTCCCCAGGGCTTGCTCAACCTTCTTTCTTATACAACCCAGGGCTACCTGCCCAGGGATAGCACCATCCACAGTGGAAGGGGCCCTCTCACATCAATAATTAACCAAGAAAGTGTCCCATAAACTTGCCAATAGGCCAGTCTGATAGAGGCATTTTCCTGGTTGAGTTCCCTCTTCCAAGACACTAGCTTGTGTCAAATTGTCAAAACACTCACCGCCACAAGCACAGATTTTATTTCTTTTTATAATAGTTCCCTGTCTGTCATACTGACTCAGTTGTGTGCCAAGGAGAATTGAGTTACCTCATTTTAGAAGACAAATAAGTTTCTATAAACATGTTACCTTCTAAACTTACTTTTAAAATATTTTTGTCACTTTGGTTAAATAGATAACTATGTATTATTTCATAGTGACCTATGATAGTATGAGTCAAAATTCAAACCTCTAGATATGTTTTTGACATTTTGCTGTTATACAACACAAATATATTGCATACATTTTGAATATATATACATATATATGTATATATGTATATCTATCTATCTATCTATCTATCTATCTATCTATCTATCTATCTATCTATCTATCTATCTATCTATCTATATTGATATCTGCTTTCCCCCAAATCAAGCTTTATCAAAATATTGATTTCAGGCTAACTTTAGCATTTCTTAAAGAACCCCTGAGAATTCAGGCTTTTCAAAGCCTAACATTCTCATGAGACAGAAGTATTAAAACGTAATTACAAAGGTTCAACAACATAGGAAACATTGCTCCATAAGGAGCGATGCACAACCTTCCTAGGTCACATGCATACAGGCAAAATGTTAATAGTATATATGTTTCCGGAATTATATTAAATTTCTCAAAGTTTGCCAAAGACTTTAAACGTGAGACCTGGGAAAGCCAACCAAACCGTTGCTTCCATTCTTGTTTCACTATTGAGAAACACATTCAGCCCAGTTAGACTTCTCAGCTGGTGGTCCTCTGGACTCAGAGACCTCTGTAGGCTCTAGTCCTTCATCTTTGACTTCCTTTTTCGCTCTAATCTGTACTGACCTTTTCCTGGGCAGATCTCTCATCTCTCAAGCTCTAACCTGTGTCTTTTCTCTACAGCACTCAGCCCAGATTTTTGTCTGAGATTTCCTGAAAAGCTTGAAATGTAGGAAAAGTAGAGGTCTTCCAAAGGGACCAAAAACAAAAAACAAAAGCAAAACAAAAGACCAGTGGTGGATGCTAACAATAATAATAGTCTCATCTGAAAGGATCTGTCTAAAGGAGAGGCTGGTGTCTCAACCTTCCTCCTACACAATCTGAGGATTCTCTAGGCAGGGAGGAAACTGTCCTCTGGCTTTGGGATATTGAAAAAAAAAATGATGCTAACAAACATCATTCAGTTCTCATCCACCAAATTTTTGTCTTTAGCCCTTTTGTTAAGTTAACACGTTGACCTTTACTTCTGGTTAATCAATGAGTTACTCATTCTTGAGTGCTCCTATGTATGTGTGAACAAGCTGTCTTTCCTTCTGAGAATCTGTTCATTGTTAATCTGTGGCTTCCAAATTCTCACACATAAAAGGGAAGCTGAAAAGTTTTGCTCCCAACATTGTTTGCGTATCTGTAAAATCCTAACAACGTTCACACAGAGCATGAGCTACTGAAGTGGACAAAAGCTACTGAGTGTTTGACGGCTATCTCTAACGCTGGTAGTAATGAAGAATGTGCGCTGATGTTGAAGGCTATGCAATGAAGATGGAGTCAAAAGAGCGCAGCCTTCAGAAAGAACTGAGTCCAGGTCAAACTCTGTAGGTGGTTACAGTTCAGTTCCTGGGCTCCGCAGGAGACAGACAGGGATGTGTTCAGATGATAAATGAACTCTCACTGTCGGCTTGTTGTGAGGACAAGATGAATGATCCATGCAGAGCATAAGTCTCAGATCCCACAGCATGCAAGCGCTTGGCTGTTAACGACTGTTATTGTGAACTTGCTCTATAACCCTGGGCAAGCTAACTGATCTTTCTGAGCCAATTTACTATAGCAGGACACATATGGATATTTGAAAATGCAGCAGCAAAATCTAAGTAAGGTACTGTGTATTTGTTCTAGTTTCTGCCAAATAACAGGTTCTCTCTGATTGGTGCCTTAAGCTCCATTGTAGATCATAAGGGCTAATGAGATGAGTTGTGTGTGGGATGGAATAGTCTAACAGAAACATGGCACATGGTTCCTTTAGGATGGAGATGTTTGAGATGGCCTGAAACCACAATTAAGCTTTATTGTGATCTGTTCATGCTTTTCTAGACATGCTTTCCTATCAAGACCTGGTCCAAACTCCATTTCTCAGCCCTCTTACCTCACTGTCCATTTCAGACATGTTTATCGGGGTGGCCTCCAGTACCCAAACTCTCCACCAGAATTACCTGAAGAAGCAGGTTCTTTCTCAGCCCTCCTTCTACAATTACAGGGGGAAGGTCTTGGCTAGGTGTAGACATCATAAACATCTAAGCCCAGGGTATGGGACTGGATTGTGCAAATGAGGCTTTGGCACAGCCAGCCCAAGCATGGGCTGAGGGGAGAAACATTGCCACTAACACACATATTGAAACCAACCACATGGGCAAACGGAAAGACAATGAGGCCCCTCATTTTCTGAGAACTAGAGAAAGCTCCTTGGATCCTAACCTTTTCCATCTGGACCCGAGGGGGGCAGCAATATGTCGGGGCCAGGGCCATGGAAATGGCCTCAACTGGGGTGCTGTCAAAGAAGGAGTCTCTTTAACATTTCTTAGTAACTTTTAATCCTCCAGTTCCCTGTATATTTAATGTCCTCAGCCAAATGGTTTTGAATTGTACTGTTTACTTAGTAACCTCACATCGGAGTTTGGCTGCATCTCTTTCCGTTTACAGAATGAGTAATTGTGAGTTCCTGGTAACAGGCAATGCACGGAAAAGTTACCGTAAGAGACACCACCTCCTTTATGAGCTCGACTACAAATGGGACACACAATATGCTTTGTTTCGAATCTTTAACTTCACAAAAGTCACTTTTTATTAACAACATTTTAAAAATGAATGAAGGGGACCATAGAGACGGCTCAGCAGTTAAGAACACTTGCTGCTCTTCCACAGGACCTTGGTTTGATTCCCAGAACCTACACTGGGAGGCTCACAACCAACTAACTCCAGCTCCAGGGGATACTATATACTATGCTCTTTTCTGACTTTCAAGGACACTCAGACATGTGGTATGCACACACACACACACACACACAAAATAAATAAATAAATAAATAAACAATTTTTTTAAAATGAGTGAGAGAAGAGAGTGAAAGACACAGAGGAGAGAGGTGTGTGTTGGGGGGATATAGAGTCGTTTGTCCAGAATCATTCAGCATATGCCAGAACAGGGATTCACCCTGCTTAGGAAATGAAGTCCTGTCCACAACTGGTCACAGAGGAACATGATTACAAAGCCATCCTCCTCTGAGGGTAAAGGTAAGTGTGTTAGTTACCAGGAGATGGAGGTCTAAGGTCCTGTCCACTCACCACTTTCTTCAGCTGTGGGACCACCTCTACCAAACAAGATGTCCAAGACAGAACGAATTTTGTAGGATGCCAGTGGACATCATGACAAGGCTGCACATTGTGATTCGAATTCGACGAATTAAGTACCGGGACTGGACAGGCATCCCTTCGGAAGATAAAATGGAGAGGATGTCAAAGGGAGCCAGCTGACTAGAAAATGCACCCTGTAGGCGGGGAAAGGAAAGAGTTGTGCTTAGCTGGATTAGGGGCTGTGCTGATACATGGTCAAGAGTGACGACTACAGCTAGGACACACAGCCCACACCCACAAAGGAGTCTGGGCTTGGGGACCCCGGAACTGGACTTTGCAGAGTAGTTAACTGGGATGTCTGCTTTGGAGAACATGGGAGAGAGTGGATCGGAGGTTATGATGCCAAGTTCAGATCGTAGCTTCCGTGGGCGACTGAGCCTCATAAGCAATGATAACGGAGCTCTTGAATCCAATGACGGCGTCTGTTGCATGGTGTTAACCGGATAATCCTTCCAGTCTCATTGTTGGCAAGAGAAAGGAAAAACAAAACACATCTCTGGAACGTGCTACCATCACTCTCCAGTCTCCCTTCTTCCTTCCGGGCGACCCTTTGCACGCTGGGGAAGCCCCCAGCTCCCGGGACGTCGAATCGCGGCGTATTTTCTGCCTTGCTTCGCCGTGCTGCTTCCGCCACCGCGCGGCGACACGCGGAACCGCGGCCCACAGGTCCCGGCTTTACCTTGGCTTGGACTTCCTGGGCGGTTCGTCCCTGTGGGCTGTGTTAGCTAGCGAGGACCTACAGGAGCAGAGAAGGAGCGTCTTGGTTCAGCTATTCCAGGCATGCCGCATTTAGGATCAGTATGAAGCCGCTTTCAAGGGACGCCGCTTCGCCGAGTGGCTTTCTTGGATGCGAGCCAGTCTCTTCTTCGCACGAAATACAAATAAACAAGGATTCCCCGGAGGGAGGCCCAGGCTGGATTGGCGGATCCGTGGTGACAGCAGTGCTGCCGCTGACAGGGTGGGTCAAGGCCCAGTTTGGCATCTCTACTGCGCAGCAGCAGCCGGCAACGTCCCGGCAGGGAGCCAATCCAGCATTCCTAGTGTCATTTTTTCTCTTCTAAGACAGAAGTTTCTTCTCTCCCTCTTTCTTTCTCTGCACAAGCACAGCTCCCCTCAGGTCCTTTTGGGAGACTGGCAGGGCATGAGGCCTGCCCAGGGAGCCTTGGGTTTAAGGGGAAAGCGGTTCTGCCTTTTGCAAACCTGTTCCCTCAACTTCACGGTGGGCAGTGTCTCTCCACAGAGATGGTGAAGACAGAATGCAGCTTCTTTGCCCTGTATTCACGTCTACTCCACACCCCCTAGGGAGGCTCCTCTCTTTCCACATCTTCCCTTTGTTCAAACCCTCTGCTTTATCTTTATCCGGGGAACGTCTAAATATGAACATAAGGGAAATCATGATAGCCAGAAGCACGTTGCTTTGCCATCTACAAAGTACGGGAGGGCAGGGATTGTCCTGGGGGATGCCCAAGAAGGAGGACATTGGGATCTGAAAACAGAGCGGAAGAGAGGTGGAGTCAGCTGGCCAGTGCCACATGATTGACCAGCAGCAAAGCTGGGCCAGTGTGAAGGCACAGCCTGGGCACTGTCCAGAGCAAGACAAGCAAGCAAGAAAGGCATTCGATTCCGGGGTCTTGGATCCAGATTCCTGGGTGAGAGGGAACAGGAGAAGCTTCCAGACAGAGCAGAGCCTATTAGGGGAGAGAAGGAGACAGGCACATGGTAAGAGCACCAGGAGAAAAACAACTTTCTCTGATATCACATGCTCTGGGAATCAAGTTCACGTGAGTGGGAATTTCAGAGTTAGAATTAATCTCCTGGGACCTTGATTCAATTTAAAAAATTATTTGAGATTTTCATGCAGGAGTACAATGTACTTACATCTTTTTTTTTTTTCTCTCTCCTCTGCACATTCCTGCACCTTCTCTGTGGTCCAATCCCTCTTGATTTCCTATCTCTTATTTTATAATTTGTGTGTGTGTGTGTGTGTGTGTGTGTGTGTGTGTGTATGCATAACTTCCTGAGTCCAATTAGTACTGACCTTTTGTTCCTGGGTTTACATCTGATCACTTAGGATTGGAGGCTCCTTCCTGAAACAACAACAAAACCAAAAAAACAAAAACAAACAAACAAAAAAACAAAACAAAACCATGGCCAAACAGACAAACAAACAAACAAACAAACAAACGGGTTCTCCGTTCCTCAATGGTCACTGACTGCCTATAGCTCTTCATCTAGGTTTGGGGCCTTGTGAACTTTTCCTCTGTTCATATTGACATATTAACTGGTGTGTGTGCTTTTTGTTGCTTTGAGAGCTCATGGATGCAACATCACTGTCCTGTCCAGAAGACACTATCCGGCACCAGTTTTCCTGATCCTCAAGATCTTATATTCTTTCCAACCTGAACCTTAGGTACAGGGTTATAGATGTCCTAGTTGGTACTGGGAACCCTAAGGCCACTTGTAATCTGCATTTTGATCATTTTGATTAGGCGTGGATCTCTCTAACAGTCTCCGTCTTCTATGAAAAGAAGCAGCTTTGCTGTGAGGGGTGAGAGCTAAATTTATTTATGATATAAGGATAAGTATTTAGAGGGCAATTGGAAACCACATTATTTTAGTAACATTAGGTAGTATCCTCTGAAGACTTTGATTTCTCCATCCATGAGTTCTTGGCTAGGTTTATAGCATCAGTCACGAGTTCGCTCCAATTGAGCGGGCTTTAGGTTCCACTAAATAGTTGTTGGTTGGTTATTCCCAAGATACAAGTGTCGATTTACACCACTGGAAATGCTGTACTTGTCTGGTCATTGTTGTGGTTAATAGGATTTAGTTGGGCACGGATGTTGATAACTTTCATAGCATTTTCTGATACTATGAGAGACAGTCCTAAGGAAGAGGTTTTCTAGTCAGTACTAGCCTCATTTCTGCAACTCCTGTGACCATAGTGTTTGATCTTCAGCAGTCAGGTCTTACCATCATTTATGACAGGCCAGCAGAAGCAACAGCAAATGTGTATATTGTTTGGGGGTCTCCTGCCACCCCCACCACCAGAACAAAAACTCAAAGGAAGATATCACTTTCATGGCACTGTATTTTCTTCCTTCCTTCCTTCCTTCCTTCCTTCCTTCCTTCCTTCCTTCCTTCCTTCCTTCCTTCCTTCCTTCCTTCCTTCCTTCCTTTCTCTCTCTCTCTCTCTCTCTCTCTCTCTCTCTCTCTCTCTTTCCTTCCTTCCTTCTTCCCTCCCTCCCTCCCTCTCTCCCTCCCTCCCTCCCTTCCTTCCTTTTTTGTTCAGTCTGGCTTCTGGGGAGAACATTAAAACTACATCTATTTCTCTGTCTGTCTGTCTTCTGTATATAATGGTTCGAATAAAAAATGCTCCCACAGTCCTGGGTATTTAAAAACCTGGTCTCCAGGTGGTGGCACTGTTTGGGAAGGTTTAGGTGGTGCAGCCTTGTTCGGAAGAAGTGTACCACTGAGGGCAGGCTTTGAGGTTAAACCGCTTTGCCTTCTTCTAGTTTTTTCATTCTGCTTTCTGCTCGTGGTTCAAAATGTGAGCACTCAGTTTTCTGTTCCTGCAGCCATGCCTGCCATTGGGCACCATGCTGCCCTCCCAATGATGGCCTTTTTACCCTCTGGAACTGTGGGCCCGGATCAATTCTTCCTTCTGTGAGCAGTCTCAATTGTGGTGTTTTATCACAGCGGCAGAACAGTGTTATCACAGTCACAGAAAAGGATGCAAACCACCTGCTTGTGTTTTCTTGAACTTCAGGCAGTTCATTTCATTACTTGTAAGTTCATTGAGGGTTTGCTCATGTCCTATTTAAACTTAATTAATTCTCTGATCATGTTTCCAACTGTCCTTTTGAAATCTGTGTTCTGAAGCTAACAGTTCCATAGTCTTGGGGAGGATGGCAGGGTCTCTTGGTTTTTCATATTGTTTGTGTTTTTGTGGTGGGACCTGGGCGTGTGGGTTTGTTTCACTGGTTGTGTGTCTGATATGGGAGTCTGTCTTAATATGGGAGTGGAAGTTTTGTTGATTTCAGGTTTATAGGAGGAGTGATTAGGTCAGGCCTTCTGATACTCAGTGCTGAGTTTTTGTTAGAGAGACTGGGTCATTCTGATTCAGTTGGAGCTGGGGTGTCAGGGAATCTTAGAGGTGCTGTCAAATCGGGTAGAAGTCCAAGAAGTGCCCCCATCTGCATCCCAGCTGGACTTGGAAAGGTAGCAAAGGGGAAGGGACCAGGCAGACTCATGGAGTAAGCTTGTGAATGCGGTTTACAGCTTGATTTGGGCCTGGAGAGACTGGAAGGAGGTATGGGGCTGAACAAGAGACCTGGCTCAAAGCCATCCAGAGTGGGTGGATGGGACTCCCGGTGGGGTCTGGGCCTGGGCCTGTAGCAGTAGTGTGGATGAGAGGCCTGGATCAGTGTCCCCAGTAGACTGAAAGTGTGAGGTTCCTGACTGGGTCTGGACCAGGAGGGCATGGCATCCGGTGAGAATCTTGGGTGTGTCTCAGCAAGGAAGCCCATGGATGTGACTCTGGACTTGGACTGGGCCATTTCATTCAATCCTTAAAACTGCAATTACTCACCCTTAGGTGGAACACAAAGACAAGTGGAAAAGAATGGTAAGGCAGTGGAGTGTTTCAGGCAGGACTCGGTGCTGTTCAGCGCTCCTCGTTCATAGACCGTTAGAGGTCTGCTCTTCTTTGAGTCCTTTCTTCCCTCCATGCAGCAAATAAAATATTCTCTTGTGATTAAGAATTGCTCAGACTGATACGGCCACTTGCATCATTGATTTCAGCTTCATCTCCGGAATGAAGCCTTGTGGGAGAGGGTCCAAAGACCGAGGCATAGAAACAATGAAGAGATTTGTTTTATTGGGGGAGGCGGGAAGTAGGTGGAGGGTAGGTAAATTTTGCTACCAAACTGTTAAGGGAGGAGAATGGCAATGGTGGTTACACATTGCCCCCTGGTGTTCATAAGTGCTTATTGCACCCACGCTGCCTCCTAAGGGCCCCCACAGTGTAAGCTGTTTTTGAAAATGCCTTACTTTCTTCCTGGGTGTTTGAGCTTAAATGTGTTCTTCCTAACACATTTCAGTGACCAGGACCAGTCTCCTTGTTTAACCAATGTCCTTTCACACTTGGCAGTCACACACAGCCACAGAGGAAAAGTCACAGAAAAAGGGAAATAGTTTCTGCTTTTTCCACTGTACTCTCCAGGCTCTGGCTTCTACTGCAGTAAACCAGAGAACTGACTTGAATTGTGATTAAAAGCTACACAGATTTATATGTCATTAAAGCTTTTCAAACTAATTTTATTTACTTACTTATTCATTCATGTATTTATTTATTTTAGGTGCTTTGCAGACATTGCTGTCATGTGACCAGGAAGTGTGCAAGTCACTTAGTCTGCCTGTGCTCAGAAGGATTCAGTGCTTGGCGGCTTGTCTGGACACCACTGATCTGGTCCCAAGTGCCCGGAGTGGGGTGGGGGACTCAAGCCTCGCGAATGCACTGTCAATATGCCCAAGCTTTGAGAGAAGTTAGCATCGGGGAGGGGGCTGCCAAAAGCTGTTTCAGGAGGTTACTTCTGAAGATTAATGTGACGCCATAGGCAAAGCATTCAGAGCAATGTTTGCACAAAAGCAGCAGCAAATGATGAGCACCGGGACCCCCAAGGGGCTTCGCGTGGGTCAGGAGACAGGATGGAGGAGTGAGTGACACCCAGGTGAAGGACTGACCAGTGGGAATTTAATGCAGCTGCAAATTCACATCACAGATACAATTTAAAATTTTCTTACAACCCCATTAAAAATGTTTTGTAGAAGAGAATTAATCCCCTGAACCCGATGTATTCTCAACTGTGTAACCAATGGGAAAGGCTGTTAACGAGCTCATTGGCATTTTGCATTCACACCATGTCTCATCTTAGTTTAGCCTTGTCCTGGGTGGGCACAGTGTTTCCAGGCTGGAACTACCATATTAATGGCACAGTTAGGCCTGGGTTTTAAAGGATCCCCTTGGCATTGAAAGGGGGTATGCCTTAAGCCTCTGCTTGACTGGAGGTGCAGCTTACTGGGGCTTCTAGACCACAAGGTCTTAATTTGCATATCAAAGGACCTTCTGAGACCTCAGTTTCAAAGTCAACTGGCTGCTCTGTACACAAAACTCTGTATTTCTTGGCCCTATCCTGTCCCAATCTTAGAAGACAGAACTCGGCATTTTGAATAAGCCCAGTCAAAGTTTTTCATCTGTGCTGGCTAGTTTATGTCAACTTGACACAAGCTCGAGTCATCAGAGAGCAGGGAGCTTCAATTGAGAAAATGCCTCTAAAAGATCCAGCCGTGGGATATTTTCTTAATTAGCAATTAATGGGGAGGGCCCAGCCCATTGTGAGTGGTGACATTCCTAGGAAGGTGATCCTGGATTTATAAGAAAGCCGGCTGAGCAAGCCATGGGTGTAAATGGAGGTTTTCTCTGTCTTGTACCATCCCACAGCTGCTTCCAAATAATAACTCAGAGGCTTATATTAATTATAAATGGTTAGCCAATGGCTCAGGCTTATTACTAACTAGCTCTCTTATATTTAAATGAACACATTTCTATTAATCTATGCATTGCCATATGGCCTGTGGCTTACTGGTCCCTTGGCATCTTGCTCCTGAGATGGCTGGTTTGCATCTGACCCCCACCCCGCCCTTCTTCATCCCCTCCTTAGTTTGGTTTTATCTCCTAACCTTATCTTGTTTCACCATTGGCCAAACAACTTTATTATTAACCAATGAGAGCAACACATATTCACAGCATATAGAAGAACCATCCCACAGCATTTCCCCCCTCTTTCTGTCTAATCAAAAAGGAAGACTTTACCTTTAACATAGTAAAATTACATGTAACAAAACAGTTATTAAGCAAGAATTACAGTTACAATATCTAGTCTATTCTTGTTTGACAAAACCAGAGAAAACATTTAATTATCTATCTTGTATTGGTGAGTCTAAAGTTTTATTTCTAATTTATCTTTTATTATAACTAAGGAAAACTATAATTATACTGTCTAGTCTTCAACTCCATTAAAGACTCCAGAACGATGAAATCTTACCTAATGACAGGGACCTCCAGCTGCCTGAATAGTCACTCAAAGTTCCTCTGCAACATTGGGGCATCCAACTTTGACTTATAGGCCTAGAATATCTGACAGACCTTTTTCAGAATCAGGAAAGTTTGAAGGACTGTCCTACCCTGTCTTGACAAAGTTCAGCGGTTGCTTTTCTTTGTGTCCTGCTTGTCCAGAGTGGACAGCATACTTACTGTCCGCAGTTGTAGCAAGGACAGTTTCTTTCCCAATAGGACAGTTTTGCCAAAAAAGAAAACAAATTCCATATTGAGTGTCTTCAGAGACCATCATCCTCTCAGGAGTAGACTGGTTCTGCCAGAAGCAGATGTGTCTCATGTCAAAAGAATTCTAAATTATTAAAACATTTTAAATGCCATATTCTGTAGGTCTTTGAAGTGTTTGAAGATCACCTATCTATTTAGAACATATCTCTGCACACTTAGAAAACCTGACTAATATGTCTAAAAGTTTGACTATTATAGATGACTATCAATCTGTATTTTTTAATTATACACTACATTTCTAACTGAGCTGCACAAACACAATACTTTAAACAAGAGTAGAAATATACATACAGTATAACAAAATTCTTTAAATTTGTATCAATAAACCAACATCCATACTAATGTAAAATATGTAAGATTAACAGCTGTTTCTTGGATTAAAATAAATTCAATAATCTACTTTTTTCCTACCATAATAATCTACTCTTTCCCTCATCACTTCTATATCATATTCCCCTTTCTTCTTCTAGAAAGAGATTGACTATGACCAATAACAATTTATAACCAACCCTCTAAACAAAGACAAATATCTATAATCTATTTTATTTTGTCAATTATTTGGGTACTTACTTCTGATTGAGGGCACTGGTAATCTTCTTGGGACCCTGAGAAAATTTAGGGTAATTGTTAAGTCTTGGCTGTAGTATTTCATGAAGCTGGATCATCTTAGTCAGCGGCCTTGAAGCTGTTTCAGATGCTGAATCATCTGGGTCATTGTTTTCATTGGTGTCTGGTCCCTTTGCTCTGAAAATATATAAACTTTTAAAGGTAACATACATCTCTGTATTAATACAAATATAAACTGTGCATTGTATATAAGCCAGTCAAAGACATTGTTTTTTGATTTTGTCTGAGCAGGTAAAATATACATTACATGTCTTATAGTTACTTTGGATTTATTTTCTCTTGTATGTAGTTAGGATTTCAGGTGTCTTCCTTGATCAAACCTGATTTTTTTTATAATCCAGAATGACTCTATAGCCTCTCATTTCCTGTGGAAACAAAAACATAACCTCTCTCTGAAAGTTACATATCTTTTGACTTAAATTTTGGAATCAAGATATTTTTAAAATATATAAGTTGATTTAATTTAGTACTTTTTACAATCAAATGTCTCTCAGTAGTTGTCATTTGCTCATTAATAGTCAAAAAAATGTAAAGAAAACACAATGAAATATAGAATCCAGACTCACTGTATATTTCCCATCTTTATGTGACTTGTCATAAATTTTTATTATTCTGTTCCTTTTTTAAGGACTTTACTTATTTTTAAATACATGACTGTCTCTACCCTTTCTCTTCTCACTCCCAAGTCTATACACATTTTTCAAACATACTGTGACCCATTTAGAGGCCTTTTTTTGTCCGAATCTATCTTACTGTGTATCTTTAATCCTTTCTGTCTATATTAGCAAAAGCCCTAAACCTACCTTGTGCTCTGTACCACAGCTCGGATGAGACTGCAGGAATCTGCCATGCAGTGGCCAAAAGTGTGTCTGTACCGAGACCTGCATGAAAGACATGAACTATGAAGCTGTTCTTAGCTCTGTTTTTGTGTGTCTCGAATCCTCCCCGCCCCCCAACATCTTAAGCTTTCTCAGGCTTTAAAAGGATGTACATGTGGCATGTTGGAGTGCCATGTGCAAATGGAGGCTTTTCTCTGTCCTGCCCTGTCCCTCAGCTGCTTCCCAATAATCACTCAGAGGCTTATATTAATTAAAAATGCTTGGCCAATGGCTCGGGCTTATTACTAACTAGCTCTTACATTTATATTAACACATTTCTATTAATCTATGCATCGCCACATGAACTGTGGCTTACTGGTCCCTTGGCATCTTGCTCCTTGGGCAGCTGGCTTGCATCCCCCCCCATCCTTCTTCATCCCCTACTTAGTTTGGTTTTACTGCCTAACCTTTTCTTGCTTCACCATTGACCAAACAGCTTTATTATTAACCAATGAGAGCAACACATATTCACAGCATACAGAAGGACCATCCCACAGAACATGAGGAGCAAGCCAGTAAGCTGCACCCCTCCAAGACCTGTGCATCAGCTCCCATCTCCAGGTCCCTGCCCTGCTGAGTTCCTGTCCTGACTTCATTTGATGATGAACTGGCATGTGGAAGTATAAGCCAAATAAACCCTTTCCTCACTGACTTTTTATAGTCATGGTATCTCATCACACCACTAGTAACCCTAAGATACCATCTGTGATGGTTAGGTCTAACTGTCAACTTGACACAATCCTGAGTCATCTAGCAAGAGAGTCTCAAAGAGGAACCAGCTTGATCAGGTGGCCTATAGGCATGCCTATAAAGACTGCTTTCTTTAGTTGAATTAATAGACATGGGAAGACCCAACCTAAATGTGGGCGTCCCAGCTTTCTTATTTCTATTCAGACTTCCCTCAACCAGAGAACAGACTTGGCAGTACCCAGTTACTTGTGATCTCCAACATTCCCTGTTTGCCTGTGGCATTCCGCACAGGTACACCAAGCCAATGTTGCACCAGATCTGAGAAGGAAATTCTTTCTCTAGTAGAAAAGTTGTCTCTCAGTCCCCCACCCTCTGTCCTCAATCCTGCGTATCTGGAATGTTTCATCAGTTTGCCCTTATTCCTTCACTCAGAGTGAGAGGCAGGGAATTCCTAGCTTAGTCAATAGCCATGGTTTGAATGTGTCCTCCAAATTCATGCATTGGAAACTTCATCCCATTGCAGATATATTGGGGGTGGGATCCACCTGCCTCTGCCTCTTGAGTGCTGGGATTAAAGGTGGGCAAAAACACTACCTAGCCATCTTTACGCTTCTTGAAAACTATGTTTCTTCCCATAAAAATATGACAGTTAAAGTGGTTGAAACTGATCATTGTTTTTTTTTTTTTGCATATTCATTTGCCCATTTGTTTTATGTTATATCTTCTAACAGACCCCAGGACCTGGAACTCTTCATTCAAGATACTTATGGAGAGAGTGCTGAGATGATGAGGGGAGCAGCCTGGGCAGACAGAGAAGCTGAACTACTTCAGTTTCAGTGAAGGTCTGAGAGTACTGGCCCTTCAGTGGGCCTGAGAATTGTTCCAACAGAGGCAAGGGAGTTAAGTCTTTGTGTCCCCAGAAAGACCACTCATGGGTATAAGGTGTTCCCAGGGAAGGGGCACAACCTTGGGAGAGACATTTTCTTTTGGCTGAAAATAATTTAGGAAAGAGGGTCCTCTATGAGTCTTAACTCTCCTATGATCCCACTACCCGATGGGGTGGGTATTCCCAAATGAGAGAGAGATTTGGTCACACCGTTCAGCATCTACTATTGCTCTTCTCCTGAACAGGTTAAACTTACCACTTCATCTAGTGGGTTTACTGCTACCTAGGAACAGCTCTTCCAGAATTCCGGTTGGTTTGATTTGTTGCAGAAACTTACAGGAAGACAAAAGGCAGCAGGAGAAGCCACAGCAGGCTTGGAGTTGCAATGTGTTCTTCCTGAATCCCTTCCTTATTACCTATTCTAGAAGATCCTCCTCATTGGCTAGCACCTCAGCTTGTGGCTTCTGTTGGGTGACTAAGGCCTCTACACCTGACAGTCAGAGTCCCTCATGCCATGACATTCTCAAGTCATGGTTCTGACATGTCTTATATAGTTGAATTGCAGAGCATGAGAACTATGTTAATAGAACCCCAGGAAGCCACAATTATATCTTGAATTTCTTGGACAACATTCGCATGAGCTCCTCCTGGAGAACAGTCAGTGACTTTCACAACTGAAGTAATGTCTTGATGTCTGGATTCTTGAAACAAGGAGCCTGAACTCATGAGGTTTCTGTAGTCACAAAGTCCAGAGGAAACATTATAATGTTGATTCCCTTATTGGAATTAGGACTCTGGGTTACGTAGAGCCCAGGATGGGAAACACTGGTTTTCCAAGTGCACCTCTGAGAGGAAAGGTAAACAAGGTTGTTGTGTTTCAGTTTCTTAATTCATAGAGAAAGTCACACCTCTTTTGTCTGATACAAAGGCATGTGGAATCTTGTGTCAACAGAACAAAGCCATTGATAATCCTCAGTCAAGGTAGGCACACCTGTACTTAGAATAAATTTGCTTCAAGTTCAGATGAGTCTCTACCAACTCAAGTGGTCTAGTATAAGCAATATACCACCAAATAGTTCATTCAGCATTGGTATCTCTTGCTTTCATATTGGACACAGGCAACAGCAGTAACTAATCCTCAACCTTGGTGCTCAGGCCGCCAGCTATGGCAGCCATCTCTAGCTTTCTTTTCTGGGGCTCAGAAAACACTGTCCATGAGCCCATCAAGGTAGATGTGAGGGGGCAATGACAGGAAGCTGATGTTATTCCTTAAGATCATTCTAGTTACTCAGCTGTTCACTGGCTGTCCCAGGGTGGCTACTCTTTTGGGTATTAAAGATAACATAAAAATCTCCATGCTTTGTGCCCACCATAGGCTTATCCATATTCCTTTCCAATAGACTTACTTCTTGCCAGTATTCCAAGCTTTCTCCTTTCAAGGCTGTGACAGCTTGGTTTTCACCTTGACTGTATCTGAAATGAATTACATCTAGAAATGGAGGGCACACTTGTGATTCGGATCCTGAGGCTGGAAGACAACAAGCCTTTGATCAGGATCTTGAGGCTAGAAGACATAGGCTTTTGATACTGATCTTGAGGTGGGGTGATACACCTTTACTGGAAGCCTATATTGCTGTGTGATGATCTTTCTGTATGCTGTGAATATGTGTTGCTCTTATTGGTTGATAAACAAAGCTGTTCTGGCCAATAGCCAGGCAGAATAAGGTTAGGTAGTACAACCAAACTGGAGATAAAGAAGGGCGGAATCGGGGAGATGCCAGCCAGCAAACAAGAAAGCAAGGCATGTAAAAAATAAGGTAATAAGCCACAAACCATGTAGCAAAGCATCCATAAAAAATATGGGTTAATGTAAATGTAAGAGCTAGCTAATAATAAGCCTGAGCCATTGACCAAACATTGATAATTAATATAAGCTTCTTATGTTTTATGGTACTGGGTGATCGGGACAGAAAGGCTCCACCTCCGGTTACACTATATAAGAACAATAGAAGAAGGAAGGTGTCCTTCTTCTTTGCCTGCTGGCCCTCACCTTGCCAGCACATCCATTCCCCCACTTGCAATGGACCTACTTCTTCAGGATTCCAGCACACACAGAAGACCAGCTGAGACACCCAGCCTCGTGGGACTGAGCAACTTCTGGATTCTTGAACTTTCTATTCACAGCTAGCCATTGATGGATTAGTTGGACTTCAGCCTGTAAGCCATCCCAATAAATCTATCTATCTATCTATCTATCTATCTATCTATCTATCTATCTATCTATCTATCTATCTATCTATATATATATATATATATATATATATTCCATAAGTTCTGTGCCTCTAGAGAACCCTGACTATTACAAGGGACATAATCAACAGCAAAGCCATTCACTAGAGCACAAGTCAGTAAATATTACCTCAAGTCACTAATAGGAATGACAAGGTTACTACTCACTGTCTGTCCATTGAAAGGATTTAGGTCCACCTCTCAGGACTGGCTCAGGCTGGATTTCAGTATAGTCTATTTCCAACTTGTACCTGTATACTTACTAATCCATTTGTGAGGTAAGCCTGATTCTTTTTCTGTTTATTATTAGGAGCAGATTCTAGGGCAATAGATGTGTCTGGCATGAGGGTCTGACCAGCATAGCCATGTGTTCTACTTATTTCCACCTGACTTTATGGCCTGAGGGTTCATCAACCTGGGTTCATGTTGAGCAGTTGTGCCTGCATGATACTCTATGACTCTCTGCAGTTACAAGTCCCATCAGTAGCAGCTATTTTTCAGTGAGTGCCCACTCTCTACTGGGGATAGCATGGGCTTGATCCATGAAGTCAGGGATATAGGTTTTGAATGTTCTATGAGAACGTGTCTACAACATGGCAATATGGCATTTTTTCCCACCACAGGAACCACTAAAATAACAGATTCTTTGATGTCCTAGAATTCACATAAGAGAACCATTTGCATTATTTAAGTACATATTAAAAGGCCCTGGTCGGCTCCTGTTTAAGAAACAATGTGGGGGTTGGGGATTTAGCTCAGTGGTAGAGCGCAAGGCCCTGGGTTCGATCCTCAGCTCCAAAAAAAAAAAAAAAAAAAAAAAAAAGAAACAATGTGATATGATTGGTGCAAAAGTGTTATATAAAGGAGCCTCATCCAGCCACTGTATGTAGGATCTCTTACTAAAGACTGTCCATCTTGAAAAAGAAAAGGAAAAGGAAAAACTTAACTTGTTTGCTTTCTCTTCTGTTGCTGTGATAAAATCCTTTGACAGGAGCAACTTATGGGCAAAGGGTTTATTTTGACTCACAGTTAAAGGTGCTTGTGGGTAAAGTGGGGAAGTCAAAGTATGACAAGTTCTGAAGCAGCAGGTCACACTGTGTCCACAACCAGGAAGAGAGGCACTAATAAGTGCCTGCTCCTCCTCGGCTGCCTTTCTCCATGTCTATAGTCCAGGATCCCAGCCAGGACACAGTGCCACTGAAGGTGAGCAGGGCTTCATGTCTCAGTTTGCACAATCAAGATAATCTCCTTTAGGCATGCCCAGGTGTCTTCCAGGTGATTCTAGATTCTGTCAAATTGATAATCAATACTAACCATCACAAATCTACTCCTTGTCAACTTGACACCCAGACACATGACTTGTCCCCTCGACTAATGGCTATATTATTATTATTTTTTTTTTCTGTCATATGGAGATTATTTTTTTTTTGCAGTTTTTTTTTATTATTATTATTATTTTACAACACCATTCAGTTCAACATAATAGCCACAGAATCCCCTGTTCTCCCCCTCTCGCCCACCCCTCCCCCCAGCCCACCCCCCATTCCCACCTCCTCCAGATCAAGGTCTCCCCCGAGGACCGGGGTTGACCTGGTAGACTCAGTCCAGGCTGGTCCATTCCCCCCTCCCAGACCGAGCCAAGTGTCCCTGCATAAGTCCCAGGATTCAAACAGCCAACTCATGCAACGAGCCCAGGACCTGGCACCAATGCACAGCTGCCTCCCAAACAGATCAAGCCAACTGACTGTCTCACCCGTTCAGGTGGCCTGATCCAGTTGGGGGCCCCTCAGCCTTTGGTTCATAGATCCTGTGCTTCCATTCATTTGGTTATTTGTCCCGGTGCTTTATCCAACCTTGGCTTCAACAATTCTCGCTCATATAAATCCTCTTCTTACTCACTAATTAGACTCCCAGTGCTCCACCAGGGGCCCAGCCGTGGATGTCTGCCTTCAGATTCCTCAGTCCTTGGATGGGGTTTATGGCACCACTATTTGGGTGTCTGGCCATCCCATCACCAGAGTAGGTCAGTTCCTGCCGTCTCGCGACCATTGCCAGCAGTCTTTTGAGGGGGTATCTTTGTGGATCTCCGTGGGCCTCCCTAGCTCTCTGCTTCCTCCCCTTCTCACCTTCTCATGTGGTCTTCATTTACCATGGTCTCCTATTCCTTGTTCTCCCTCTCTTTTCTTGATCCAGCTAGGATCTCCCACTCTTTCCCTCGACTGTCGCCCTTCATTGTTCCCACTCATGACCAGGCTATTCATGTAGATCTTGTCCATTTCTCCGTGTCTTTTTTTGGGGTCCCGTTTTCCAGGTAGCCTCACTGGTGATGTGAGTAGCAGTCTAGTCATCCTTGTTCCACATCTAGCATCTTCCTATGAGTGAGTACATACCATATTTGTCTTTCTGAGTCTGGGTTACCTCACTCAGGATGATTTTTTCTAGATCCATCCATTTGCCTGCAAACCGTGTGATGTCGTTGTTTTTCTCTGCTGAGTAGTATTCCATTGTGTTTATGTGCCACAATTTATTTATCCATTCTTCAGTTGAAGGGCATCTAGGTTGTTTCCAGGTTTTGGCTATTACAAACAATGCTGATATGAACATAGCTGAGCAAGTGCTCTTGTGGTATGATTGAGCATTCCTTGGGTATATGCCCAGGAGTGGTATAGCTGGATCTTGGGGGAGATTGATTCCCAATTTTCTAAGAAAGCGCCATATTGATTTCCAAAGTGGTTGTACAAGCTTGCATTCCCACCAGCAGTGGAGGAGAGTTCCCCTAGTTCCACATCCTCTCCAGCATAAAGTGTCTTCAGTGTTTTTGATCTTAGCCACTCTGACAGGCGTAAGGTGGTATCTCAGAGTTGTCTTGATTTGCATTTCCCTGATGATTAGGGAAGTTGAGCAATTCCTTAAATGTCTTTCAGCCATTTGGGATTCCTCTGTTGAGAATTCTCTGTTTAGTTCTAAAGCCCATTTCTCAATTGGACTGTTGGTCCTTTTGATGTCTAATTTCTTGAGTTCCTTATATATTCTGGATATCAGTCCTCTGTCAGATGTGGGGTTGGTGAAGATCTTTTCCCATTCTGTAGGCTGTCGCTTTGCCTTGTTGACCGTATCCTTTGCTCTACAAAAGCTTCTCAGTTTCAAGAGGTCCCATTGATTGATTGTTTGCCTCAGTGTCTGCGCTACTGGTGTTATATTTAGGAAGTGATCTCCTATGCCAAGGCGTTCAAGACTATTTCCTACTTTTTCTTCTAGCAGGTTCAGAGTAGCTGGATTTATGTTGAGGTCTTTGATCCACTTGGATTTAAGTTTTGTGCACGGTGACAGATATGGATCTATTTGCAGCCTTCTACACGCTGATATCCAGTTATGCCAGCACCATTTGTTGAAGATGCTTTCTTTTTTCCATTGTACACTTTTGGCTTCTTTGTCAAAAATTATATGTCCATAGGTGTGTGGGTTAATGTCAGGGTCTTCAATTCGATTCCATTGGTCCACATGTCGGTTTTTATGCCAATACCAGGCTGTTTTTATTACTGTAGCTCTATAGTAGAGCTTGAAGTCGGGGATTGTGATGCCTCCAGAAGTTGTTTTATTGTACAGGTTTCTTTTAGCTATCCTGGGTTTTTTGTTTTTCCATATGAAGTTGAGTATTGTTCTTTCCAGATCTGTGAAGAATTGTGTTGGTATTTTGATGGGGATTGCATTGAATCTGTAAATTGCTTTTGGTAAGATTGCCATTTTTACTATGTTAACCCTGCCTATCCATGAGCATGGAAGATCTTTCCATTTTCTGAGATCTTCTTCAATTTCTTTTTTCAGGGACTTAAAGTTCTTGTCATATAGGTCCTTCACTTGCTTGGTTAGTGTTACCCCAAGGTATTTTATGTCATTTTTGGCTATTGTAAAGGGTGATGTATCTCTAATTGCCTTCTCAGCTTCTTTGTCCATTGTATATAGGAGGGCTACTGATTTTTTTGAGTTGATTTTGTATCCTGCTATGTTGCTGAAGGTGTTTATAAGCTTTATCAATTCCTGGGTGGAATCTTTGGGGTCACTCAAGTATACTATCATGTCGTCTGCAAATAGGGAAAGCTTGACTTCTTCCTTTCCAATTTGAATCCCCTTAATCTCCTTATGTTGTCTTATTGCTCTGGCTAGAACTTCAAGTACTATATTGAATAAGTATGGGGAGAGTGGACAGCCTTGTCTCGTTCCTGATTTTAGTGGAATTGCTTTGAGTTTCTCTCCATTTAATTTGATGTTGGCTGTTGGTTTGCTATATATTGCCTTTATTATGTTTAGGTATGTTCCCTGTATTCCTGATCGCTCCAAGACTTTTATCATGAAGGGGTGTTGGATTTTGTCAAATGCCTTTTCTGCATCTAGTGAGATGATCATGTGGTTTTTTTCTTTGAGTTTGTTTATATGGTGTATTACATTAATGGACTTTCGTATGTTGAACCACCCTTGCATCCCTGGGATGAAGCCTACTTGATCATGGTGGATAATTGTTCTGATGTGTTCTTGGAGTCTGTTTGCCAGTATTTTATTGAGTATTTTTGCATCAATGTTCATGAGGGAGATCGGTCTGTAGTTCTCTTTCTTTGTTGCATCCTTGTTTGGTTTAGGAATCAGGGTAATTGTAGCCTCATAGAAGGAGTTTGGTAATGTTCCTTCTGTTTCTATTATGTGGAACAATTTAGAGAGTATTGGTATTAACTCTTCTTTGAAGATCTGGTAGAATTCTGCGCTGAAACCATCTGGTCCTGGGCTTTTTTTGGTTGGGAGACCTTTAATGACTGTTTCTATTTCCTTAGGGGTTATTGGACTATTTAAATAGTTTATCTGGTCTTGATTAAACTTAGGTATGTGGTATCTATCCAGAAAAATGTCCATTTCTTTTAGGTTTTCCAGTTTTGTGGAGTAGAGGTTTTTGAAATATGACCTTATAATTCTCTGGATTTCCTCAATGTCTGTTGTTATGTCCCCCTTTTCATTTCTGATTTTGTTGATTTGGATTCTCTCTCTCTGTCTTTTGGTTAGTTTGGATAAGGGCTTGTCTATCTTGTTGATTTTCTCAAAGAACCAACTCTTTGTTTCATTAATTTTTTGTATTATTCTCTTAGTTTCTAATTTATTAATTTCACCTCTCACTTTGATAATTTCCTGGCGTCTATTCTTCCTGGGAGACTTTGCTTCTTCTTGTTCTAGAGCTTTCAGATGTGCTGTTAATTCACTAGTGTGCGATTTCTCCAACTTCTTTATGTGGGCATTTAGTGCTATGAATTTCCCTCTTAGCACTGCTTTCATAGTGTCCCATAAGTTTGGGTATGTGGTGTCTTCATTTTCATTGATCTCTAGGAAGTCTTTAATTTCTTTCTTTATTTCTTCCTTAACCCATTGGTGATTCAGTTGAGCATTATTCAGTTTCCATGAGGTTGTAGGTTTTCTGTAGTTTTTGTTGTTGTTGAAATCTAGCTTTAAACCATGGTGATCTGATAGAACACAGGAGGTTATTCTGATTGTTTTGTATCTGTTGAGATTTGCTTTGTGGCCAAGTATGTGGTCGATTTTAGAGAAAGTTCCATGGGGTGCTGAGAAGAAAGTATATTCTTTCTTGTTAGGATGGAATGTTCTGTAGATATCTATTAGGTCCAATTGGGTCATGACATCGGTTAAGTCCTTTATTTCTCTGTTAAGTTTCGATTTGGGAGATCTGTCCAGTGGTGAAAGTGGGGTGTTGAGATCTCCCACTATTAATGTGTGGGGTTTTATATGTGGTTTAAGCTTTAGTAATGTTTATTTTACATATGTGGGTGCCCTTATGTTTGGGGCATATATGTTCAGAATTGAAACTTCATCTTGGTCGATCTTTCCTGTGACGAGGATGTAATGTCCTTCTTGATCTCTTTTGATTGATTTTAGTTTGAAGTCTATTTTGTTGGATATCAGGATGGCTACCCCTGCTTGTTTCTTAAGACCATTTGATTGAAAAGTCTTTTCCCAGCCTTTTATTCTTAGGTAGTGTCTATCTTTGAATTTGAGATGTGTTTCTTGTATGCAGCAGAAGGATGGGTCCTGCTTTCGTATCCATTCTGTAAGTCTATGTCTTTTTATAGGTGAATTAAGTCCGTTGATATTAAGGGATATTAATGACCAGTGATTCTTCATCTCTGTTATTTTTGGTGGTAGTGTGTGTGTACTTCTCTTCTTTGGGGTTTACTGTTGTGGCTTTATCTATTGCCTGTGTTTTCAAGTGTGTATCTGACTTCCCTCGGTTGGAATTTTCCTTCTAGTGCTTTCTGTAGGGCTGGGTTTGTGGATAGGTATTGTTTAAATCTGGCTTTGTCTTCGAATGTCTTGTTCCTTCCGTCTATGATGATTGAAAGTTTTGCTGGGTATATTAGTCTGGGCTGACATCCATGGTCTCTTAGTGTCTGCATTACATCTGTCCAGGTCCTTCTGGCTTTCAAAGTCTCCATTGAGAAATCGGGTGTTATTCTGATGGGTTTACCTTTATAGGTCACTTGGCCTTTTTCCTTGGCTGCTCTTAATATTCTTTCTTTATTCTGTACATTTAGTTGTTTAATTATTATGTGTCGAGGGGACTTTTTTTGGGGGTCTAGTCTGTTTGGTGTTCTATAGGCTTCTTGTATCTTCATAGGCATTTCCTTCTTTAAGTTGGGAAAGTTTTCTTCTATAATTTTGTTGAATATATTTTCTGTGCCTTTGAGTTGGTATTCTTCACCTTCTTCTATCCCTATAATTCGTAAGTTTGGTCTTTTTATGGTGTCCCAGATTTCTTGGACATTTTGGTTCATGACTTTGTTGGCTTTAGTGTTTCCTTCGACTGATGGAACTATTTCTTCTACTGTATCTTCAATGCCAGAAATCCTCTCTTCCATCTCTTGCATTCTGTTGGTTATACTTGCATCCGAAGTTCCTGATCTTTTACTCAGGTTTTCTATTTCCAGCATTCCCTCTGTTTGTGTCTTTTTCATTTTTTCAATTTCCCTTTTCAGATCTTGGACTGTTTCCTTTGTTTGTTTCATTGCTTTTTCGTGATTTTCTTTCAGTGCTTTATTGTTTTCTTCCAGGATTTTAATGTTTTCTTCCAGGACTTTATTGTTTTCTTGGAGGGCTTTATTGTTTTCTTCTAATTTGTTTGCCCTTTCCTCTAGTTGTTTACAGCGTTCTTCCAATTTTCTTGTCTTTTCCTCTACACAAGCCTCTACCTTCTTCATGAAGTTACTCATAAGGCTACTTTCTTCTGCTTCTTCCAATTTTTGGTGTTCAGGTCTAGATGTTGGAGGCGAGCTAGGTTCTGGTGATGCTGTATTGCTCTTCATTTTGCTGTATGTACTTCTGCTTTGACGTCTGCCCATCTCCTTGTGATTCCTTCTTGGTCTTATCAGTGGACTTGTTTCATAAAGATCTGACAGACTCAGGAAGACTCTCTCTCTTGTCCAAAAGGGAGTTCTCTTGTCCAACTCTTTGGTCCAGAAGGGAAGTCAGGGGCAAGCTCTGGTCCAGAATGGCAGTCGGGGACAGGCTGGGAGCTGGGGGCCGGTCTCTAAGTCTCAGGAAGTGGGTGGGGTCTTGGGCAGATGGGCGTGGGGGCAGGGCGCGGAGACTGCAGGGGCTGCCGGGGGCTTGGAAATGGGGATCCCTCCCGGTGGGGCTAGAAGGGGAGCTGCCCGGTGGCCAGACCCTGGTGCCAAGTTGGGCAGGCCTCTCAGGAGTGGCTGGTGGCCAGGGATGGGGTCCTGGCTGGACCCAGGCACTCACCTCTGGTCCAGAAGGGAAGTCGTCAGGGGCAGGCTGGGAGCTGGGGGCCGGTCTCTAAGTCTCAGGAAGTGGGTGGGGTCTTGGGCAGATGGGCGTGGGGGCAGGGCGCGGAGACTGCAGGGGCTGCCGGGGGCTTGGAAATGGGGACCCCTCCCGGTGGGGCTAGAAGGGGAGCTGCCCGGTGGCCAGAACCCGGCGCCAAGCTGGGCCGGTCCTCCCGGGGTGGCTGGTGGCCAGGGATGGGGTCCGGGCTGGACCCAGGCACTCACCTCTGGTCCAGAAGGGAAGTCGTCAGGGGCAGGCTGGGAGCTGGGGGCCGGTCTCTAAGTCTCAGGAAGTGGGTGGGGGCAGGGCGCGGAGACTGCAGGGGCTGCCGGGGGCTTGGAAATGGGGACCCCTCCCGGTGGGGCTAGAAGGGGAGCTGCCCGGTGGCCAGAACCCGGCGCCAAGCTGGGCAGGTCCTCCCGGGGTGGCTGGTGGCCAGGGATGGGGTCCGAGTTGGACCCGGGTACTCACCTCTGGTCCAGAAGGGAAGTCTTCGGGGGCAGGCTGGGAGCTGGGGGCCGGTCTCTAAGTCCTAATGGCTATATTATAATGTAAACTCCAGCCCGTCCAACTTTAAAGGTCCTCATAGGTTTGAAGAATTTCAAGACTTTGTGTGGTTGTTTTAATGTCTTCTACTAGGCTCAGGTATTTGAGCACTCGGCCCCCAGTTGGAGGCACCGTTTGGGGAGGTACTGGTGCCTTGAAGAAGGAAGCGTATTACCAGGAGTGGACTCTGAGAGATCAGAGCCTCGCCATTCTTCCAGTTAGCTCTCTCCACTTGCTGCTTGAGGTTAATATGGCTGCTCAGTTTCCTGTTCCTGCCACTACGCCTGGTACTTGCTGCCATGTCTGAACCCTACCGTGATGGTCTCTTATCCCTCTGAAACCATAAGCTAAAAATAAACTCTTTCAGAAGCTGATTTTTGTTATGGTGTTCTAACACAGCAATGGAAAAATAACTAATGCATGTCGAAAGTCTAATGTTTCTTAAGTGCGAACTTGGTTAAAAATCTAAACCAAGTTACATATCTCTAACATTTAATGACACAGATAAAACATGGCTATTCCAAAAAAGAAGAATTATGGCACAGCAAGGAATGACTAGGTCAAAGCAAGATGGAAATGAAGCAGGGAAAACAATGAATCTTGAAGCTCCATGTCCAGCACCTGAGGCTCATAATGTAATCAAGCAAGACCCAAAGGGTTTGGGCATCCCCATTCTTACAGCTCTGCCATCTGCAGCACACACAGCTTTTCTCTCTGGTTGCCTCCACTCAATGCTTGAAGCCCTCCTTGGTGAATGTCTCATGGAACTGAAAATTCCAGTAACTTGGGGTGTCTACTGAAACCTAGATTTCACATTCAGAGTTGCAGACAGTAGTCTCTTAGGGACTCATTTTGGGAACCCTGACACATATTTCCCGGTTTCAGCTGCTCTTCATGTCTCCCTTGATCATGCAACTTTAATACCTGCAAAACCATTATCACATGAACAGAATTGGATAAGAGGTTGTTACCAGCAGGGCAGAGAGAGTACGTAGGAGGTGTTGTTAGTCACTTTGCATTGCTTTGACAAGGTACCCAAGAAAACTGCTGAAAAGGAAGAACAAAACCTTATTTTAGCCTCTGGTTCCAGAGATTTTATTCCAGGTCATTTGGATTCAATGTTTCTGGGCAGTGAGAAGCTAGAATATCAAGTCAAGCAGCATGTGGTAAAACAGAGCAACTTACGTCATGGTTGCTAGGAAGGACAGAGGGCTGGGGTGTGGAAAAGAAGAATGAGGAATAAGATGTAGGCTTCAGTGTCGTGCCTCCAGGGGCCTACTTGCTCTGATTAGTCTTCTCCCTCCTAATAGTCCATTCAGCTATGAACTCATCAGGTTTACCACTCTCACCCTTCAGTCCCTTCACAATGATGTCCGTAATGAAGTCTAAGCATTCAACATAGGTCCCTTGGGGAGAACACTTCATATACAATTTATAAGCAGGTGATTGGGTTTCTTATTTGAGAAAATACTCTAAAATTGTTATGGTGCCTGTTCAATTTTGAATATGTTTAATTTAAATCAAACACTTTAAATAGGTGAATTTTATAGTAAGAAAATTATAACCCAATATAGTTGTAAAAATAACTGAAAGAAAATGGCTGAATTTTATAGTTGAGTATCTAAATCCTCTCCACATAAAAGATGAGAATAAACACATCAATGTAACTGATTAGGAAGTGATTAGAAAGTTCATCATATTTGTTAAAGGCAGATGTGCAATATTTTGTTACACGGTGACCTTGATTTTTGTCTATTCTTAGGACAAGGTGGACTGGCTTTTGTTTTCTCACTTGATTATGATCTTGTCTGATGGTAGTGCTGATCTCCTGTGAGACTATCTATACCCGGCAAGTGAATAACATCCTGCTCTCAACAGCAAGATTTAATAGTACTGAGGACTGGCTTTCTGGGTCACATGGGCTACTCTGTGCTGGAGATGCCTTCTTACTCCCACACACTTGTCTTCAGCAATGTTATAGAGGCACATTAGTAGGCTTGGATCTTAGAGGTTGTGTGTAACATTTTAGATGTGAATATAAATCTTATAGTAGGAAAACACAGGTCTGTTACTAAAAACAATTAAGAGCCACTAGCCCTACTTAAAAAGTGAAAAACATTAGATATGAAACCATAAAACTCTAGAGCAGTGGTTCTCAACCTTCCTAATGCTGCTCTCTGACCCTTTAATACTGTTCCTGATGTAGTGGTGACCCCCAACAATAAAATTTGTTTCGTTGCTGCTTCATAACTGTAATTTTTCCGATGGTCTCAGGCAACCACTATGAAAGGGTCATTTGACTCCCAAAAGGAGTCAAGACCCACAGGTTGAGAACCACTGCTCTAGAGATTGCATAGGGGCACTGAGAGAAGGAAGGAACAAAGGGAATGAGAAGCCATGGTAACTGTCTTAGGTATTTTTCTATTGTTGTGATAAAACACCATGGCTTACAGTTCGAGAGTGCTAAGGCTCCATCACCACCATGATAGGGAAGTGTGGCAGCAGGAAGCCTGGTGGCTGAGCTGGCAGCTGTGAGGTGAGAGCTCACATCTCAAACCACACGTATGAAACACAGAGTGAATTAGGAATGGCACATGGCTTTTAAAACCTCAAATCCAGTGACATACTTCCTCCAGGAAGGGCACCCCTCCTAAAGCTACCCCAAACATGCTGCCAGCTAGGGAACCAAGTGTTAAAAAGATCTGAGCCTGTAGGGGGTGTGGGGGTGTGCATTCTCATTCAAACCACCACAGTGAGAAACAAGGAAAACCCAGAAGAGACCAGCTGGAACCTACATGAAGCTGCTATAAGAAGGTTTCAAGATGATCCAGTATCTACATCATGGGGGGGGGGGGGATGAAATGACTTGAGATAATTAAACAGTCCTACCTAGAAGCCAACTTCTAAGTTGAAGACATGACTCACTAGGAGATATTTTTGTAAGAAAGTAGGCATTCATTTCCTCAGAGGGCATTCACTGATTCTGAATACCTTACGGATTTGGGTCTGTGACTTTAAGAAGTCACATTTCTTTGTCCCCAAAGCATCAAAATGCCAAGGTTACTGATCTCTGAAAGCTACTGAGTAAGCCAGGCATAGCCTACAATCCTCCCCCAGGTCTGCTCTACCCAAACTGCTTCCTGACTCATCCCAGCCATTCTGAGTGAGCTTGGTGGGTGAGTGGGTGGTGACAATGAGTGGAAAATTTTAAAATTCTCAGTATCATGTTTTCTGAAGCATTCACCAAGGAAAGCAGGAAGCTGTATACTTCGTCGGTTACTGTCTCCAGCTTACAAATGCATGTCTTCTCTCATCCAGGAAGGATTTGCTCACGGCTTTGTGAGTTCTGAAAAAAAGCCAGTGATGAGTTGCCTGAAATACAGTACTTTCTTCCAGTTCCTCATCACTGGTGACATGATTCTCTGTTTCTACCTGAAAAAACTTTACATGGGAAAGAGCACAAATGGGTGGAGGAGGAAAATGAGTTACTTCCATGACCATATTTGGAATTATTCCTTACAAGCTAAGAGATACTCCTTATGCTAACAACCTAGATTCCTAGTGAAAATCTAATACTTGCTACCCAACTTGTTTTCTTTCAGCTCAGAATATTGGAAAACTTTTGTAGAAGATGATTATGATAGTTAATATTTACCAAATTCTCACTCTTTAGTAAGTAAGTGCTTTACATATGTTAACACATTTAATGCACATGTTCTGTTCTTTAGAATAAATGCTCTCCTATCACCAGTTTACAGGTGAGAATCTGAGCCATGCTAAGTATTCATGTTAATTATTACCTATTCCTTAAACATTGTGGAACTCTGTAAGATGGGAAACATCATTACTATAATATTGTATTATCTATTCAATAAACAGCAATATTCTCTTTTTATAGACAAGAAAGTGAAACACAGGAAAATTTTACTTATTTTTCCCAGTGTGATAGTATTAATTGTCAATTTGACAGGATCTAGATCACCTCAGAGATAAGTCTCCAGATACATTTGTGGTACATTTTTGGGCATGCCTGTGAGGGGTTACCTTTATCACATTAATTGAAGTAGGAAGATACACCCTAAAGAACAGTGGCACAAATCTTTGGGCTTGGGGCCTGAACTTAATAAAAAGGAGAAGCTGGTCAAACAGGAACACTCATCGTCATCTGCTTTCTGACTGTGGATGCAAGATGAGCAGATGCCCCAAACTCCTGCCACAACTTCTGAATGATGGATAGTATCCTAGAACTGTGAGCCCCAATAAACCATTTCTACTCTAAATTGTTCTAATCAGAATATACAATCACAGCAATGACAAAAAATTAAGAGAATTGGTACCAAGAAATGGGGCCATTGCCATGATTAAACCCAGTCATGTGGTTCTTAGGCCTTTGAGTGTGTTTTGTGGCTGGAATGTGGAAGAATTTTGAACTCTGAGCTAGAGAAGCTCTAAAAGCTGGGAATAGGGCTGAAGAGGCCATTCTGGTAGAGGACAGACTGACGAGACAAACACAGATAGTGGAGGCCCAGCTCACAAAGTTTCAGAGGAGAAAAAAGACTCTATCAGGAATTAGGAAAGGGCTCTTGTGTGATACTTTGGCCAGTAATCTCTCTTCATTCTGTCCATGTCCTGAGAACTTGAAAGACATTGAATTTAAGGATAACAGAGTAATCTGTTTGGTAGAGGAAATTTCAACACCTGATCAGTGGTGTGGTTCCTTTTACTATGTTTATCCAGGTCTACACTGAAATAAAACCCAAAAGTTGGACAGAAAGGTTAAAAAACCATGCAGTTTGTAGAGGAAGAAAAGAGCTTAGGCAAGTTAAACTGTTACAAAGGTGTGATGATAGACAGACTATAACTATGAATAAGAAACATGCCACCCATAGGGGTCCTAAAGGAAGACAGCTCACTCAAGGCTCCAACTTGTGAAAATATATATTTGTTTGAAAGGAAGCAAGTTGAACTGGGAATTCAGTTGAGGAGACTCACTGTTCTTCAACAACAACTGCCTAGGAAAGTATTTCCTTGGGGTTGACACACAGAGGTGGCCCAAGGGGGCCAGGCCACATGTCATGCAATCAGTAGAACGTGGTTGTGTTGTCCAAATCCTTTCTCATGGACACAAAACATGAAAGATGGAGGAAATCAGGGAGTCTTGCACCACCATTTTAAAGATCATTCAAGGCCAGGCAATGTGTGGCAGCAATAGAGTCCCTGGAAGGAGGCCCGGAGAGGCTACTGTGTGAAGCTGTGAAGGTGAAGCCCAGGTTGAAATGGAGACCCAAGAGTCTTGGAGACTCCAGAACCACAGGACATGTATGGAGGAATGCTGTCTACATGGAGAGGAGGTGCATTAAGAGATTGTCTATGCAGCAATCTGCAGAGCTGGAGGGATGGGGCTACCCAATGCCTCTGGAGTCCACATGAATCTGTCATAAGTCCCAGGTGTTGGGCATTTTTCCTACTGGGTTTTGGTCTTGATTTGGTCAGACCATTCTTCACTATGCTCTCATTATTCCCTTGTGGAATAAGAATGTTTACTCTGTGCCATTACATGTTGGAAGCATGTAAGTCATATTTTAAAAATTTTATAGCAGCTCGCAATTATGATACTGACTTGAGTCTCAGTCTCAGATGAGACTTGGACTTGGGAGTTTTAAACATTGTTAGCAATCCTTTAAAGATTCTAATATTCAGTTCCTGTAAAAATCAGTGAGCTGTGACTCTTTGAAAAGTCTACTCGCTTGATCTTGTGTTTGTCTCACTTTCTTCTGAATGCCTTTCTTTTCTTAACACTTGTGTCAAAGCTTATGCTAAAATATCCTTATTAAATCCCATCTCTGCTCCATAAACTTGCTAGCCCTTAAAATTTTTTCTGTATCAAAGCTATAAATCATGATTTGGCTTACGTGTCAATTTCTAAAAGTCTAGGGGAAATCTCTGGGTGTTTATGGGTTGTGATGGGAGCTGTGCCTTCTGCCTGTGTGCCCCAAATGCTGACAGAATAACAGACAAGCCATCAAACATACCTGTAAATATTATTTAGATTATGATAGTGGCTTGGCATGCTTTATCTTGATAAAGTTAATTAAGGTGGTAAAACCCACCTTATACCTTTGTTTAGAGTAGGGTGACACCATTCCCTGACCTTGGTTCCTAGACTGTATAAAAAGGAAGATGCTAGCCAAACACAGGCATTCATCTCCCTTTGCTTCCTGACTGTGGATGCAAGATGACCACCTGCCTCGAGTTCCTGCTGCTATGATCTCCATATGATGGACAATACCCTGGTACCACGAGCCAAAACAAACCATTTTTTCCTTAACTTGCTTTTGTTAGGGTATTTTGTCATAACAAGGAGGCAGGTAACTAAGATACTCAATGTCACACAGATGCAGCTTTAATGAGGAGGTAGCTGCTTTAGGCCAGCAAGATGGTTCAGTGGGTAAGGAGTCTTGCCACCAAGCCTGACACCTGAGTTTGATCCCTAGAACCCATATGGTGGAAGGAAGGAAGAAACTCCTGCAAATTGTCCTCTGACATCCACATGCAAGCTGTGGAACACACATTGTGTCTCTCTCCACACACACACATACACACACATGAACATACAAACACACACATAAATTAATGTTATATAATTTTAAAAGGAAGAAAGCTGGGTTAGTTTGCTCCTCATTAGCTGAAAACTGTTATCCTGTACTGTTCTTTGCAGCCAATACCAGAGGCTCAAAGCAATGCATACACTCATGATGTTATATTATTCATTGGTTGAATGGGGAAGGAGTCTGACATATAATTTAAGGAGGGTTCTTGGGTATTTGAAGACTTAGAATAGAGTTTAGAAAGTGTATAGAAGGCTAGTTTCATGGGATAGCTGAATTGAGACAGAAGCTGCATTCACTCAGAATTTTCAATTAAAAATGAAAATAAAAATACAAATGCAGATAGTACACAAACCTTGTATTGCCTATTGAAGTCCAGAGCCACAAGCTCTGCAGAGCTATGCTGAGAGTTCATGGTAAAGATGGCAATGAGTGATGTAGGCTTTTTGATTTCTCCCTTGGGATAGCCCGAGGCTTGTCAGCCCTTATTTTGAGCAGTGTTGACTTTTGGCATTCTTCCTATTTATTGTTCAGCATCTCCTGAGAAAATATTCTCAGTTGGTAGCAAATTGCAGCATTTGACGAAACACTTAACATGAGATAAAGTAGTTTGGCCTCTTCTGTACTAGACTATTAGTCTTAAAACATGATTCATTCAAAGGCATTCTTGACCCTCCCAGAGGGGTCCAGCAGTTATCTGTGATACATGTTGGTGCTGAGGAGTGAGGGTGGGAGGAGATGCTTCAACCAGGGATCCTTGTATCCTCCTCATTTATGCCTCACATCCTGTCATCTTCTAGCTCTGCATATCACATCCCTGTGTGAGTAGGAGGAGGATGGTTATCATTCCAGCAAATTTTCCCTTCTATATTTTAATCTGCTGAATGTCCCAATTATGTAAACTTTATCTTAGCATCTAAAATCTGCTGTTAATAAACCTGCCAGACACATACGCATGCATCAATCATAATGGAAAAGGCCAATGTATCCAGTTTGTTCTGAAAGCTCTGTGAGGGTGATCACGGCATTGAAGGGGCTGGGGGGATTCAGGATGTAAGCAGACACTCCCATTGGAGATTGAGGGCTTGGGGGAAATATATTGATGTAGACTGGTGTTAAATGTGGAGAAAAAGGTAAATACTTTCCCTGTGAGTATATGAGGAAGCAAAGAAGATGTAAGCAGATGGATGGTTGTCTAGCGCAGCTACAGGTTGAGGGAGAAGGAAACTTCAATGGAAAGTGAAAACAGAGAAAGGACTCTTCCTAAAATGAAGTTGCTGGTTAGAGTGGAAATTTCAGCTTCATAGAACACAAGTTACGTGAGAGAAAATGTGATTCCTTTATGTATTGTGAACTCCCACTCTTTTTCAAATACATTTTCCTGAAATATGCATTAACATAGAATTTGATCTAACTAAATTGTACATCAATTCACTTTAATCATAACAGATTATGTTTTGTTTAGAAACTGAGGCTTTAAGGTGTGTTGTTGGAATCCTCAAACATAGGAGAGAGCTGTTGTATCTGCATTAGCTAATTTTCTGTCGCTGTGAAGAGTCACCTGACCAAGGAAACTTGCAGAAGAAAGAGTTTATTTGGAGCTTAAGGTTTCAGAAGGTTAGAACCCATGATGATGGAGCAGAAGTAGCAGGCACCAGGTAGTTAGAAGAGAGAAAGCTCACACCTTGAATCACTAGCAGGAGACAGAGAAACTAACTGGAAATGAAATAAGTCTTTTGAAAGGCCACACCTCTCAATCCTCCCCAAACAGTTATTAGCTGAGGACTAAGCATTCAAATGCCTAGGATTTATGGGGGGATGTACCATGTATCTTGGGATTTGTATTTGCCTTGGGGAGAAGAAAGAGGAGGATTTCTGCATGAGATAGAGCATCAGGTTACAGGGTAGGTGACAGGAAGTCAGGTTACTCTCATTAGAAACCACAAAAAGTGTTCCCAAGCTTGAGAAGGCACTGTCAAGATCTTATCATATTTAGAGCATAGCTCAGCCCTCACCAGAAAAGCTGCTTCTCTCTGTAGATGGGAATTAACACAAAACCCCCAACTGGATAACGTTCAGAGTGAGAAACTTTGGAGCACTCAGTCCTAAATGGGATGTCTTCATTAGCCAAGCCTCCCAAGGCTCAGAGATTGATGTGGAAGAGGAGGTTGAAAGGTTTTAAGAGCCTGAGGTAGTGGATGACTGTGATCTTCTAGACACAACAGAACTGATAAGCCATATAAACTTGCAGCGACTGTGACAGCATGCACAAGGCCTGCACAGGTTCAAACCAGACAAAATCCAAGCACTGAGAAGGCGAAGTAGACACAAAGTCCCACCACTGCTCTTGATTATGCTCATAGTTAATAAAAAAAAACTGATTGGCTGATAGCAGGGAAAGAAGAGATTGGGTGAGACAGCCAGACACAGAGGGAGCAGGAGATGAACATGCCATGCTAATAAAGGTACTGCATAAATAGAATATGGGTTAACTTAAAATGTAAGAGCTAGTTAGTAATGAGCCTGAGCTATTGGCAGAGCATTTATAATTAATATAAGCCTCTGTGTGGTAATTTGGGAAGCGGTTGCTGGGTATTTGAGAACAGGTAGTCCAGACAGGAAGTGCTCTTTTACATGCCCCTAACTAAAAAGCTATTTGTAATTGTTCTCTTCTGGAAAAGTGAAACTCAGTTTTCTCCAGTGAAGTCTCACAAGGTGTATGAGCCACATTCCAGGGCAGACCTTCCTCATGCTCAGGAGTTCTTGGCCAACACAAAATGGACTCTATTTTGTGTGTATATACATACTTTTCTTTTAAGAGAGAGAGAGAGAGAGAGAGAGAGAGAGAGAGAGAGAGAGAGAGAGAACATGAAGTTAGGTGGGTAGCAACATGGGGAAGATCTGGAAGGAGCTGGGGGAGAGGAAAGAATAAGATAAAAATATATTGTATGTAGAGACCCATAGAAGTTTTCTAGTGAGAACTTACTTAGGGTCCAAGAATCTGAGCTTGCTTTACCCAAAAAGGCTGCATAATGGGATGATTTGACCATGGACATGATTACCAGGTGTTTGGAAGGGTCTACCCTTGGCTGTACAGTGTGCTTTGATCTAGCAAGGGGGAGGTCTTTTGCCCCACCCTTTGGCATTGTTGTAAAAAGCCCTTTTGAAGAGGCAAAAGGGACCATTGGGTTTTGATCCAGGTCTTCCCGAAGTTATCTTGTATTCTGTCTTTCTCCTCTTTGCTATCTTTCTATCTAAAAGTTTCTTATCCCTCTCTCCTCCTCATGGGAACCCTTTTGAATTGTAGGAGTTGGCCTTCCACAGTTGTATAAAAATTTTAAATAAAAACCAATATCTCTATTCTTTTGTTTTGTTTTGTTTTTGTTTTTCAAGACAGGGTTTTCCTGTATAGCCCTAATGGTCTTGGAACTCACTTTGTAGACCAGGCTGGTCTTGAACTCAGAGATCCACTGTCCTCTGCCTCCCGAGTATTGGGATTAAAAGGGTGTGTCACCACCTCCTAGCTATTCTTTTCTTCTTTCAGCTGTATGTTCCCTTATGGCTCTTGTGGGAACTGCTAGGGATAAGAACGTTTCAAAATCACAAGTTTGAAAATGCTTTTTATTTTTCTCTCCTTCATTCATAACAGTTTGTCTGAATATAAACAGCAAGTGTCATGACTGCTCTCCCTTCATGTTGGAAGACATCTTTAAGCAAGCCATTGTCTGTCTGCATTAGCCTCAGAGTGTCTAAGATTTTTTTCATCTAGTCTTATTGTATTAATATGTCATAATGACACCAGGGCTTATGGGAGGGATTTATCTTCATTCATCCCTTTTAATATTTGGAACCCATGTCTGATCTACATGTGTTGGTCATCATTTCTGTAAATGTCTCTTCTAATTCTATTAGTGTTCTTCCAGCTATTTTAGTGAAACTTCTTTTCAATATGTTGATCATTTAAATTCACCTCTATGTCTCTAAGTTGATCCATTGTTTTCTTTTTATATCTTGTGTCTTTCTCTGATGTGTTCTTGGACATTATGTTTTAACCTCGTTAGATGCAGAGGGCAGTATCACATCTCTTGAAGGACATGGCACCAGCATCCTTAAATCTTCAAATGATGATTTGATGCAATCATTGCATTGTGGTTTCTAGTGTGCCATGCAGGAATCATTCTACTTCTCCCTAAGGCCTCCAGTCATACCTTTTACTACTTTCCTTAGTATGTAGTCTTAAAACATAGGCATCTGAACCTGAAATATACAGAAAAGATAAAATTAAAGGGAGGAACAAATTATCCTATAAAACCACTATAGTAGTAGTATCGGGCAGCCTTGCATGACAGTAACACAAACTGATGAAGAGACGCAGGTAGAGTCTGAAATCAAAGGAGGAGCAAGGAGCTCTCGGACAAAGGAGCAAAAACAGTGAGATCGCAAAGGAATGTTTGCAACAAAATCATCCCCAGATACTGAGACGGATCAAATTATCCAGGGTTTCCTCTTGGCTTCCGGTGACACATGCTGAACACTTCTATATGTTGTGCATATATATATGTAAGTTCAGAACTTGAAGCAGCAGATGCTGTGGACTGAAGAGAAGCAGCCGGTGGAAGGAGGATGTTTGGGTGCAGTGTCTGATGGATGTCTGTTGTCACCAGCATTGGGCTCTTGGTAATTCATACATCTACTTCACTCTTTCCCAAATGGAATTGCAAGCAGGGGACATGGAAGTAAGAATGAGTAGGAGTTGGTGAGCTGGCTACAGAAAAGGGAAAAACCAATCCATTTTGGTTGTGAGCCTAGCCCTTAATGGCTGAGCTATCCCTCTGGCCCTGAGAAAATTCATTTTGGCTGAAGTGGCAATCTCCCTACCCCTGGAAAATGTGGTATTGTGGACAGACTGTGTCTTTGCACTCTTTGTTGTGGTGAGTACATAGTCCTCTGCACATCCTCACATGGGGAGTCATTTCCTTTTACTTTAAACTGACTTTGTATCATAGTGTGTATAAGTTATTTAGGTCACAAGAATTAAACCCTGTCCTCACTGCCAACAATCCTGGTACATGCCATTAATGACAACATTCTAGCAGAAAAATCTTCTTTGCTAGTTGATACATGCCATACTATTCTATGTACTTTGAATTTATGGTGACTGTATAAATTCCAATAACAACCTGGGATAAAATTCACCTTCCCATTTTATAGTCAAAGAAGCTGTAGTATAAAGAAGGTAAACCTTTTCAAGATTGCAAAGTTTATACTGTGATACAGGTTAGAATCTGAGCCCAAGCTCTCTGGCTCCAGAGAATTTTCCCTTTGCTAAATGTGTAATTTGGGTACATCCAGGTGTGGCCAAGATGACCCAGAGCACAACAGAGCTCCATGCACCTAAATGGACTTTGGAAGCAGAAAGGAGGAAGTGACATCTGACTTAGAAAATCCGTGTTCTGATACATTTGCCACACAGCCATGTGGTGTTTTGGGAGTCACTTTTTATTCCTTTAGTCTCAAATTTCTTAAATCAAGGCAAAAATTCCTTTCCTGACTATAAGATTTTGGTAATATCAGATAAAACCAGGTTAGTCAAGAGTCTGGCAGGATGTGTGGACATCAGGAGTTGCTATGGTTGCTCTCGTGGCATAATGGGTTCTCAGCCCATAAGATTGCTGTCACTTCCAAAGGCAGCATGTTAATTTTTCTATGTCACTGGGAAAGTAAAAACAGGAAGCATCCCAGCCGGGTAAGAGAGGCCTGGAGTAATTGACTTAGGTCAGAGGGCACATTTCCCCAGGCCAACTGCGATAACTGCACTACATTTGGGAAAGACCATAGAAGGCTGACGTGCAGATGACAGAGGGGACTGGTGAATGTCCATGATCTTTGGGTTTAGTATACTGCATTCCTTGTACTATCTCGCAGACTTCCATAGAGACAAATAATGGTTGAACTCAGAGGTCTTACTCGAAATGCATGCAGTCCAGGTCCCACAGGGAAACTTTTCCCTTCAGAAGACTAAAGTGAAGATGTCTGGCCTGTGGGCCACAAGTTTCAATTCAATTCACATTGGGGTGACTCAATCTGCTCCTAATGACTCCTCAAACACTGAAGAGGAAGACATAGGTCAAGTTGGGACAGCCCCAGGAGATGCATCAGTCTCCAATCACAGCCACAGCAGACACCCTCTGACTTGGTGGATGACTCTTCAGTAGACACATGGAAGACATAAGTCATAGAGGATGCAATTCAGGGAAAAGAAGGTGAAAACATATGTTTAAAAGAAATATCCCAAGGAACATGCATTTGCCATTTAAAAGTTGTAAGAGTTATCAAAAACAAAAAACAATCCCCCCACCAAAACAAAAACATATTCTGTATCTGTTGGCTGCAGGACTCCAAATAAAATAAATTCAGGATACTAGATTTCTTGAAATCCACTATGCATTTGTTCGAAGAATCTCTCTTCTCCCTAGTGATTTATAGGTTTAAACTCAATTTCTGATATAATTATGCTAATTTCTTCATATTTGTTATTGTTTCCTAATTTTGTTAATTTAAGGTTTCTATATTTTGAATAGTTTTGGCTGGACATATGCAAATTATATATATCTATCAAATAGAACTATCAAAGGCATATTACTCTCTAATGTGAATATATCATGTCCACTATTTATTCTTATTAAAATGTTTTGCTTGACATAAATCCTGTCTGATTCTAATACTGTATATCACCTAGTTTTGAATTGTGGTTTTACAGAATATATTTGTTCCTCCATTTACTTTTTTTTTTTCAAATTAACTTTTATTTGAAATTGCTCTTCCCCACATGAATTTTAGGATCCTATCCAATACAATAACCCACAAAATCAATAACCAACCAATACCAAAATTTCTAACAGCAAGTTATACAATTGTTCTAGGTAATAAATAAAGGTTTTCCTTCAGTGACTAAGGGAATACTTAAGATTCTGTAAATTTAACATAAAAATCACACTTGAAGTTTATAAGGTTTAACATGTAACTTCAAATACAACAAGTTTTATAGGAATCTACAAGCTTTTAATTCCTAAAAGGTGACTTAATTTTTTAGGTTCAAAGTTACATTCTTCATATTTTTCTCCTACAGCTTCAAACTTTCTACACTCAACTAATCCTGTTCCATGCCACTCCAGACAAACTTGACATGACTGATCTACTTCAAGTACTATTTATCTTTCCCCAAAGAAGGTTAAAAAGCAGTTTATTATAACTGCAGATTTCTAATAAAAGGACATCTACTACAATATTCATCACAAAAGCTTTCAAAAGATCATTTTTTTCCTCATAGGAAAGGCAGAGAAGAACCACAAAGTTTAACACTGGGCTCCTTTTTACTCAGATGTTCAAGGACTTACATGACAGTTACACCTTTAAGAGTATAACGAAGGGTGGAAACAGCAACACAGCTGGCCACACGATAGATGAAATAAACCAGGTTTTTGTTTTGTTTTTAGGACTAGGAAGCATTGTAAGCTTGGAAATCCAGAATCAAAAAGGGAAGGGGGAAGAAAAGGGGGGTGGGGAGTCCTTGGCCATAACCACTCCATTATTAATAGTGTCTTGGGCTATAGGAACGAGATCTTGACCGTGACCTGTATCGACTGTGATAAGGAGAAGGTGACCTTCTTCTGTACCGGTAATCATAATCTTCATATCTGTCGTAGCCTCGATCATATCCTCTATCATAGTAAGAATCCCGTCGTCTACCACCACCGCCACCTCCACCGCCGACTCCTCCTCCTCCACCTCCACCACCACTATGAGTCGGTCTGCCCATGTAAATGCCTGGTGTAGGCGTGTGTGCTCTCTTGGTGATAGAATAATCCACACGAATTCTTCTACCATCCAGCTCCATCCCATTTGCCCTTTCCATAGCCTCCTTAGAGTCATCTATCCTCTCAAAATACACAAAAGCAAATCCACGTGACCTTCCAGTTCGCTGATCATAAACTACATTGACACCACTCAATGGTCTATATCGAGAGAATACTTCACGAAGATCTCTCTCTGTTGTGTACAAACTGAGGCCAAAGACACCCAGGCAAGTGTTGGGATCTGGATTTGCCCTGCTGCCTGTATGTCTTCTGGGATTAGACATTGGAGATTGACTCCGGCTTCTTCATCGACGATACTCTGGCGTATAGGATCTACTTCGAGATCGTCTTCTATGAGAATGGGACCGGGACCGAGTGTAGCGTCTATGAGAGTGCCTCCTTGACCTTGACCTGGATTTTGATCTCGATCGAGAATGGGATTCAGAATGTTTGGAAACTCTTGATGGACTACGAGATCCTGACGTGCTCTCTGATTTTTACACGAGTAGGAGTTCCCGTTGGAGATTTTGACTGAGAGCGAGACTCTCTGCCCTCGAAGTTGTTCTTCTCCTCTACATCACTGTCCGGAGTGTGGGGAGGAGGAAGGCGACGGCGACAACGGCTGGGGCGCTCCACTCCCACTAGCTCGCACACTCAGGCAAAATGGCCGCCTCCATTTACTTTTAATATTTCTGTATACTTAATAAGATTTAGGTGCATATCTAGGGGTGAGACCCCCTCCCTTTTGCGTTAGCACATCTACTGATATTGCCATTGTTCTGGAGTCTATTTTTTTGTGGAATATAATTTTATAATTATATTTATGTGCAGAAAACTAAGCAGTGTAATTTAATCCAGCTTAATGGTGAATTCTTTGGCCTTTGTCCTTTCCAGCTTGGCAATGCAAACTACAGACATAGGAACCAGGACACTGTATCCCCACTGGTGATGGATCTCGTATCTGTCATTGCAATTGGTCCTAATAGCTTCCACCAGTTTAGCTAGGGCACCCTTGTCTTCTGAGTTAACCTGTATGAAGGCAACAGTGGTGCATGTGCTTCTATGGACCAGCTGCCCCACCCTTGATGATGCAGTAGGGGACCCCATCTTTTGACACAGGGCAGGCAGAAGACTACCAGCTCAATGAGGTCTATATCGTGGGCAATCACCACCAGCTCAGCCTTCTTGTTCTCCACTAAGGTGGTGCTGTATTGACCTTGATTGAAGGACTGATGGTCCCTTTGCCAGCAGATTTCTTCTTAGCATGGGTCAACAGCCCTAGCTTCTTCTTCTGCTTTGTCTCTGGCCTGTACTTGCAGGCAAGCTTAAGTAACTGGGTAGCTGTTTGCCAGTCCAGGGCCTGGGGGAACTGGCTAATGGCTGCAGATACTTTGAGCCCATTATGGAGAATGACTCTTTGCCACTGTAGCCTGATGCAGTGGAGCCATTTGAAAAAGCAAATGAGATCTCTTTTGAGCTGGATGTCCTGCCCAATGCCGAAGTTCTTAGACCTTTTCTCAAACAAAGGATTCACTATTAGGCCTCCTGTTTCTTCACGATGGTGGGGCCCAGGGCCACCTTCTTTGCCTTTGCATTTTTTCCTTTGGGCACCTTGCTTGATTGGAGAAGAGAGCTGTTCTAGAGTTTTTTTAATGTAGCCATTTCTAGAAGAGACCATTACTTCCTGGTAATCTGGATTTTATAATCTTCCTTTCCCTCTTTTGTGATGTCCTCTGAGCTATAGATACAGGAGCGATTCTGTAGATGTATCCATTGTGGCTGGGCTCACCTTCAAATGTTGATCTCTTCATTGTGTCTAGTGTGATTTTCTGTGAAAGTCTCCAATTCTGTAAAGAGAGGCTTCTGAGGAGTGATAGTTACATCTATCTTTGGGTATAAGGATAAGACTCAGACAGTAGTTAGGAATTCTGCTGTCCTAACAAAGTGACACTAATACATTCTCTTCTCAGATTCAAGACCTCACTAGCCAAAGAAAGTTGGCTAGATTTCTAGTACCAGGCATGGTTTCCTTCTTGTTGAGTGGACTTTAAGTCCACTTATGTATCTGTTGGTTTCTGCCAATACGTGGGCGTCACTTATTGGACCTTTACATGTATTGTGCCATGCTGATCATTGTGTTTCATGGGTGTCATTGCTGGGTAGGACTAAGACTCACTTCACTCTCTTGGTAGCTCCCATAGTATTCATGGAAACTAGACTACAATAAAGCTTTCAGGTTAATAACTAATCTACCAAAAGCAATGTACAGAGTCAATGCAATACCATTCAAAATACTTACAACATTCTTTGGAGAAACAGAAAAAAAAATCTATAATTAATATGGAAACAGGAAAGATCCTGGATAGCCAAAGCAGTCCTGATCAAAAAGAAACACTGGGCCGGGCGGTGGTGGCGCACGCCTTTAATCCCAGCACTCGGGAGGCAGAGCCAGGCGGATCTCTGTGAGTTCGAGGCCAGCCTGGGCTACCAAGTGAGTTCCAGGAAAGGCGCAAAGCTACACAGAGAAACCCTGTCTCGAAAAAAAACCAAAAAAAAAAAACAAAAACAAAAAGAAACACTGGAGGGATTGCCATTCCAGACTTCAAGACATATTACAGAGCCATAGTAATAGAAAAGTATGGAAATGGCACAAAACAGATACGCAGACCAATGGAATAAAATAAAAGACCCAAATATGAGTACTCATAATACATCCACCTGGTACTTGACAGAGGGGCAAGAAATGTACATTTAAAAAAAAAAGAATGATGAGGAATGAAAAACAAACTAAAATGCACACTGGCAAGAAGATAGTGTTTTCAACAAATGATGCTGGGAAAGTTGTATGTCCACATGCAGAAGAATGAAATTAAATCCATATACATCACCCTGCACAGAAAATTAGATCCAGGTGGATAAAAGACCTCAATTTCAAACATAAAACACTAAACTACTAGACAAAAACACAGGTGGTATCCTACAAGCTACAGATCTAGGAAAGGACTTTCGGAACAAGACTCCATTAGGGGATAAATCATGGCCAACAGCTGACAACAGGGACTCACAAAACTAAAATGTTTCTGTACAGCTGAGGAAACAGTCAAGCGAGTAAAGAAGAATCCCGCAGAATGGGAGAGTATCTTTGTCAGCTATATACCTGACAGAGGATTCATATCCAGAATACACACAAAAAAGAACCAAAACAAGCGCCCCCCCCCCAAAAAAAAAACCAGAGTCAAGGAAACAAATGACCCAGTTTGAAACAAAAAAGAGCTAGTGATCTAAACAGGAAATTCTCCATTGAAGAAATCGAAATGATAAGAAATACCTCAAAAAATATTCATCATCTTTGGAAGTTAGGGAAATGCAAATTAAAACAGCTTTGAGATTTCATTTTGTCCTTGTCAGAATGGCTAAGATAAACAAAACAACTAACAGTGAATGCTGGCAAACTGTGGGGAAAGGGAAACTTCATTCCCTCTTAGGGAAAATGCTAGCTAGTATGCTACTCTGGAAATCAGTATGGAGAATATGAAAAAAAACAACCATATAATACAGCTGTACCACTCATTGGCATTTGCCTAGTGGACTAGATATCCTACTTCAGAGATACTTGCTTGGTAGTATTTATTGCGATCTTATTCAAAATATCCAAGAAATGGGAAAAAGAACCCTAAATATCTTTTGATAGATGAATGGGTAATGAAAATGTGGCGCATACTCACAGTGGAATACTATTCATCTGTAAAGAAAAATGAAACCTGAAGTAGATAGCAACAATGAGCAGCAAGACTGAATTAGTACAATAGTAGAAATTCCCCTGTTAAAGAAATACCCAAGACCAGATAGCATCACTGATGAGTTCTATCAAACACCCCGAATAGATCAAATGTCATTTTCTTTCAACTTAGTCTAAAATATTGAAAGGGTTCTACTATACTTATCCTATGAAGACAGCATGACCCCAATACAGAAATCAGACATGACACAGAAACAACAAAATATCTATCCTTGATGAAGAGAGATACAAAAATCTTCAAAAAAGTACTAGCAAACTGAACATTTAAAAGACTATCAGCCATGATATAGGATTCATTCCAGAGACACAAGGATGGTTCCACCTACACATATCAATAGATGTGACAAGTCACATGAACAAAATGGTCAGCAACAACCATGTGATCATTTCACTAGATGCAGAAAAATTCCCTTAAAATTTATCATTCTTCCATGATAGAAACTTTGAACAGATTAGACACAGAGAAATGTATATAAAGACCACATAAACAAGTCCACAGCTTGTATCTTACCTGTGCTGGCTTGAATAAGAATATCTCTCATAGGCTATGGTGTTTGAACACTTGGTTCTTACTTGGTGGTACTCTTTGGGAGGGTTAGGAGGTGTGGCCTTGATGAAGGAGGTGTATCACTGGGGGTGGGCTTTGAGATTATATAACCTCACCCTATTTCTAGTTTTTTCTCTCTGCTTTGTGCTTATGATTGAGGATGTGAGTTCTCAGCTTCTTCCTCTGGCTGTCATGCCTGTCTGTTGTCCATGCCTCTACACAGTGATGTATGGTGATATTTTATTTGTACGTTAATAAATAAAGTTGCCTGGAAGTCAGAGCTAATAGCAAGCTATTGCAGAACCTGGGTGGTGGTGATGCACACCTTTAATCCCAGCTCTTGTGGGGCAGAGCTAGGCAGATCTCTGTGTGTTCAAGGATACAGCCAGCATGGAGACACACGCCTTTAATCTCAATACCTACCATAGAAGACCTGGAGGTCTGTACAGACAGGCAGTGACAAGGCGGTCATGTGGTTGGGTTTACAACCAATGAGAAGGCAGAACAGAAAGTCTATATAAAGACAAACACACAGGAAGTAGGTCTCTTGGCTGGAGGATAGCTGCAGCAGTGAAGGGTAAGGCTCTTAGCTCTGACCTCTTGGGCTTTCATCTCTGCATTGGCTCTGTGTTTCTTATTTAATAAGATGGTTGGTTACATCTACAGTGATGGACTTTTATCTTTCTGGAACCATAATTCTAGATTCTTCCTTTTATACATTGCCTTGGTCGTGGTGTTTTATCATAGCAACAGAAAATTAACTAATACAGTACTAAATGGAGAAGCTTTCTAAGACCTAGAATAAGACAAGAGCCCATCTTAACTTCTTGTGTTCAGCACAAGTCAAAATGGATCAAAAACATAAATCTGAGACTTGGAATTAGGAAAGAGCTTGAAGATAACACAGGGGAATTATTTCTGGACTTTGGAACTGGAAAAACATTAAAAAAATGATATCCAAAGCATAGGAAACAATAACAACAGCAAAAAAAATAGACAAGTGGGATCACATAAAAGAGAATATGGTATGGTATGGGGTTTATACTTTTGTCCTAGTTAGCTGATATTGTCCACTTAGTGCAGACTGGAATCATGTGAGGGAAAACCCAGATAGAATTGTCTAGATCAGACGGGCTAGGGGCACATCTAGGAGGGATTATCTCAATTGGCACTTGAAATGGGAAAAGGCCAAGGCTACTGTGGGGAGTGCTATCCTCTGGCCTGGTGGTCCTGGGATACATATAAAGCTATTTGAGCTTGGGTTTTCAAATCAGCCAGCAGACAGAATTCTCCTTTGTTTCTGCTGACTTCTTGACTGATTTCAAGTGAGTTCCTTGGTCATAGGTACTGCTGTGTGGAATACAAGCAGGCTTGCATTGAGTTCCTGTCTTGACTTGCTTCATGGTTTCCAGACTCTGGCCTGGAATTATAAAACACTAAATCATTTCTTTCCCTAAGTTACCTCTGGTCATGGTGTTTGGACCAACAACAGAAAGGAATCTAGAATAACTTTTAGCCCCAAATTTGGGAAGCTGAGGCAGAGGAATCTTAAGTTTGAGATCAGCCTGGACGACACAGAAAATTTAACACCAGAATGAGTTATACTGCAGGGTTCTATCTAAAACACACACACACACACACACACACACACACACACACACACACACGCGCGCGCGCGCATGGAAACAACAAAAATAAAAGCACTGGGTGGAGCTCAGTGGTGCTTAGCATGTGTAAGGCATGAGAAGGAGACATCACTAAAAATAAAATAAACAGAATAAAGTAAAACATTCCACAGAATATCAGCAACAAGTAGTAATCTTCTGCATAGTTAGGATAGAGGAAATAGAATCAAGAAACAGCTTGCAGAAAGGGAGAAAGAAAGAGCCACAAACTGTGTGTCTGACAAGGTGGTAAGGGTCAGGACGTAGAAGGACATGAGACAACTCAGTAATGAAAGGACAAGCAGAAGTCTGATTTAAGAAAAGACATAAACATCTCTATTAAGGAGACATAAAAACAGCAAATGGTTACATGAACAATATTTAGTGTTACTAATCACCATAGAAACAGGGATCAAAAACACCAGGAAGATGTTCTTTACTTCAGTTAGAATGGTTTCCATAAAAAAAACCAAAACAAACCAAAACAAAAAAACAAAAACAGAAAAACAAATGGTGAAGATGTGGAGAAAAAAGGAACTCTTACACACTGTTAGTTTAAGTATAAATTAATACAGCCATTGTTGAAAATTGAAATGGAGATTCCTCAAAACATCCCAAATAATTCTGTCCAGCAATCTCACTACTTGCTCTATATCCAAAAGAATTATCAAAGACATCTGCACTCCTGTGTTAACTGTAGCCCTACTCACAATAGCCATGGCAGAGAAAACAATTGTTTATTAACTAATAAATGAATAGAGAAAATGTGCTACATTAAGCCCAACTGAATACTATTCAGCCATATAAAGAAAGAATCATGTCATTTACAGTAACATTTACAGAACTGGAGGGTGTTACATCGAATGAAATAAGCAAGGGCCAGAGAGACGCGTATTACATTATCTCACTAATTATATGCAATCTAAAGAAATTGCTCTCACAGAAGATGAAAGTGGAGAAGTGGGTACCAGAGGGTGGGAGGGGTAGGGGACGCAGAAGGAAGTGGGGCGGCGGGGGCGGGGGGAAGCTAATGAGCAAGCAGTATAGTATAGTTCAATAGAAGAGGTCAGGGTTCAATGGCAGGGTTTCTTAAATATTTCTTCACAACTCTTTTGGCCTGAGGAGTTATTACACAATGCTCAGTATCCAAGTCCATAAGTTAGGTATACAAATCAGTTATTAATGACACATCATGAAGAAATGAGTTTTAAGACAACTATTTAGCACATACACATTTTTACCATTTTTTTCTAAAGTCAGAAGCAAATTTTTACATTAAGAAGGTGGGTATACCTTGTTTATTTTCACATAAAGAATTGAGTGTTGGCTGGATATTTGATGCTGCTAGACATAAGGCAACTCCAGTGCTTGTCAAAGTCAATAAATGTTTTAATTTTTGTTTTATAATTGTCAGTGCTAAGAATGCTGGCTTTTGTAAATATATAGTACAAAATAATATCAGTATATTTATGGCCATTTTCGAAACTGTTGAAAGATAGCACTAAGCCAAAATTAATTTAATACATTTTTTAAAGAAAACTTATCCAAAGATTTTAAAAATAAACATTCTAACGCAGTGTGTAATCTATAGATATACTGATATGATTCTTTAAATACACAGTTATGTTTGTGCAAGAGCAGAGCACATATATGCAGTTGAGAGTAATGCAAATGATAACACCCAATTGTCTGGAATCTGAGCTGAGTGTTTGAGGCATTAGTGCTACAGGGTGGGCAATGCAGAGAGTGCATGTTGTGAGCTCAGAGCTAAAGCTCTGGGGGAGTCACATGATGTAACACTGCGGACACTACCATAAACATGTTAAGTTTGTTATAGATTGATTTTGAGTTAATTTTTGGTCATTTCATGCTCAGAAAACCTACTATTGCCAAAAATTTTCAACTCTACATTTAGCCACAGGACCTTGTAGGATGCCACAATCACACTCTAAGAAGCAGAGCTCTAGGTGACTGTAGGGTGACACAGACATCAATAGTGCACTTAGTTCCCAACAACATTAGAGGAATGATTTAGAATATTTTTGTGGCAGAGAAATTATAACTATTTGAGGAATTAGATGTTTACCCTGATCTGAACACTGTGTGTAGGATTATCAGAGGGAACCCCATATATGTTCAAACTTTATGGTGTCAATTAAAAATAAATTAAGAAAAAAAAAAAGCTCCTAGAATTCAATTCTTCAAGATCTTTTCCAGTCTTGCCAGAATTTTCTTTCTTGTTGCCTTGAATTCTATATCATTACAATGCATTCTAATTATCTGCTTACAGCTCCACTTCCTCAGGGAGTACTTAAGAGCTTTTGGAGAGCAAAAATAATGTCTCTGTACATCAAATATTCAGATCATTGCTTGTCGAAAGTAGTCATGAAATACGTCTTTGGGAGAATTTTCAATGACAAAGAGAACTCATTATGTTTTAAAACGAATCTCTCTTTCCTTTGAAAGTTTATTCTGGACCACCCTTCACTGACAGTTGGAACTCTTTGATTTGGTATTGTTCTTTTTTTTTCTCCCTCTCTCTCTCCCAGAAGGCCGCACACATCCTGCAGAAAGGGACAGGCAACTCCGTTCTGGCCTCTTGTGCTCTGGGCTTTTTGACAAGCTTTTGAAAATGACAGGGTTCGGCAACTTCTCAGGGTGTTCAGCAACGGCGCTTACCCGGCTGCATTTTGAAGCCAGCATGGGAAAGACAATCTGTCTGTTTTTGGTTGGTTAACACTTAACTCGTCAAAAATATGTTTTGTAACACATAGTCCATGTCCAAGAGGTCTTGCAAGATTTCCAAAGCTTTTCCCACACTCTTTTTCTTCTCACCCTCGAAAAAAGAAACAGTGTTTTGCCAAAAACAAATTATCCCACTTCTCAAAAAAGGACTGCTGTTGCTCGGGAATCTTCAAGCCGCAAGAGTTCACTTCAGGCCTGATCTTGGCCAATACTGCCCGCTGTGCTGCACGTAACGTATCCTGCTAGCCTCCTTCTCCAGTGCCGGGCAGAGCTACACCATGCTTTCCAGCCTTGAGTCACTGAAGACTCAGCAAGGCCATTGGGCGACAGCCTGAATGTGGACAGTGTTGCCTGGCAACCACTGAGGTCAGCTTTTGGCATTGGGACAGACAAAGATTCCTTTTAAAAATAATGTGTAATTAGGATTTGTTGGACATCACCACAATTTTATTTTTTGTTTCCTAAGGAAGAGAGGAACAAAATTCTAGAATTCAGAACCTTCTGGCCCAGAAGACCCGAGATAGAACTCTTTTGTTTAAGAAAGAAACCTTTAAATGGTTTGGTAGGAGGAAAATAAAAATGGAGGTAAAATCATGTCTAAGGAACCTTTGATAAATAGTTATAGAAGTCTGAAATGTGTATGATTTGTAGAAAGAACTAGCTCAAGAATATTTTAACTACTACAAGCAGGCTGCTGAATACTTACTTTCCTCATTGACACTACTAGGAAAGAACCTTTTCTGGAACATTCCAAGAGCTTCCTGGAATCCCATCTTTGATTCCTCAGAGCCATGTACCTACTACTGTCAGAGGACTTTCTCTAGATCACAGAATTGGTCCTTCTGGTCTCCTGCAGAACTGTCCAGGAGCTCCCACTTCACAAGTACTGCCTTGACTTTTAGAGCCTATTGGGAATGAGCAGGGCCATTTCCCACAACATTGCTCCTCCATCCCTACCAACCCAAGAGAAGCAAAGTAGTTAATATATACAGTACTAAAAAGTTGAATTAAGCCGGGCAGTGGTGGCACATGCCTTTAATCCCAGCACTCGGGAGGCAGAGGCAGGCGGATTTCTGTGAGTTCGAGGCCAGCCTGGGCTACCAAGTGAGTTCCAGGAAAGGCACAAAGCTACACAGAGAAACCCTGTCTTGAAAAACTAAAATAAATAAATAAATAAATAAATAAATAAATAAATAAATAAATAAAGTTGAATTAGTGTTAATAAGGAAATAACACAAAAATAATTTAAAAACTGGACATGAAAAGTACCAATGTTCATGAAAAACTCATAATTTCAGAGTCCTCTATCCTAAAGAATCAGTGGATGTGTGAGAGAGCAGTAACTTCTCTGTTCAGAAAGGGCTTTCTCTTTCACACTGAATGTGTTTTTTCCTTAATACCAATTCAGTTTTTATTGGAGGTTTTCAGCTACTAAAAATCAGTAAGTAATATGCTTTGGGCCCATAAATAGTTGTGTTACCAGGTTCTGGCCAACATTGGTAAAATGTTGAAAGAATAACAGCAGAAAATTGAAGCCAGAATTAATGAATTCCCCTAAAAGTCTCTGTCTCTTTGTCTTTGTGTCTCTGTGTCTGTCTGTCTGTCTGTCTTTTTCTCTCTCTGAGATGCCCACATTCTGGCTGGTTAGTTAATAAGCTTGCCTGAACCACAGTCTTCTCATCTGGAGAGTGGAAACAATACCTCTTTTCTCTCTGAGTTGTGATGAGAACTAAGGAGACTGCTGCATGGGTACTTTGTCTCAGTTACATGCCATGTGGGAAAGAGAGAGGTGGCTTCAGGATTGTCTCTCAGCTGTAGAGAGGGTAGAGGGTAATGAGCTGCTACATGTGCTGGAGTACAGCAGCATCCCTGACCTCCTCCAGCCCTCCTGTCACTCATTTTCAAAAACCTGATGATTCAGGTCCTGAGGACTGTGTCACAGGCCACTTCCTTCAAGTTCCTATGGAATCTAAAGCATAAAATACAGCTATAGAATGTACCAGAACAGGCCTCCTGTGGAGTGAGTGCCGTCAGAGAGTTCCTGGTCATGCACATCATTCCTCTCCATCTTTCCCGTTTCCCACCACCTGAAATGTATCACAGAAGTGTGGCTTTCACTTTTCCAGTTTCTCTGACTGTGACTCATGAAAGTAGTATGTCTGTTCCTCTCACTACCCTCAATTATACTTTGCCTAATCTAATGGGTAAAGTAAACATTTTAACTTTCTGGACAAGTAGAAGCACGTCATAAAACTAATTTAATTTAGAAGGAAGGCATTTTCCTGGATTACCTCCTTGAAATGTTCTGGAGGGAAAAGGAGTGAAAGAGGATGGTGCAGGGTACTCCCATGTACCTTGTGCGATTTTTACCAGATACGTGGAAGACCCTATTATGAACTTACTTTTCAATGGCAGCTCAGATATCAAGCCACCTTCTTGGTGCTACTTGGTTAATTTTTAAAAACAATATTGCTCAATGCCTGTTTCTCTAGCAGCATCCAGCCTACCAGGAAGGGCTGTTGTGTTAACTAACATTACTGGCAGACACCAAGACTAAACACTATAGAAAGGTCCCGAACCGTCTTTTCCTTCTCCCATTGAAGACAAGGGTCTTATGTCTCCACTTCTGCAGTTATCGGGATAATCTTAGCAGTTATCAGTACACAGTGATTAATGTACTGATAAGACAAGACCAAAAGTGCAGGGTGACTGAGAAACGTCTGGACACTTAGACTGTGGCAAAATAGAATTATGCAAGAAGGCTGAGAATGGTTCTGGGAAAGACCAGAGTGTACAAGGAGAAGAAAGAAAGAAAAAGCCTTGGGTTTCAGGGATGTAAGGATCCCCACTAAATTTTTCTTAGGGACTTAGAGATATGGGTCAGTGAGCAAGAGTGATTGCTATGCAAATATGAGACCTGAATTTGGATACCTGCCCCCTACAAAAGCCAGAATGATGGCATTTATACCTATAAATCCAATGTTGCAGAGTGGAGACAGAATTGTTGAGGCTTTCTGGTAGCCAGCATAGCCAAGGCAAACAAGGAAAAAAGCAGTGAGATCCAGGTTCAGCAAGAGTCTATTTCTCAAGGCAGTAGGTGGGGAGACATATTATCCTTCTTTTGTCTTTGCATTTATACACCACACATGCACATACCACACACATTCATACACCATACCCAAGCATACATAACACATATGCATATGCCATACATGTGCACATACCACATACATACCTACATCATATGCATGCATATACCACAGATACATACATCCATATACCACACATACATACATACATCACACATACACCATGCACACATACATACACTATGCACACACCACACATGGACACACATCATACACATGTATACACCATATAATATCTACATCATACAAATATACTACACATATGCCTAGATCATATGCATGCATACATCACACATGCATACATCACACACATGCATGCACTACCACATGAGTATACCACACATGTGCATACATCATATACATACCTCTTCTCTCTCTCTCTCTCTCTCTCTCTCTCTCTCTCTCTCTCACACACACACACACACACACACACACACACACAATTTATTAGAACCCAATCCCATAATATACTTAATGATAAAAATACAATCTCAAGCTGATGTTTGAGAAACACGGAAAGCTTCATTCCTCTGGTAAATAAATGTTAGCAAATCAGAGCTCAAGTCATTTGAGAAATCTTATGGTAGAAACAGGTTATCTGGGATATTCCAAATATAATAAGAGCACTGAACACTACTTACCATTTTTCAGAGTTGATGACATAGAGAATTCATTTTGGGAATCACGGACCTATTCTCATTTCTACACATCACAAAGATTGAACCTTCTGTGAATTAAGTGGTTTGTTCAGAGACACAGAGACAGAGCCTTAGGGATAACTACTGACAACTATGAAGTTCACTTAGTTTATGAAGTGGTCCTTACCACTTTATAATTAAAAAGCATATGTGTTCATGTAGATCTTGTCCATTTCTCCGTGTCTTTTTTTGGGGTCCCGTTTTCCAGGTAGCCTCACTGGTGATGTGAGTAGCAGTCTAGTCATCCTTGTTCCACATCTAGCATCTTCCTATGAGTGAGTACATACCATATTTGTCTTTCTGAGTCTGGGTTACCTCACTCAGGATGATTTTTTCTAGATCCATCCATTTGCCTGCAAACCGTGTGATGTCGTTGTTTTTCTCTGCTGAGTAGTATTCCATTGTGTATATGTGCCACAATTTATTTATCCATTCTTCAGTTGAAGGGCATCTAGGTTGTTTCCAGGTTTTGGCTATTACAAACAATGCTGATATGAACATAGCTGAGCAAGTGCTTTTGTGGTATGATTGAGCATTTCTTGGGTATATGCCCAGGAGTGGTATAGCTGGATCTTGGGGGAGATTGATTCCCAATTTTCTAAGAAAGCGCCATATTGATTTCCAAAGTGGTTGTACAAGCTTGCATTCCCACCAGCAGTGGAGGAGAGTTCCCCTAGTTCCACATCCTCTCCAGCATAAAGTGTCTTCAGTGTTTTTGATCTTAGCCACTCTGACAGGCGTAAGGTGGTATCTCAGAGTTGTCTTGATTTGCATTTCCCTGATGATTAGGGAAGTTGAGCAATTCCTTAAATGTCTTTCAGCCATTTGGGATTCCTCTGTTGAGAATTCTCTGTTTAGTTCTAAAGCCCATTTCTCAATTGGACTGTTGGTCCTTTTGATAGCCTGGTCATGAGTGGGAACAATGAAGGGCAACAGTCGAGGGAAAGAGTGGGAGATCCTAGCTGGATCAAGAAAAGAGAGGGAGAACAAGGAATAGGAGACCATGGTAAATGAAGACCACATGAGAAGGTGAGAAGGGGAGGAAGCAGAGAGCTAGGGAGGCCCACGGAGATCCACAAAGATACCCCCTCAAAAGACTGCTGGCAATGGTCGCGAGACGGCAGGAACTGACCTACTCTGGTGATGGGATGGCCAGACACCCAAATAGTGGTGCCATAAACCCCATCCAAGGACTGAGGAATCTGAAGGCAGACATCCACGGCTGGGCCCCTGGTGGAGCACTGGGAGTCTAATTAGTGAGTAAGAAGAGGATTTATATGAGCGAGAATTGTTGAAGCCAAGGTTGGATAAAGCACCGGGACAAATAACCAAATGAATGGAAGCACAGGATCTATGAACCAAAGGCTGAGGGGTCCCCAACTGGATCAGGCCACCTGAACGGGTGAGACAGTCAGTTGGCTTGATCTGTTTGGGAGGCAGCTGTGCATTGGTGCCAGGTCCTGGACTCGTTGCATGAGTTGGCTGTTTGAATCATGGGACTTATGCAGGGACACTTGGCTCGGTCTGGGAGGGGGGAATGGACCTGCCTGGACTGAGTCTACCAGGTCAACCCCGGTCCTCGGGGGAGACCTTGATCTGGAGGAGGTGGGAATGGGGGGTGGGCTGGGGGGAGGGGTGGGCGAGAGGGGGAGAACAGGGGATTCTGTGGCTATTATGTTGAACTGAATGGTGTTGTAAAATAATAATAATAATAATAATAAAAAAACCAAAAAAGAAAAAAAAAAAAAGAGTAAAATAAAAAAAAAAAAAAAAAGCATATGTGTAATTTCCCATGTACTAGGATGCAATACTGTGCATCTGACTGTAATTTACTCACTACAGTATCACATTAACACATAGACTTGAGGAAAACAGTTGACAGCAAAATATTTGAAAAGCTTTTAGTCGAGAATCAAAGCTCTTCCCTATATTTATCTGAGATAATTGTTTAAATGAGCTTGTTTGTTCTTTCAACCTGTGTGTGTGTGTGTGTATACATATGTGTAGTATATTTGTATGATGTAGATATTGTATGGTGTATACATGTGTATGATGTGTGTCCATGTGTGGTGTGTGCATAGTGTATGTGTGCATGGTGTGTGTGTGATGTATGTATGTATGTATGTGTGGTATATGGATGTATGTATCTTTGGTATATGCATGCATATGATGTAGCCATGTATGTGGTATGTGCTTGTGTATGGCATATGCATATGTGTTATGTATGCTTGGGTATGGTGTATGAATGTGTGTGGTATGTGCATGTGTGGTGTATATATATATGTATGTGTGTGCATGTGGTGTGTGTGCTTCATATATATATAGTATATATAATCACCTATATTACTTGGCTTTATGTAAGTATATAATACTATATTTGTGGCCTTATGATATAATGTTTAGCCACAATTAAGCCTGATGTTTGAGGGACCATGTGAAGGTCTTTGTGTGCATCTCCTCAACAAATTCTAAAGACATTTCTTTAAGTTATTGGTATCATCACTTATTATTTATTTAATTATTTGTTTATTTATATTGAGTTAGGATCTTACATGGCCCAGGCTGGTGTTGAACTTGCTATGTACTTTGGGGTGAGCTTGAACTTCAGATCCTTCTGGTTCCTCCTTTCAAGTTCTATGATCACAAGCATATCACCAAATCTTGCTTTGTGTGTAGTTGTAGACCAAGGGATCAATATCTCGAGAGTCACTCTCCCAATGTATCTCTAGCTTCTATCCTCCATTCAAAGTCAAAGAAGTTGAAGCTCAGAGAGGTATGGAAACTGACCTGAGTCACCAAACTCATGGAGCGATGGTGCTGAGCCTCTGACACATCCCTAGATGAATTAGAAGTTTATAATCTTAACCACTATGTTTTCATAATATTTAGGAAGCTGTGTGGATTTAGACAATCCCACACTGACATCTCAGAGTGTTCCAAATCAGCATCCCCTATTAGGAAAAGCATGTGACTCAATGGCTAAGGAATTCATACTGAGGCAGTGACAACATGTTGAGCAAGACTCCAGCCTGATATTTATTCTACAGTCCTCTCTAAATCATGAAGCCTTCAGAAAAAGGCAAGACTTTGTATGGTCAGCTTTGAGAAAGATCACAGAGACCTGAGTCACATCGTAAGGTCAGGTCTGACTGTACTTGCTTGCTCATCACTGCCCAGTTGAATCAGATCTGAGAAGAGAGCAGGAGATGTCGGTCCCACAGGCACATATACTGGCATGGTATTCTTTACCGGCTCTTGTCTTGGTGACCTCTTATGGAATGCTGTGGGAAAACACTCAGTTCCCCAAGTTCCACTGACTACAGAAGCAAGGATGTTTGAAATGACTCTAGTTAAAAACCATAATTGAGCATGACACAGATCCTGTAGCAAAGGTACTTGTAAATTTCATTTTGCTTTCTTTCGGGTTTTTCTAAAGGAAATTGTCTCAGAACATTGGAGGATCATCTTGCTTTCCATGTTTTTAATTTATTAGCTTTGAATACAATTTATCAATCACTCCTGTACAGTTATAGGTAGAAATATGCAGTTAGTTTTTAAAGAAAACCAATGTGAAAGTAATAAAAGGTTTCATTTTATTACAGTGTTTCAGCCACTCAAAAGCTATAGGTACAGCTTTTTACTCTTTCTATTCTTTACAAGAGATTGAAATGTATCAGGAATGATGTAGAGGGCTTTTTTGTATTTATTTATTCATTAAGTAGACATTGGGTGACTAATTTATGCCAGGAGGATTCAATGTCCTGAAAAACAGGCAAGTAAGCTCTTTGCCTTCTGAATGCTTCTATTCTACCAGTGTGGCTGGTAATGAAACTATAAACAGACAGTGATTAAATCATGCAACAATAAAACATCCCAATTACTATTCAAATAAACAGGTAGCTAAGAGTTGATAACCTGCAATGACCATTTTGGATGGGGTACTAAAAAAAATGGCTTCTCAGAATAGGGCCATGCCAACTTGAGACTCAAATGATAGGAGTTATAATTGGAAGGACAGTGGGGAAATAATTCATAGATAATAAAACAGATCAGAGAGATTCAATAACTGCAACACACATAGTTAGTTCATGACAGACTTGGACTTCATTCTTAACTTCAGTATTAGACCTAGAGGTCAAAAATGCTGTTTCTGTCAATCATCTACTTCAAAGGTATACATGGGAGACATGGATAACTCTGCCTTTGTAACTGAATAGCTAAGTTGGATAATATAGATGGTCACTTTAATAATCTAATGCTCATGTTAATGTTTCTAATTGTGTGTGTGTGTGGTGTGCATTCTTATTTGTGTATGCTTGCATGTGTGTGGGCACACTTGTGAGGGGGCCTGAGGATGACGTCATGTGACTTCTCAATAACTATCTTTTGTATTGAGGCTGGAATTTGTGATGGACCAGAAGCTCACTGTTTAGGTTAGTCTAGCTAGTCAGCTTGCTCTGAGAATCCCCTGCCTCGGCTTCCCATCCTCACTGGAATGGCAGTGGGGCCATAACTATCTGGTTTGACATGGGCTCTAGTCCTTGAACATACTGTAGAAAAGAGGAAACTGTAATTTGTACTTTTGAACAATGTGTGTGTAATAGAAATACATGTGCATGATTTCTAGTTAAACCTAATGATGTTTGGTCAAAAGAAATCCATACCAAAACAAATCTAAGAATTCCACCCGACCTCCTCATTTCTGTCCCTTCCTTCCTCCTTCTTGTTCTAAGGAGTAAAACGGGACCCTTATAACAGCTCTTGCTGTTCTTAGTTCCTAGGACTGAAAATTTCTAGTTTTCTCTCTGCTTCTAGAATGCTAGATGAATCTAAGTACTTAAACACCTTGTTGTTGAAAACAATAGTATTACTCAGGAAACTCTACTCATTGAGTAATGTCATTACTATAGCTTGTAAGTGAATGACTAAGAAATCTTGTTTGAGTGGGGTGGTGGTGGTACATACCTTTAATCCTAGCACTCAGGATGCAGAGGCAAGAGGTTCTCTATAAGCTCTAGACCATTCTGGGCTACAGAATGAGTTCCAGGAAAGGTTCCAAAGCTACACAGAGAAACCCTGTTTTGAAAAAACAAAAAGCTAAAAAATCTTGTTTGAGAAGTGTTGGAAGAATTCTTTCTAGAATGGATTGGATGAAATTTGCACAGAAATGGATAGAAGTAGAAACAATCATTCTGAGTGATGTAAACCCAGATCCAGAAAGACAAATGTCACTTATCTTTAGATATTTGGAATACCCATAGAGGCCAGGAAATTAGTAAGGAGCCATGGGGGTGGCTTTCAAGGGAGAAGATATAGAACACATGGTATACAGGGCTAAAAGGGAATAGTGAGACAAGAAAGAAAAACTGAGGTGGGAAAATATATATGAATTACTTTAAAATAATATTTTTACTAATTATTTGAGAATTTAATACAATATAATTTGATTACATTTACCATGAAACTTCTCCTATGTCCACATTTGCTTCCCTTGCCTCCCTACCCACAGAACCTTGAGGATGAGGAGTCACCTTTTCTTCTTTCTTCTTGTCCCTCTTCCTCCTCCTCATCCTTGTCCTCCTCGTCCTCATTCTCTTCGTCCTCCTCCTCTTCCTTGTCCTCCTCCTCCTCTTCTTCTTCTTCTTCCTCTCCCTCTCCTTCCTCTTTCTTTTCTCCCCCTTCTCCTCCTCTTTCCCCTCTTTTCCTCTTGCTCCCCTCTGCCTGCTCCCTAATCCTTATTTTTTGCCGTTCATTTTCAGTTTTTATTGCCAACTACTCATGGGATTGGGGTCTGTCCTGGAGAGTGGTCAACCTACAAGGGATGACATCATTAAAGAAATCTGACCCTACCCTTCTCCAAACAGCTATCAAATGCCAATAACTTCTCAGCTAGTGATGGGATTTCATGCCTACCTCCCCACCTCTAGGCTGGGATTTTTGTATGCCTTCAGCTATTGCAAGTTGTATGCATACTGTCATAATCATTGTGAGGTCATTTGTGCAACTTCCCAGTTCTATACAGAAAACATCATGATTTTAAGCCACCTTCCACCTCTGATTCTTACAATTTTTCTGCCCCCTTTTCTGTGAAGTTTTCTAAGCCTTGGGAAGAGGGGTATAACATGGGCATTCAATTTAGAGCTGAACTTCACTGTTTCTTATATTCCAAATATTGACCATTTGAAAAGCTTTATGTTAATTATTATCAATTGAAAAAAGAAGCTTCTCTTATGAGGGCTGAAAAATGAACTGTCCCATGGATGCAGTAACAAATCATTAGGAGGTCATTTTAGTATTATTTCCACCAGAATAATAATAGTAGGCTCTCCCTAAGTGTCCATAACCCATCTAGCCACGTGCTCTTGACCCCACCCACTAACAGTACCAGAAATGGATTCCATCTTATAGATCAGGTCTTCAACCCAATTAGAAAGCAACTGGTTGCTTCCATAACACAGATGCCCATCTGCACTAGTGGAAATATTTTTTCAGGCTAGTCATTATTGCAAGATTTGTAGCTTGATGAGACTTACATTTGGTTTTCCTCTGGGCCAACTTGGCTATCATCATGCAGCATTATGAAAGCTAGCCAGTAGGAATCAAGCTTCTAAATGAGTACCAGCTTAATTTCTATGTTCTATAACTTAAGTGTGTAGTATCTTCAGTCTTACCATCAAGTCCTGGAGGGTAATCAAAAGTATTTGCAATAACTTGTAATACTTGGAGGTCTATGGGATCCCATTGACCAACAATTCACAAAGGTATTGGGATTTGTATTTGGTGTCTAGTCTTTCCTTGGGAGGGTACCTCCACTAAAACTTTTTAAAATATATGTACATGCATATGTTTTAGGAAGCTTCTCTAGTTATAGGTTTTCATGTCATTTAAGAAAGATCTTTATATTGTCCTATAGTCTCACTTCTAGCCTGCCCTCCCTTCTCCCACCCCAATTATTCCTTCTTGTCCCATTATTTGCCTCTAATCCTGTTTTCCATTGTATTCTCTCTCTTCTTCCTTGAATGCTAGCCCCATGTCTCTTTGCTAATTTCCTGACTTCCATGGTATTCCAAATGATGCACACATATCTAAGGAGTCAAAGCTAACATTCATAACTGAGGGGAAGCATGTGTCACTTGTCTTTCTGAGTCTGAGTTCTATTACTCTGAATGATTGTTTCTACCTCTGTCCATTTACCTGCAAACTTTATTTTTCTTAGCAGCTGACTAATTTCCCACTGTGTAAATGTACCACATTTTCATTACTCATTCATCATTTGATCATCTTGACTGTTTCCTTTTCCTGGCTATTGTGAGTCGAGCAGCAGTGAACGTGGATGAGCAAGTGTCTCTGTAGTAAGACACAGAGTACTCTGAGTATATGACCGAGGGGGGTGGTGTAACTAAATCTAATGGCAGATCTATTTTCAGCTTTTTTAGGAACATCTACTGATTTCCATAATGGCCGTACCAGTTTGCACTCCCACCAGCAATAAGTGTCCTCCTTTCTCCACATCCATACCATCATCTGCTGTTATTTGTTGTTTTGATATTTGTCATCCTGACTAGGGTATGAAATCTCAAAGCAGTGTTAATTTACATTCCCTAATAGATAAGGAAATCAAAACATTTAGTAAATTGTTTTGCATCCATTTGTATTTCATCTTTTGAGAACTGTTAAGTTCCATCCTCTATTTTTTAACTGGGATTTTTTTCTTAATGTTGTTTTTGAGTTCTTTGTATATTTTAGATATGAATCTTCTATCGGGCATATAATTGGTAAACATTCTGCTAATTTTTTGGCTGCTTCTTTACTCAAATGATGATGTCCATTGCTGTACTGCAAAACCTTTTAAGCTTCACGATGCCCTTCCCATTTGTCTACTGTTAGTCTTGATGTTGGTGCTGCTGAGGTCCTGCTCAGAGAGGCCCTTCCTATGCCTATAAGTTCAGACATATTTCTTACTTTCTCCTATGTCAGATTCAGAGTGCCCGACCTTTTGTCAAGGCCATGATCCATTTAGAGTTGACCTTTGTGCAGGGTGAGAGGTAAGATTTAAGATTTGGAGCCCATTGCCTATGGTGGGACACCTTGCACAACCTTGATGCAGGGGGAGGGGCTCGGACCTGCCTCAACTTAATGTGCCAGGATTTGCTGACTCCTCATGGGAGGCCTTAACTTTTTGGAGGAGGGAACGAGGGGTGGGTTGTGGGGGAGGTTGGAAGGGGGAGCAGGAGGAGGGATGAGAGGGGATCTGTGGTCAGTATGTAAAATGAATATAAATTTAAAAAAAAGAAATAGAAAAAAAGAATTAAGTTTCACCCTTTTACATGGGGCTATAAAGTTTGACCAGCACCCATTTGTTGAAGATGCTGTTTTTCTCCCCTATGTACTTGCCTCTTCGTCAAAAATCAGGTGGCCATAGGTATGTGGACCTTATATTTGGATCCCCAATTGTATTCCATTGATCAATAGGTCTGTCTTTATGTTGTTCTAAATGCTATAGCTCTGTAGCTTAAAACCAGGAATGGTGATGCCTCTTTTCCTTGTATTGTTCATAGTTACTTTGGATACCTTGTGTGTATGTGTGTGTATGTTTCTGAATGAAATTAAGGATAGTTTTCCATTTTTCAGAAAAATTATGGTGGAATTTTGATGGAGATTGTGTTAAATTTGTAGAAAGCTTTTGGTAGGATGGCCATTTTCACAATATTAATCCTACTTGTCTATAAGCATGGGAGGTCTTTCCATACTCTGGTATTGTCTTCAATTTCTTTCATCAATGTCTTAGTTTTTTTTTTTATTATTATACAAGTCTTCCATTTTCTTAGTTAGATTTATCCCAAGATACATTTTTTTAGATTTTATTTCTTTTTATTTTATGTTATGAATGTATGTCTATGCATCACATTTGTGCAGTGCTTTTGGAGGCTAGAAGAAGGAATTAGATGCCCTGAGACTGGAGTTACAGATGGTTGTGAGCCAATTTGTGGGTCTGGGAATTGAATCTGGGTCCTCTGGCAGAATATCAAATGCCCTTAGCTACAAGCTATCTCTCCAGCTCCAAAGGTACATTTTTTGAGGCTATAATGAACAAGATTTTTCTGTCTGATTTATTTATTAGTATGTTTGCAATTTGTATATGGCTACTGACTTTTGTGTGTTAACATCATATCCCGATACTTTGCTGAAAATATTTATCAGTTGTAGGAGTTTTTCTGTGAACTCTTTAGGATGTTTTATATATAGAATAATTTCATCTGCAAATAATAATAATTGACCTCTTTTCATGTTTGCATGTCTCCTTTACTTGTTTTATTGTTGTAGTTAAGATTCCAAGCACTGTATTGAACATGAAACAAGAGAGTAGACATTTTTGTCTTATTCTTGATTTTTTTTTGTAGAAGCTTTGAGGTTTCCATCCTCTAGTATCTTCTTTAACGTCTTAGTTTTTATTGTATAAGTCTTTGAATAAGGAGACATATCTTAACATAGTGAATGCAACATACCATAAGCCCACAACCAATAGTCATGCTAAATGGGGATTAGTTTATAATTTTGTTTTCATGTTGGATATTTTCATGGTTTTGGTATTTAGATACTGACTTCAAAAAATTTTGGAAGTGTTCCTTCCTTTTACATTTTATAAAATAATTTGAGGAGTTTTGGTGTTTCATTTTTTATATCTGTTTTGTCAGTCTGGACCAAATTAGTGTTTCCATTTGAAGAAAGCTCTGGCCTCCATGGGCACTGAACATAAGTGGCACACTGAGGTTTCATTTAGCATATTGTTAGTTGTGGGCTTGTAGTATGTTGCATTTTTATTATGTTCAGATATAGCTCCTATACCCCTAGGTTCTCCAGGACTTTTATTATGAAGGGATGTTGAATTTTTCCAAGGTGTTTTCTGAATCTAACGAGATGATCAGGTGGTTTCTGTATTTGAGTTTATGTGGTTGAATGCATTTATTAATTTAAGTATGCTGAGCATGTCTGCATTTGTGGAATAAAGCTGATTTGATTGTGATAGACAATCTTTTGATGAGTTCTTGAATTTGGAATGGAAGTGTTTTTATCAATAATTTTTGCATTTAGTTCATTAGAGAGGTTGGCTGTTAATTTTCCTTTTCTTTGTTGGATAATCAGGGTAATAAAATTTTTCGCAAGTATTCCTTCCTTTTACATTTTATGAAATAATGTGAGGAGTTTCGGTGTTTCATTTTTTATATCTGATTTTGTCAATCTGGACTAAATTAATGGCTAAAAGGTTGTCAATCTTATTAATTTTTTTTCAAAGAACCAACTGTGTCTCATCGATTCTTTGTAGTGTTCTTTTGTTTTTTTAAAGATTTATTTATTTTTATTTAGATGTATATGTGTGAGCCTGTGTGAGTGTAAGTGCACCACTCATGTGCAATGCCCACAGAGGCCAGAAGACAGCAATATACCTGGAACTTAGTTGAAGATAGTTGTGAGCTGTCATGTAGGTGCAAGGAACTGAACCTGGGTCATCTCCAAGAGCAGCAAGTGTTCTTAAGTGCTGAGCCACCTTTCCAGTCCCTCTTGTATATTTCTTTAATGTCAACCCCATCTTTTCTTACCCTTTGCTGTTTATTTGCTGGGGGCATTGTCTATTCTTGATTTTCAAAGCCCTTCAGATGCAATACTAAACTACTAATTCGAAGCTTCTCCAGGCATTTTTTTAAATGTAGGCATTTAGTGCCACAAACTTTCCTACCAGGTTTGCCTTCAGCATGCCACGTAGATCTTGGGAGGTTGATTTTGTTTTTCATTTAATTCTAGGAAGTTTTAATTTTCTTCTTGATTTTCATTGGGTAGTTCACTATTTAGTTTCCATGAGTTTGTGTACTTTCTGTAGTTTCCATTTCTGCTGATATCCAGACTTATTCCATTGTTCTGACTAGTCTCCCCATGAGATCTGCAAAACGTCCTTCTTAAGAATGTCCTTCTCACGATTAACAGCTGCTTTGGTTGCTATCTATTTTACACCTCAAAGGGCATTTCATTTGTCATTTTAGATCCTCAATGCATATGGTGTGACTCACTGTCACTTACCACTCATTGCAACTACTTCACAATGATTTTTTTCTCTACAAGTTTATTTCCCATAAACTCAAACATTTTTAGATGGTTTGTCAAGAGGTGCTAGTCTGTGTTTTTCCAAATTTGATCCAGTTGTTATATTTTCCTTGCATGTCTTCCCACAGACTATTACAAACATTTCCTGTGGAAGACTTACTGGCAATGGTTTTGATAAACCATATATTAGTCAGGAAACCCAAGTGACAGAATTATCACTCCAACTCAGCCAACCCTGAAAGGGACTTTCTTGGCTCATATAACAAAGAAACACAGGGGTATAGCTTGGGGTACATGATGGGACAGGTATTTTGACACAACAGCAGCCCTGTTCTCCTAGATCTGCTTCTCTGATTAAGGACTTCATTCTCTCCTACTGCCAAAGAGCTTTTGTTTCAATGTGAGAAATATGAAGAACACATTCATTGTTATATAATTTGTCCTAGTTAGGATTTCTGTCACTGTCATAAAACACCACGACTGGTAGTAGCTTGGGAAGGAAAGGGTTTGTTTCAGCTTATAGTTTCACCTCACAGTCTATTACTGATGGAAGTCAGGGCAGAAACTCAAACAGGGCAGGAACCCAAGGCAGGAACTGAAGCAGAGGCCATAGAAGAGTGTGGCTTACTGGCTTGTTTTCCATGGCTTGCTTAGCCTGCTTTTTAATACCAGTATGATTAACTGGCCTGTTGGGTTTAGGTAGTCAAGCCTTGATTGTTGGAGCTGCTGGAGCCTAGATTCTGCTTATGCCTAAGAAATAATTAAATAGTGATAAACTACTGTAACAAAGCAGCATTCCCAGCCTGAGTCTTGTAAAGCTATTCACTCCAGAGCCCAGTATTTTGGTCCTTGTATTAATTTTTAAATTATGATTTAACTGTACTATCCAACTAATGTGCCTTTACTAATATTTATTGGTTTATCAATTTGAGATGTTTTTCCGCCAACTAATTGTTCCTTGAGTTCGATATTTACATGATTCCTGTCTTTCCTATGTATTAAAAAGCATATTTTGCTAACATGATCATGACTGGTAGTTGATCATTAAAAAAAGTAGAGTAAAACAAGATATCATTAAAAAATTATATATAAGGCACTACCACCATCTCCATACTCACAGACCTAACTCCAGATACACAGGGATTGAACTGCTTTTGCCTGGTACGTACCTTCACTTGAATACACCCCTGCCACCACCTCCATACACCCAGGTCTAGTTCCAGACCTGAACTGGTTTTGTCTGGTAAGACCCTTCTCCCAACTCCCATCTTTCCAACAGCCATATCCCTCCCCATAGGTCTAGCTCCAGCCTACAGTTTTGACTTTACATGGTGAGTCCCTTATTCCTACTGCTATCTATTCACCTCCTCCTTCATCTTCACACCTACAGGCCTAGCTTCAGACTGTGGCTCCTATACTAGCTTTGCCCAGCATGGGTTCAATCATGTGGGTACTGAGAGCCACATCTGAGTCCTCTGGATATAGAAAAGTGATGCAAAGGGAAATAGGAAAAAAAAAAAAAGCCAGTCTTGTATTAGCTTTACCTAGCATGGCTTTGGTCATGTAGTTCCTGTACTAGCCTAATCAAAGGAAGCCTAGAATCTCACACCAGACACACTAACAAAGAAAGATGTTCACATTGCCCAACTCATATCACAAAAACAAAACCAATCTGAAAATCCAAGACAGTATGTCTCCCATCAAACCAAATAGTCCTACAGAAGTGTTCTCTACTGAGAATTACTTAAATGAACCACTGGACACAGAATTTAAAAGAACTGTGGGACTCCACCCCAGACAAAGAACTATAGGTAGCTAAGGAATACTGAGAGAGGGAGAATTAGTCATCTCCAGGAATGAGTCCCTGCATTGGCTAATACCAAGTGGTCAGCTCTAAAGTTGTATATATATATATATATATATATATATATATATATATATATATATATATATATGATATATGACTGATATATATATATATGTGTGTGTGTATTTGAAACACTGGACATAAACATATGTAACAATAAGAATTGGACAGAAGCCGGGCGGTGGTGGCGCATGCCTTTAATCCCAGCACTCGGGAGGCAGAGCCAGGCGGATCTCTGTGAGTTCGAGGCCAGCCTGGACTACCAAGTGAGTTCCAGGAAAGGCGCAAAGCTACACAGAGAAACCCTGTCTTGAAAAACCAAAACCAAAAAAAAAAAAAAAAAAAAAAGAATTGGACAGAAAGAGGCCATGAATTTGTGAGGGTGGGATAGGAGGGGTTGGAAGAAAGGGATGTGGTGAATAACACCATTCTATTTTAATTAAAGAAATAAAAATTATGCATAAAATCTCCTAGTTATTGTATCTTAACATAAAGCATAGGATCTTTTAAGGTTGGATCAGAAAAAATTCTCCAAATATGAGTTCTTTAAGGATCAAATGCAAGGGGGATGGAGAGATGGCTCAGCAGTTAAGAGCACTGACTGCTCTTCCAGAGGACTTGGGTTCAATTCCCAGCATCCACAAGGCAGCTCACAAGTGTCTATAACTCCAGTTCCAGGGAATCTGATACCTTCACACCAATGCACATAAAATAAATTTAAATAAATTATTGAAAAAAAGGATCAAATGTAAAATGTATCTTCAATGATGAATTCTCAGATATTTCTTCCAAGGGTATAAAAATAGAAAATCACTTATAAGACAAACTGAGTTTGAAATGTTTCCAGAATGTGGATTTTTCTCTTCAGTCATTAACAGTTGTTTGGTTATCTAGTAATCTTGTTTTAAATGATAATGCTAGTGGTTTATAATGTGTTTTTTTTTTTTTTTTTTTTTTTTTTTTAGTGATTTATAATGGTCAGATATTTCCACTTCCTTTAAAACAAGGGTCTTTATCACATCCTTATCTAATTGTTCTTTTGTAGCATGAGAAAAACATCAGATAATTAACATAACTAACAAATGCAGAGTTAACAGGTTTGGGGATAATTTCCCCAGACTTTTGGAAAGCAGAGAGCTCACTTGTGAGCAACAAGTATATTGTATTAGACTCTGTTGCCTACTCCTGCTCTCAGAATCACAGTGGTAGTGCTGACTATACCAGGGCCTATTTCCAATATTCATTCATACAAACCTAGTAAGAACTATTAATAGTTGTGCCGGTTAAGTTTTTGACAACTTGACATAAACCTATAATCTAGAGTCACCCTGGAAGAGAGAACCTCAATTGAGGAATTGCTTCTATCAAATTGGCCTGTAGACATGTCCGTGGGGGTATTTTCTTGATTAATGATTGATGTGAGAGGGCCCAGTCTACTTACTGCTTGTGGTGCCACCACTGGGGAAGTGGTCTTGAGTTGTATAAGAAAGTAGCCCGGCCAGCCATGAGGAGCAAGCCAGCAAGTAACATTCCTCCATTGCCCGTGCTTCAGTTTCTGGCTCCAGGTTCCTGTCTTGGCTTCTTGATGATGAACTGTAAGTTGTAATCCAATAAATCCTTTCCTCTTCCAACTTGCTTTGGGTCATGGCATTTATAACAAAGGAAAGCAAACTAGGACAATAGTCCTATCATTAAGTTCCATTATTGTCATAAAAATTGTGGTATTGAGCTATGGCCAGAAGAGATTCCTGCATGTTCATTTATAGAATCTCTGGGATTGGGTTTGCTGTTGACTGGGAGTTTTATGATTATAGAGAAGAGGTTAAATATTTTTGTTCGTTGAAGATTCAAATAATTTATGTTTAAGAGAATAATCCCAAGTTTTATGATTTCTGCTTATGTTAGCTGCTACAAGCATTGTATTAACCCATTAATTTTATTACAATGTTGCAATAATGAACATATACATATATATATTTATAAATGGTTACTCAAATATTCCTTGACATGATTTAGCATTTTATTGTCACCCACATTTTAGGGCAAATGTTTCACCTCTTGTATTCCCCAGAGTTTAGCACTGGTTACCCATCTTGGTATGAGAGAGACCAGTAATAAGCAGTAAGAGTAGGAGTTTAATTAATATGTTGGAAAGAAGAACAAATAAAGAGGTCCAATGACCCCAAGATCATCTTCATGGTACTAGAATGTGATTAAGTTTTATGTGGAGATCTTTTTTCGATCCCCTTGGATTTGAGTTTTGTGCATGGTGATAGATAAGGATCTATTTGCAGTCTTCTACATGTTGACATCCAGTTATGCCAGCACCATTTGTTGAAGATGCTTTCTTTTTTCCTTTGTACAGTTTTGGCTTCTTTGTCAAAATCAGGTGTTCATAGGTATGTGGATTAATGTCAGGATCTTCAATTTGATTCCGTTGGTCCACACGTCAGTTTTTATATGCCAATACCAAGTTGTTTTTATTACTATAGCTCTATAGTAGAGCTTGAAGTCAGGGCTAGTGATGCCTCCAGAAGTTGCTTTATTGTAAATGATTTTTTTTTTTCTGAGACAGGGTTTCTCTGTGTAGCTTTGCGCCTTTCCTGGAACTCACTTGATAGCCCAAGCTGGCCTCGAACTCACAGAGATCCGCCTGGCTCTGCCTCCCGAGTGCTGGGATTAAAGGCGTGTGCCACCGCCGCCCGGCTAAATGATTGTTTTAGATATCCTAGGTTTTCCGTTTTTCTATATAAAATTGAGTATTGTTCCTTAAAGGTCTGTGAAGAATTGTGTTGGGATTTTGATGGGGATTGCATTGAATCTGTAGATAGCTTTTGGTAAGATTGCCATTTTTAATTATGTTGGTTCTACCTATTCATGATGGGAGATCTTTCCATTTTCTGATATCTTCTTCAATTCCTTTCTTCAAGGACTTAAAGTTCTTGTCATACAGGTCTTTCACTTGTTTGGTTAGAGTTACCCCAAGGTATTTTATAAATTCAGCTACATTGAATCTGATAGAGGAGAAAGTAGGAAATAGCCTAGAATGCATTGACGCAGGAGACCACTTCCTACATATAACACCAGTAGCATAGACATTGAGAACAACAATTAATGGATGGGACTTCCTGAAACTGAGAGGCTCTGTAAGGCAAAGGACACAGTAAATAAGACAAAATGACAGCCTATAGAATGGGAAAAGATCTTCACCAACCTCACATCTGACAGAGGGTTGATCTCCAAAATATATAAAGAACTTAAGAAACTAGACAGCAAAATACCAAACAATCCAATTAAAAAATGGGCTATAGATCTAAATAGGATTCTTAACAGAAGGATCCCAAATAGCTGAAAGATATTTAAGGAATTGTTCAACATTCTTAGTCATCAGGGAAATGCAAATCAAAATGACTCTGAGATACCATCTTGCACCTGTCAGAATGGCTAAGATAAAAAACACTGATGACAGCTTATGTTGGAGAGGATGTGGAGCAAGGGGAACACACCTCCACTGTTGGTGGGAGTGCAAACTTGTACAGCCACTCTGGAAATCAGTATAGTGACTTCTCAGAAAATTGGGAATCAAGCTACCTCAAGACCCAAGGATACCACTCTTGGGCATATACCCAAGGGATGCTCAATCATATCACAAGGACACCTGCTCAACTATGTTCATAGCAGCAGTATTCATAATAGCCAGAACCTGGAAGCAACCTAGATGCCCCTCAACTGAAGAATGGATAAAGAAAATGTGGTACATATACACAATAGAGTATTACTCAGTTGTGAAAAACAATGACATCATTAAATTTGCAGGCAAATAGATGGAACTAGAAAATATGATCCTGAATGAGGTAACCCAGACTCAGAAACAAACATGGTATGTGCTCACTCATAATTGGATACTAGATGTAAAGCAAAGAATAATCAGACTACAACCCACAGCTTCAGAGAAGCTAGGAAACAACGAAGACCCTAAGAGGGATGAATGGATCACCTTGGGAAGGGGAAACAGATGAGATCTCCATGAGTAAACTGAGGATGGGGGCAATAGAGGGGATGGGATGGGAGATGAGAACATGAGGAAACTGGATGGTCAAGCTAGGGGATGGAGTGGGAGAGCAATGAAGGAGATATCTTGATAGAGGGAGACATTATGGGGTAAGGGAGAAACTTGGTGCTAGGGAACTTTTCAGGAATCTACAAGGATGACCCCAGATTAGACTACTAGCAATAGTGGAGAGGGTGCCTGAACTGGCCTACCCTGGTAATTAGATTGGTAAATACCCTAATTGTCATCATAGAACCTTTATCCAGTAACTGATGGAAGCAGATACAGAGATCCACAACCAAGCACCAGGCCAAGCCTCCAGGAGTCCATTCGTAGAGAGGGAAGAGGGATTATATGAGCAGGGGTGGGAGTGGGGTCAAGATCACGATGGAGAAATCTACCAGAGACAACTGAACCAAGCTCAAAGGAACTCACACACTTTAGACCGACGGTTGTGGAACCTGCATGGGACTGAACTAGACCCTCTGCATATGGGAAACAGGTATGTATCTGGGGCTGTCTGAGGGGCCCCTGGCAGTATGATCAGGATCTGTCCCTGGTGCATGAGAAGGCTTTCTGGATCCCATTACTTATGGTCGGAAACCTTTCTCACCCTTGAGGCAGGAGGGAGGGGCTGGATCTTGCCTCAACTGAATGTATCATGGTTTGCAGTCCCCCCGCGCCATGGGGGAACTTACCCTTTTGGAGGAGGGGATGAGGAGTGGGTTGGGGGTGCATTAGGTAGGGGTAGGAGGTGTGGGAGGAGGGATGAGAGGGGGATCTGTGTTTGGTATGTAAAATGAGTAAAAAAATGTTTTTTTTTAAATAAAAAAATTTAAGAATTGGAGAGAGAGAAGGAAAAAGGAGTCTTCATAATTAAACACTCTAATCAAGGTGAGGCCCAATTGATCATTGTCTCACTTCTGGTTTGAAAATTGTCCTAAAGTTGTTATTGGTAGTGTCCCTTGAGGGGAACAATATGGTTCCCGTGAGATGATTGTTTTCATCCTTGTTCTCATATTCATGTTCTCCCATTCAGGTTATGCCTGTTCTGCAGGCTCAATGGTTGCTTGGGGGTTGTCTTAGTTAGGGTTTCTATTGCTGTGACAAAACACCATGACCAAAGAGCAAGTTGGGGAGGAAAGGATTTACTTGGCTTATACTTCCACATTGCTGTTCATCAGTGAAAAAAGTTAAGGACAGGAATTCAAACATGCCTGGAACATGGAGGCAGGAGCTGATGCAGAAGCCATGAAGGGGTAATACTGGTTTGCTTCATATGGCTTGCTCAGTCCACATTCTTATAGAACCCAAGAACACCAGCCCTGGGATGGAACCACCTACCATGGGCTAGACCATTGCCATTAATCACTAATCTAGAAAATGCCTTACAGCTGGATCTCATGGAGGCATTTCCTCAACTGAGACTTCTTCCTCACTGATGACTCTAGCTGTGTCAAGTTGACACACAAAACTAGCCTGTACAGGAGTATTTCCAGTGCAACCTCAAAAGGCACTTATGGATCAGTCCCACTATTCCTGGAATTCAATGTTACTTAAGAAGGAAAGTTAAGGAGGCAAACAATTACAAGATGTGCCAATGACCAGTGCCTTTCCTTTAACTGGTTTGACTCATTAAGGACTGAATAAGATTTCTGAAGCCAGGTGGTGGTGGTGTATGCCTTTAATTCCAGCACTCAGGAGGTAGAGGCAGGAGGATCTCTCTGAGTTCAAGGCTAGCCTGGTCTACAGAGCAAGTTCCAGGACAGGCTCCAAAGCTACACAGAGAAATGCTGTCTTGAAAAAAAAAACCAAAAAGAAAAAAAGAAAGATTTCTGAGACATATCTTTTGGATTTTTATAGGAGTAATGACTCTATCATTTGTAAGAGAGAGTTTATCAATGTGTTTTAGAGGTCAATATCATAAAGTCAAAATATCAAACTTGACCATTTTCCAAAGGTCTCATGTCTAAAACCATTCACTTTAGGGTTTCAGCATGTCAGTTTGGAGGATGTGAATATTCAGTCCATAGCAGTAGGGTTTGGGGTTATTTCCACTTTGGGTAATTATAAAGTGTCTATGAACAGTTATACACAGGTTTTATATTTTAATCTATTGTTATTATTATAATTATTAATTTTGTAGATCTAGCAAGCAATAGATTAATAGGGAATGGGCTCTGTCCTCTCAGGCTCCTTCCTATTAGTTCTTACACAATATGCTGCTTGGGTGCAATTGGCTGGCACTTCAGTTCAGCCTAGGTTCCTTGCTTTTTGGCTTCATTTTTTGAACATTTTCCTACATTTATTTAGAAGGACATCTCTGCTCTTAGATTGCTTAATATGCTCAATATGAATATTACTTTTATTGGCAAGAATCTTAACCTTAACTTGCTTGCTTACAACAATGCCAATAGCATCTTGGGTATCACTGTAGCCATGACAAAGTTGTGGGGCATTCCTTTCAGAACAGTACAAGTCTCTCGCTGTCTACAGCACCACCCTTCTTCTAGATTCACATGTATGAGGTTGTGTTTCCTAAAACGGCCTAGAGAACATAGAGCAGGGGTCTCTCCTCTTTTTCTTCATGTTATCATTTTGGAGAATTACTGGACAATGTTGGCCTCTATACAAGATTTGTGTGAACATATATTCATTTCTCTCAAGTAAGTGCCTAGGAGTCATGCTACTAGGTTTTATGCTACATGTGTAATTCTCTTTTCAATAACCTGCCAAACTGTTTCAAAGTGGCTATTGCTTTAAAGTTTTCTACCAGCAATATACATATGTCCCTTAACTGAAGAACTGATAAAGAAATGTGGTACATTTATACAATAGAGTATTACTCAGCTGTTAAAAACAATGACATTATGAAATTTGCAAGTGGATGGAAGAAGAAAAGATCATCCTAAAAAAAAGGAAGAAAAAGAAAAAGATCATCCCCAGTGAAGTAACCCGGATCAGAAAGACAAACATGGTATGTACTCACTTACAAATAAGTGGATATTAGCCATATAAATAATAACCACGGTACAATCTGCAGACCCAGTGAAGCTAGGTAACAAGGAGCGCTCAAGTGGGGATGCACGAATCTCATTGTGAAGGGGAAATAGAACAGACATTATCATTGGATGGGGGAAGAGGTCTAGATCCAGGGGTAGAAATGGGAAAAGGAGGGATCAGGTAGGGGGAGGATGGAGGGAGAGAGTACTGAGAGAGGCAAATGGAATCTGGAAGCATCTCTGGGGTCAGCTAGAAACCTAGTGCAATGGTAACTCCAGGAATCTATGAGGGTGACCTAACTAAGACTCCTAGCAAAGGGAGATATGGATCTTGAACTGGCCATCTTCTGTAACAGGCAATACTTTCTGCGGAGGGATTAGGACACCAGCCCAGCCACAAAACCTTCGACCTACATTTGTCATACCTATAAGATATGTTGAGGTAAAGATGGTGCAGAAATTATGGGAGTGACCAACCAATGACTGGCCCAGCTGGAGACCCATACCCTGAGAGGGAGCCCACCCCTGAGGGCTAGGACCTGGAGGCAGGATACCCAGAGACCTAGAATAAAACCAAACACAACTGGAAAAAGTCAATGAAGTGATTCCTATAATATTCTGCTATACTGATAGTGTGGTGCCTACCCCAATTGTCATTAGAGAGCCACCATCCAGCAACAGATGGAACCAGATGCAGAGATCCACAGCCAAATATTAGGTGGAACTTGGGGAATCTTGCAGAAGAGGGGGAGGAAGGATTATAGGAGCCAGTGGTGTCAAGGGCACCACAAGAAAACCCACAGAACCAACTAACCTGGGCTCATAGAGGCCCACAGAGACTGAACTGACAACCAGGGAGCCTAGACCCTCTGCATATATATTACAGTTGTGTAACTAGGTCTTCTTGTGGGACTCCTAACAGCAGGAACAGGGGCTGTCTCTGACCCAGTTGCCTGCGTTTGGGACCCTTCCCTCCTACTGGATTGCCTTGTTTAGCCTTAATAGAAAAGGAGGTGCCTAGTCTCACTGCAGCTTGATATACCACAGCTGCCTGATATCCATGGGAGGCCTGCCTTTTCTGAAGAGAAACAGAGCAAGAGGAGTGGATGGGGGAAGGGAGAGAAGGTGGGCTGGGGGAGGGACTGGGAGGAGAAGAGGGAGGGGAAATGTTAGGTCAGGATGTAAAAAAAAAAGAAAAAGAAAGAATAAAAAAGCTAATTTTTCTGCATCTTTACCAACAAATTGGCACCATGATTTCCGTGTTTTTGTGTGTTCCTCCAGAGTGGCTGAAATCCCAACCCCTAACTAATCTAGGATATGGGCCCTCCCCAGACACCAGAACCACAAGTGCTTTGATCTTGGGTTTTCTGGAACCCAGAACTATGGGAAATCAGTTCCTGGCATTTGGGAGGCGCCTGGGCTGCCCCTGATGTGACAGAAACCCAATGGATGAAGATAGTTTTCATTATCAGGATTGATGGATTGACTTTCATAGCCAGTCTCAGAAGTCTGTAGTCATACCGTACTGTAGTTTTAATGACTGATGATTTCTTTTTCCATTTCTTCCAATTTCCATGTTCCAAAACATCCTTTCTTTCCACACTATTTATCAATTAGGTTTTCTTACATTTGAGCTCAATTTTTTAAAAATAATTTCTGTGAAAACAAAATACGAATGCTCATGTGGGACCCCTCTTTGAACTTTGACTTCCTGCTGCCAGGCCGTCATGTCATAGTTTTCCATTTTCTGAAATAATTTCTAATGACCTGCTTTTGATTTGGAGGTTCTTTAGGATGCTGACCAGCACTTAACAAAAGACAGATAGTTGCTACTTACTGCACTTTAAACTCTTAGGATTTGGTTGACTAGATAGACACCCCTCCGGTCTATTGACAGTTAAGCAGTACTACTTTGAAGTACAGACCCACAAGGTTGAAAACACACAGTTAGAGCTCTAGGCAGCTCCCTTGCTCACAGGTTCTCCATATGAGCTTCACATCAGGACTACTGTAAAAGCATAGTGATGAGGGGCTTAACTTTAGAGATGCTCATGTAACTGATTTGACGTAGAGGCTGAGCATCATTTAAATTTCCCAGGCAAACCCAGAAACAGAAAAAAACACTGTAATTATATAATGTGTTTCAGTCTCAGCAACACCAACATTTTTATCTTACGAAGCACAGATATGAAAACACCTACAAACTGCACTGCCCATCCTTATCACTGCTTTGTTAAAATACATTTTGTCACCCCAACAGAAAAGTAAATAATTAAGGAATAAAATGATGGTCTTTATATGGAATAAATTGAGTTTTAAAAATATCACTTCAATTGACATCATATTGCTTTATTTCTCACTGTACCGAAAACAGTTGCCAGTTTTTCCACAGGTCATAGCTAACCCTTTGGAAAGAAATGGAGAATTTTGAAATCAGACACATTAGTGGCCATTTTTTTCTTTTGAGAAGTACTGTGGGTTTCTCCCTCCCTCCTTCCCTTTCTCCCTCCCTCCCTCCCTCCTTCCCCCTCCCTCCTTTCTTTTCCTTTCCTAGAATCAAAATCTTGCAAATATCTGGAAGTAGTAGGCAATCACAGATTGATTCTGAATATACCATATCTTGGCATAAAAGCTTTCAAAGACGCCTACCATGTGAGGCTGATAAAAGTCAACACAGTAGTGGGGTTTAAGAATATGAAGGCTGAGCTCTCTTGTGTCTATCTTCTTGGATGTCTGAGCATGTATTTCCTCTGTGGTAGACCTCCAATATATTCCTGACACAATCAGGAAACCACAAAAGATCCTCTGAGATGAGGGACAGGAAAAATACCCTTTGTTCTCTTTGCTTCATTCTAGATAGATATCCTTGGACACTGACCACTATATATGTGGAAGTCGTGGAGAATTCAGTACTTAAAAGCAAATTCATCAGGGAGTGCATAAAAGAGAAACAATTTTGGTTTGTTTGATCTTCAGCTTCCTGTCAAAGCTGACATCTCAAGTTCCCCCATTTGTTTCCCGCTGCTCTGTGTTGGTGGCTGTTTTTGGTTTTCAGAAGCTTTGGCTTAGCACCTTTATGCTGGTTGTCATTACATGGAGAAGTAAAAACAAGTTTTCTTTTACAGTGACAATTGCCAAAAATATCTGGAAAAAAAATGTAGCCTCACGGATTTTTTTTCTTGATTTGGGAAATTAAATAACAAACCATTTTCTTTTCAACGTGTGCCAAATGCATTCAATCACCTTTACTATTTGCTAATTTTTTGGTGAATCAACAGAAAAAAAGTAATTCATGACTTGCAACATAGGATTTTGATGAAAAAGGAGAGTCAGCTGCGCCATTTTAACGATGCTTCGAACTCTACCAGAAGAAGGTTAAGCTGCCTATTTTTCTCTGACCAAATAGGGTTTGGAGAGCCATGAACATGGTTGCAAAGAGACACTATCATAATTTATAAATTGGCAAATGAATAAATACTTTCCCTAGGAAGAATATACTGTGTTAAACTTGGGAATACAACTATTTAAGAAGAAATAATAAATTAGCATCATAAATATCAAATCAAATCCTAGCGAGGCTCTGGACATTTCCCTGTTGGGGTCTTTTAGTGTGTCAAGGGAGAAAACCATTCAAAAGATCATTGGATAATGACAGGGTCTAGGGCCACCACTGCAAATGCTCAGATCTGTAGCATGAGACAGCAGGATTTCTGTTTCCACATGGACTTTGGGTTCTCTCATAAATCCAACTCCATTTCTAAATTTAACAATGCCATTCCAATTTTAGCTCATGGATCATTTGATATCAGTCATTCTAGCATTTTACATTTAGATACTCCTAGAATGATTATGAAAATGCCTTTCTGAGGGTGTATTAGTTACTTGTCTCCTTGCAGAGACAAAATATCTGACTAAAGTCACTTGAATAAGTGAGGGTTTTTTTTTTTTTTTTTTTTTTTTTTTTTTTTTTTGGCTCACAGTTTGAGGGTACCATTCAGATAATTCATGGCAGTAGGGGCTTAAAGCAGCTGGTCATGCTGTGCCCAATCAGGAAACAGAGAGCAGTAAGTGTGGGTACTTAGCTCACTTTCTCCTTTTTGTTTAGTATAGAACTCCAACTCAGGATACGGTGTCACCCATAAGTCTTCCCACCTCAATTAATCTAATCTAGACAGTGACTCATAGACTGTCTCTTGGGTCATCCCAGACTCTGCTAAGTTGGGAACCCAATACTAACCATCATATAGGTCCTTTTTTCCATAGTCCATCTCCGTAATAATTAGGACAACATTATTGTCTATATCCAAGGAGCGTTTGTAGAGTCTAAGGTAGATTTAAAATACAGATGAATAATTTTATAACAGAAGTTGTAAAATTAGACCCACAGAACCATTATACCTATTTACATGTATGTGTCTTAGTTAAGGTTTCTATTGCTTCAATGAAACACCATGACCAAAAAGCAAATTCGGGAGAAAAGGGCTTATTTGGCTCTCACTTTCATAGCATTGTCCATCATTGAAGGAAGTCAAGACAGAAACTCAAACAGTGCAGGATTCTGGAGGCAAGAGCTGATGCAGAGGCCATGGAAGATGATGCTTACTGGCTTGTTTCCCATGGCTCACTCAGTCTTCTTTTTTATAGAACCCAGGACCACCAGCCAGGGGATAACTCCATCAACAATGGATTGGGTCCTTCCCCATTAATCACTAAATGAGAAAATGCCTTACAGCTGGATCTCATGAAGGCATTTCTTCAACTGAGGCTTCTTCCTCTCTAGCTTATGTCAAGTTGACAGACAAAACCAGCTAGTAGAACATGAGAAGTTTATTGTTAGAATGTAAAGGGCTCACATTTTTTTTTTTAAAAAAACCTACATTTACCCCTTACTATAAATAATGAGGACTATTTCCCACACTGACTTGTATTCCCCTCTCAGATATAGACTCAATGTGTGTCTCAGTTTTGCCTTTAACTTGAGGTCCTCCTGCCTCAATTGCCTAGATGTGTGCCGCCATTCATGACTTCTATGCTGAATCTGGAGACTGAGTTTCCATATTTAGACTTATCTTGTTAATATGCCACTATTTCGGGCATTGTTACCTGATAACTCATAAACAATCCTGGATCCAGGGGCATTGACTTAAATAATTAACATTCCAAAAGAAGGGAGGAAAGGTGGAAATTTAGAAGAATGATGAATGTTGGTGTGGATATGGGGAAACAGATGTTGGGATGATATAATTGGAAAGTATTTGAATGGATGGCTACATGGGTTTGAATGTTTTATACTATTTAGAAATAGCTGAAAGTATTGGGAGAGAGAAGTTTGAATCACGCTCTTCCAGGAGTCATACTTTTTTGTTCTGTTATTAGATACAAGGTTTCTGTGATGGCTTGAATAAGAATGGCCCCCATAGGTACATATATTTCGATGTTTAGTCATCAGGGAGTGGCGCTACTTGGGGAAGGATTTGAAAGTGTGGCCTTGTTCTAGTATGTGTGTCACTGTAGACGGCTTTGGGGTTTCAACCAGGCCTAGTCTCTCTCTCTCTCTTTCTGCTGCCTGTGGATCAGGACGTGCAACTCTCAGCTACCCTGTTTGCCTGCATGCCACTGTGCTCCATGCCATGAAGACAATAGACTAAACCTCTGAAATTGTAAGCAAGCTCCAATTAAGTGTTTTCTTTCGTAAGAGTTGCCATGGTCATGGCATCTCTTCACAGCAACAGAACACTGACTAAGATGGCTTCTAAAGATTTATGTAAAGTTTATGTGATCCAAAATGTGGATCTCGACCTTAGTTCTGGTAATTAGGAGCTTTTCTACTGGAAACTCCAAAAAGGTGTAGTCTAGAATATGTATGCACATTCTTGGATGGCTACACTCTTTTTTAGGATGCAGTAAATGTGTCTGATTCCATGAGAGAGTGCTGGGTAGTCACTATCCCGCAGGAACCAGTTCATCCCAGCAATGAGAACATTGGGTTAATAGTAATGCCATCCTATATAGATCTATACACAATTCAAGTAGAACCAAGAAAGCTAACTCTACATAAGACTAGTTGCTTAAGTCTTTGTCTTCTGCAAATGAAATTAAAAAGCTATGTGTATTCTTGCATGCTAGAAACATTCTATTTTTATTTTATTTTTGAGATAATGTTTCCTTATTTATCTCTGGCTGGCCTGAATTCTCTGTATGGTCCAAGCTGTTCTTGAACTCACATAGATCTGTTTGCCTCTGCCTCCCCAGTGATGGGATTAAAGGCCTAAAACATCATGCTCAGCCTATAAGTATTCTGAATATGAGGAAGGACACAGTATAGAGCACAACAAAATTATGCTCAGAGGGGATTTTAGTAGGTCAATAACTCTTATTCAGAATGACCAATTCAAACCCGTTTAGAGCACATTTTGTTGAATTAAGTTCCTGGGGTTAGGGGTTAGAGATGGCACACTAAAATTTTCAGCTAAGATTCTGAAGCCATCAGGAGTGGGAAGCACAGGGAAGCAGAGATACCTATGTTGAGGCGCACTGTTATCTATGGCCTGGTATGTATTTCTAAGTGAGAAACAAAGGGGCATGACAGATTCAGAGTTTATTTTGAGCCAATATCATATCTTTATTGGTAAGAAATTTAGAAAAGAGAGACAAATACTCCCTCCCCAAATATTTGACTATTTTAGTAGTATTTTCCCCTCCCAGATAATCCCTTCCCCTACCTACACAACTTCACCTTCTTTCTTTCTAAAGAAAATAAAACACAACAATAAAAGAACACCAAATCAAAATAACAACAACCAAAAAAGCACACAAAAACCATGGAGTCCATTTTGTGTTGATCAATTACTCCTGAGCATAAGATCTGCCCTGGGGTGTGATTGATGTCCCCAGTGTCAATGTGTTGGTAAAGACTTTTTTTTTTCCTCTCCCAGTAACTATAAATTGCAAATAGCTTCCTAGTAAGAGGTGGGACTTTGTGATCACTGCCCCCTTTCCATGCTGAGATTTTTGTCTGGTCTTGTGCATACTGCCACAGGTTTTTTGAGTTCATACATGCACCAGCCCTATTGTGTCTGGAAAATGCTAGTTCTTTGGAGTTTTACACCACCTCTAGCTCCTGCAATCTTTCTGCCTTCTTTTTTGCTTAAATCTCTGAGCTGTGAGGGGAAGAGAGTGGTGAAGACATCCTATTTAGGGCTGAGTGATCCAAAGTCTCTCACTTTCTGTGTATTATCGAGTACTGGATCTCTGTGTTAATTACTATTTACTGCAAGAAAAATCTTCTCTGATGAGAGTTGAACCAATGTACTGATCTGTAGGTAGAGCAACATGTCATTAGGAGTCATTGATTGCTGTGTTCATTTAGCAGAATAATAGTGGTAAGTTTTCCCTTAGGGCCCATGACTCACCTAGTTTCAAGTACTTGCCCTCATTAACAGTGTCATGTATGGATTACATCTCACAGAATAGGCCTTAAGTCCAATTTTTAAAAAGTGGTTTGTTATTCCTCTGACATTTGTGCCACTCTTACACCAGGGGCCATATCTTGCATGCAGGCTGCTACTGAAATTCACAGGATTCATACTTGGGTGAGTTGATGATTACATTTCTTCTCTGGCAGTATATATAGTACCTTTCATCAAGTAGAATGCTAATCAGCAGGGATGAAGCTTCTTATTGAGCACTAGCTTTATTTCTCCATATTAGAATACATAATTATGTGGTGTTTTCAGCAATAGGTCTTACCATCAGCTTATGGAGGGTAACCATTGGCAATATTTCATAATGCATAATGTTAGGGGGTGTGGTAGTTTAAATGTATTTCACCCCCATAAGCTCATAGGCAGTGGTGCTATTAGGAGATGTGGCCTTGTTGGAGGCTGGATGACACAGCCTTTAATCCAGACCTTGAGGCTGGAGGGCACACCTTTAACCTGGGCCACACCTTCTGTTGGAAGTGTGTCACTGTGGGGGTGGGCTTTGAAGATACCACTCAGTGTGTCAGTGGATTTCCTGTTGCCTGTGAGATGTAGCAGTCTCAGCTGCGGCACCACCTCTGCCTGCATGCCCCCATGCTCCCCGCCAATGACGGACTGAACCTCTGAACTGTAAGTGAGCCCCCTCAATGAAATGTTTTCACTATAAGAGTTGCCCTAGTCATGGTGTCTCTTCACAGCAATAGTGACCCTAAGTAAGACAGGGAGTGTCTATGTGACACTTTTGACCAACAACTCAAAAAAGATGTAAACCATTTCTGGTACTTGGGGTTTTAGTTGATAGCGCAAGATGTCTAGTTAAGATATTGACTACCCCATTATATGATAACCCCATTTAAATTCCTTTTTTATATGTATATATTTTAGAAAGCCTCTACAGTAATAAGATTCCATAAGACTTTTCAAAAAAGGCCTTTAGTATTAATTATTCCTCCTCATATTTCCTCCTTTACCCTACCCTTCCATTCCATTTTTCATTTAATCCTCCTGTTCTAATTTTCCCTGTATTTCCTTGTAATATTATGTTCTATTTCCCCTTCCTTGAAAGATCCACTCCCCCACCTTGGTCCCTTATTAGCTAACTAACTTCTGTGGATATTCTAAAGGAAACACAGATATTTAAAGCTTAAAATTAAGAACCACGGGCTGGAGAGATGGCTCAGAGGTTAAGAACACTGGCTGTTCGTCCAGAGGTCCTGAGTTCAATTCCCAGCAACCACATGGTGGCTCACAACCATCTGTAGTGAGATCTGGTGCCTTCTTCTGGCCTGCAGGGATACATGCAAACAGAACACTGTATACATAATAAATAAATTGTTAAAAAAAATAAATAAATTATAAAAAAAATTAAGAACCACATATAAGAGAAAACACAGAAAGCATTGAAGGGATGGCATGGAAGGCTGAGGTGATGTCACTATATTTAATTTAAAAATTAATACAAATGTCCAATGAGATCTCAATGTTGCATAGGCTTCTCAGTGTCTATCAAATGTCTGTTTTCTCATTTCTGTACAGGATAAATACTGAGATTCTTTGAAAGCAGTCCCGAGTCAAATGATCTGCTTCTCTTAAAAAGAATTTGGGGGGGCTGGGGATTTAGCTCAGTGGTAGAGCGCTTGCCTAACAAGCGCAAGGGCCTGGGTTCGGTGGGGGGGGAGAGACAAAAAAAGAATTTGGGGAAACAGTAACAACTGAAACACAAATGCAGTAGATGGCAAGAAATAACAAAAATAAGAGTAGAAATGAATGAAATAGAAACAAAGACAAAAACAATACAAAGTATCAGTGAATCTAAGAGTCGATTCTTTGGAAGGGTAAACAAGATGGATAGACCCTTGGCTCAACTAATTGAAAGGTAGAAAGATATGACTCAGGTTAGCAGAATTAGGAATGAATAGGGAAACAGGACAATCACCAAAGAAATTAAGAATATTATAAGGGAATATTTTTAAAAACTATATTCCATTAAGTTTGAAAATCCAAAAGAAATGGATTTTTTTTTTTTTTTTGAGACAGGGTTTCTCTGTGTAGCGTTGGTGCCTGTCCTGGATCTCGCTCTGTAGACCAGGCTGGCCTCAGTCTCACAGAGATCCGCCTTGTTCTGCTTCCCTAGTGCTGGGATTAAAGGCTTGCACCACCACTGCAAGGCTGGAATTTTTATATTTATCCAAATCACTGAAGTTATACTAAGTAGAGATCAATAACCTAAACAGACATATAACAAATAAGGAGATTGGAACATTAATAAAAATCCTCCTGAATAAAACCAGTCCAGGCCCAGATGGGTTCACTGAATTCTACCACATTTTTAAATTAATCTACAATCAATACATTATTGTTAAAAAAAAAAACCAGAAAGAACAAATTCCTTCTATGAAGCCAGTATCACTCTAATGCCCAAACCAGTTAAAGATATAACAAAAAGGACAACTACAGGCCAGTATTCCTGATGAACATAGATGCTGAAATCCTCATGAAATATTAGCAAATGGATTATAGGCACATGTCAAGAAGAGCATCTATCACAGTCAAGTTGGCTTCATCACAGATATGCAGGAATTGTTTAATATACATAAGTCAATGAATAAAATAAATCACATAAGACAAAAATTGCGTGATTGCCTCAATAGATACAGAAAAAAAAAACCCTTTGACAAAATCAGACATGCTTTCCTGAAAAATCTCCTAGAATGAGTGGTACTGGAGGGAACATAACCTCAATATAAGAAAGTTGTATGTGACAAATCTATAGCCAGAATCATCCTAAGTGGAGAAAATTAAATTTGAAGTAGTCCCATTCAAATCCGGAATTAGACAAGGCTGCCCACTATCCCCTCTTCCTTTCAGTAGAGCTTAAAGCACTCGCTGGAACAAGAAGGAAATTAAAGGAATACAAATAGGAAAAAAGAAGTTAACTCTGTTTGAAGATTATATGATATTATATGTAAGAGATCCCCAAAATTCCACCAGAAAACGTCTGAAAATGATCAACACTTTCAGCAAAATGGCAGGATATATTATCAGCTTAAAAAATAAGTAACTTTTCTGTAGACCTCCAACAAACACACTGAGAAAGAGATCATGGACGCATTCCCATTCACAGCAGCCTCCAAGGTGATAGGCTATCCAGAAGTAATTTTCTTCTCCATTGTGTGCTGTATCATTTGCTGATAGCTGTAACTCAAAGAAAATGAGTCTGGCTCAAGGCTATTTACACCCCTTTTCTTTGAATCAAGTGCCACAGTTCTCTGCAGTGCCTGTGAAGTTCCTTCCACCTGAGTGACCTGGGTGGTTTGTGACGATGAGCTGTACCTCTAAGGCTATGCTCTTTGATGAGTCCCAAGAGTGTTCAGATTTTCTAGTAACTAACACCTAATTCACTAATGTTTGCTGTGGAGTGGATGGGAAACAAGCTCAAGGGAAATAAGAAGATGGGGAGGCTGGCTAAGAGGGCAGCATGTGGATTCACTGTGAGCATACAAAGTTAATGGGAGCACTGTGAGGGCTTTCTAAGACAGGGCATTAAATATGGGCATTGCTTCGCCTGCACTGCTCTCTTGTTTATGAAGCCCTTGAGGGCTTAGTAGATCACAAAGGCGATGCTGCCGAGTAGCCTATGCATGGGTTTTTCCCCCTCCCTGGGGCCTTCGGAAGACAGTGCTGTGCTCTAAACATGCAGGGGCCATGTTCCAGTGGAGAAAAGGTCCCACACTCTGATACTCCTTCCGTTCTGCCTCACAGCACCCAGCTTGGTTATATACTCTACAGGGAAACCTCCCATCTAGAAAGTGGCCTCCACACAGCAGCGTAACAAAAGGCTGGCAAGCCAGCCCTACCTCATTCATATTCTGCCTGGAAAAATACTTACATTTTTCTTCTGCTCGAGGGTGAACTTTTGAACCCAGTAGAAGTGTTTTTCTATGCGAGCTCCTTGTATTTAGAGTCTAGAGTTTAGAGTCCAGGGTGTAACTTAGTCCTTGTCTGATCATGAGACTTTTAGTATGCTAACTGCTTTTTGTTCATTTTTTTTCTTTTGTAAAAAGACGAAAATATATTTTACAATAGATTTTGTTATTTGGCTGCACACATTCCCGCCCTCCCAGGATAAAATCCTGAAAAGCAGGATAGAAACCTCAGCTCAGACAGTTATTTGCATCCAGAAAACAGCATGATGGGTTTTGCTTGGTTGAAGAAGTATTTCAAACCACAGGTGATCTAACACTCATGTATTTAATTAGCTACTGCTTGGATAATGATTATGGGTGAAAGAACACTTTCCCATCTCTTACAGAATTACAACCCCTCCATTAACGCTCAGGAGAGTGGTTCTAGAAGACCCACCATTACACTGAGACTAACTGAGTTCTCAGTAGACACGTTTTTTCAGTGTTCTCAGCCACTTACATTGTGTGTGGCAGAGGAAGGGTGTTGTGGCATGGGGAGGATCATACATGATTTCATGTTTATCTTTAAAAAGTCAGATATGTGGCACCCCATTATCAGTGGATCACTGCATTTTGACCAGTTGTGGTCTTCTGTTATCATCTTGAGAGGTGAGAGCCACATGTCTCTGTGGGTGTAAGGACACGTTTTAGAATGCAGTTAGGAATTAATGCTGGCCTAGTAAAGTGGTGGTAGTAGGTTCTCCTCTAAGATCTAGGACCTCGCTAGCTTTGGGTAGTCGGCTAGGTTTCCATTTTCAAGTGTGCATTCTCTCCTGTTGATCCGGCCTTTAGTCCAATTATATAGCTTGGTCATTGCCAAGATATGAGTCTCTATGCACCTCTAGGGTCATCTTGCCAGGCCAGTCACTGCTGTGGTTCACAGGCATCACAGCTGCGTAGGACTATTGATTGCTTCCCTCCCTTGGCGGTTTGCATAGTGTCTTCTGGTACTATGAAAGCTAGACCTCAGGAAGGAGTCTTCCATGCCGATGAAGCTAGAATCTTTGAAGTCCTCTGTCCAATAGTGTCTTCAGCGACAGGGACTTACCTTCAACCTCTTGGAGGCAAAAGCCTACATTATTTGTGTAGTCTCTTCGACTTACCTGATTAATAACTTTAAAGGGGGTTTCTCATGACTGGTACTGGAATTTTTATTGTATAGTCTATGGTTCTTAGGGGGAGCATGATCAGCCCAAGAGATATGTGTGTGTGTGTGTGTGTGTGTGTGTGTGTGTGTGTGTGTGTGTGTGTGTGTTTGTGTGTGTGTTTTCCTGTGCACATTATATGTAATTTTAAGCAAATATAAAATAATGACTCCTTAAAGCTTCTGCAATCACCTGTACTGTTATTTTCCCTTGTCCTGCCCTCTCCTTCTTTATTGATTGCCTCCACCACCCCAATTAAAGCCCCTCATTTCCATTTTCTCATTTACCCCTTCACATCACTTATGTCCCAAAATGCCCCCTTCTCTAATCCCTGCCTCCCATGGTTTCTTAGTTTCCCAGTTTCTTTGTTTTATTCCAGGTTATAGGCTCACATCTGAGTATGTGGAACTAAGGAACATGCATATGAGAGAGAACAGGCAGCATTTATCTTATATCTCCAACACAACTCCTGCACACTTAAGGCTCAGGGAACATTGTGGAAGAGGAGGAGGAAAGATTGTAAGAGCTAGAAGACAGGAAGTCTGCTGTGAGGTTGTGTCTCTTAGAAACAACAGGAAAGCTGCACACATGATAGCTCAACAATATGGCTGCCTAAAGAATACCTAAACAATAATAATACCAAAAGCTATTTCTATGTAGAAGGAGGAAATTTCTCTGGGCTCTATCCCTAAACAAAACTACAGGCAACTTCCAGAGATGAGACCCCCTAATAGCTAATATAAACTGGTTAGCCCTGAAAACATATGCACACAAATAACAAAAATGGACTCAAGCAGGTTGTATTTATATATTTATTCACACACACACACTAATAAAGAAAAAGATGTTATCAATTTGAGACTGTGGGGCTTGGGATAGGCTGGAGGGAGGAAAGGAAAGGGTGGAAGTATATAATTATATTTAATTAAAAGCATAAAAACTAAAATAATTGTTCTTAGAAAAAACTGTTTACAGTATATAAAAAATAAAAATATGTAAACAAGGCATAAAATATGTCAAATATATGTTTTACCTCTTTAACTTTACTTTGTAGTTTTTGTTAAGGATTTTTAAATAGCTAGGCAGTGGTGGTTCATGCTTTTAATTTCAGCACTCAGGAGGTAAAGGACAGCCAGGGCTATACAGACTTCCTGTCTCGAAAACAGAAAACAAATAACAAAAAAATAAGATTTAAATAAATAAATGTTTCTCTGTCAGGCAGAGACAAATAATTTTAAAAAACAAACAAACAAACAAAAAAAAAAAAGATGCTGTTAGTGAAATGCCAGGACAGCAATCTTTTCCTCTTAGCTTGTGAGGGCTTAACAAGTTTTTAGGTTCTGTGTCCAAAGTTAATGAGCATTGGGTCTAATGTTGTCTCTTGAAACATGATCTGTGCCCTTCAGCACAGTGTCAACAATGTTGAGAGAGTGAGACTTGGTGCCATGACCTGGGAGCACTCCACCTAAAGAGTCTAGCAGACCAGAGTGATCACCCAGTAGCTAAATAGCCAATTTTCTGCCTGTATAATAATGCAGAAGAACTTAAAACATACAATAGAGACCCCCCCAAAATGCTCTAAACAGCAAAACAAAATTAAGTTAAACCAAGTGAAGAAATAAGATTAGTGGAAGATAAAATAGGAGGAGAAGATGTAGCCACAGATGAGGCTTTTGTATTAAATGGATAGTGGAATTTTCTGGGTGTTTGCTGGAGACAGACCCAACATTTGACTTCACAGGAACACGATGAAATCAGTAATACAAGATCTTCAGGATTCAAGGACTAAAGGACCTTAGAGTCTCTCACTTTGGTGGAAGAACAAGATAAAGGGTTCTGTCCCATTAAACCAAAGACTCTCTGACAACATAGACACCTGTGCCTTTGCTGCAACTCCTCTGCTTCTGCCTGCTAAGTGCACCATTGAGCCAGAGGAAGTTATTCTTTATAGTACTCCTGCAATGAGAGAACATTCCTGGTTGCCTAGTGTGGTGGTTTGAATGAAATTGCCCCTACAGGCTTATCTATTTGATTTTGTAGTACCAAAGGAGTGGAACTGTTTGAAAGGATTAGAAGGATTAGATGTTGTTGGAGAAACTATATCACTGGGAATGAGCTTTGAGATTTCAAAAGCCCATGCCAGGCCCAGGCTTTCTTTCTCTGCCTCTGTCTAAGGAGGAGTTTTCAGCTCCTGCTACAGCTCCTGCCTGTGTGCCACTAAGCTCCCTACCATGATGATAATGGACTAAGCATCTGAAACTGTAAGCAAGTCCCCAATTAAACGTTTTCTCTTGTAAGAGTTGCTTTGGTCATGGTGTCTTTTCACAGCAATAGAACAGTGATTAAGACACCTAGTCATGTGTGCAGAGCAAGGGCTGCAGCAGGAACACAAAGCCAATAAATTTGAACCAAGGTGGAGGAGTCTGATCAGAGACCTGCCTAGACCCCTCAGCTGTAGAAACTGCTGTGAGGGCTGCTGAGAATCAGAGTCTCTAGAGAAGTGGATCCCAGCAGATAAAGGGACACTGTGTCCTAAGGATCCATGGAGGGCTGCTGCAGAATAATCTTTTTATACTCTGTAAAGATTTGTCACTCAAATTGGTTTAATAAAAAGCTGATTGGCTGATAGCTAGGATTTTGGGGGCAGAGAGATTGCTGGGAGGAAGAAGGGCAGAGTCAGAGGAGATGCCAGAGGTGCAGAGGAATCAGGATGTATAGAAAATGAGGTAACAAACCATGAGCCATGTAGCAGAGGATAGATAAGAAATATAGATTAATTTAAAATTTAAGAGTTAGTAACAAGCCTGAGCTATCTATTGGCTTAGCATTTACAAATAATATTAAGTTTCTGAGTGGTTATTTGGGAGCACTGCCAGGAAAGAAATGTCCACCTATAGAGGGCCTCTTGTCCAGGACCCATTTTTGGGTACTTCCTCTTTGTTGAGTGGTTGGTTGTCTATCTAAGAGGAAGCTTGGCCAAGAAGCCAAAGCACAGCAAATGAGGGCTGCACCCAGAAGCTCAGGCAAACTGATCAGAGTCTTCTACTAAAAATTTTACAAGGTTTTGTTTTGCTTAACATGTTTTGGGATTTGAGAAAGAGGATTTTTTTTTTTTAAAACCAGTCTTCAATTTCATCTTGGAAGTTTTCTGAATGATGATGAAAGTTAAGGTACAGGGTGAACAGAAGGAAATCATTCTCTTTTTTTAATGTCCTGTCTGACTGCACCCATTTCCCTCGCTCTTTAATACCCCCCTGTGTCAAACGGAAAGAGCCCCCAGAGGCCACCTAAAGAGGAAGGATCCACAGGGACATGACAAGAAGGCCCTCATAGAGTGCTTGACTTACACATTTCCTGATTAGCCTGCTGAGGCTCTTTCCCCTCAGCTGTCACCAAAACGTCTTACCTTGACAAACACTGCTGTGTCACATGATCTGAGCCATCCTTATGAGGCATAATACAGATATTCAGGCTCCAGGCTCCATGCTTTTTGGTAGTACAGTTGCCAGGAGGGATCCAGAAGGGGCTGAATTATGGCATACTCCTTCTCACCTCCAGAACTTGTAGAATTGTGCTGGGGTCATTTCATATATCTTTCCTGCAGATAGATGGTGGGTTTTCTTTCTTTTTGTTTCGTGTTTTATTTTTTACTCCCTGCCTTCAGTTACACATTAGGAAGGAAGTGGGGTAGCCAGATGTTGGTGTGTTTGGTGCAATATCTATGTCTCCTGCTGAATGAAAAAAGCCTAAGCTGAAGCTTTGGGGCAAGCGTTCATTTCCACTTCACAAGTGGCAGTTAAGGACTTGGTATGCAGTCAAAGCATTGACTTTTCTCAGACCAAGTGTCAGATAAGGTGATCCAGACCTCTTCCCCTGGGTGTAAGCTCTCCAGATGTCACTCACAGAGCTGGGGGTGGAGGGGGAATGATGATGAAGTGAAAAAAGGTATAAAGGAAAAGGAGAAAGACAAGAGAGTCTGGAGAGCCCCCCTCTGCTGTCACATAGAAAAACCTAAACTGGACAGCCCTGTCTCTGTTATTATCATTATCCCCAAACTGCTGCTTCTTCTCTTTGAGTGTGGTCCCTCAGTCCATAATCCCATTCTATCCTTGCTGCAATTTCCAGGCCCTGCTGGTGTCAGAGCTTTCATATCCCTGCCTGTCCCAGCAGTAACTCTCGCCTGACTGCAGTTATCTTTATTTTTAACTGCCTTCCTACAGATTGCCCTGGTGTTTCTTCCTGTGTCCTGGGCAAGGTGAGAAGCCCCTATAACAGACTGTACCAGAATACAGGAGGAGAGCTGGAACTGGTGACCCACACACCCATCTCTGCCTCAAGTGGGATGGATTCTTTTGCTTATGTGTGGGGGCCTCTCCCTTCCTCCCTCCCTCCCTTCCTTCTTCCCTCCCTCCCTCCCCACCTCTCTATGCCATGCATATACACATGAGCTCTGGGGCTTCTGCCCAAAGAATCCTCCTCCTTTTTGCTAGTTCAAATATGTCCTTTCTGAGAAGGCAGGATTTATTGTTCTCTTGAATTTCTATAGTCTAGCTCAGGACTGAAAAGGTAATAGTTGCTTTCTAAATGTTTCCTGAATGAATAAGGGAGTGGATTAAATACAATGGAGTCATTCAGTCTCTGGCAATCACAGTCAAGTTCTGGTGTCAGGAAAAGAGTTTAAGCTCTGGAATCAGACCAAGACATATTTGAATCCTAGATCCAGCAGTAGTGGATGTGTTAGAATTTTCTAGCAAGGCAGAAACACTGGGACATATAGCACAGACATACACAGAACATATACAAATCAATCTATCACCTATCTGTGTCTATTATCTCCTTATATGTCTAACTATCACCTGTATCATCTGTCTCCTATCTGTCTATCCATCTATTTACCATCCTTCATCTGTCCTTATCATCTACCTATGAAGAGACCAAGAGTTCATTCAAGAATTGGCTCCTATGTTGCTGTGAGTCAACAAGTCTGGAATCTATAGAACAGGCCATGGCTCCACCACAGATTCAGAGAAGTATTGATGTAGCAACTAAAGTCCGAAACAGTTGACTGGTAGAAATCTCTCTTCTTGGGTAATCTCACACTTTCATTCTATTCTGATTTTCAACTCATGGGATGAGAGCCACCCACTTTGCAGGGTTTTCTGTTTTGCTCTAATTTTATTGATTTAAATGTTAACATCATCTCAAAAATAGCTGGACACCAATATTTAGAGCAGTGGTTCTCAACTTTCCTAATGTTGTGACCCTTTGATACCATGCCTCATGCTGTGGTGACCCCCAACTATAACATTATTTCATTGCTACTTCATATGTGTAAATTTGCAACTGTTACGAATTGTAATATTTTCCAATGATCTTAGGGGTTACAACCCACAAGTTGAGAATCACTGGTTTAGAGTTTTTTTTTTAAATCACAATAATGCATTCATAAGAAAGTTTTGGTTAATAGTCAACTGTAAAACACATAACAGTGGTGCCACGAGATTATAATATCTAAGACAGTGAAGTCATCTGAGGTTGGGGAAGTATACTGAATGACGTTTGCACAGAGTGAAATCATTGAATGGTGCATCTCTTAGAACATAATCCCATCTGTAAGAGATGCATAGCTATTTTTGGGAACCCCACAGACAAGCTTCTCCATTATACAAGGCGATGCAGATGAATTTCTTAAGGCCTCCCAGCTTCTGCTCACTTCCCACTGATGACGTAGCTCATGGGTGTGCTGAAGACTAAAGCAGACCATGCCGAGTCATAGCTCTGGTTTGACCTGGCTCTAGGTAGTGTGAGTCTCCTCCCACCTCACTCTTATTCTGGATCTGCTTCATCTTAGGGAGCGTGCCATGTGGTAGCAGAGGTTCTGAGTGTAGGTCTTCTTCCATTCCTCTGTCCCTGCCTTATTTGGGGGGAGATTTTAAAGGAAGAAGGCCTCTTTTTTGTTTCCAGAGGCCAGCCATGAGAGTAAAAGGGGATAGAAGGAATGAACATATGTGGAGGTCTAGGTTGCATATAGAATCCTGAATAGGAATGGGGCGAAATGGATATGGGTTGAAATGCATCTGTAAAGTTTACTGTCCTTGTCAAGGCTGCTTCCACTCAAGCTCTGGAGTCATAGAAGCCTAAAAACAAGATTGAATTTCTACCAAGGACCCACTGAGCCTCTCTTTGTCCGCAGATGTTAACATCGTTTGTATATATGCCTCTGTAGGTTTGGCTTTGGTTCTAATTTTCTTTGAAATAAAGATAATTTCACATGATAAAACATGCTTATTTCTTTGATAAATGCAAGGCCCATAGCCTTCTTTCTATTTTAAGTAAAATTAGCTCTTTTTCTGTAAAAAAAAAAAGAAAAAAATATTGTCCATCCTGTGTGTGGCCTGAACATAACCCTTAAAACATCTTAAAGGTTATCCATCAAAGTTTATAAAAGGAAATATATTGTTCTTAATTATTCTTATCTCGTTATTATGTAATACTTTGTGGATTTATTTTTTAACCTATAATCTTATGCCAAAAGAGTCTGCTTAGGCTTGTTCCCACTTGTAGACAGACACGGAAACAAAATATACAGGGATATGTTTACCGTTTTAGTTCTTATCTCTGTTGCTTTCTTTTCAGCTTGAAAAGGCCTGTTGTGCTACAGATGCTTGTTTGGCCCAGGGTCACTGCTCTCACCAAGGCTGCTGGAGAAGGCCTTAGAGAGTTCTAGGCCAGCAGGCAGTCATATATTTCTTCCATAATCCTGTGTGCGTGGGCGAAGCATCAGGCCAAGGTATAAATAAAACGTTCTGACTTCACATATGGTATTTTAGGTTTACAAATCCATCCCCATCAGCAGTTTTATTCATTATGAGACATCCAGCGAGTCTCCTTTTGGGATTATTTGAGAAGCAGCAAAGACGTCCTGAGAAAGGAGCATGTTTGCTGTAAAGTTGGGCAAAGATTAAGCACCCGTGGGAGCCCAGACTCTGTAACTGATCTCAGCTTTTCGGTGGACTTTCCTCAGCACTGGCTTTCATGTTCTCGGGACCCTGCGGGACTGTGGGCATTTTCCTCCAGAGTTCCAGGGTCATGGCTGTGACTGGGTGACATTTTTTCCTGTCTGGATTCTGCAGTATTTTCACCGATTGGAGTCTAGACTGGGAAATCAAGCTCCACAGGGTATATTTTCAAAATTTAAACCATGAAGTACACTCAGCATTCACCAACAAACCTAAAACACACTTCTGTTTTTTTTTTTTGTTTTTTTTTGTTTTTTTTTTTTTTAACCTCCCTGTGAGACTGAGCTTTGGCCAGGTTGTAGAAAAAGTATGTGTTGGATTAAAAATAGCCAATAGATGGACTTGTGCCAGGAGGCAAAGAGTTTAAAGGCATCTTAACGAGTAGTCTCATGCACAAGAACAAAGAGAAGGACCCCAGACCTTTTGAAGAACTGGAGAAAGAAATGCCTAGGACTGAGCGTTGCATAAGAAACTAGAGGATAGGGATCAACAGAATCAAGATATCAATTTACAGGGCTCTGTCTGTGTGACAGCCATCTCTGTACCCACACTGGAATTGAGTGGGAATATATTAGTTAAAGATGGAGGTTACATGCCAGATTAGATGGCGCCATGCTCCTTTGATTTCTCCATCCGTGTTCATTCCTAGTTGTCACACAATCATCCTGCTTTTACTTGCTAATGGCCACAGACACCATAGTTGCTTTCAGTCATTCATTGTTACCACTGTTTACAGATTGGCCCTGAGAAGGCTCTACCCTGCAGCTGATCAACAAATAAGCTTGTGCTGTGGCCCTCTTAGTTACATCGGCTTCTTCCAAAAGTTGGGAGGAGCCCTTGCAATGTGTTCCCATGGTTGTACGTCCCTGAAAAAAATCCATTACAAATGAGATATATTTAGCTATTGTTGCTTAAGATTGTTTTCATTTTCAGTTCCAACTTCCCCTACATGTTCCTCTTGCTGGAGTGGGGTGTCCATAAAGTGGTGAACACTTGGGGCTGTAGCTAAAGAGAAGCCAAGATGGGAATATGTTTAATTTGCATTAACTGGGGGCTATTTTTGTGGTTAGCAATTGTTTTCAAGTGCTGGCCCTCCTGTGTAAGAACGAATGGCTTCTAGGAATCTCCCTAACAGGAAGCAGAGCCCCAATGCTCGTTTTATGATGTCAGTGTGTCCCACAGCTTCTGATGCCAGATGTTCAGTTCACACAGCTTCAAGAAGAGGCCTGGTTTGAACAGCACAGAGCAGGAAGATGTTCTAGGGGAAGTTCTTCAGAAGTCAGATGTGTATAATTGCCAGAAGAAGAGTTTGTTTTCAATAACAACTGTAGTGATATTGTGTCCTCCAATATATTGTGCACCTTAATAAACTTATCTGGGGTCAGAGAACAGAACAGCCACTAGATAGACATAGAGTCCAGAAAATGGTGGCACATACACCTTTAATTCTAGCATTCCAGAGGCAGAGATCCATCAGGATCTCTGCGAGTTCAAAGCCACACTGGGAACAGCCAGGCATAGTGACACACCTTTAATCCCAGGAAGTGATGACAGAAAGCAGAAAGGTATATAAGTCGTAAGGATCAGGAACTAGAGGCTTTTTAGGCCTGATTAAGCTTTTAGCAGCAGTTGAGCTGAGATTCATTCCAGATGAGGACTCAGAGGCTTCCAGTTTGAGGAAATTAGGATCAGCTGAGAAGTTGGCAAGGTAAGGTTAGCTGTGGCCTGTTTTGTCTCTCTGATCTTTCAGCATTCACCCTAATACCTGGCTCCAGGTTTTTTTTTTATTTATTAATAAGACCTTCTAACAATTTGTGCTACAAACAACTTGTTGGAGAAGTCCTGTTTTTTTCAGCATATAGTGAGGCATGCTGTAAGAACCCTGCACAGAAGAGTTACTTAGTTCTCATGAGCAATTGCAAAATTGTTTTGTTTTCTACCTAATTGTACATTCTTAGTTTGGAGTTATTGTTCTTGCTATTATTTTGCTTATCATAACAGACACCCCAAACTGCATTACCTTCAGGTTCCAGGTAACTCTATATAAACTATGGACTTGTCCAGGTTATAGTCAGGCTGTCTTTTGAAAGACCCCAATCAGAATCCTTTAGTAAGTTTCCTCCTTCCATCCACTGGAATCTGCTCTACTTCCTCTCACTTCTTCCCTCTCTATCCAATGCAGCAGAGATTGGCAGCCTTAACACCTGGACACACACCCTCATCTGCTCCATGTCTTTTGCAAATGTCTACTTCTCATCATCAAAATCTTTCACTACTTGCTAGTTTGATAATCTTTTACTCTGCAAAATAAAGTAAGGCAGAAAGTCAAGCAGTGTCATAGAAATTGTCCGGACTAGAATAATCTGAAGGGACTTCAAGGGACTGTAACTGAGTTGGCCTTTGGCAAGTAGCAGGGGAAGTTTTGAGGGCCCTGAGCATCACCATCATTTGGCAGTCTGCCCCATGTTCCTGGTGCTTGCCTCTTACTGGATAGATAAAGAGAGATGCTGGATGAATTCTGGTTGTTAAATACAGGTTGTTGAATTGTAGCCCATGGCTCAGGACCATGCCTTTTCTCTTTTCTCTGGCCCTCTGATTTCTCCGTGGTCGGAGTCACCTAGGGTTCCCTTGCTGCAGTGGTCCACACGTGTTATATTTCTACCATTATCCTAATATGCCTGTAATATCTGACATTCCTTTGCCTCTTCTTTCAAGGCCAGAGCTGTGGGGATACCCTGAGAAGAGCCATTCACTTATGGGGTACTTTAATTATCTCTTCGTTCTTAATTGGCATCTGCCACAGAAATGGTATCTCTAAACTGACACCATGTCACATTTGTAATTAAAGTATTCAAATCACATTGGCAAACAGTGCAGTGAGTCTGTTGGAGATACGCTTTGATTTAGTGTGATAGTGTCACCAGCAGCATTTATAATGAAGCAAAGGGTGGTGTTTGTTTACTGAATGCCTTTTTCAGCAAGTTCTTCTTCATCATTTGGTGTGGGCTTTAATTACTCACAGTGCTATCAAACTAAATCAAGTCAGAGTTTTATTAAAATGCACAGCCTCCTCTCCTTGACAGTTTATCTTCCACTTGTGTGCCACCCAATCTTTCCCTTTAGCTCAGGGATGTACACATACGAGCATTTGTGCTAAGTTGTAATGTTCCCTTTGCCACCATAGACGGCACTTACGAATGGAGAAAAGATGTAAGGAAAATTCTGGGAAATTTCCAGACCAAAGACAGCAAATGTTAAATTTCTCATTCCGTGAGAATGCCCTTGGACAGTGTGACAGAGCTCCTGTGGTTAGCTTGTAGGGAATATTGGAGAATTTCTTTGTATCCCCAGCATTACGTATTTTATTTTACTATCCACCTGTCCAACTATTTAGTATGAAGTTCTCAGTTGCCCTGGAGGACTAGGAGACAAACAGAGGATTTTCTGGGCTTCACTTGCATTTCAAGAGCTACAAATACACACAGATAATTCTCATCCCGTGTGCCATCTCTTGGCTCCCTTCATTCTGAGGGCACAGGTAGGAACTTAAGAACAGAGCCTAGCATTAGTGTCCTCAGAGAGAAGTTCACAGTTGGTTTTGATCTTTTTTTTTTTGTTGTTGTTGTTGTTGTTGCTTTAACTGAATTCCACAGATGGAGTAATTTATAAGGAAAATTTTACTTTTTGTAGTTTTGGAGCCTTAGAATTCAAGATGGAGACACTGTCTCAGAAGAGATTGTCTCTGTGACTGTCTCTTGTGGGCAAGCCTCCCCTCCGTGCCGGGGCTCAGGTTGGTGCGAGGACCTTATGTGGAGACAGCACAAGCTGTCCAGAGGGAGCTGGAAAGCTCCTCCCTTCATAACCCATTCACCCATGAGCTGATTAGTCCATTCCTGAGGGTGGAGCTCTTGTGACCCAGTCACTGCAGTTCTCACCTCTTAAGAGTTCACAGTGAGAATGGAATTTCAACATGAAACCTGTTGGGGATGTTCTAACCATTGTGCCAATGTTATGTCAGCTTGACCATGAGGAGTGAGTCAGAGCAGCAATCCTGTCCCCAGCTCGGCTCAGTAGTGTTGAAAATGAGATAAGACTGAAGGCTACACTACAATGTACTATGCTTAGCTGGGGGTGAGTCCTCCAGACCCTCAGGCTTCCTCTAAATTTCTACCAGGCAGAGGGACTTTTTAAAGTAGACGACAACTTCCTAAACACAATCTCACTTAGCTGAACTTCAAACCAAACACCAAGTCCCAGAGAAGCCTAACACACAGTCTTCAAAAATGAGATATTTCCAAAGACACTGACTGTTATTCCCAAAACAACTAGTATCCCAAGTTAAATACTATGCTGACCTTGCTTTCATCTTATAAGTATTAAGGGTGAGAGAGGGATCAAACATAGATCTGGAGTGTGAGATAAATGGCAGCTCCCCACGCCTTCTAGAACACACAGAAAGGAGGCTATTTATTCTGTGCAAAATAGTTATAACTCATGTACACTCAGATCTATTTTTCCCCAAAAGATAAGGTAGCATTTTTAGTTTCTGGCAGATAATTAATAGTTTCTTATCTATATTTTCATTGTCCAAATTAAGCTGCCAGGCAGAATAGAAGAAAAACATGGGTGTATTCAGTATGTTAATTATAAGGGTACGGCACTATAAAATGGTATAGCCCAAGCACATGGCCTTAAAGATTCTGAAATCTGTGCCAAGTGTGAATCACTAAAGGACAGAGTGACTGCAAAACCTTCTAGAAGTGACCATTGCCATCCATACCTTATGTGGCTATCATTTGTTTAAACAGACTTTGTCCTACCTGTCTGTCTTCCTGTCTGTCTGTCTGTCTGTCTGTCTGTCTCTCTCTCTCTCTCTCTCTCTTTACCAACTTCAGTTGTCCATATGGTGTATGTGAAGTGATTGGGCACAGATGGGCTGGCTTGGTGATGGGGGTGGGGAGGGCTTCTCTTCAAAGACACCTGCCTCTGTTCCACATTTACCTCTGCTACAGTCTCTAATGCACTCACTTTGCTAAATCACAACTTCTGTCACCCTTTCTACTCTTGAGTGCTCCTGAATATATATCATGGGTGTGGGCTGCACCTACATTTGTTACCCAGCTTGCAGAGAACATCCTCCTGGCTGATATAACTATACTTATAAGGTATGGCATGTAATAGATATGATCACTTCTAGTGGCTGGTCTTTGGCAAGTCCCGAGTGGTACTTTGCCAACTGCCCCCTTCTCCCTTAATTTTCCATCCCTTGTATATTTAAAGATGAATTTTAATACATTTGGTTCATTTTTAATTACAGTAATTCATCAGAACCTTTGTTGTACGACTCATTTGATGTTCAAGAAGCCTTATGAACTTTTCCCACAGCACTTTGAAAATATTCTTCCTAGAATCCAGAAGCAATCTTTGGTCAGTTATAAATTAATTTCAACACGACATTGTGTTATTTTAGTCCAAGACCTACATTAGTTAAAAGGCCTATTATGCAACTATTTAGATGATAGTCTGGTTTGTGTATTCCACATGGTTACACTTAGTTAGACGAGATCACATGTACCTGGAAGGCAATGTCTCATAATACACTACCAGTTGCAGGGAGCTATAGACTGGGAAGTTTCAAGAAGACAGATTTCTAGACTATCACAAACGAGAAGAACCCAGGTGGCAACAATTCTGCTTCCTCATAGGAAGAATCATGTATCCACATCATTACAGACAGCCAGAAGAACTGGCTGGTGGCTACCCTGGGGTTGTGCATGGAATAAAGATTTGGGGGATGGAAGTCACAGTAAGTAGAACTTACCTGAGGGAATGGTATGTAGACAATTGAAATTTGGGTAGAGTTTCTATTCTGAGAAAGTGAGAGAAGTGAGAACAGATTCAATACCCTTCACTGGACACAGTCAGCTGTGAAATGTGAGGCATAAATGAGCTGTTGAGATGTCTGGACCCTCTTCCCTTTAGGTGCAGATAAGAAATTAGCTACAAGAGGAAAAACTGACATAGTGAGTCTTGAATGATTAATGTACAACATGTACTGGGGTTCATCAATGTTGGTGATTACATAGATCAACTCAATAGTTACTTTGTAGCCTTCTGTTTTGATTTACAATCTATATCTCTGTATACAAGGTTTTCAGGGGATAACAACAGTGACAAGCAGAGGATACTTCTGATACAAAATATGTGACTTCCACTAGGACAACATGGTACTAAGTATGGGGGCCAGAGTCATAGGAGGAGAGATCATGAGAGGTAAAAAAGCCGGTGTAGTTATATTATGGTTGGAAGCATAGCAATTGGCCACCCTCAGACTTAGGCAGGTCTCACTCAGTGAGTGCAGAGATTTGAGTACTGTGCAGGCAGACACAGCCTTTCTCTGGAGAATGAAAGCTGTTTGAGGTGGTCAGTGTGACAGAGGGATTTGGAGAATGGAGACAGACCCTGACAAATGAAATAGGAGTTAGAACATTCTTGTCCTTTTCATCTGGATCCCCTTTCCTTCCTTGTCACACCTATAAATACTATACCCCCCCCCCCCCCCGGCCCTGTCTTTCTGTGAAGAAGCCTCTTTTGTTCCCTAAGGTTTGTGGAGTTCCCTGCTGAGTGTTCCACCAGGAACTTATAGTCCATGAGGTTTTTTTTAATGTTCCCTTGTATGGGCCATCAGTCTCTTCACTAAAGATGACTATTTGGTCTCTCCTGAGTACATTATCCAGGACTAGGATTGTATCTGTACTGGTTTGGTTCCATCATGATACCTAATACAGAACCTTCATTAATTAATACACAAAGCTCTCTGTTGCTGGCCAGAGAACATAAGACAGCCCGATTTGCCATCCTTCCTCCTGAGGGCTTTTCCACTCAGCACTGTATATCATCGAAACAAGGACAACTCAGCAGCATGGCAGCAATTTGATCTCGTTTGTCCCGCCTCTTTCTCTCACACAGAGAACAAAAGCTTCTCTAATGAAGAACACCATAATTTAAAACAAACTTTGTTTAGTGTCTACATTTTTTATGAAATGAATCTGCCCATCCTTAAGTCTAGGGTAAGTTTTGGTTCCAATCTAAGGCCTATGGTCTATAAGTGATTTCTCCTTTTGTCTTACTATCTTAGGAAATTTCTGTTGCATCTGTAACTCCACATTCTTCCAGTGTCAGGGGTCATCTCTGCACAGCAAAGTGGAACAAAAGAGAAGATGCCAAAGCTGAAGGAAGCAGAGCAGTCAAACAGGCTTTGCCAGAAAGTGGGACCAGCTGCCTGCACCGGAAGCTGTCTGTGATGCCACTTTGAGGTCAAGTGAAATAGCAGAAAATAAGTGCTGGGCTTGGAAACACAGAGGTGCTTGTTTACTTGGACTGTGATACAGAGAGTTAGACATTTAGAGATGCATTTGGCGAGGAAACTGATTGATTAGCGTTAATTAGCAGTGAGTCCATGCAGGTGAGGTTCCAAAAAAGTCAGTTTGAAAAGAGAAGGAATAGGTTCATAGAAGTTTTACCTTACTTTGTAGCTTTCCCCCCAGCTCAGCCCATCTTCTCATCCTGTTGCTGGACTCACTTCTTTTACCCAAACCCTAGTTCACGCTTTCCAAATATCTGTCCTACATGCCAAGGGATGAAGCAGTCTCTCAGTCTCCATGCAGCTATCCTACCCTGTGACTGGTGAAACAGGAAGTGCTTCCATCCATCAGAACTGGATAATTTAGCGGAAAACTTAAAATTTGACTTTTGTTTTCCAGAATATTTCTAATTAAATATAAACATTGAGCTGTGGTCACAGTTCTCTGCATGAAAGATCAAATAGTTAAAGATGTTATTTTTCTCACATCTATCAGATGACCAAAGTCTCTTAAGTTTGTGTACATGTGCACAGTGTGTAAATGTGTGTGTGTGGGGCAGAGTGAATATGAGCATGAGAGTGAGCCAAATGGACAGACTAGAAAGAGTGAGCAGAGAGTCAGAGAAGCATGTCTTTATGCAATCATTCTGGTCTCCAGTTGCATTTCCCACATGCTTACATAGAATTTTTCATCCTCAGATTCTATTTTAGGCCTGAAAGTTACTGAGCAAGATACAATAGCTGTGCACACCTTTTTCTTAAATATTTGTTTGATAAGATTTTTCTATTACTTAAGATTTTTCTTTTTTTATTAAGAATTTTTTTTATTCATTTTACATACCAATCAAAGATCCCCCTCTTCTCCCCCCCCCTCCAACCTCCCCCTCCCAACCCACCTCCCATTCCCCACTACAAGAAGGTAAGGTCTACCCATGGGGAGGTACATTTAGTAGAGACAGGTCCAAGCCCCTCCCCCTGCCTCAAGGCTGTGCATATCTATCGCCATGTACAAAACTCAAGTTCAAGGGGATCAAAGACCTCAATATTAAACCAGTTACACTGAACCCGACAGACAAGATGTAGGAAGTTGTCTTGAACACACTGGCATGGGAGACCACTTCCTAAATGTAACACCAGTAGCACAGACACTGAGAGCAACAATTAATAAATAAGATTTTCCTTATGTACAATAATATGCATAATATTCCTTTGCAAGAAGTTTTTGCCAATTTTAATTTCATTTTCATGTCTAATCTACATTTCCTGGACTTCAGATCAATGCCAAACAAAAGAAGAAAAGTGAGTGTCCTTTTCGTTGACTGTTGCTTCTACACCAGTGCTGCCAGCTATTGATGTATTTCTCCACTTCTTTCCTCATGCTGTGGAAGTAGCCGTTTCTTTTTAGGGTTGCTACCTGCCATTCAAGGATCGAATGTTGCTTCTTCCGGATCTATTATAATGCTGGTGTGATTCTTTTCCTTAAGCCTACTATGATGACATGAATAGAGTTTCTAACCCTATCTATTCTTTTTAGAAATTTTATTTATTGCTGGGCAGTGGTAGCACACGCCTTTAATCCCAGCACTCAGGAGGCAGAGGCAGGCAGATCTCGGTGAGTTCAAGGCCAGCCTTGTCTATAGAGCTAGATCCAGGACAGGCACCAGAACTACACAGAGAAACCCTGTCTCAAAAAACCAAAAAAAAAAAAAAAAAAGAAATTTTATTTATTTATTTATTTATTTATTTATTTATTTATTTATTTATTTATGTGGTGGCACACATATAAACACACACAGATATATATATATATACATATATCTATATCTATATCTATCTATCTATCTATCTATCTATATCTATATCTATATATCTATATCTATATCTATATATAACTTTGGCTGCCTGAAATCAGCCACAAGGAGAGTATTCATTACAGAAATTTACAGATGATACCCATCTTTGTTCCTCTTTCACCACTGTCCAAATGTATTGTTAAGCATGTGCATCAGGATGCCATCATTTGTTGGGTGGCTCCTTTTTCATTCCCTCCACCAACTGATGACTTGGGAATCTTGGCTCTTTCCACCCATTGTTCTTTTCTCTTTGAACCCAACAATTGGAAGCTACAAGGAATGGGCGGGAGATCACAGCCTCCCTATACCTTCCTATAGGTAAGGCATGAAATTGTGTCCTTAACCTCTGCGGACATCCTATTGGCCAGAACTTTTCACATGGGCCCTTTAAATATAAGGAATATAAAATCTCTGTGTGTACATACCTCTGCTGAGAGATTTCATTTTATTTACTAATGTATTGTGAGAGTAGGCTTCTATTCCCTCCTTCTCATTTATCTTACAAATCTATTTCTCTGTTTTTTACCCCAAATATTTTATTTTCTTACCTCATCTTTTATTTTCTCACCTCAATTTAAAAGGCAATTGTGAAGCCTTTAGGGGAAAATGTTTCATTTTTATTTTATTTTGTTATGTATGCTTTCAGTGCTGCTGTTTTTTTTTTCTTGAGACAGGGTACTTTTGTACAGAACACAGTGGGTATACAAAAATATATTTATTTTTGTATAGCACAAGGAAGACCTCAGGATCTTCCTTCATAAGCCTTCCATGTACTGAGATTAAATTTATGTGTCACTATGCCCAACCAATTCATAAATTTTTTAATATAAAGTTGACAAGTTAATGGACATGTGACATGATGCAGTTAACTAATAGTAAGTAGCTCCTTTCTTTTCAAACTTAGATCTCACATTAGTTTCTTTATTATTATATATTGTTGAAATTACATGGGTACAATATGATTTGGAATTTTTATACATAATCATCAAATGAAATTAGCTTCTAGTCTTCTCTCTCTCTCTCATCCCGTATTCATTTTTAATATCCTTGTCAGATTTTACTTCCAACTTGGGACAATCAGTTGAGAATGGTTTATCTATTCCTATTCATTTTAACAGTTCCTGGAAACTCTTCCTTGAACCATCTGACATTGCCAACTTTTCAAATATGTTGTGTAGTTTCTGGTTTACTCAACTTTTCTAAAAAGTTAAGTTGTTTTAATAATCCAAGTTTTAAGCAATCATTTAGTTAGTTGGTATTTTCAAAATCATTAGTGCAATATCAACTATGCAGTAGGAACTGGCTGAAAATTTCTTGAGATAATGCTGAGTTCAATACCTTGCTTGTGGTGGACTTAAACTGTGTACAAACCTGTGAAAAATTACTGAAATTTGCATTTAAACCAATTCAAGTTTTGAAAATATGTTTTACCTTGACTAAGTTCATTTCTTTAAGAAGTCTTTTTTTATATTAGGTTGTTTTCAATATATCAATCATTCATAACATATAGTTGAATTTTTCAGCTTTACACTTGTTTTTGTAAGAAGGCTTTCCTTCTATTTTCTTGCTTTCTTTCTATCTATCCACCTATTTATCTATCTATCTATCTGTCCGTCCGTCCGTCCGCCCGCCCGCCCGACCGTCCGTCTGCCCGTCCGTCCGCCCGTCCATCTGTCTGTCTGTCTGTCCATCTCTCCGTCCATCCGTCCGTCCGTCATATCTATCTATCATCTATCTATCTATCATCTATCTATCTATCATCTATCTATCTATCTGTCTGTCTATCTATCTATTTTGTTTTTAAGGTTTCTGTGCTGCTTATTTTGTTTCCAGATATTGTTATATGCAGTGTTTTCTTTTACATTGTTTTCAGTAGATACTTGGTGAGTGTTAATCCACTTTTAAATTCTGAGTTCTCCAACGACTGATTTCAAGAATTAATTAGCATCAACAGATCTCCATGATGAAGAAAGTAAATATTGTTAAGGTCTTCATACATCTTCCATTGGAATTCTTGCTTTAATGTACAGTGGAATCAGAGCAAATGATCAACCAATGTATAATAAGTCAACAGTTTGGGAAACAGAGGTATGTAATTAATTAGCCATTACTGAACATGAACTCTATCATGTGTACATTAATATGCATATTGCCTTTGAGTGGATTGTGTGAAACTTCTCGTCTGAAATGGCAAGTCTGCTGACAGAAAGCCCCAAGTGGACCCTGTGTTTACGTATAAAATGTGTATTGCTCATGAGAAAATAGACATTTTATTGGTAGGACGCTAGGAGCTAAAGTACTTGGTCACTTTGGCATCACTTAGTTGCTTCTTATGCACTATTAATAGTAAATGGAACTTTTCATCTTGCCCAACACTGACTGACTCAAGTGTCAGTTTCACAAACTATAAATGGGGAAAAATTTGAACACCATATAACTGTTAATATCTATGATAAAACAAAGCTCTTGACTAGTCTCTGGAGATGAATCATTAGACTACTTAATATATCACCATTCTCTCCCCCCAAATTACTGTTTGTTGAGTGTACTATAAAAAGATAATCTCATTATTTTTGTTTTACTATATTGATTTAGGGATGTTTTAGAACTAGGGAGATTAGAGCTTTCAGGGCTAAACCCCAAAGTTCTTAGCAAAACCAAGAAAGTCCTAGACAAGTCAAGATGGTTGATTCTGCTGAGTATACAGCTGATACCCAGGAACAGTGTGCTACAGAGCAATGGAGAAGTAAAGCATCTGGACATCAAGTTGACGTTTTAGATTAGAGGCCACTTTAGCACAGTCATCACAGCAGGTGGAGCTGCACATGAAGGGATTTTTAGGTGCGATCTAAATTTATTGTTAAGCAGCCCAATTTCTGTTATGCTTACAAGCTTTGAGGCCAGAGGCTCACTCTTGCAGTGACAATTGCCCATCCATTCTTAGATTGTGGATCTGTGGAGAAGCCTACAGACTCTTTCTTTGACTCTTGTCTGCTGTCTCAGAAATCACACACATTTAACGAAATGTAAAGTCCCTGGACCCACAGGGTTAGCTAATTTTGAAAATGGAACTAGACTTTCTACCCAGAATCAGAAAAATGTTTAAAACATGAAACAACAAAAATCTGTGGTGTGTTTGCAAACCCCAAGACTCTAACTCTGATCTAAAGCAGACCGTTTTCTCCTGGCTTCCTCTCCTTCCCTTAATTAAACTAACTGGAAAGGCAAGACTTTCATCAGACCAGGACGGCAATCTTCCTATCCAAATCTCTAGCATGAAACACAGACTGCTGTGGAATTGAATTTGAAATATTAAGGAAAAATGATCACCAGATCACTGCTGTCACTGTTCTCTGTTTATTTTTCTTTCTTTTGTGTCTGATGTCAAGGAGAAAATTTCATCTGCTGGAAATCTGAGCATGTTTGCATTTTGAGATAATTAGAATTAATGTTAGAGGGCCAAATAGCACTGAGCAGCCCCTATGCTTCTCATACGTAAAGCATTTTATGATGACTTCTACTTCATTTGGGAATCTGGCAGGCTGCCACAGGCCACCTAGATCCAAGCAGCAAAGTTCCTTTTTATAGAAGGGAAATTTATATACTGGAATTCAATAAGTAGGGCATCCGTGAAACAGTTCTGAAAATTCTTTTATCCATTTGGGTTTCTCTTCCATGTGTATTTCTTCCTTTTGCTGCCCGGATGGCAGGGCTTCCAGCAATGTAGCAGTGAACCTGTATGTCACAGCTGTTGTCAAGTCAAATCCGACAGAGGAAAGGGCAGCAATGAATTTTCTTGAAGGCAGGCTAAACCCCAGGAACTTGATTCTGAGACATCATCTGTGAGACTCGTTCAGGGAGGAGACCCAGACACAACGGTTATTTGTTATGGGCCAGGCAGTAGTTGACAGGATGTTTGACTTTCCCATAAACTGTTTTGCCAACTGAACACACAGTCTTTGTGATTCATGCATACGAATCTCTTGCTTAAAATCTTTCAGTAGCCTCTCATCACCCACAGAGTGAAACCCAAGCCCCCGAATCCCTTGGCATGAGACCCACGGCTTTTCTAGAACTAGGTCATCATCAGCTGTCTAGCTTTCTTTTCTGCTGCCTAGTTCACATGCAACAGACACCGAATGCCTTGCAGTTTCCTGAACACACGGTTCCATTTCATGAACATACATTCTCTTCCCCTGAGAAACTCCTTATCTTCATGTATGATATGGATCTCTGTATCTGGTAGATGCTCTTTTAAAATATTTCATAAACTTTATTATATGAAACAAACTGCAAATAAACACATAACACATCAAAATTAGACAGACCCAAGGTCTATACTACTATTCAATGAACTTCCATACACTTAAGAGAATAGACGCTTGGAAAGGAAACTGTAGTGCTTCACATTAAATTTAACGCTTTCAGTATTGAATATATTTTATGCACTTATCCACCTCCCAAAACAAAAACAAGCAAAAAATCCATGATAAAACTAGAGCCAGAAAAATAATTCCTTTATATCCTCTTGTATAACTTCCTTCTCTTTTCTTCATGCTATAGGTGCTCGCTTTATCTGTTGAAGAAATGAATTTCAAAACTTGAAGAAAGCATCCATAACTCCTCTAGGTGGGATAAGGATTGCATCCTCCATGCTCTCATATTCTTGGGTCACTGTTTACCCTGTGGCTAACAACTAGGCATGAGATTGTCTTTTAGGAATGTATGAAAATTTATGGAGATATTTTTGGTTGTCATCTTGGTAAGGTGTTCCTGGTACCTGGGTCCTGGCAAAGCTATTAGGTAGTGAGCAGGAGATGTTAAATATTCAATAATGCACAGGGTATGTCCTACAACAAATAAATATCCAATTAAAAACATCAATAGTGCCCAGTGGGAAAATTGCTTAGCAGAACTATATTTTTAGTACAGTCATATTGGGGTGCATTTGTCTCCTCTGCTACATAGAAAGCTCCTTGATGTCAGAGCCTGTATTGCCATTACATTCTCATTGCTCAGTATAGTGTCTGGTATTTATGAAATGCTCTGTAAATGTTGCATGAGATGAATGACAGAGAAGGGGTATTAAATGCATTGAAGAAGTTCTGAGTAACCATTCTCCAAGAAACTATAAAAGTAAAGATATGGCTTGTTTCTGTGTATGGCAACCTGAAGCTTAAGGAAGTTGCCTGGTTTCAAGCAACAGACTCCCCAGCTTTCCACATCATAGAGATTTCATTCTGATGGCTCACAATGCCACCAGCAGTGCCATGTTGGGAAGTACCTTCTGCTTGGGAAAAGTAGCTTCTACAACATTGCCTTTTCTCAAATCCCAAATTTACACTGAAGGTTGGCATTCCGTTTTCATGCCAACTCTCAAAAACATGGTCTATTTGTAATTGGTCTTAGCTACAGCATTTTGGAATGCTCCATAAATAGGCCCCATTGGGGAGCTTTGGGAAGTGCTATTTTGATACTTCCTCCATGCATATTCACTTGGACTCTAGCCATTTGTCAAGGGAACCATTTGAAAAGGCAACTCAGAATCCTACCCACATGATCTCAGCACCTCTTTCTTCTTGCTGATAGTATTAGGCTAAAATTGGCCTGGTTTTGACTTTACCCACCCCTCTCACTAAATAACTAGATTATGTTTAGAATAAGAACTCAAAGCACAATGGATTGACTGTGAAGCTTGTGTTTCTCAGAAGTCTTAGCAAGAACCTCCCCTTGCATTGTAATTTCTCCATAGAATTGTATTTTGCTTGGAAACACTGAAAGCAAATTATGGTCAGAGTTGGCGTTTGTCATAATGAAAATGTGAGGGGTATGATTTTCATTTAATTTGTCCTCCCAGGAGCAATTGGGACCTTTAGAAAGAATTACCCTTCTCTGCTACACATTTGAGAGTGGGATTACCCTTACCAACCAAACAAAAGCATGCATAATTCTGCATAGATTCCTATGAGAATTAAGCTTATTACACATGGGTAACATTTTTCCATCTTTCCCTGGGAGAATTTTACCCAATAGTTTTGGTGAACTATGAATTTATTGCATTGAAGATTATGCATCTGGCTTAATGAAATAATTTACAAAGCTTACTGAGCATGTTTCACAATCATTCTTTGTTTTTTTTAACAGTTAACAAATAATTATTACATACGATGTCATGCAAATAATAGATGAGGATTTAGAGAAGCATGACTCTTGAAATTGACCCTATTGCCAAGAAGCTTCCTGTGGGACCAGTAAGTACAAATGCAAGAGATACACTTGGACCATGACAGTGACCAATTGTTGCATGTTACTGAGATGGTAGAGATAGTTAAAAGGATGTAAGTGTGTGCTAAATTTTTTGCAGAAGCTTCATCACATAAATAGGCTGCATGAAAGTTTTGCATACTCTTCCAGACCTTCCTGGTGTTTTGGTTCTTTCTTTGGGATTTTTTAATTGGGTGTTTTCTCTTTCTGGTATCATCAGCCTCTGGAAACTAGAGGTCTTGGTCACTCTTTGTGTATCTCTGGAGCAGACAGAACAGGGTCTGTCTTTGAGGAGACTTTAGTAAAGTCTCAATGAAAAGAAAGTGACAAATCCTGGTGTCTCTTTCATACATGCGCTGGGCAAATGTGCCCATCATAATGAGAGTCAGAGGATGTGGAGGGCTACTGAGAATCATCTTTGGACATGACAGAATGCCTGCATTCATGCTGTGGTTGTCTACACGGGATCTGCTCAAGATCAAGCCAGGCAGCATTCTAGCATGGATGGGGGAGGAGTTCACAAGACTCCACCCCTACACACAAGAGTTATCGGTGGTTGATGGCTCCTGAGAGAGAGACAATTAATTTTCTCTCAAGGTGTGGCCCATGGGAGACTGCAGGCCATCCTGCAGGGGTTGGCTCTACACCCATGAGCATATGGGCAGCACTAATTGGACTCAGTGTGCTATAAAAATTAAACGGAAAATGAAAAGGATGTGAAGCTGGGAGAAGGATGTTTTCAGGAGGAGCTGGAGTTAGAGAAGGAGGAGTGGATATGATCTAAACACATGTGTACATGCATGAAATGATCATAGATAAGAAACAGAGTGAGCAGAATATAAAAGATGTATTATATTCATTTATGTCAAAGAGGGGGCACAGTCACATGCAGAACTTGCAATTCGATGCAACACCGCTCTCTATTTTATTTTTGTGCTACATAAAAGTCTAATTGCTTTTGTCTTCCTCTGGGATTATAAAGGAAGAGAAGTTGACCTATGCACCTACTTAATATGGTTTATTCAGTTTTATTTTCCCATTCACATCCTTAGATGAATAAACTGAAAATAATTTAAAAACCACATTTAAATAAAATCAAATTCTGTAAGTGCCTTCATCTTCTTCATGGCCTAATTCACAACTTATTTAGAGCTTGGAGTTTACTCCAGGGCAACTACAAATATTTTGTATTTAATTGCAGTTTGTAGTTCATGATTGTTATTCATGTTCATGAACTGCATTGATTTTACAGATAAATTTTACTTGTCTAATTCACTAGTTACTGAGGAGGATAAAGTGGCAGCATCTTAATCTAGGGAAAACATCTCTAATGCTTCTGCACACGTTTTGCATTTGGCATAACCTAAGACACATTTCCTCACACAACTTTCCCCCTTAACTCTTAAGCCCCTGAGTATTTCAATGGAAACCCAAAACTTTTTATCTGGGTTCATTTACATTCTCATTTACTCATCAGTGTAGTGTTTTGTAAGAGATATTTAATATTCTCCAAGAGGCATTTTTTTTCTGCACATTTCAAAGTTTTTCCTGTAGGAAACTCTGTGTTCCAGGCCATAAATTTGAGTCTGAGTCCAGAAAACAGGAGTTGTGGGAAGCCGTAAATTCCAAATGAGCTGCAAGTGGTACTGATTTTAACTCCTCATCATATGTCCATTGTGGTTGCTGAAGCGAGGAGGCCTGGGTTCCCGAGTACAGCAGGCTTTGAAAATTGGCGCCATAATTTTGCATCAGGAAAGAGAATCCTTGCTCTCACTGTGTAGTCTGAGGACAGTGTCTTTGTCTGTAAACAGGTGTCACTACCAAGGAGTTCTCTCTGGAAGTAATCTACTCCCCACAGAGCAGCATTCTCCTTCTATAAGTCAAAGACCAATGTGTTTGTCTGTGGTGGTGGCCAAAGGGTCCCCCTACCACCATTGGGGTGACCCAGCAAACATTGTTCCCTGCCCCATTCATCCTGCAATGAATTCATGGAAGGCAGTTAACTAATGTGTTGAACTTATTTTTATTCTGAATCTTGGAAACCAGTGCTACTGAGATATTTGAAAGGGGAATTTGTTGGAAGGATACTAAAACTATCCTTAGAATTTGAGAAGAAAGTGGAAAATCCAGCATCTTGAGACACGTGGCTAAAGGGCCAGTGTTAAGAAGGCTTTTGTGTAAGAACTTTATGAGTAAAATTACCCCATACGGTGAGTAGGATAACGTCCGCATACCGGAACTATGCCACCAAACCTATTTGCCTTGTCGTGCTATTTGACCTTGCAGTGGGGAAACTAAGGTCTTGCTTAGTGCAGCTCTTGTTTCAAATAAAAACATTGAGAAAAAAAAAAAAGGCCGCTGGGGTTGATGGGCTGTGAATGGGACAAGTTAAGTCAACAACAGAATGAACAGAGCAGCACACACCCAGGTAGTGTCTAAAGGCAATTGTTCTAAATCAGTAAATACCGACTAATCTGTTTTTCATTCTTTTCTTCAGTAGAGAGATTGTGACCTCCCTATTTTTGTTATTTAAAAACTTTTCTTTTTTCTTTGAATATTGTCTTAGTGTCAGCTATGTTGTTGTTACTTAGAGATTTCATGTTTAAAACTCAATACTACATTCTGTACACAGTCATGTTTATGGTGTTTCCTGAAACTATGAGTTTCTAAGAATGACTGCACAAGACTTATAACCCACCTTGGTGTTGGGAATCTGGTCTCAGCATGTAAGAAAAGTGAGTCTAAAAATGATCCTCTGATATGAATACTTAGAACAGTTACTTTTTTTTATTTTGTGATAAGCACATTTGAATTTTGGAGAAATCTAGCTCCAAACAGATTTTTTTTTCAAATGTTTAGTTTCCAAATAAAGATTATTTTAAATATCATTATTTGATCATTGTATCTCTCCAAGTGTATACAAATGGCTTAATTATTTCTCAATTATATAATAGCAATTTTTATATAATATATATAAATTTATAATAGCAGTTTTATATAATTACTAATTAAAGTCATACATTTATGTTCCTAAAATTTAATAAGATTTATGTAGATATTATGATGAAAAGGCAATAATATCTATTAGGCTATTTAAACTTATGTAGCTTAAGTTTGGTGACTTTGTGTTTAGGTTCGCTGGTGGCCACATGATGTGGAAGGGTCAGATAAAACTTAACAGTCCAGGTCTTGCAGAAAGGCTTCTCTCACATTTGATAAGCAGATCTACGCCGGGACTGTGAATCAACTAGTCTCACTAAATGGAGCTCCTCCAGCTAGGCTGTGTCATGGCATGCTTGCCAATGTGAACCCAAATTGCTCATGTTGGGGTGTCTGCACAGCATTTATTAAGACTGAAAATCTTTGCAGAGAGGAAAGTCACTACGTTTTTCCCCTCCCCCTTTTGCTGATTTTACTGGGTCAAAGAAAACCCTGCAAACAGACCTTGCTTTAATCATCTGCCAAACATGGTCCCAAAGTTTTCTTTCAAAGGAAGGAGGTCTTGTCTGAAAAGAGACTTGACAGACAAGTAGCAAAGGTGCACTTGAGCAAGTACCTTATGCTTACGTGACACACTTACGTGACACACCTTATGCTTACGTGACCCTGTTAATTATCTTGGAAAAATATTGTCAGAATGAAATAGCTGTTTGTGAGGGCACTTAGGCAAAATAAAATTTAACCTATGCTCAAGATGTTGCCTCATTTGTTTAGATTGACAGGGGTCTGAAAGAAATCGGATTTCATTCAACTAAGAATTTAAGATGATGAGGCATTAAAACGACTTTTTAACCAGTTGTGTTTTTCTTAATAGAAATTTAAGAAAGATTCTATTATGGCTTAGAAATATTTATAATTAAATAGTAAAGTGAAAGGCCCTTCAGAAACACATCACTGTCAGTCTCAACTTAACAACAAGGGAGTCAAGAATCCTGAAGGACAGAATCATCAGATGGTAAGTTCAGATCAGAGTCTGATTTGATGACTTAAATCTTCTCTAGATCATTTGGGATTGAAGTATCAATTGTGACCTAAGGATTTATGAAAGCAGTTTTCACTGTCACCATCGAAAAACCATCTATGTACTCTGTGTGCTCTGGGTACCAAAACCTCATGGCAGTGTGTGTGTGAGGTGTTTCACACACACACACACACACACACACACACACACACACACACACACACACACACACACACAGAGCAAGCCGGGGGAGGGGGGGTAAGAGAATTTCTGCTCTACCCTAAGTGAGGTGTGAATTAAGTGACAGTATCTACACCAGGCTCCATCATTCAGAAAAGTGTGAGTTTAGAACATTTTTATAAAGTAGAGTAAATGGGTTTGGACGAGTAGAATTTTACATTCACATTCATGTGCATTGAAGAGAAGGAAGTTGTCCGGGCTTAAATTCTTTTCATTTTAGGGAAATAACCGCTACTCAACCTACTTGGTGGGGAGTTTGAATCTGTAGGCAGTATATTCTCTGTAATGTTTGCCTCTTAGACTAACAGCATTCCTTTGGAACACGGAAACCTTTGTAAGGTCTGTTATGCAAGCCTTCTTGAATGGAACGCAGAATCAACTCACTGATAGACAAAGAACCCAGAAATGAGTTCAGGGACAGTGGTTCAGAATACACATGATGGTCTTACTGCTTCTCTGTGGCCTTGTCAAATGCCAGTGCAGTGTTTCAGATTTCTAGCTCTTTTGTGCTAGTCTTTTATTTTTTAAAGTATATTTGAATTAAAGTACAATTATACCATTTCCCCCATTCCCTTTCTTTCCTACAAACCTTCCCACGTTTCCTCCCTGTCTCCCTCTCAGATTGATGTGCCAGTCTTTTATGAGGTCGGCTTTCAGCTTTATTAGATAACTAACATTCAGTGCTCTGCATTCCACCATCACCACTGACATCTGCTCCTCTAAGTTAAGTTGCATTTCCTCAAATCCAGGCCAATCTGCTATTTTTGAGCGTGTCTTTATTTGGAAACTGAGTCTTTGAAGATCTGTTTTGTTTGGGTATTCTTGTTTGCTTGTTTGTTTGTTTTGATCTTTCTTTCAGAGAGAAAAAACATGAAGTTGGGTGAGTAGGGAGGAGGGAAGGATCTGGGAGGCATTGGGGGAAGAAAAGGATAAAATATATTGTTAGAAAAAAGTGTAAATATCAAATGTAGAAACAAAAAATATCATGAATCATAAAACTGAAAAAAAAAAAGCACCCAGAGGAGGCCATCTTGAATTTGTGTGGAGGAATGAAGAGAGATCTAGACAAACAAGGAAAAGATGTATGAAAACAGACATAGATAGGGATAGAATTTACACAGTCTGAAGCCAATGGATGCTGAGAGTTTCTAAAGAGCACCAGAAAATAAAAGGATGCCTTCCTAAAGGTTTCAGGGAGAGTGTGTCCCAGCTGACTCCTAGATATCAAGCTGCCGGCCTCAGAGCTGTGAGAGTACACATTTAAGACTCCCCCATTCATAGCCATCTGTTAGGACAACCTCACTGAAGAGCATCGGATGGATCACCAGTGGCACTGCAGGATGTACTGTGTCCTGCAGCACTGGGGTTCTCAGAATCCAGCCTAAGTGTAGGATTTAGATTACTGCAATCCACACCATCCTTGGGCACTCTCTGGGATTAGACAAGTTCCTATTTCTAACAGTTCGGAGAGCTACAAATTCCAGAAAACCTTGGAGAAATACCATTAATGAGAAATTCACAACAATGGGGGATTTCAGGCCAGAGTATTATTTGTGGTTAGTTGGCCTGGCAGATACATAAGTGGGTTTTAGGATTTGGGACTTCCCCATGTGCACTTCCCCAGAAGCCTCTTTCTATTGCGAATATGCGTAAGACATGATGTGAGAAGTAGGTTTCTGTTCGCTGGAATACATTTTACTCCCACAGGGTTTTCAAGTTAATTTTGGTCCAAGTATGTATGTTCTGACTTAGGTAAGTGTGACATACTTGGCTTTCATTACATGATGCTAATGTTGGAATTCAAGGATAAGTACATTAGAGTATAAAATAAACCACCTCTGGGCTTACTGGCACATAAATGTGTAAATATTAATTAACCAGAATATTTCTTCTGACTCTTCTATTACATTTTTTTTTTACTCTGTTAACAGGTTTATGACAGTCATCCTTCAACTGAGCCTCTAAGTATCATTCAAAATGTCCTTTCAGTAAACAAAGCTGTGTACAGTCCTGAGAGGGAGTAATTTCAAAATGAGGGCAAGACTCTCTGTCCTTCATGTTTGAGGATGCTATTTCTGTAAACGAAAATGCACACAAGTACATTTTTAAGAAAAAATGTAAAGGGACTATGAATATAAAAATACAAGATCAATTAACTTTTCACAAAGGGACACTGGTCCTGAGAAGTGAGCAGGTGATGGAGAGGAGGTCATACTGTTATCAGCGGCATCTCTTCTTGTTTCGATCTGTTTGCTGTGACCTCTGCATGTGTCATCCTCAGTTAAGTTTTGGTACCTTAGCCAGAACTTGGTGCTGTCTACAATCCTGTTTCCATTTTGTTCTCGATCCTTCTCTTTCATTCTCTGCTCCATCTGCACAGGACTTCCTAGGACCTTGCTCTGTGGCTCTAGGATTTTCAACTTCTCTCCCTGGCACCATAGTTTCCAAACTCAGCTTGGCATCACCTCCTTCAGAAGTTCTCCTTCTGTCTTTCCACTAGCATCTATCTTCATGTTGCCAAATTCACCATGCATCCCTGTCTTGTGATTTACACTGATGGACCGACTCCATCGTACTTCCAATATTCTTGCTTTCTTTGTAACCATACTGGTCCCTGCGGTCCCTCTGGGGTATTTACAGACACTAGAAATGGCTAGAGGAGTGTAGGAGAAGTCATGTGCCAATTCTGTGTAGACATTCTTTTATGATGTTGCACATGGCACTGCCATGACCCCAGCTGCTCCATCACGCTGCTCCTTTAGCCTGGTTCCAGGAAGGAACAGAGTGTGGAGCAGAGGCGCAGCTGACCACAGAAGACTGTGGCTGCTTCCAAGAGCCTGTGGTTGTGTTATCAAGCGTAGTCTATCGTGAGGTGATTTATACAACGTCTCTTGCAGCCAGCCATAAATTATCCATGATTGTATATGTAGTTTCTCTTCCTCTTTAGAGTATGAGCTCCCTACAGAATTTATGATGGATTCCCATTTTGGATTTATCACAGTTTGCTTGTTATATACTTATTTGTTATCATTTTTTATTGATTTATTGGGATTTTCACATTATGTACTCCAATCCCACTCATTTCCCAGTCCTTCCATGTCCACCTTCCACCTTAAAACCTCCCCCCAAGAGAAAATAAAAATAAAAATAAATCATTTCCCTCCTCTGTCTTTCCCACCTCTCCATCACTGATTCATTCGTCTTAGTGGCCTTAGGAGCTGCGGTGTGCCACACAGTACGCCCTTTTGCCTAAACTGCTGTACTTGTGAATGTTCATGGCATTGTTGATCTGGTTCAAGGCCTCTGACTTCTGCTGCACCATTGTTACTGGACCCTCACCAAAACTCCTCTCAGATAATCCTGCTACTGCCCTGAGTTATGGAGATCCTGCTGCTATGGTTACACAGGACTGGTTCCTTCAAGCATCCCAGCAGGTCATAGATAGGGTAGATGTTGGGGTGAGCCAACTCAAAGCCCTGGATGTGGGCTTCTGTGGTAGCTGGGTTGGAAAGTCCAGGATTCCATTGGGACACCCCTCTGCTGGTGGTACTGGGCCTGTGGCATCTTAAATATTTATTTTTTGGTATGGTAAGTGGGGACATGATTTCAGGAAGGATACCAGAATAAACACCAAGATGAGAACAGGTTGTGATGGTGATAGAGGAAGAAGCTACTTGTTTTTCTGACCTGACAGTTTTCGCTTACAGAACTCTCTTCTGGGTTGCATTATGAGCCAATGAGAGATGTTTTTGTTTGTTCGTTGTTTTGTTTTTTCTTTTCTCCTTCCTTCCTCTTTCTCCCCCTCCCTCCCTCCCTCCCTCCCTTCCCTCCCTCCCTCCCTCCCTCCCTTATCTAAAGACTGGGTTTAAAAGATAACGTGTACAGGATATTATTTCAGGATGATAGACTTTAAAAAGGGAATGGTAGTTAACCTTAGCTACCAACCTGATTCTCTCTGGAATCAACAAAAAGACTCTTCTGGGTAGATCATTAAGGGTATTTCTAGGGAGGATTAACTATCAAGGAAGATCTTCTCCCATAATGAACAGGAACTTTTGGTGGTGGCCCAGACATAAATAGGCCCTATGGGAAGGCATGTTGCTCTAGCCTGCTCACTTTCATCCCTAGCTGGTTACTGCATCTACCCCATTGTTCCCACTGCTGTTAACTCTATCTTTGGCTTCCACTGGAACCCAGTTTATTTGGTCTTCTAATGTGGACTAAAAATCAGCAACTGCCTAGGAGTACTCCAGGTCTTCCATGCCAAAGTGTGGCTGATGAGGCACACAGTTTCTTGGATTCGGTGGCTACCAGGTACTCAGCCTTTCAGTGTGCAGACAGATATTGTTAGATGATTGATACCATGTAGCACAATGGTACTAATACTAATACAGGCTGTGACACCAAAAGTGGTTCTAGAGAAATAGAACAATGAACTTCTCTACTAGGTTTAGTTGTATCTCCTGTTGGTTCTCTAATTTGATAATTTTATTAAATGTACAGTTTTGAAAGACTCTCTTCTTAGCATATAGAGCTCTGATAATCCATAGAGTGAACTATTTAAAGAACTATTCACGATAAATGCATTTGATACTCTTCATTCTCCTCTTGTGAGGAGCAAGGAATTTAGTAACTTGATATTAAAACTTAGGAACATTTTGGTTAAGTAAGGATTAAAATGATGCTATCTGGTTACTTCTAGCATCTCTGGATAAAGTAACAAAGGAAAATAGTGAGCTTAGAGATGAAATTTCTCCATGACAGAGGTACACAAACAATCTTATTTTTAATGAATTCTGTGAGAATTTTATTCAACATATTTTTGACCATATTAACACCCCCACTACTCCTAGATCCTCTTCCCTTTCCCTGCCCATCCAGCTTTGTGTCCTCATGCTTTCTCTCATTTTAAAGCCTATGAGTCCAGTTTGCACTGGCAATATACTTTGAGTTGTATGGTGACCCACTGGAACAGGATCTATCTACCCGGGGGCCACACCTTTGAAGAAAACGTTTCTCTCCCAGAAGCAGTCAGTCATCAATAGCTCCTCAGCTAGGCATGAGACTTCATGACTGTCTCCCTTCTCCATACTGATTTTTTTCTGGCTTGAGCTTGCACAAATCTTGTACATATTGTTCTAAACACTGTGGTTTCATATGTACAAGTGCCTTGCTGTGTCTGGAAAAAAATCAGTTCTTACACTCATCCACTGCCCCTGGCTCTAATTGTTTTTATGCCCCTTCTTCCAAAATCATCCCTGAGACTTGGAAAGATGGAGTATGATATCAATGTACAATCTAGGGTTGACTATTCCACAGTCTGTTATATTTTCTTGGCACCTTGGCCAGTTGTAGGTTTCTGTGTTGATCACTATCTACCACAGAAAGAAGCTTCTCTGCTGAGGGCTGAGATATGCACTAAACTTTGGGTGCAGCAATGAATCATTAGGAGTCAATTTAATGCCATGAATATTAGCAGAGTAAAAGTAGTAGATTCTTCCTGAGAGCCCATGACCTGTTTAGCTACAGGTTCTTGGACCTGGTAACAGTGCTAGATATGGTCTTTCTTTTTTAAAGCAGGTCTTAAATTCAATAAGAAAGTGGTTAGTTATTCTAATAACATTCATGCCACTATTACATCAGTGAGCACATGTTGCCAGGCCAGATATTATCATAGCTCGCAGGGTTTATAGATGAGTAAATTTTATAACTTTTCTCTTTTTGTGAGTGTGCATAGGATCTTCCAGCACCAAGAAATCTAGGTAATAGGGATGAAACTTCCAGGCCAGTGCCAACTTGAATTCTTCATGTTCTGTATCCCAAGCATCAGTTGTTTTCAGGAATAGGGTCTTATCATCACATTCTGGAGGGTTAGCAAGAGCATTGACAAAAGTCTGTAATGTCTGAGGATTTATGGAAATTCTGTGGCCAGCAACTCCAAAATAGGTAAACTACTTTTTTTACTGGGCTGTTTAATTGTTAGCCTGTGATATCTAATAGGGTCATTGTTACCTATTATACAGTTATTTTATTTAAAGTCATTTTATTTATGTGTGTGTATATACTTTAGGAAGCTTCCAAAATAGTAGATTTCTATGTAACTTCCCCCAAAGATGTTTAGTGTTAGTTACCCCTCCCTGTATTCTCTCATTTAACCTGCTCTCTGACTCCTCTTACCCATTTACCTCTACTTGTTCCATTATTCCCTGTTAGCCCTTAATATCCCTGTGTTTTGTCTCTTCTCCCTTGAAAGTTCTTACCATGGTCCCTTATTTCCTGACCTCTACGGTCCCTATAATTTCAAAATAAAACATATAATCTAAAGATTTAAAGCTGATATCTACAAATGAGAGAAAATGTGAAACATTTGTAATTCTGGGACTGGGGTCACCCCCCAGTAGTGAATAAGTATTCTTCTTTCCTCACATCCATGCCAGCATTTGTAATTTTTAAAAAATCTTAGCCATTCTGACTGGGGTAAGATAAAATAACAAAGCAATTTTAATTTTCATTTCCCTGATGGCTAAGAATATTGAAAAATTAAAGAATGTTTCTCAGCCATTTGTATTTCATCTTTTGAGAACTTTTTGTTTAGTTCCCTGTCCCATGTTTTGTTTTTTTTTTCTTGATTTTTTTAAAAAGCTCTTTATATACTCTAGACACTGACTCTCTGCCAGATGTATGGCTGCTAAAGATTGTTTTTTATTCTGAAGGCTGCCTCTTCAGTTGAAAGATGATGTCCTTGATAGAAATATGCTTTTTAGTTTCACAAAGTTACAGTTATCCATGGTTGCTCTTAATGCCTGAGCTACTGAGGTTCTGTTCATGAAACTCTTTTCTCTTCCAAGTTCATGCGTATTACTTACTTTCTTCTCTATCAGATTCAGGCTATCAGGTCTTAAATTGAGGTCCTTGGTCCCTTTGGGGCTGAATTATGTGCTGGGGGAGAGATAAATAATTATTTTCAATCTTCTTCATGTAGATATCCAGTTTTACCAGCGCCATTTATAGAAGATGATGTCTTTTCTCCATGTGTGCTGTTAACCTCTTTGACAAAAATGAGGTGGCTGTATGTGTGGACTTATATGTGAGTCCTGATCCTATGTCATTAGCTAATACATCTCTTTCTATGTCACCACCATGCTGTTTGCATTACCATATCTCTGTAGTGCAACCTGAAATCAGGGATTGTGATACCATGAGCAGGCTTGTTTGTTTGTTGGTCTTTTGGGATTATTTGGGCCATCCTACGTCATTTGTGTTTCCATATGAATTTTGAGATTATTTTTCAATTTCTATGAAATATTGTATTGGAATTTTAATGGGAATAGAATTGAATGTACATTGACTTTGAAAGTATGGGCATTTTCATAGTATCAGTCCTGTCAATCCACGAGTTTGGAAAATATGTCTATCTTTTGGTGTTTTATTCAGTTTCGTTCTTTGTTTTTTTGAAGACTTGATTGTACAAGTTTTCACTTCCTTCATTAGATTTATCTCATAATATTATTTTAGGCTGTTGTGAATGGTATTTTTTCCTTGATTTCTTTCTCAGTGTACCATTTTTTTTTGAGACAGGGTTTCTCTGTGTAACTTTAGCACCATTCCTGGATCTCACTCTGACTTGAACTCACAGAGATCCTCCTGTCTCTGCCTCCCGAGTGCTGGGATTAAAGCCATGTGCCACCAATGCCTGGCTCAGTGTATGTACCATTTTTATATGTGAAGGCCATGGATTTTGTGTTAACTTTGTTTCACATGCTGGCTGATCAGTGTAGGAGTTTTCTGGTGAAGTCTTTAAGTTTTTTTTGTTTTTTTTTTTTTTTTTTTTAAATATATGGAATCTTATCTGTAGACAAGGATACTTCAATTCTTCTTTTTCTACTTTCGCGCCCGCCCCCCCCCCCGGTTCTTTCTGCTTGTCTTTTTGCTCTAGCTAATACTTCAAGCACTATATTGAACAGGAAAGGAGAGGAGAGAATGGTATACTTGTCTTGTTATTGGTTTTAATGGAAATTCTTGGAGTTTTTCTCTATTTAGGATAATGTTGGATATGGGCATACTGTACATTGTCTTTATTAAATTGAGGGGTGTTCCCTGTATCTATCTCTAGATTCTTTAGGTCTTTTATCATAAAGAAGTGAGGATTTCTACATCTTTTCTGCATCTAACAAGATGATCATATGATTTCTGTCCCTGAGTCTATTCTATGATGGATTGTGCTTATTATTTTATATATGTTGAACCATCCTTGCATCACTGAAATGAAGCCAACTTGATCATGGTAGGTAATTTTTTAATGTGTTCTTGAAGGCATTTGTGAGTATTTGGTTAGGATTTTTGCATCTATGTTGAATAGAAAGCCTACAAATTTTTCTTTTTTTTTTTTTGTTTTGATATCAAGGTGATACTGGTTTTGTAGAAAGGAAATAGGAATAAATTTTTCTTCCTTTTCTGTTTTATGGAGTAATTTGAGTATTGGTGTTAATTCTCCAAAGGTCTGGTAGAATTCTGTGCTGAATCTTTCCAGCCCCGTGCTTTTTTTAGTTAGGAGTTTGTTTTTTTTTTTATTACTTCTATCACATTGGCATTATGGATTTATCTAAATTCTTTACTTTATCTTGATTTAACTATGGTAGGTTCTATACATCTATACATTTATCCATTTTTAAAAGATTTTTTCCAGTTTGGTGGAACATAGCTTTTTTTTTTAATTAAGAATTTTTTAAATTCATTTTACATACTAATCAAAGATCACTCTCTTCCCTCCTCCCACCTCTCCAGCCTCCCCCTCCAAACTCACCTCCATTCCCTCCTAGAAGAAGGTAAGGACTCTAATGGGGAGGTACATTTAGTAAAGACAAGTCCAAGCTGCTCTCCCTGCTTCAAAGCTGTGTAAAATGTCCCATCATAGGTAGTGAGCTCCAAAAAAGCCTGTTCATGCACCAGGGATGGATTCTGATCCTACTGCCAGGGGGCCTCTTAAGCAGATCAAGTTACAAAACTTTCTTGCTATTGTTTCTTACATTCCATCCCTGTTCCAGCTCAACCATCCCATTCCCTTATGTTCTCATCCCCCATCCCCTACCCTCCATTGCCCACCCCTCATTCCCAGTTTACTCATGGAGATCTCCTCTATTTCCTCTTCCCAGGGTGATCCATGCATCCCTCTTTGGGTCCTCCTTGTTAGCTAGCTTCTCTGGAATTGTGGACTGTAGTCTGGTTATCCTTTACTTTACATCTATTATCCACTTATGAGTGAGTACATACCATTTTGTCTTTCTGAGTCTGGGTTACCTCACTCAGGATGATATTTTCTAGTTCCATCCATTTGCCTATAAATTTCATGATGTCATTGTTTTTCTCTGCTGAGTAGTACTCCATTGTGTATATGTACCACATTTTCTTAAAGCATTCGTCAGTTGAGGGGCATCTAGGTTGTTTCCAGGTTCTGGCTATTACAAATACTGCTGCTATGAACATAGTTGAGCATGTGTCCTTGTGGTATGATTGATCATTCCTTGGGTATATGCCCGAGTGGTATAGTTGGGTCTTGAGGAAGATTGATTCCCAATTTTCTGAGAAACTGTCATTCTGATTTCCAAAGTGGCTGTATAAGTTTGCACTCCCACCAACAGTGGAGGAGTGTTCCCCTTCCTCCACATCCTCTCCAACATAAGCTGTCTTCAGTATTTTTGATCTTAGCCATTCTGACAGGTGTAAGATGGTATCTCAGAGTCATTTTGATTTGCATTTCCCTGATGACTAAGGATGTTGAGCAATTCCTTAAATGTTTTTCAGCCATTTGAGATTTTTCCATTGAGAATTCTGTTTAGCTCTGATGCCCATTTTTAAATTGGATTGTTCATTATTTTGATGTCTAGTTTCTTTAGTTCTTTATATATTTTGGAGATCAGCCTTCTGTCAGATGTGGGGTTGGTGAAGATCTTTTTCCGTTCTGTAGACTATTGTTTTGTCTTATTTACTGTGTCCTTTGCCTTACAGAAGCTTCTCAGTTTCAGGAGGTCCCATTTATTAATGGTTGCTCTCAGTGTGTGTGCTACTGGTATTATAGTTAGGAAGTTGTCCTGTGTCAATGCATTCAAGACTACTTCCTACTTTCTCTTCTATCAGGTTCAGTTTAACTGGTTTTATATTGAGGTCTTTGATGCACTTGAACTTGAATTTTGAGCATAGTGATAGGTATGTATCTATTTGTAATCTTCTATATGTTGACATCCAGTTATGCTAGCACCATTTGTTGAAGATGCTTTCTTTTTTCCATTGTACAGCTTTGGCTTCTTTGTCAAAAATCAGGTGTTCATAGGTGTGTGGGTTAATGTCAGGGTCTTTAATTCAATTCCATTAGTCAACATGTTGGTTTTATGCCAATACCAAGCTGTTTTTATTACTATAGCTCTATAGTACAGCTTGGGGTCAGGGATGGTGATGCCTTTAAAGGTGGCTTTATTGTACAGGATTGTTTTAGCTATCCTAGGTTTTTTGTTTTTCCAAATGAAGTTGTGTGTTGCTCTTTCCAAGTCTGTGAAGAACTGTGTTGGGATTTTGATGGGGGTTGCACTGAATCTGTAGATTGATTTTGGTAAGATTATCATTTTTACTATGTTAATCCTACCTATCCATGAGCATGGGAGATCTTTCCATTTTCTGATATCTTCTTTGATTTCTTTCTTCAGAGACTTAAAGTTCTTGTCATACAGGTCTTTCACTTGCTTAGTTAGAGTTACCCCAAGGTGTTTTATATTATTTGTAGCAATTGTAAAGGATGATATTTCTCTGATTCCTTTCTCAGCCCATTTATCATTTGTGTATAGGAGGGCTACTGATTTTTTTTAGTTAATCTTGTATCCTGCCATATTACTGAAGGTGTTTATTAGCTGTAGGAGTTACCTGATATTATTTTGGGGGTCACTTATGTATACTATCATATGATCTGCAAATAGTGAAAGTTTGACTTCTACCTTTTCAATTTGTATCCCCTTGATCTCCTTTTGTTGTCTTATTGCTCTAGTTAGAACTTCAAGTAATATATTGAATAAATTGTTAATTTGGATACTCTCTCTGCCTTTTGGTTAGTTTGGGTAAGAGCTTGTCTATCTTGTTGATTTTCTCAAAGAACCAACTCTTTGTTTCATTGTTTCTTTGTATTGTTTTCTTTGTTTCTATTTCATTGATTTCAGCTCTCAATTTTATTATTTCCTGGCATCTATTCCTCCTGGCTTAGTTTGATTCTTTTTGTTCTAGAGCTTTTAGGTATGTTGTTAAGTCACTATTGTGAGATTTCTCCAACTTCTTTATGTGGGCATTTAATGCTATGAATTTTCCTCTTAGCACTGCTTTCATAGTGTCCCATAAATTTGGGTATGTAGTATATTCATTTTCACTGAACTCTAGGAAGTCCTTAATTTCTTTCTTTATTTCTTCATTGACCCATTGGTGATTCAGTTGAGCATTATTCAGTTTCCATGAGATTGTAGGCTTTCTGTAATTTTTGTTGTTGTTGAAATCTAACTTTAAACCATGGTGGTCTGATAGAATACAGGAGGTTATTTCAATTTTTTTTTTTGTATCTGTTGAGGTTTGCTTTGTGACTGAGTATGTGGTCGATTTTAGAGAAGGTTCCATGGAGTGCTGAGAAGAAGGTGTATTCTTCTTTGTTAGGGTGGAATGTTCTGTAGATATCGATTAAGTCTATTTGAGTCATAATATCAGTTAAGCCCCTTATTTCTCTGTTAAGTTTTAATCTGGCAGATCTGTCTAGTGTGTGGGTGGGGTATTGAAGTCTCCCAGTATTAATGTGTGGTGTTTTATGTGTGATTTAAGCTTTAGTCATCTTTCTTTTACATATGTGGGTGCCCTTGTGTTTGGGGCATAAATGTTCAGTATTGAAACTTTATCTTGGTGTATCTTCCCTGTGATGAGTATGTAATGTCCTTCTTGATCTCTTTTGATTGATTTTACTTTGAAGTCTATTTTGTTGAATATTAGGATAGTTACACCAGCTTGCTTCTTAGGGCCATTTGATTGGAAAGACTTTTCCAGTCTTTCATTTTGAGGTAGTGTCTATCTTTGAAGTTGGGGTGTGTTTCTTGTATGCAGCAGAAAGATGGGTTGTGCTTTTGTATCCATTCTGTTAGCCTGTGCCTTTTTATAGGTGAATTAAGTCCTTTGATATTAAGGGATATTAATGACCAGTGATTGTTAATTCCTGTTATCTTTTGGTGGTAGTGTGTGTGTATTTCTCTTCTTTGGGATTTACTGCTGTGGGGTTATCTATTGCCTGTGTTTTCATGGGTGTATCTGACTTCCTTAGGTTCTAATTTTCCTTCTAGTGTTTTCTGTAGGGCTGGATTTGTGGATAGGTATTGTTTAAATCTGGTTTTGTCTTGGAATATCTTGTTCACTCCATCCATGGTAATTGAAAGTTTTGCTGTGAATATTAGTCTAGGCTGGCATCCATGGTCTCTTAGTGTCTGCATTACATCTGTCCAGGTCCTTCTGACTTTCAAAGTCTCCATTGAGAAGTCAGGTGTTATTCTGATGGGTCTGCCTTTATAAGTCACTTGACCTTTTTCCTTTGCTGCTCTTAATATTCTTTCTTTATTCTGTATGTTTAGTTGTTTAATTATTATGTGGTGAGGGGACTTTTTTTGGGGGGGGTCTAGTCTGTTTGGTGTTCTATAGGTTTCTTGTATCTTCAAAGGTATTTCCTTCTTTAAGTTGGGAAAGTTTTCTTCTGTGATATTGTTGAATATATTTTCTGTGCCTTTGAGTTGGTATTCTTTTCCTTCTTCTATCCCTATTATTCTTAGGTTTGGCCTTTTCATGGTGTTCCAGATTTTCTGGACATTTTGTGTTATAACTTTTTTGGCTTTGGCATTTTTCTTTGACTGACAAATCTATTTCCTCTATTGTATCCTCTACACCAGAGATTCTCTCTTCCATCTCTTGTATTTTGTTGGTTATGCTTGAATCTGTGTTTCCTTTTCATTTTCTCAGCTTTTCTATATGCAACATTCCCTCTGTTTGTGTCTTCTTCATTGTTTTTATTTTACTTTTCAGGTCTTGAACTGTTTCCCTCACATGTTTAATTGCTTTTTCATAGTTTTCTTGGCTTCTTTAAGGGAATTATTGATTTCTTCCAATTTCTAAATTTCCTCAATTTCTTTAAGAGAATTTTTCATTTTTTCTTGAAATGCCTCAAGCATCTTCATAAAGCTATTTTTATGGTAGCTTTCTTCTGCTTCTTCTACATTGTGATGTTTAGGTCTTCCTGTTGTAGGAGGGCTAGGTTCTCATGATGCCATATTGCTCTTTATGTTGTATGTATTTTTGCATTGATGTCTGCCCATTTCCTCCTTTAATAGGTATTAGCGGTGCCTGTGTCTGAGCGAGTTGCTATTGGTCTACTGTGTGCTTGTTGTGTCTGTGTCTCAGGGGACACCTCTGAGTCCAATTTTAGCTCTTGGTCTAGTTGGAACTGCCAGATTCTGTATCTCAGGGAGCTGCTCTTGACTCAACCCAAGCTAGTTGATTCTGTGACTCACAGAACCGCTCTTGGTCTTATCAGGGCTCTTGGTCCAGTCAGAGCTGATTCTGTGTCTCAGGAAGTCTCTCTGGGTCCAGTGAGAGCTGGCAGTTTCTATGTCTCAGAAAGCCACTCTTGGTTTAATGAGGGCTGGTGGATTTCCTGTCTCAAAAAGATACTGGGGTCACAGGCAGATGGGTAGTGGGGCAGGGTGTGGAACTTGTAGATTGCAGGGTCCCTGCTGGCTGGTAACTGGGGCAGAGTTTGGTGGGGTTTCCCGGGGATTGGCTGTGTCCCAGGGTCTGGGTCCTAGGGTCAAGACTCTCTGGGTGTGAGAAGAGTCACTCACCTCTTGGTCCAATGATAGCTGGCAGTTTAGTTTCCATGCCTTAGGAAGTTACTGGGGTCTCAGGCACATGGGAATTGGGAGGTTTTGGTGGGGGGTGCCTTCCCCCAGGAGTTTTCCCTGCTGGCCAGCAACTGGGGCAGAGTTGGGTAGGAGTTCCCAAGAACTCATATTCCCATAATTCTAAGACTAGGTATTTCATAGTGTCCCCTAAACTCTCCCATATCTCATTCATACTTTTTATAAAAATGTCTCATTGATCTTTATTGAGTAATCCAATTCCTCTAATTCACCTTCTGTCTCCAACTTCCTGTTTTCACACTCTTGGTATAAAGCTTTCTTCTGCAGGTTTGATTTGGCTTGTTGACCTTTTCATTTCCAGCATCATTCCAGTTTGGGTTTTCTTCAGCAATTAAGGCTTTATTTTCAAGTTTGGACTGACTTCCTTATCATTATCTGATGTCTGAGTTTTTATAACATTGTTACAACATTGTTTTAATTTTTTTTTGTCCGGAAGTTCTTCCAGTTCATTTTTATTCATGGTTATTTCCATGCAATTTGCATTTTTTTGGAGGAGGCATGTTATTTTGTCTTTTTGCCCTGCATCTTTGTGGATTTATATATCTGGAATTAATTTATTGGCTCAGATTTTCTTTTATTTTTGTTTCAGTCACCTTTCTTCTTTCTAGAGGTGTTTACAACAGGAGGGGGCTATTTCATAGCAGCATTGGGATGTCATTTTTTTTGAGATAGGGTCTCACCATACAACTCTGGGTGTCCAGTAACTCACTATGTAGACCAGGATGGGCTCAGACTCACAGAGATGCACCTGCCTCTGCCTTTTGAGTGCTCAGATTAAAGGCACGTACCACTCTGTCCAGTTTTAACTCCCACTTGTCAGCTATTTAGGGCTACAGCCTCTATCCCAGGTCTTCTGCCTGTCAGCTATACTCTGGTACCTACAGCAGTGTGGTTAAAGAGTTTTGAACCAGTTCACCCTGGTAGTGTGGACTGGTTGTGGTTCTCAAGGCCAGATTGAGAATTAAAGGGTACCAGTGAGGTTGTTAGCAGGGTTCTAGTATCTCTTGAAGAAGGATGTGGCTAGGTCTCTTAGTTATATGGGTGAACTGAAGAGTCTATTGTGGGGAGTTGGTTTGCATCTGAGAAGTTTCAAATAGAGGTAGAGGAGCTTGGAGGAGGTGACAATTCCTGGGAAGGAGCTATAATGCTTTGGGATGACTCAAATTGAAGGGAGGAAATGGAAGTTAGCTTACTTGAGTCTCTGTGTCATATAGGGTAGTTGGGGAGTCCTTGGTAAGGAAGCAGGCTGAGATTTGCTGAGTGCCAGAGGGATGAAGAAGGGTATGAGGCTATTTATTTACTTAGTTGTGTGTGTGTGTATGTGTGCGCATATGCATGTGTGTGTGTGGGGGGGGGGGGTTACTATTGCTGTGATGAAACACCATGACCAAAAGCAAGTTGGGGAAGAAATTGTTTATTTGTCTTATACATCAACATCATAGTCTATCACTGAAGGAAATCAGGGCAGGAACTCAAACAGAGCAGGAACTGGGAGGTGAGAGCTGAAGCTGGCCTACTCTCCATGGCTTGTTTATCTTGCTTTCTTACAGAACCCAGGATTACCATGCCAGGGGTGGCACCACCCTCAATGGGTTGGGTCCTCTTCCATCCATCAACCACTAATTAAGAAAATGCCCTACAGTCTTGCCTATAGCTTGACCTTATGGAGGCATTTTTTCAGTTGTTGAGGCTTCCTCTTGCCAGATAACTCTAGATTGTGTCAAGTTGACATAAAACTAGCCATTATAATTGATGCCTTGTCAACTTGACATACAAACACATCACTATTAAACAACAGCCTTTCCTTTCTTGTTCATTCCCAAGACCACACATTAATAAAGAAACCACAATACAAAGCATTGTACAAAGTTAAAAACTCCCACAGCTTTACAAATTCAAATACTTTAAAACTTGTCTCTTTAAAAATATCCAATCTCTTAAAATCTAAAATCTCTGTAAAACTCCAAAAAATTTTCTTTTAAAAAAGTTTAAAGTTTTTCAACTGTGGAATCCTATAAAACAAAAAATGAATCAAACATTTTCTTACTTAAAGAGGGAAGAACCAGGGCATAGTCACAATCAGATAAAAGCAAAACCAAACTCTTAACAGTATAAATAACTCAATGTCCAATATCAGGGATTCACTCACAGTTCTCTGCACTCCCCCAAGGGGCTTGAGTAAGTTCTCTGGTTCTGCTCTCTGCAACATACAGCTTGTCCTTAATTCTCAAGCTAGCTCCACTCCACCACAGCTACTGCTTTTGTTGGTCTACCCATGGCACTGGCATCTCCAAAATGCTGGACTCTTCTGCTGCAACTCACCAATAGCCTCCTGGGATCCCTTCGTGGTACCATGCCTTAATTTATCTGTATGATTCATTTAATCCTGGATCTTCAACTGCTACTGAGGCTGCACCTTCACCAATGGCCTCTCTTGGACTCCCACAGTGCCAAGCTTCTACTGCTCTCCAAGACCCCTTCATGCATTTAAAGCAAGTACCACCAGGGTGATTCTTACACTACCTGCCAGAGCATGATACAACGTTGACCATCTAGAACACAGTTTCTGTATTGTGTAACAATCTTATTGTACATCTTGAAGATGTGTCATTCTGATTGGTTTAATAAAAAACTGAATGGCCAAGAGCTAGGCAGATTTCCAAGCACAACAGATGTTGGAAAAAAGAGCAGAGACATCAGAACACAGAGCAAGCAGCATTGGTATTATAAAGTAAAGGCAACTGAGCCACATAAAAGAATGTAGAATAAAAGAAATGGGTTAGATCTCCCTGGGAAGGGTAAATGGAAGAGATTTTGTCAGTGGACTGAGGTTAGGTGGTAATAGGAACATAAGGTTGGAGGACATGGAGGGAGGGAATGCTGAGGGGGATGGCTTGGGAGGGCATTTTGGGATCAGGCAGAAGCCTGGTGCAGGAGAATCTCCCAGAAGTCAATGTGGAGGACCCTAGCTTAGACTCTTAGCAATGATAAATAAGTAGTCTGAACTGGCCATCTCCTGTGACCAGATTGGTGCCTGATCCAATTGTCATCAGAGAGGTGTCATCCAGCAACTGATGGAGGCAGATGCAGAGACTCACAGCCAAACATTAAGTGGAGTTTGGGAATCCTGTGAAGGAGGAGAAGAAAGCAGTGTAGAGCTAGAGGGGTCAAAGAACCATGGGAAGGCTTACACTATCAACTAATCTGGAATCATAAGGACTCACAGAGACTGAACCAACAACCAGGGAGCCTGCATGGGAGTGGCCTAAGCAGTCAGGATATATGCTACATTTGTGTAGCTTGGGTCTCTTGTGGGACTCCTAACAGTAGGAACAGGGGCTATCTCTAACTTTTTTTTTAACCAGCTTTTAGGACCCTACTTCTTATACTGGGTCATCTTGCCTAGCTTTAACAAATCAAGAGGTGTTTAGTCTTACTGCAACTTGATATGCCACATTTTACTGATACTCATAAGAGACCTGCCCTTTCTTGGATGGAGATGGAAGAAGATGATATTGGCGAGTGAGGGGCGAGGAATGAGGGAGAAGAACTGGGAGAGGAGGATGGGGGAAGGCTACGACAAGGATGTAAAATAAATACATGAATAAAAAAGAAATGAGTTAATTTAAGTTATACAAGCTAGTTAGAAATAAGCCTAAGCTATTGGCCAAGCTTTTATAATTAATAAGTCTCCATGTCATTATTGGGGAGCTGATGGTCCTGACAAAAAAGTCTGACCACAAATTGTTGCTGGAGGGCTTCTCTCCAGGTTCCCCAAGCCCCGCAGTCCCACAATCCACTTATAAAATAATCACTCAGACACTTATATCACTTATAAACTGTATGGCCGTGGCAGGCTTCTTGCTAACTGTTCTTTTATCTTAAATTAACCCATTTTTATAAATCTATATCTTGCCACGTGGCTGGTGGCTTACCAGAGTCTCTACATGCTGCTTGTCCTGGCGGTGGCTGCAGTGTCTCTCCCCTCAGCCTTCCGCTTCCCAGAATTCTCCTCTCTCCTTGTCCCACCTACTTTCTGCCTGGCAACCTATTTCTTGCCTGGTCACTGGCCATCAGTGTTTTATTTATATAGAATGATATCCACAGCACTTCCCCTTTTCTTCTTTTTTTTTTTTTAAAAAGTAAGGTTTTAACTTTAACATGGTAAAATTACATATAACAAAACAATTATCGAGCAAGAATTACAGTTACAATACTAAAGAAGATGTCCTATCTATCTTATATTTGTGAGTTTAAGGTTTTATATCTAAATTATCTTTTATCATAACTGAGGAAATTACAACTATCTAGTTTTCAACCACATCAAAGACCTGAGAAGGAACATAATGGTACCTGAGAAATGGTAGATGGATGCAAGCAACTTTCGGGAATCTTGCAAGAGTAGACCAAGACAGCTGGCAGCCTGGACAGTCACCTAATGTTTTTTAGCATTGTTGGTGCATTCAAATTGGCTACAGGCCTAGAGTATCATTTTTAGAAGCAGGATTTCTGAAAGACCATCTTACCCTGTCTTGGCAGAGTACAGTGGTCACTTTCCTTGTGTCCCGCTTGTCCAGGAAGGACAGCATTGCATTCGTACTGTCAGCAGTCGAGGCAAGGGAAGTTCTTTGCCCAGTAGGCCATTTTGTGCCAAAAAGACAAACTTCCAAATGGAAATGTCTTAGAAGCCCAACATTCTCTCGGGATCAATTGGTGCAGCCAGGAGCAATTGTGTCTCACGTCAACAGAATTTTAAGTTATTTAAATGCCATATTCTCTAGGTCTATGAAGTGTTTGAAGATTACCTGTCTATCTGAAATATATCTATGTATACCTAGAAGACTTAACTAACATGGCTACAAATATGATTATCATAGATGACTAATAATCTATTTTTTAATTATCCATGGCAATTTTAAATGAGCTACATAAACATAATACCTCAAACAAGAATGGAAATATATATATATATATATATATACAGTATAACAAAATTAACTTCAAGTTTGTATCAATAAACTAAAATTTATACCAATGTAAAACATTTTAAACAAGTTGTTCTTTAAAAGTAGGTTCATTAATCTACCCTTTTATCTTATCATCTCTATATCCTCCTATATATCTATATCATATCCCCCCCCTTTTTTTTAGAAAGAGATCACATTTATAATCAACCTGTTTTAAATAAAAATATTGGTTTTTCCCTGTCCCACACCAGAGGGCTCTTCTGATTTGGGACACAAGAATCTCTTAACCATTTTTTTTTAAAGCAATATGTCTGGGTTTAGAGGGGGAGTGAGCCAATTCCACCTCTAAAGCCAGCTTGGTATATTTGGGAATTTGGGCGTAGCATCTCTTACTACTTCCTGCTGGAGGGGGGCGCTGTATCTTACTTATGGGGACGCAAAGAAAATTTTAGGCCTATGGGGTAGTCCGTGAGGCTGTATTGTGTGAACCAGTTGCCTTGAAACCGCTCTGGATGTTGGATCATCTGGGCCATGGTGTCATCGGAGACCTTTCAGGGGGTCTTGGCTGGTCAAACCTGATGTATCTTAATCTGGAACAAATCCACAGCCTCTGGCTTTCTGTGGAAACAAAAGCAGAATCTCTTTTCCAAAGCAACATATCCTTAAATCCAAATTTTGAAGTGAAGGTACCTTTAAAATATATATTTTGGCATAACTCAACAGCTTTTGTAATCAAATGTTTTTCTTCAGTTACGAAAATCAAAGAGAACATAATCCAGATTCTCTGTGTGGTAGCCATCTTTACGTGGCTTATGTTTTATATTACCTTAGCCTATTGCTTTAAACTGCACCATTCTAAGACTGAAACGGTGCCGTGGCTGCTGGCTCCGCCCACTTCAGCTTCCCAACATGGCGGTGGTACGTTTTCCGCCAGCTTGAGGAGCCATCAAGTCTCAGAAATAGTGGGTCTAAGCTTTTATCAAAGCAGCGTGTAGCCCAGAAACCTTTTTTTTTTTTTTTTTAAATACTAGTAAAGACTAAATCTACTACACAGCATAATGTGCCGCTGGCAGACGCCTCATTCCCGCCATACTGCCAGTCAAACGCACACGCCAGGAACCCGCCAGTGTTCAAACCCGCGTTTTGCGGCGTCTAGCTGCCCATATGAGACAAGAAGCAGGAACCTGGTTCTGGCTCTGTTTAGAATTGGTTATTAAATATTCTCAGGTTTAAGGTGGAAACTTGAGCCGTTGGGCGCCATTTGTTGCTGGAGGGCTTCTCTCCAGGTTCCCCAAGCCCCGCAGTCCCACAATCCACTTATAAAATAATCACTCAGACACTTATATCACTTATAAACTGTATGGCCGTGGCAGGCTTCTTGCTAACTGTTCTTTTATCTTAAATTAACCCATTTTTATAAATCTATATCTTGCCACGTGGCTGGTGGCTTACCAGAGTCTCTACATGCTGCTTGTCCTGGCGGTGGCTGCAGTGTCTCTCCCCTCAGCCTTCCGCTTCCCAGAATTCTCCTCTCTCCTTGTTCCACCTACTTTCTGCCTGGCAACCTATTTCTTGCCTGGTCACTGGCCATCAGTGTTTTATTTATATAGAATGATATCCACAGCAACAAATGATGCCCAATGTGAGGTTCAAATATACAAACATAGGGCCTAAGAAAACAACAGCAATGATATTTCCGGACAAAGAGCCAGATGTAGCTTCCTAGACCTGCAGCCTTTCAAGTGGTCTGGTTCTCAGTGACATATAGAGATGCAGCTACTGGCCACGGCCTGTGGACTGGAGCCAGCCACTAGCACCATGTACTAAACTAAGTTGCATGCCACTTGGTCAGAGAACAATACAGAGGCTCAACTACAGAGGACAGATCCAGATGGAAAAGAAATCGAAACAGGTTATAGTATGTTTTAAAATATGTGTAGGCTTAAAAAGAAATGAAAATGGGTGGAAAAGTATATAATAAATAATAAAGTCTTTGAAGAGAAAAGTAAAATAATATGAAAAGGATAAGCCATGTAGAGATGGGAAATATACATGGAGTCTGGATCCTGTATGGTGTTATATTGACTTTAAATATTTTGATTGCTGATGAGTGAACAACAGCTGTTGTGAGACATTGGATTATGGAAACTTCTAAATTAAACCAACCTATATATTTTAAAAATCTCTTAACTTCAGATTGGAAGTCAAAAATATGTTGCACTGGTGAAGAGGTTTTGTTTCCACAGAAAATGAAAGGCTGTAGATTCATTCAAGGTTGATAGAGATCAGATTTGGTTGGGGGAGATCCCCCATCCTGGCTACAGATGTAAAGAAATAAACCTAGAAAAACTACAAGACAGATGGCATATGTTTTACCTGCTCAAACATAAAACAAAAAAAAATCATCTTTGGCTGGCTTGTGTACAGCACACAGTCCATACTTATGTTAATACAGATATGCATATTACCTTTGAAAATTTATGTGTTTTCAGAGCAAGAGGACCAGAAAGCAATGAAAATGGGTGCCTCATGTGCTTCAGCTTCTCAGAGTGCCTTTGTTGCAGTTTCTCCAGAGTTCTACATCCAGAACAGCTTCTAGACTATTTTGTGTTGTGGAATAATCTTTTTGTACACTGTGAAGATGTATCACTCTGATTGGTTTAATAAAAAACGCTGAGTGGTCAATGGCTGGGCAGTATTTCAGGTACAGAGGATGCTGGAAAGAAGAATGGAGATTCCAGGACACAGAGAAATAGCATGGGTATTACAAAGTAAAAGTAACTGAGACATGTAAAATTATAGATGTAACCAACCATCTTATTAAATAAGAAACATAGAACCAATGTAAAGAAGAAAACCAGGAGGTCAGAGGTCAGAGCTAAAACCTTACCCTTCCTCCTGCGGTGGTCCTACCTCTCCAAAAGAGACCTACTTCCTGTGTGTTTTTCTTGATATAGTCTTTCTGTTCTGCCTTCTCATTAGTTGTAAACCCAAATACGTGACTGCCTCATCACTGCCTGTAAGTACAGCCCCCCAGGTCTTAAAGGTGTGTGTCTCCAATGCTGGCTGTATCCCTGAACACACAGAGACTTACCTAGCTCTGTCTACCAAGTGCTGGGATTAAAGGCGTATGCCACCACCACCACACTCTTGCTATGGCTCTAACAGCTCTGACCCCTGGGCAACTTTATTTATTAACATACAATTAAAATCACATTTCAGTACAAATAAAATACCACCATATAAAAGAAAATAGATTTAAAGAAATGGGTTAATTTAAGTTATAAGAGCTAGTTAGAAACAAGCCCAAGCTATTGGCCAAGCTTTCATAATTAATAATAAGTCTCTGTGTCATTATTGGGGAGCTGATGGTCCTAATGAAAAGGTGTGATTATACTTCTGTGTGCTGACTATGAGGAAACACTTCCCAGAAGATTTCACCTCAGTGGTGCTGGTGTGCTCCATTGTCTGTATTACCCTCAACATTCTTCCACACTCCTACACAACAGCTCACTGAGCTCTCAACACTCAATGACTTTTATAGCCCAAAGTTCTAAACTCCTTCTGCAATCCTCTCCAAAACAACGTGGTCTGGCATCTATAGACTTTTGTGTCTGATTAATTAATCATGGTGCTTTTATAAACTAAAATAGGAAGATATGATATGAAGCCTACTAAGTTCTAACCTCATTTGTTTAAGAAAGAATATTCCAGAACAAATGAACCAAAGGAGACCTTGAACCATAGCATGCTGGAAGCTTTACTCCAGATGCATTTGCAGACCTGGGATGGATGTGTGGAGTTGGCTCTATGAAGAAATTGTGAGTACCTGTTGTCATTTAAACAAGTGGCCCTGGATAGCCTGGGCTGTCTTCATTTATACAATTTCAATGGTTTGCATGAACGATTTTACAATTAGTTTTTGCTTTCTAAATTTCCAAAAATAGTTACAATAAATGCTAGTTTGTTCCTTGCTTCTTTCCTTTTCCATTTCCAAACTCTCCCACCAGTAGCCATTACCTTCTTGATCTATGTCTCTACTGTTAAAATCATAAACAGTCTTGCAAGCTACAAAGGAGCTTTTCTAACTAGGCACATCTACAGGTAGAACAGTGTGCCCAGTTGACCGGACATGTGGTTACAGTGTCATGCAGGATGAGGTTAATATTTACATCTGGTAGGGTCTGGGTTCTCAAAATCAACTCACCAGCCAAAGCTGGATCAATCCATTCTGCATTTTCTACTACTCTGTCTCCTCTGGGGATATACCAGGTTTTTCCATTTATCCTATTGGCAACATAACTTGGAAAGTTAATAGCTGGCACTGCTTATCCCTTGTCCTTATGCCTATCTTAATATCTCGGGGTATTGGCATAGTTATTAGAAACGAGAGAACTGTGGGTTTCTATGATTCTGCTTCATTCCCTGTTCCTAAAATGCTCCTATTAACTCCTGATATCATCTATTTAATAACATTTCTTAAAAACTCTTGTGGTTAAAATCATTCTTTCCAGAACAGTTATACAAATATGTAATATTAAACTTCATGACCTACTGTGACTCATTCAGGGCAGCAGTATGGCTAGCATGGTGAAAGCAAGGAGAGCAGGTAGCACACACTCCTGGGGTTGTGCCCAGAATTATGTAGTGAACTGTGGTGGTAATCTAATTGTATTGAAATATTATTTTGATTTGTACTGAAATATTAATTTGATTGTATGTTAATAAATAAAGTTGTCTGGGGGTCAGAGCTATTAGAGCCATAGCAAGAGTGTGGCGGTGGTGGCACACGCCTTTAATCCCATAGATATCTGTGTGTTCAGGGTCAGAGCTATTAGAGCCATAGCAAGAGTGTGGCGGTGGTGGCACACGCCTTTAATCCCATAGATATCTGTGTGTTCAGGGTCAGAGCTATTAGAGCCATAGCAAGAGTGTGGCGGTGGTGGCACACGCCTTTAATCCCATAAGATCTCTGTGTGTTCAGGGATACAGCCAGCATTGGAGACATATGCCTTTAAGACCTAGGGGGCTGTACATTCAGACAGTGACGAGGCAGTCATGTGTTTGGGTTTACAACCAATGAGAAGGCAGAACAACATACTTTAAAAATACGAACCGACAGGAGGTAGGTCTCTTTTCGCGAAGCTGGGACAGCAGGAGGAAGGGTGAGATTTTAGCTCTGAGCTCTGACCTCTCGGCTTTCTCTTTTACATTGTTTCTGTGTTTCTTATTTAATAAGACGGTTGGTTACATCTACATCTGGCGCCCAACGTGACAAGAATCCATTAAAAACTGCTTGGCTTGGCGGCAGGTCCGCTTTCCCGCAAGGGCGGCAGGCGGCCCGCAGCGGCGGCGGCAGCGGCGGCGGCAGCGGCGGCACACGGCGGCCGGCGGCGATCGGCTTCTTAGTCCGAGCTGCTGGCGTCCTAGTCCGGGTAGCAACTTCTAGCCCGGGCCTAGGTCTGTGAGCAGCTTGCCTAAAGCCGGTGCTACAAACAACTCAGACCTGCCCTGCCGAACAGGGTCCTGCCTGTAAAGCCAACGCACGTGGTCAGAGCTTAAGGAAGCCAGACCCAAGCCTTGATTCGGCACAAGAGGGAACACGTGGCTGCATTTAAGCTTTAGCCGGCTACGCTTTCTTGTGCGTTCTCTCTTTTCTCTCTCTCTCTCTCTCTCTCTCTCTGGATTTACACCTGGGACACTAGGTGGCTGCTTTGAAAATCCCCTCGGATTTCTACTGTTCTACGCAGATTTGGTAAGTCATAATATATCAGATATTTTAAAGGAAACTATCTAAAAGAGAATTTTTTTCCACATTAAAAAACAAATGGGTTTTATGTGTACATTGGAAGAAAATTGGTTTTTGTTCGAAATTTTAGGCAGTCTGGCAATGGAACAACTATATAATATTAGTATTGGTGGAATTATGCACCTCATCACTATAATAATCCACATTTTAATATTTAAAAAGATAGTCAATTTAAGTGCCAGGATAACAGCTTTAGAAGAACTTGTTAAACCTGTAAAAATTCAGACAGAAGAAATTAACAGTGAAGTTGTTTCAAGTCGGGATCATAAGGTTGCAGAAAGAAAGCCTGTTTTCACACAGTCACCCTTAATTTATCCTGTAACAGTACAGCAGATGCCTGATCAAATAGCTACACAAAATACTTGGGCTCCAATTGAAATGTTGGATTTAAAAAGGTTTAAGGAGGCAATAGTATCTTATGGCATGCATTCCCCATATGTAAAGCAAATGTTAAACACTTGGTCAACATATAATAGGATAGTACCACAGGACTGGCGGGACCTCGCACAAGGTGTTCTGGAACCCAGCCAGAGACTTCAATTTCTGACCTGGTTTAAGGAGGAGGCTAAAAACATAGAAAAACAATGGAGGGATAAAGGAGTACAAGTTTGCCAGGATCAGCTTATGGGCGAAGGCCAATATGCTTCAGCACAAGCACAATGTTTATATGATGTCCAAACCCTAATTTTATGTCGAACGGCAGCCTTGAATGCATGGGACAAAGTTGAGGAACCAGGAAAAAAATCTGAGTCATTTACAAAGGTGAAGCAAGGCCCAAAAGAGTCTTTTACAGATTTTTTACAAAGACTGGCTTCAGCAGTAAAGAGAACGGTCTCGGATTCAGAAGCTGGTAAGGCAATAATTGAATCTTTGGCCTTTGAGAATGCGAATGCAGCATGCAAAAGAATAATCAGGCCATTAAGGGCAAGATCTGCACCTATGGAAGATTGGATTAGAGAAACAATTAATGTTGAAGCTGATGAGCATGATGATACATGGGTAGGAGAAGTAATTTCAAAAGGTTTGAGGAGTGTTAGATGTTTTGGATGTGGAAAGCAAGGACATTTGAAAAGGGACTGTAGACAGGTCATTTCCAGAAACAATGTTTCTTCAAGGAACAATGGCAACAGAATGCCCCTTCCTTCTGGAGTATGCAGAAGGTGTGGTAAGGGAAAACACTGGACCAACGAATGTAGATCAACAAAGGACAGACAGGGTAATCCTTTGCCTCAGTCTTCGGGAAACTCCCAGAGGGGCCTCAGGCAGGCCCCCAGTGCAAATCCAGTTCAAACCTTTCCGGCAGCCATAGAGGAAATGCCTGCTCTGGAGAGCGATTAAATAACCAAATGCCTATTGGAATAAATCATGCTGGTCAGAATGATGAAACAGAGAGAATAGAAAATTCAGGAGAAAACATAAAGAAAATTTTTTGGCAAACTTCTATTAATGAACAAAGACCAAAATTAACGATAAAAATAAATGGTGTTTTGTTGTCTGGTCTGGTAGACACAGGTGCGGACGTTACCATAATTGCACCAGAATTTTGGCATCCAACTTGGCCTCTTCAGGAGGTAAACGTTCAACTGTTAGGAATTGGGACATTATCTCAGGTGAAACAGAGTGCAAGATGGCTCGAATGTATAGGTCCAGAAGGACAGAGAGGAAAATTAAAACCATATGTGGCTAACATAACTATGAACCTGTGGGGTCGAGACTTGTTGCAACAATGGAATACTCAGATTAACATCCCTCCAATCTCAGAAACAAATCATAAACTAGCACATGTTACTGAGAGAAATATTAGAAGATATTGTTCTAATGAGTGGTCACCAGCCATCCATATTATACAAGAACAGGGCACAATAACTGATGATCTTCCAAAGACACCAACAGCTCTACCTTTAAAATGGTTAACAGACAAGCCTGTATGGGTCCAGCAATGGCCTTTAACAACAGAGAAACTCCAGGCTTTAGAAGAGCTGGTAGAAGAACAGTTAAATGCTCAGCATATTGAAGAATCAACCAGCCCTTGGAATTCTCCTGTATTTGTTATTAAAAAGAAATCTGGTAAATGGAGAATGGTAACAGACCTTAGGGCAATTAACAAAGTAATTCAGCCAATGGGTTCTCTACAATCTGGGATGCCTTTGCCTACTCTGTTACCAAAAGGATGGCCTCTCATAGTTATTGATTTAAAAGACTGTTTCTTTTCAATACCCTTACAAGAAAAAGACAGAGAAAGATTTGCTTTTACAGTGCCTACTTATAATAATTCTCAACCAGTTAAAAGATTTCAATGGAGGGTCCTCCCACAGGGAATGTTGAATAGCCCAACTCTGTGCCAATATTTTGTACAACAGCCATTGGAAGTGATACGTAAAAAATTTCCTAAATCTATAATTTATCATTATATGGACGATATTTTACTAGCTGACTCAAATGCAGATACTTTAGAAATAATGTTTGAAGAAGTAAAGAAAATTTTGCCTCGCTGGGGATTACAAATTGCTCCTGAAAAGATACAAAGAGGAGATTCTATTAATTATTTAGGATATAAAATAGAGCTACAAAAAATTAGACCCCAAAAGGTGCAAATTCGGAGAGATAGACTACAGACTCTTAATGACTTTCAAAGATTATTTGGAGATATTTCTCATCTACGAACTATTGTTGGGGTAAAAAATGATGAACTGACTAATTTGTTCAAAACCTTAGAAGGTGACAAGGACTTAAATAGTCCAAGAGAATTATCACCTGAAGCTGAGAAAGAATTAGCCTTGGTAGAAAAGAAAGTGCATGAAGGACACGTGAATCGTATTGATCCAAAGCTGGATTGCATTTTGGTTATCTTACCTTCTAGGCGTTCTCCTACTGGAATATTAATGCAGAGGGAAGATATTATATTGGAATGGATATTTTTACCAAATAAACCAAATAAAAAATTAAAAACTTATGTGGAAAAAATCTCTGACTTGATTTACAAAGGAAAAATGAGACTTCGTCAATTAGCAGGCATAGACCCAGCAGAAATTGTCGTACCATTAACTAAGGAGGACATTGAAAAATTATGGACAGAAAGTGAACCTTGGCAAAGAGCTTGCAGTAATTTTTTGGGAGAAATTAACAGCAAATATCCCAAAAGCAATAGAATTGATCTTATAAAGAGAGCTGAATGGATCTTGCCTCGAATTGTACGGCAAAAACCCATATCTGGAGTTCGTACATTTTATACAGATGCCAACAAAGAAGGAAAGGCAGGTTACAAATCAGAAAATTTAAGTAAAGTGGTTCAAAGTCCGTATAATTCAGTGCAAAAATCAGAATTGTATGCTATTCTGTTGGTATTAATGGATTTTTCAGAACCTCTCAACATAGTAACTGACTCTCAGTATGCTGAAAGAGTGGTGTTACATATTGAGACTGCAGAATTTATCCCTGATGCTTCAGAATTAACTTCACTATTTATTCAATTACAAGATACAATCAGGAAAAGGAATCATCCTTTATATATAACTCACATTCGATCCCATACTGGTCTGCCAGGCCCTCTAGCACAAGGCAATGAAGAGATTGATAAATTATTGATAGGAAATGTGCTGGAGGCCTCAGAATTTCATAAAAAACATCACGTTAATAGTAAAGGTTTAAAAAAGGATTTTTCCATAACCTGGCAACAAGCCAAAGAAATAATAAAGAAATGTCCTACTTGTTCCTTCTACAATCAGACGCCATTACCAGCAGGATGTAACCCAAAGGGTACTCAGAGAAATGAAATCTGGCAGATGGACGTGTTTCACTTTGCAGAATTTGGAAAATTGAAATATGTACACCACACTATCGATACTTATTCAGGATTTCAATGGGCAACTGCTTTGAGTTCTGAAAAAGCTGATTCTGTAATCACTCATTTGCTAGAAGTTATGGCCATCATGGGTATACCTGCACAAATCAAAACTGACAATGCTCCATCATATGTCTCTGTTAAAATGAAACAGTTTTTTGCTTATTACAATATAAAGCATATTACAGGCATACCACATAATCCTACAGGTCAAGCAGTTATAGAAAGATCAAACAGAACTCTAAAGGATATGCTAAATAAACAGAAATGGGTAACAAAAACCCCCAGAAATAGACTGCATAATGCTCTTCTAACTTTGAATTTTCTGAATGCCAATGAGAAAGGAACAACAGCTGCAGAGAGACATTGGATAATAGAAAAAACTACAGAATTAAATCAGCCTATATACTTTAAGGATGTGCTGACCTCAGAATGGAAACCAGGGTATGTATTACATTGGGGACGTGGTTTTGCTTTTATTTCTACAGGAGAAGATAAGCTGTGGGTACCATCAAAATTGATAAAGGTTCGATTTGAACAAGAGAGACCTCTTAATTAGAGGAGGTGATAGTTCATCAACCAGCATGAACATCCAATTTAAACTAACTTGTATCAATAACACATGCCTTTTCATTTAATCTGATAATAACTTGTCAAAAGGAAACATCCCCAAAATTAGTCTTGGGGAAAGGTTTTTGTTTTTGTCTTTTAGGAGAATGAAGGTTAAGGAATCTGAAGAACACTGGACAAATGAGACAACTGAAGAAAAGGGACAAATCATCTATCCCAAGAAACAGAGTGAAACGGTGTATGGGTATATATTATCTAAAAAAAATTTTATGTCTTCCTAAATGTTTGTTTCTGCTTTTCTCTAAAGATTTAACACTATTGGTCTTCTAACAGTCCCAGTTCAATTAAAATTTAAAGCTGACTTTGGAGTTGGAGAATGGCTCTCTCCTTCTTTAAAATCAAGCATGTTGTTAAAAGGAAAATGCAAACTCCCTGTATCATGCCAGAATAAGAGCCATTTTCTGCTATGGTACAGGACAAAAGCAAAATTAATTAAGGGACTATTCTATTACTAATCTCAACTCTTTGATTCTATTCTGATTCTTTAAACTGTTCTCAAAGTATAAATTTTATATCAAAATTTACAAGATTAATATATATTATATTAATATATATATACATTTTAAACTTTGTTAAGATATGAATGGTCACATAGAGTACTAACTAATTCTAGAAAAAAGGCTAGCTGCATATATATGTTTTTGTGTTCGAGTCTCTTATCAGTTTTCTGCAGGAAATCACGGCCTGGCCTAACATCAACTGAAGTCTCCAGAAAGAAGATGGGGCCCCACAACAACAACAATTCCACGTGGACAATAATAATATTAAGCTGACAAACATCATCCACAGATCAGCTATGAACTACAAGATGCTCAGAGCAATTTTGAGATGACTAGCTGAGATGATTCAGTCTCAAAGACTACTTGAATAAGGACTTGAGATAAACCCTAAACTTTGGCATTATACACAGACTGGATAATGAAGGATATAGTTACCTCTCCTAGAATTTGACAATTAACCTAAAATTTTTCTTTCAGGATAAAGAAAACTTCGCCCATACCCAGCAGGAAGCAATTTTAAGAATACGACGCCCACATTCCCAAAGAGGTGGTGTGGGGCGGGTGGTTTTTTGGTCTTTTTAATGGGTTTTGGGTCTGGGATAATTTTCAGTATTTAGGGGGGTTGGTTACAAGTTATTGTCAAGGGTTAGGAAAAAGGCTAAGCAAAGGAGATTAGATTTAAAGTTCTTGTTTAAAAAAAAAAAAAAAAAAAAGAGAAAGAAAGAAAAGAGAAAGACAATTACTAGTTTTAAATACTTTACATTGGATTGAATTGTTTTATATTGTACACAAATTTGAAACTGATATTGTTAGAAAATGCTATATGTATATTTCTAATTGTATTTATTCCATCCATTTAACAATGTAATGCAAATTTCTGATCCTTGAATGTTATTATTATCAACTATCAGGATATAAAGAAATGAAAGCTAGTAGTTAGACATTATCATAGAACTTGTAGTCATATTAGATATGTTTTAAAAATTGAGCAGAGATGTTTTAGACAGGTCATCTTCAAACCCTTCAGAGATCTACAGAATATGGCATTTAAAATGTTTTAATAACTTAGAAAATTTTTCTTTTTTGAGACATGTCGGCTCCTGGCAGTACCAATCTACTTTAGAGAAAATATGGGCATTGAAGAAACTGCATATGGAGTCAACTTTCATTCTGGCAAAAGTTAGCCACTGGACAACAAAGTATCCTCGAATCAACAGGACAAAATGGACAGACAGATCACAAAACAAGGGACTACTGATTCTTGCCAAAACAAGTGTGGTTATGGCTTTATCAAAAGGCATCTTCTGAGGCCAGGACAATATGGCCCCATCCCTGAAGTGGCCTTCGCATCCGGAAAAGGTACAGTGCCCTTTTCTTCGAAGGCAGCTTAACAGGCAGAGGGCCGATGGATTCTGTTGTACAATGGAACAGCAGCTGAAAGCTCATGCCTCTCAAAAGTAGACTGGCATTTAATAGAGGGATGTGGAGAAGAAGGGGATGCTGAGATGAAGCCATATATACACAGCCAAGAAGAATGGACAGCTGAATTAAAAAACTGTCAACAATTTCCAGAATTTAAAATCCTGAATCATGACAGGACACTAGTGGAATTCAGGTGTTTCTGGTACCTGGACTGCTCTCACCCAATGTGAGGGTGAACTGTTGACCTTGTGTACATCCTACTTCACAAATGAGTCTGTCAGATACACTAAGCCTATAGGCTGAAGATGATGCCCCAACACTGCGGAGAAACCTCAGGTGACTGCCCAGGCAGCTGGCTGTTTCTGTCAACTCACAAAATTTTTTTGGAAGTTGCTTGCATGCACTTCCTGTTTTTATTTTTGTTAGCTAATATTATTCCCTTCTTGGGTCTCTGAGGGAGTTGAAGATTAGTTAGTTATGGTTGAAGATTAGTTAGTTATAGTTGAAAATTAATTAGGATAGAAAGTACATTAGATACATCTTGGAATTATCAAAATAGGATAGATAATGGAATTATTTTCTCTGATTCGTCAAATACCTGTTTAGGTATTTATTACTTGTATATATTGTATATAGTTATTGTACTTTTGTATATAGTTTTTCTTTTGTTAGTCATAACCTTTTGCTTTTTTTCTTTTTATTAAAATAGAAAAGGGGAAATGTGGTGGTAATCTAATTGTATTGAAATATTATTTTGATTTGTACTGAAATATTAATTTGATTGTATGTTAATAAATAAAGTTGTCTGGGGGTCAGAGCTATTAGAGCCATAGCAAGAGTGTGGCGGTGGTGGCACACGCCTTTAATCCCATAGATATCTGTGTGTTCAGGGTCAGAGCTATTAGAGCCATAGCAAGAGTGTGGCGGTGGTGGCACACGCCTTTAATCCCATAGATATCTGTGTGTTCAGGGTCAGAGCTATTAGAGCCATAGCAAGAGTGTGGCGGTGGTGGCACACGCCTTTAATCCCATAAGATCTCTGTGTGTTCAGGGATACAGCCAGCATTGGAGACATATGCCTTTAAGACCTAGGGGGCTGTACATTCAGACAGTGACGAGGCAGTCATGTGTTTGGGTTTACAACCAATGAGAAGGCAGAACAACATACTTTAAAAATACGAACCGACAGGAGGTAGGTCTCTTTTTGCGAAGCTGGGACAGCAGGAGGAAGGGTGAGATTTTAGCTCTGAGCTCTGACCTCTCGGCTTTCTCTTTTACATTGTTTCTGTGTTTCTTATTTAATAAGACGGTTGGTTACATCTACAGTGAACTGTCCACAGGTACTTGCCAAGTGGGTCAGGGTCTCCAGGGCTTTGCCACAAGGAGAGTCATTCATGTTATTCTCAGTCCTTGCCCCATGAAGAAGTCACATGACCCCTGCCAATAGCAACAGAGAATCGTGGTCCTAAACAAATTCCTAGACATGTGCAACTTGAACAAAAAAAGGCCAGATCTCCTTGAGGAAGTACCTTATGACAATATAACAAAGTTTTATTATTAAGCTTTCTCTCATATTTCCAAAAGAGACGTAGAGCATTTTTCTTGGGTAACTGGACATCACAGAAAAGTAAATAATCAGGCTTTTGGGGGCCTTCTAGGTATAGGCTCTGGATTGATATTGATCATGAAAACCCCAAAGAAAGTCATGGCCTTCCAAGTAAATCAGGGACTTATGGAGGTCAAGTGATCAATGAGTTTTAGCCAACATCTGACTCCTTTGGTGGGGGAGTCCAGTAGACTCCTGAACTCATCTTATAGTTATTTCCCCAGTTCAGATTGTATACTTGGGATAGATATACTCAGGAGACTGATAGAATTCCCCACATTGGTTCCATGGCCTGCAGAATGAATACTATCATGGTTGGAAAGGCTGAAGAGAAGCCATTGGAATATCTTGTACCAGGAAAAATAGTGAATTGAAATCAATATCTCATTCCTGGAAGTATTACAGAAATTAGCTCCACTAGCAAGGACATGAAAAGTACAGGGATGGTGGTCCCATCACATCTCCCTTTAACAATCCTATTTGTGCAGAAGACTATAGATCATGTGTAATGGCAGCTGATTACCAGAAACTTAATCAGTGATTCCATTTGTAGCTGCTATACCAGATGTGGCTTTTTTTCCTGCTTGAGCAGATTAACACATCTCCTGGGATCTGGTATGTAGCTATTGATCTTGCAAACAGTTTTCTCTTGATACCTGTCCATAGGGCTGACCAGGAGCAATTTTCCTTTAGCTGGCAAGAATGAACATATCTCAAGTGTTTCTTCAAACTTAATGTACTTTCTCAAATGCAGGTTCCAATAGGGTAGGTTAGTAGGGAGGCACCAAGAGGACATTTCTAATAAGTTCACAGATGTTGCTGATTGCCAGTGGACCACCTTTTAGCAAGTGTTGGAATTTGGGGATTGAGTCATAGGACACAATGTGATTTTTTTTTTTTAGCAAAGCAAAAAGTAGACAAACCTAATGCCTGATAGTCATATAGGAACACAATTACTTTGAAAATACTGAAGAAGTCAGAAAGGAAACATTTTAGCCATGATGACCAATGGCCATCATAGATCAGAGTTTAAAAGCACAGGACTGGATATCAGATTCCAGCTCCACAATTGAATCCTTCATTGAGTGTCTTTGAACTAGTTCTTTACCTCTCTAGTTCTCTGTTTTCTGACTGATAAAAAACTGTGTATCAGAGAGGATCTCAGGTACTGGAGAGGTGTAAACCCTTGTAAGACTCAGTAGATAGATGAAGATATCTCTTTCTACCCTGAGTTTTGAGCTGAGTATGAGCTTGAGGAATAAGAAACCGAGTGAACAGTGGCAGATCCCTTTTGGTTCATAAGCTGAGTAAGAGGCTTTTATGGGTTACTGGAGAGCTGGTGATGTGCTCAGTATGTTGGGAGAATTGATGGGCTTATGTTTAATGGTTGGAATGCCTATGGTGATAAGATGTAAATTTCATGATGGATTTTTGCCTGTGATTTCAGCACTCATCGAGTCAAGGGATGCTTGCTGTTTTCCTACAGAACATGGTTTCTCTCTAACAGGGAAAGACGGGCACATAGAAACACAGAGGGAGAGCAAAGCCAGCCATGTGATATTTTAGGCCATAAGAATAGAAAGAAACCCACCAGTAAGAAGTTGGAGGCCAACATCAAATCTCTAGGGATTTCTACTTGGAACATGTAACTTTCAAAATCAATGTAGTTGTACTACAGAAGTCCTTGAAAACTCTAGAGAACAAGGGAAATGACATCAGAGAAAAAAGGAAGCTTTTTTCATCTATCAGGCCCAACTGCAAAGTCCATCCTCATCAAGACCCATCAGTAAAGCCTTTTATAATCTATTTCCTGTGACTTGGGTCGCTCCTGCTCATTTGACCTGAGAATAAAACAGTTGGCAAGTGTGGAAACAGTGTAGATGGAAGTGTCAGTGGGAGAAGAACACTTTATACCTTCACTACATCCAAGGCTCTCAATGTGAGGAGGAAGATCTTACATGGAATCAGTTTGGCGTTTTGATTAAATATTTGAATATTTTGACTTTAGAGTTAAGACTTTTTAAAGTTAATGCAGTTGAGTGTGTTAGTGCAGTTAGTGTGTTCAGCATGCATGAGGTCCTGCATTTAATCTATAGCTTTTAATAAGTTAATAAATAAAAATGTATTACTTAGAATTTATTGTCTATTACCTAGTATTAAGCAGAAACTTCAACTGAAGCTTTCCTATGGGGATTATTGAGGATAACACTCAAATAATTACCAAAGAGTGAAGTATAACAAGTTGAATTTCAATTACATAATAGCTGTTTTCTTTCCAAATCTAAATAGCAGAAACATAATCAAATCCATGACAAAAATTAGGCTTACAACATGGAGAAGGTATCCAGGAGGAGACAGTGGAAAGGTATGAAACTTGGAAAGGGGGACTGGAGCCAACAGGTATCCCATAGTACAGCCATGTTGTGAGCTGAGGAGGTTTGGGATTTCCTGAGTGAGCCAGGGACCAAAGCCAGGTGGTTTTCATCCAAAAAGGAAGGCTAGGGCAACAACAGTGGTGTTCTCACCAGAGTGGCAAGTGTTTGCTGCCTTTGACTGTTTGACTGTCTGCCTTTCTGATTTCCTTCTCCAGTGCCAGGGTGGGGAAGACTGATGAAAATGTCTTTCCCAAACCTTAGACAATGTGTTGTCTAAATTTCAATATAGTGATGCAATTTCAACATTCATTTTAACAGTGGCTCAGGTCCACCCAGGAAGATTAAAATACATGTACCCCTGGATTCCTTTCTCCCCTCCTTTGCACAGTAGTAGAAATGAAAGAAGTCTTCTCTCACTTCTGTGTGCACCCATCACTTGATATCCCACTCTGTGATACCTTCATCAGAAATCTTAATTCTTCTTTTTATATTCTCGAGCCTCACTTTTCCCTTTTTGTCTTTGCTTATGAAAAAAGGAGTAAGAGCTTTATGGGGTGGAAAAATGGAATAGATTCTCAGATACGGTTAACCCTTTAGAATAGAGAAAAGCAGATGGGCTCTCTTTCTGACCATGAAAGGGGTCCTAATGTTTTATGCATCAAAATGCATGAAGATTGCAAATCTACCAATTTTGTATAATAAAACTGGTGTGTCACAGCAATAGAGCATCACAATTCGCACCCTTTTTTGAGAGGATGGTACAACAGAGCAAGCACAGGCTTCAGTACTTGGCACATCTTTGTGGGGAATTACAGTTTGAGCATCTGATGCATTTCTCACATTTATATGCTCAGCCTTGTCACTACAACACCAGTTTCTGTGGGTGATGTTGCGGTGACTCTGTAGACTCTTTGATCCAGGAGATGAGTGCTTATTTCAAGGAACTCAGTGTCACAAAGGAAAGGGACATTGTTATGCAGGAATAGTGTGGTTAGCACAAATACAGAGGTATATGATCTTCCTATTCATTATGTGTAGAATGAATGTCCTGCCACCCCACTGAAGTAGAAGCAGATGATGGCTGTGAATTTTGTGGATGGAGGAGACAGGGTAAGTATTTTTTTAATCTACAGGAAACTGGAATGGCATAGTGCATCTGAAGCATGTACAGCTTCCCATATGAGCTTAGCAAAGAATGGTATCAGGGACACGTGGGAAGTGAAGATGGAGAGGCAGACAATCAGGATCATGGGAGCATGGAAGACTGTGTACCCTGCCAAAGAGTGTATATTTTATCCTACACATGATGAGAACCCATAACAAATTTCATGTCAGGGAATACAGGAATAATTTATGTTTCAGAAATTGTTCTTTGAAGGAAAGTTTTGAAGGGACAGATTGAAGCTGAAAGAGAAAAGCCAGGACATTATTGCAATCATTCAATTGAAAGAAAATGAGTTTCAAGACTTGAGTGAGAATGGAGAAGTATCTTTGTTGGCTCTCTGAGAAGCAGTATCAGAGACCAGGATTTGAGTGCTGTGGGATGTTCTGTATGTCCTGTGGGAGCCCGTTCTCAGGTTCCTCGTGGCTTTACCCAGCAGGTCCACATAGAGGATGATTGGGACCACGGGCCTGAGTGCAGGTGTCTGAGATGGTCTGCACTTGGCTGTGCTGTGGGATGGTCTGAATGTCAAGTTGCTCTGATTGGTCAATAAATAAAACCTGGTTGGCCATGGCTAGGCAGGAAGTATAGGCAGGACTAACAGAGAGGAGAAATAAAAGAACAGGAAGGCAGAAGGAGTCACTGCCAGCCACCACCAGGACAAGCAGCATGTAAAGATGCCGGAAAGCCACAAGCCACGTGGCAAGGTATAGATTTGTAGAAATGGATTAATTTAAGATATAAGAACAGTTAGCAAGAGGCCTGCCATGGCCATACAGTTTGTAAGCAATATAAGTCTCTGTGTTTACTTGGTTGTGTCTGAGTGGCTGTGGGACTGTCGGATGACAAAGATTTGTCCTGACTGTGGGCAAAGCAGGAAAACTCTAGTTACATTTGAGTGTGCTTTGTTTAGATGAGCACTGAAATAGGCTAGTAAGTCAGGCAAGTGGCAGAAGGATAAAATCAAGGGCAGATGCAAGAATTATCATATTACAAGGGCCAAATTGAGACTGCATTCTGCCAGGACACTATAGATTGTGTTGATAGTTGTCCCATCAAATTAGGGGAGGTGGGCTCATTTCCTTCCCCAATCTCATCTATCATGGATTGGAAACCTTCTTAAGGACATTAGCTCCCTAGAAGTTCAGGCTTGTCCTATCAAGAAGAGCCTGTGTAGAAAACAGAAGCCCCCAGGCTGAGATTGAGAGTTCAGAAATCCAGAAGTGTAATCAACTGAGAGATGATAAGTGTCCAGGACCTACAGGGTACCTACTTGTTGCCTATGAAGGGCAATAAATTAGGAGGCAGAATGAATAAGATGTTTATTGTAGGGAGAGACAATTGGCTAGAAAATTTTCTAACTTTTTGAGTGTAGTGAGTAGATAAACATTTATAAACCTTGACTCCTAAGGGTCTAAAGGAGCTGACGACTTCAGATCGAAAACAAATGTGAATTTGGAAAGTTCCTTAATCCTTCTGAATTTTGTATTTAAAATTTGAGACCATGATAAAGATTTGGTAAAAGGGTTAAAGCCACATTGTTTGTGCTAATAGCTAGAAGTCTCTAGCATTAAATTGATGACCATTACATATCATTTACTGAATGCCTGTTGTGTGAAGAGAAAAGACTCTATGTGTTTTATTTTATCCACAGAAATCTACAAGAATAGTACTACTACTATTCTCACTTAACACACAAGGGGCCTACACACAACAATGAAGCAGAACAATATTGAAGAAGTTATATGGTAACCTGCTGCATTTGGATGTACAATGTTAAACAAAATTTCTAAGATTATGTTGGTTTTTCTCCTTGACCATCTTGTTTATTGAGTATCTGCCATGTATCAGGCTTTCCTCAGTTTCCAACAGTGAGGCTTTCACTCACTGTTGACATTTCCCCCCAAGAATGAACTACTATAATTATCCTTTCTCAATATAATTTCTTTTGAAAATTCCAAGATAAGTATGAAACATATGTTAAGAAAACACATTTGAACCCACAGTGGTTGTGACAGAATACGAAATTCCAGCATGGAGAGGGGAGCTATGCAGTTTAGTCCCACCTCTACCTGAGGAGCTATTGGGAATTGATAGCTACTAAGAGATGGAGGGAGAGTCATTCTTGTTAAGGTAGGCAGACCATGTTCCAGTTGAAGGCCACAAACTGGACAGCACAAACTGATCTTGTTGAGTTTTGAAAAAGAGGGGGCACGGAAAGTTGGGTGAGTTGGGGCAGTGGATATGGGAAGAGCTGGCGGGGGGAGTGATTATGATTAAAACAGTGTACAAAAATCTCAAAGAACTAATAGAAATAGAGGAAAAGTTAAAATGTCTTTCCAAGGTTTTCATACAAAATTAAAAAGAGAAATCTTGTTTAACCATTTATACACACACACACACACACACACACACACACACACACACACACACACACATATACACACATTTTTCAGTGACTCTTTGCATCATATTATCTCTCTGGAACTGCCTCTACTATGATGACTGGCTTCTGTGGCCTCGTTAACTTTTTTTTTTTTTTGGTTTGTTTGTTTTTAGCCTTCTGTAACCTACTCACATACATACAAACACATATGTATATATGTATACACACAAACATACATACACACATACATATATGCATAATGGTGTGATGTGTAATGCAGGATATAAGAGAATATTAGTAGCAAAAACTGGGAAAAAAAACCTGTGTTTGCCAATGATCAGCTACTAAGGATGTGAACTGATGTTTCTGGAAAAAAGCTACATCTATGCTAATAGACTGTAAAGGGATGAGTAAATGATTAAAACTTCTTGATTGTGGACAGCCAAATGTTACAGATCCAAAGCTAAAGTTTTCTTGGAGTATCTGTAGTCCCTTTAGCAGACTATTTGAATTATCAAACTAATAAATATGGAATGCCATCTATTTATGAGTGTCTTTATTTCCCCATCAAAATAAGTTTTATGTGGGTCTTTTTAACCTATCAGGATACATCTATCTATAAGTATTTTATCTTCTCAAATGCTGTTGTAGTTGAATGATTCTCTTCATTTCTTTTTAAAAATCTTTATTGTGTGTAGGAACACAACTTCTTTTTGACTCCCAGCCCATCCTATCAGTATTTGGCTGACCTTAAACACATTCCTAAATCTCTTGGAACTTCAGTCTCCTCATTAAACAAGATATGCTAAATGCTTTCTAAAATCTTTCCCTTTATGAAATTCTGTGATGCTGCATACATATTCCATCCCTTTAATTCTACATATAAGGAAATAAATTCAACTTTCTAGTCATAGCTCAGAAGCCAGAGGAATTTGAATAAGCATCTCTAAGTGGTGCCTGCACTCCATGCTCATTGAATCATTATTTATATCTTAGACACTGAAGCAAATTAAATGTCTAATGATGAATGAGTGAACAAAAATGTGGTAGATAAAAAATTGAAATATCATTTAAACTTAAAAAGGGGAAACCTTGTGTTTTTTGATCACTTGTTTAACCTGGAGGACTTATATTTTTTGCAAATATTGCTATGCTTAGTAAATTTTATTCTTGAAACAAGAATGTTAGCTATTCAAATTATAAGTGTGAAGACTGTTAGACATATGCTTAAAATATCATAATTTTGAAAACTGCTGAGACTACCTGGGAATACTAATTCATTGTTCCTGACTCTCAAAGAGCAACATACCAGGGCTTAAAAACAATGAGAAATGTATTTTTTCACAGTATGTTATAATTCTAAATTGGCTTAATTCCTCAGTAAAATATTGCTAATCAAAACTAACAATACATACAAAGAATCCTGCACTGCAGTAAGATTTATCCTGGGAATTCAGAAAAGGCTGGCTCAAAATTTAAAAATCAGGTAGTATGATCTATCATACTAGTACATTGAAGAAGTAATATCATATGATTTTATCAATAATTGTGTAAAAAAACTTGAACAAATTCAGCACCCATTTATGACATAAACTCTAGCTAATACAGTATGCACTGATGCAATCTAGAAAGATTTACCAGTAAGATGAGGAGAAAGGCAAGGGACCTCCACCCCGTCAGTCTTCAACATCACTGTCAGTCTTAGCTAATTTGATGAGACAAGAAAAAATGAATTTGGAAGGGAAGAAATAAAACTGTTTTTACTTGTAGATGGTATTTCATATAAAACTTGTGAAAAAATCAGAAAACATAATCCTAGAATTAGAAAGTGCATAAGGTTGTGATAGATAAGGCTAATCCATAAAAGCCAAGCATTTTTCCTAAATACTAGGATTGAGCAAGTCGAAATGAAATGAAAAATATAATATTATTTACATTAGTAGTGAAATTCTTAGCTACAATGCTGACAAAATAAATATAATGTACTATATGAAGAGAACTGTGTAGGTCCTGAGACCTATAATAATACTGACCTGGCAAGATACCCCCATTGGTACAATCGAGGCATGGATTTTAGGGAAGCAGTCGACAATTTTCTGATTGAATTTCAGGCCTGTTCTCCAAGACAAATTCATACTTGATGCAATTAACTGGGTGAAACAAATCCCATAGCTAGCTAGGTCCTAGTATCAAACCTCTCTCTAAAGTCTTATCTTTATATCCATAAATTAGTGCATCCTTTATCAGAGAATCTTCTTTTTGCAGTAGATTGTAATTAATAGAGAGACTCACAACTGGCCTATGTGCAGAGAATAAGAGACAGTGAAGTGATCATTTCTAAATGGGACATTTATATCATAACCCCTTACCCCAAGGCTCAGGATCACTGTGGAAAAGAAGGCTAGATTATAAGAGCCAGAGGTAGTGGATATCTGGGGAAAAGTTATTTGCTGGACATGCCAGGACATTTCCATTGTGTACATGAGCTCATAGCAGCTGTGATTGCATGCACAAAGATCTCTCTGAACAATGTCATGTAGCTTGATTTTTCCGCCTTGCCCACAGTCAGGACAAATCTTTGTCACCCGCCAGTCCCACAGCCGCTCAGACCCAACCAAATAAACACAGACACTTATATTGCTTGCAAACTGTATGGCCGTGGCAGGCTTCCTGCCAACTGTCCTTATCTTGCTAACTGTGCTTTTATCTTAAATGGTTTTTCCAGACATCTATACCTTGCCATGTGGCTGGTGGCTTACTGGCGTCTTCACATGCTGCTGGTCATGGCGGGGGCTGCAGTGTCTCGGGTCATGGCGGCGGCTGCAGCCTCTCTGGTCATTGCGGCGGCTGCAGCGTCTCCTTCTGCCTTTCTGTCTTTTTATCCTGCCTAGCCACGGCCGATCAGGTTTTATTTATTAACCAATCAGAGCAACTTGACATACAGACCATCCCCCAGCACAGCCAAGTGCAGACCATCTTAAACACCTGCACTCAGGCCCATGGTCCTAATCATCCTCTATACGGACCTGCTGGGTAACGCCACAAAGAACCTGAGAATGGGCTCCCACAGGACCTACAGAACATCCCACAGCACTTCCCCTTTCTTTTTTTTTAAAAAAGGAAGATTTTAACTTTTACACATTGGGCGCCAAATGTAGCTTGATTTTTCCGCCTTGCCCACAGTCAGGACAAATCTTTGTCACCCGCCAGTCCCACAGCCGCTCAGACCCAACCAAATAAACACAGACACTTATATTGCTTGCAAACTGTATGGCCGTGGCAGGCTTCCTGCCAACTGTCCTTATCTTGCTAACTGTGCTTTTATCTTAAATGGTTTTTCCAGACATCTATACCTTGCCATGTGGCTGGTGGCTTACTGGCGTCTTCACATGCTGCTGGTCATGGCGGGGGCTGCAGCCTCTCTGGTCATTGCGGCTGCTGCAGCGTCTCCTTCTGCCTTTCTGTCCTTTTATCCTGCCTAGCCACGGCCGATCAGGTTTTATTTATTAACCAATCAGAGCAACTTGACACACAGACCATCCCCCAGCACAGCCAAGTGCAGACCATCTCAAACACCTGCACTCAGGCCCATGGTCCCAATCATCCTCCATACGGACCTGCTGGGCAACGCCACAAAGAACCCAAGAATGGGCTCCCACAGGACATACAGAACATCCCACAGCACTTCCCCTTTCTTTTTTTTTAAAAGGAAGGTTTTAACATCTCCAAAGTCAGCTTGGTATATTTGGGAATTTGGGCGTAGCTTCTCTTAACTACTTCCTGCTGGAGGGGGGCGCTGTATCTTATGGGGATGCAAAGAAAATTTTAGGATCATGGAGTAGTCCGTGAGACCGTATCGTCTGAGCCAGTTGCCCCGAAACGACTCTGGATGCTGGATCATCTGGGCCATGGTGTCATTGGAGACCTTTCAGGTGGTCTTGGCTGGTCAAACCTGATGTATCTCAATCTGGAAAAAATCCATAGCCTCTGGCTTTCTGTAGAGATAAAAGCAGAGTCTCCTTTCCAAAGTAACACATCCTTATATCCAAATTTTAAAGTCAAGATATCTTTAATATATACATATTGGTTTAACTCAACATCTTTTACGATCAAATGTTTTTCTGCAGTTAAAAATCCCAAAGACAATATAATCCAAACTCTCTGTGTGATATCCATCTTTACATGGCTTTTTTAAACTTTCTATTTCTTTATATAACTGTCTATGTTCCTTTTCCTCTCTCTTCCAAGCCCCAGGAACCCGCCAGTAACTCAAACCGGCGGCTGCCGCTCATTTGAGAGAGAGAATTAGGAACTGTGGGGCGTTTACCGACGTCACCGTTCCTGGAGAACTTACCGACGTCACCGCTCCGTGTGTTGAGTTCTGAATCCTCTTTACCACCACGCGAGGATTCTTCTCAGATCACACTTTATTGGAGCGCCTCTTGGTTAAGGGACTTTGTCTTTAGTATTTTTTTTTTCATAACACCGGCCTTTATCCCTGTTCATTTGTCCTTTTTCTTTAGTCCCTTTTTTTTTTCTTCCCTTTTTTTTCTTTAGCCCTTTTTTTCTTTAGCCCTTTTTTTCTTTAGCCCCACGTTGGGCGCCAAATGTTGCTTGATATTTCCGCCTCGGCCACAGTCAGGACAAACCTCTGTCACCCGCCAGTCCCACAGCCGCTCAGACCCAACCAAATAAACACAGACACTTATATTGCTTGCAAACCGCATGGCCGTGGCAGGCCTCCTGCCAACTGTCCTTATCTTAAATTAACCATTTCCTTTTATCTTAAATTAGTCCATTTCCATACATCTATACCTTGCCATGTGGCTAGTGGCTTACTGGCGTCTTCACATGCTGCTGGTCATGGCGGGGGCTGCAGCCTCTCTGGTCATTGCGGCTGCTGCAGCGTCTCCTTCTGCCTTTCTGTCCTTTTATCCTGCCTAGCCACGGCCGATCAGGTTTTATTTATTAACCAATCAGAGCAACTTGACACACAGACCATCCCCCAGCACAGCCAAGTGCAGACCATCTCAAACACCTGCACTCAGGCCCATGGTCCCAATCATCCTCCATACGGACCTGCTGGGCAACGCCACAAAGAACCCGAGAATGGGCTCCCACAGGACATACAGAACATCCCACAGCAATGTCAAGTCCAGCAAACTCCTCCCTGGATAGGGGAGGGGCTCAGGAAGCCCTACCTCTAGTTGCGAAGCTATTGGCAATTGATGGCTGATGGAAAAGAGAGAATAAGTTTTCTTCAGGAACGTGGCTCCTGAACACTTCAGTATATCATCTCACACTCATGTACCAACAACACCAAGTGAGTACAGTGGGGAGGGAGCGAGTGAGAGAGGGAGGGAAAAGGAGAGTAAGGAGAGAGAGAGAGAGAGAGAGAGAGAGAGAGAGAGAGAGAGAGAGAGAGGAGAGAACATGAATTTGGGAGCAAGAAGTATTTGGAGGATAGCAGAAGAACTGGAGGGGAGGGAATAGGGATAGATTTAATCAAAATACATTATATGCATATACAAAATTCTTAATGAAAACAATATTGGTGAATAAAATCAGAAAAGTCAGTGGAATGTGAGCTATCATGTTTAGGGGCAAGGAGACTTAGTACACTCAATACTTCATCAGTTCTTTATTATTTATTTAGTCTATGAATTCAGTACAATCCAAGTATAGCCATGGAAGAAACTGTGCTTAAAGCTTTGAAATCATACACATAAAACTGGTAAAAGTAGCAAATATGGGGTTGTATATTTTATCATAATCAGAAAATCTTTGTCCCCAGATAAGGAGGGAAGAAGAGAGAAATGCGAAGTAGACCCATTAGTGCACACACACAAATCATGTATGAGATGATGGCTTTAAAACACTAGGAGAGTTTATTTGAAACTGGAAGAGCTCAGAGATGGCAATGTACATCCTTATCGACTCTGAATCTGCAGAACTCCTGGAAGCAGCACTGTGCCCACTTTTTGTTTTGTTTATTTCCTTTTTATATATTTATTTACTTTGTGTGTGTGTGTGTGTGTGTGTGTGTGCGCGCGCGCGCGTGTGTGCGCGTGTATGTGTGTGTATGTGTGAGCATGTGTGCACTCGTGTGAGCATGTATTTAGAGGCAGAGGTCAGAGGATGACTTCCAAGAGTTGGTTTTCCCTTCTATTCTGTGCATCCTGGGACTCAAACTCAAGTCGTCAGGAGGTGCCTTTACCCACTGAGCCACCTGGCTAGCCTTCTTTTCCTTTTTAATTGTTAGCCTTTGTGTTTAAAAGAGTTCTGTTCTGAAAGATGGTAAAATGAACTAAACATCTATATGGAAAGAAAATAATACAATTAATTAATTAAAGACTAATTGAAAAAATATGATCACAAATAAAAATTTTATTGCAATTTTTATTGTATATATTTTCTTATAACAAAGGTAGTATGGTTCACATGGATACAGCAGTTGTTGGAAGAATGGGCTGGGAATGTGGGAGACAACAAGAGAAAATGTACTTGACACATAATTGAATTTGGTTAAAGTGTTTATATATAAAGAAATGGAAGAAAAACACAAATATGAACAGTGACTGCATGTAATCTGTGGACTACCCATGGATTTTATTTTCCTGCTCTCATGTCTGTGTTTTGCAAGTTTTTAGAGATGATCAATATGTATTTCACTGTCAAGACAAGATATATTCAAAACAGAGGGGCGAAGCAGAAAACAGCCTCTGTGAGGCCGGCTTGCTCTTCCAAGAAGCCGGTCCTGTTCCCTCCATCCCCCGCCTTGCTCCAGCTACATCAAGCAGCTCCGCAGCCTTTCCTTTGTCCTCTTGCTCCTGCGTTCAGCTCACTGTGTGGGCAGAACTAGGATAAAATGCTGATGTTGAGGAAACAGTATGCGATACCATCGGGAAGAAATTAAGAAGCAGTTTCAAATGAAGATTGGAAGCTTTGTCAACAAGTTGGAGAGCGTCCAGAGGACCAAGGGATGACTGAAGACCTGAGGATGGAGGCTGGCTGGAGAGGAGAGATGAAAAGACAATGTGTTTAACTTGGCCACGCTGTAAGAAGGGTCTGCAAAATAGCATTGGAGCTCAATCAAACCACCACCAACTGCCAGGCAGATCCCCATCCTGAGTGACCCCAAAAGGTCAGAGCCGACTCTTAAAATGTCCAGTGCTTTTTAGTTCAACCTGAGGTTAAAGACCATATCTTCCAGAAAGCACAGACTGCTTTGCGTGTGTGCCAAGAGCTTGTCTTCAGCATGCCTTCAAGATGCAAACATTGTGTAGTGGAAGCGAGCCTCTGAAATTCCTGGTGACAGAAAACGCCGACACAGCCAGATACATTTTGCCAGGTTTGTTCAGTACAACTGTTCTGACCAAAAAAAGTTTTGTTTTTTTTTTTTTTTTGTTCTTGTGGTTCACTTTTCATGCTTGTTTTATGTTTATTTGAGGGAACATTGAGGAAGAGTGATGACAGAAAATAAGAGAAAAAGATAAACTAAAAAAGTGAGTCTTCGAGTTTGGGTGAGTTCTGCAAGTGAGAGCGGCCACGGGAGGTGACCACAGAGAGAGTGGCCTTGTCCGCAGCTCCAAACAGTAATTGCATTGACATAAAAGCCAGGGAAGAGGATGGTAGAAGATCTACACAGGTGGAGAAGGAGGAGAGGACTCATGTGTCCTGAGCTGGAATGCTACCTGGGATCTTGACACATTTGTACCTGTCAGATTGTCAACATGCACCATAGGCCTGGGCAAGGCAGCTCTGTTGCAACTTTTGTAGTAAATTGCAGTAGAACCATGGCTTTCTACCCTCTCATCCTTCCCTCCAGGCCTCCCAGATACCTTCTCTCAAACCATGCCCCGCCCAGGCACTTTAAAGTGATAGCTTCTTTTTCTTTGCTATTGTTACACACATACACGTTTGTATAGGTTTTTGTGCATACACACACACACACACACACACACACACACACACACACACACACACACACACCATACATCCAACCTGCTGAGTCTGGTTTTGTTGTTTGTGTGTACATAGTTTCAGGACTGATGACTCTGCCAGAGGCCTATTCTCCTCTCAGCAGTCATTAGTTGCCTGTAGTTCTTTGTTTATGGGTGGGACCTGGCAAATTTTTTCCCTTCCACTTTTACATGTCCATTGATACTGCCATTGTCATGGTCTGGCTTATGCAGCCATTTCTAGGAGACACTGTTTCACAGTAGACTTCCCGGTATTCTGGTTTTTACATTCTTTCCATCACCTCTTTCCTGAGCCATAAATGTAGGAGCTGTGTGGGATGCAGATATATACCTTGGGCATGGCCTTTCCATGATCTGTTGGTTTATGCATTGTGTCTTTTTCTGTGATCGTCTGCATTTGCTGTGGAGAAGTTTCTTTGATGGGGTAATTATGGATATTTGTGGTAATTATGCTTGTCTGTGGGTATAAGGATAAGTTTCAGAATGTAGTAAGAGATTATACTGGTCTAACAAAGTGACTGTAGTAAATTTTAAGGTCCATGACCTCACTAGGTCCAGGAAGCTGGCTAGGTTTCCAGTACTGGGTATGAGTTCCCTCCTGTTGAATGGACCTTAAGTCCAATTAGACAGCTGCTGGTTGCTACCAACATGTGAATGCCACTTTTTGCACATTTATGCATATTTTGCCATACTGGTCATTGTCATGGCTCATAGGGATTGTGGCTGGGTAGAACTGTTGAGTTGCTTCTCTTCATTGTCAACTTGCATAATATTTTCTTTTTTAAGAAATTTTATTTATTCATTTTACATACCAACCACAGATACCCCTCTTATCCCTCCTCTTGCTCCCTCACAGACACCACCTCCCACTCCCCATCCCTTCTTCCAAAAGGGTAAGGCCTCCCATGAGGAGTCAACAAAGCCTGGTACATTCATTTGATGCAGGACCAACCCCCCCCCCCCCCCCCCCCCCGCCCACGCATCAAGGCTGAGCAAAACATCCCACCATAGGTAATAGACTCCAGAAAGCCAGCTCAAGCACCAGGGATAGATCCTGATCACACTGCCAGGGGCCCTTCAAATAGACAAGCTACACACTGTCTCCCTTACACAGAGGGCCTAGTCTGGTTCCATGCAGGTTCCACAGTTGTTAGTCTAAAGTTCATGAGCTCCTATGAGCTTGGTTTAGTTGACTCTGTAGATTTCCCCATCATGGGGATGAAGGTTGAGAACAGGAGGAACAAGATGATCGAGCTCAGGGAGGGACACAGTGGGAGAGCAATGAAAGAGATATCTCCATAGAGAAAGGTGTTTTGGGGTTACGGAGAAATCTAGTGCTAGGGAAATTCCCAGGAATCCACAAGGATGACCTCATATTAGACTACTAGCAATAGTGGAGAGGGTGCCTGAACTGGCTTACACCAGTAATCAGATCAGTGAATACCCTAACTATCATCATAGAGCCTTCATCCAGTAACTGATGGAAGCACGTGCAGAGGTCCACAGCCAAGCACCAGGCCGAGGTCCAGGAGTCCAGTCGAAGAGAGGGAAGAGGGATTATATGAGCAAGGGAGGTCAAGAGCATAATATTTTCTTATACCATGGAATTAGACCACAGGAGAAACATTTTCAGGTCAAATTCAGTTCAAATCATCTAAGTCCTGTGTCCTAGATGTAAGGTGCCTTCAGCAACAGGGGGGCACTCTCAACCCCTGAAGACTAGTGAGGTCTACATCAATTATCTATATTGTTTTGAGAGCCAACCATTTTGAAAGGAAGTTTCTCATGTCCAGTACTGGAGTTTTTGTTTGTCTACCTTTTCTTGTGGGGAACATTGTCAGCCCAAATGGCTTAACTTTTATATATAAAAATTTTAGATAAATATAAAATGATAGGATTCCTTAAGATTTTATCAAATAATCTTGGTGTTATTTGTCCATGTCTTTCCTACTCCTTCTGTATTGACCTCCATCCCTTCATCCAGTTGGAATCTCCTCCCAAGTTATTCTGTTTCCTACTTTATATTATATTACTTGGGTCTTGCTATTCTCCTCCCAAGATTCCCTCACCTATGGCCCCTTTATATTTTCCTGGTTGCTGTGGTTACTCCATGTTGTATACTCATATCTGAAGACTTGGAGCTCTTTCTCTTTAACTGCCTTTTTCCTATGGGCTGTTTACTTTTCTTTATTCTATATGTCTTTTCTTCCTTCTCACTCTGTGACTGGCTGTGTGGCGGTGTGGCTGGTTCCTGGCATCTTCCTTTTCATCTCCCTTTCTCGCTTCTCCCCCATCTCTAGATTTCTCCTCCTGTTTATTCTCTGCCATCCCCACCAATCCCTTTCTCCTGCCTGGCTATTTGCCATTCAGCTCTTTATTAGACCATTAGATGTTTTAGGCAGGTAAAGTAACACAACTTTACAAAGTTAAATAAATGCAACATAAAAGTATGCAATACATCTTTGTATCATTAGACAAATATTCCACAGCATAAACAAATATAACACATCCTAAACTAATTTCACATCACTCTCCTTCATTCTAAAACACCCAAGCCCTATCAATAACAAGAATACAATTTGGAGGCTTTATGAATTTGGTTGGGAGATACTGTTTGACTATGGAGTGACAAGGCATGTACCTAAGCTAATCATTTCTTGCTAAACAAACATCACTAAGATAACATAAAATAAATATTCTCCTCTCATCTTTCCATGGTTTGATTGTAAAAATACAAAAATGTCTTAAAAAGGCTAAACATTTCTAACCCATATTGATTGATTTTTCATAGTAATGGGGATGCTTAGCTCTGTTTGTCATGCAAAGATGGCAGAGATTAGAGTACAAACGAGTTATGTAGAAACACATAGATCTATGATAATGACTCTAGTTGTGGTATACCTATTCTCTTTATTGCAGATGCCCAAAACTTAAGACCTATTGAATTATTTGCTTGCTCCTAGAGATGAATTATTTTAGATTTAAACAGTGATCCTTTTGCAATATGATGCATCTAGGCATATGTCTGCCTGAATGTAGCATTTAAGAAAGCCACAGATGAGTGAAGGTTGAGAAAAGTTCAGGTTTTTGGGGGGGATTTAAAAATAATATTTATTTTCTGTTTTATACCAGAGCCACTAAGTATAAACTCAGTGTTAAAACTCAAGAACCTCTTTGTAGAATGCCTTGTATGTAGTGATTGCCACTGTGAACAATGAAGCTGGAGGACCTTCAGTTTCCTGGTGTGTCTGACTATATCCTATGTGTAATTATCAATGTAATACAATCAGATAGCTAGTTACATCTTTTTTGATTGCCTCCATTTTGGATTAGACCATTTCCCCTCAGTGATTTGATCACTAACTCTATTGAATGGAGTCACACAGTTGATTATATAACAGATACAATCTAGATGTTCACATTGCATTGATTCTACTGGCATTTTAATGTATCAAATTATTAGGGTAAGGTAACATGAAAGCCTGTTCATTTTTCATTTAGACAGTATGTCAAACATGTAGAAAATAAGGCTTTACAGTTCTTTGGTGGGTATAAGATGATTAAATTGCTAGGCAGCTGTTTATTCCATAAAATATATATCTTAAATTTTCCTTAATAATTTTATTTTACTATATAGCTTATACTTTGTGATCAAAAGAATATGGAAGACAGAAAGAAAGAATGGAGAGAAGAGAGAAAACAGTGAGAATTCTAAGTACTGTTCCAGTCAGTGGATCTGACTCTGGCTTAGCACTCAGACTGTAGACTGGAAGGTGATGGAAAGACAGTCATTAACTCATTGTCGCCAACTCCAGTGAGACATCTGACCTTTCAGTGTCTTTGTGAATGAACCAGCAGCAAAGGAGCAGTGGGAAAAAGCAACATGATCAAATCACCATGAGGTCTCTTAGGTAAACACATGATGAGATTGGCATTCAGTGTTCTTACGACTTTCTGTGGCTTCTTTAGACTGGGGGATTGTTCTCATTGCAACAGACAACCCTGTCATTTCATTCTGTGGTAATAAGGAAACGGCCTCTGGTGTAAAACATTGGCTCACTGTGTGACTAAGAAAAGGGCAGTTATTTCATCCTCTAACATCAGTTAGCTTTAGGTCTACTCAGAACAGTATTCATGACAAAGACAGACAGTCCAATCAGTATGTTTTTTTTTAAACTAGTTTATATTTTCTTCATCTTAAGTAGGTAATATTAGATTTAATACTAAATCTAAAAGGTAGATAATTAGGTTAATTGTGTGTTTTATTATATTATATAGGATACTCAAAACTTCCTTTAAAATTATGTGCATATGTTGTGGATACAAGTGAGCCCAGTGCCCATGGAGACAAGAAGATGGCATCAGATCTCCTGGAACTGGAGTTACAGGCAGGGGTGAGGCATCTGACATGATTGCTGGGAATCAAACTGGGATCCTCTGGAAGAGCAGCATGCACTCTCAGCTAGAGAGCCATTTCTCTACCCCTTGAAAAAAATGTAAAACTCATATATTTATACTGTATTCTCATCACTGTCCCCTCCCTTTCCTCCCTCTAACCTCTCTTATGTTGTGGATCACAAGCTTCACAGCTGTACAGGACTATTGATTATTTCTCTCCACCTTGGCAGCTTGTATACCAATATGTAGTACTATGAAAGCAAGTCAGTCCTTGGAAGAGTCTTCTAGATCAGATATAGATCAACCCCTTCAAGTCCTGTGTCCAAAGTGCACGGTGTCTTCAAATTCTGGGAGGCAACCAAGGGCAGCAGCAGGGGCCTGTATCGTTTTGGAGTCTCTTGGACCCTCTTGACTGACAACTCCAAAGGAGGTTTTTCATGCTTGGTCCCTGCTCATGGGGTATTATCACCCTAAGTGGCATAACTTCATTTAAATATATTTACATATATGTAATTTTAGGTAAACATAAAATAATATAATTCCTCTATGGCTTTTCCAAAAATCTTAAGTGTTTTTTTTTTTTTTAAAATCTCTGAATCTATTCTTTCCATCTGCATTGCGTCCCTGCTCTCCACTTTTGACATCTCCCATTTTCTCTCTTTCTCCTTCGTATCACCTATATCCCACTATTAACTTCTCTAGAGGTTCCTCTATGCAGACGCTTTTTAGTTCCCTGGTTTTTTATTGTTGCTTCAGGTTATCCTCACACCTAAAGATTGGAACTAGGAATCATAAATGAGAGAACATGTGGTATTTATCTTTCTAGGTATGGGTTACCTTACTCAGTATATTTTCTAGTTCCACCTACTTACCTGCAAATTGCATTATTTTATTTCTCTTTATACCTGAATAGGTTTCCTTTGTGTATATGCACAATATTTTCACTAAAAGTCTAGCTTCACTGCGTACTATAGTTTGAAGAATTTGCCATTCTCTCTTCTAGCTTCTGCTGTTTGCTAGGAATCCTTGTTAGCTGTCCTTGGCTTGTAGCCACATCACTGTAATCTTTGCCACTGCCTTTTTTCCCCAGTTTCTGTTCAGTGTGTTTATGAAAAGAACAGTTGTAATTGGATTTAGGGCCCATATGGCTATTTAAGATGATCTCATTTCATGACTTTAAACCTTACTATATCTGCAAGGTCCTTTTCTAAAATAAAATCACATTTACAAGTTCTGGGAAGGCATATATTTTTATGAGGTTATCATTCAACCCACTATCCTGGAAAATAGTTATTGTAGTTGGTGATAGAGTCCTTGGAAGTACATTTTAAAATGAGCTTTGGAAGTTGAACCAACTACCAGCCTGCAGACAATAAAGGACCCTTCACTAGGGGTGAATGGAATAATATAGGCCACCCAGGGATGCAGGAGAGGGTGCTCCGATGTTTAAGAAAAGCAGTGTCGGGACTGTGGATCTCATTACTATTATATTGGGGAAAGACAAGGAAAATCCAAGGGTGACCAGTCACCAATTTGAAGTGAAATATAAAATCCAAAGGGACTTCCCTGACAACCTATTGAAGGCTCGCAGTTTCTGCAGACAAAAGATGAAGAGACACTATGACCATGGCAACTCTTATATAGGAAAACATTTAATTGGGGCTGGCTTACTATTTCAGAGGTTTGGTCTGTTATCATCATGGTAGGAAGCATGATGGCATGCAGGCAGCCATGGTGCTGGAGTCATAACTGAGAGTTCTACATCTGAATTGACAGGCAACATAAAAAGAGAGAGAGCCACTTGACCTAGCTTGGGCTTCTGAAAGCCCAAAGCCCACCCCTTGTGACACACTTCCTCCAACAAGGCCACATTTCCCAAAAGTGCCACTCCCTGTGAGCCTATAGGGGCCATTTTCATTCAAACCACTACAGTTTCCTTATATACGGCCCTCAATTTTTAGTTCCTGAATCTACTCTCTTTTAGGCTGTTGTTCTCAGCACTCACAGAAACCCCCTTAAGCATATTTTGACTTCATTACTTTTGGATCAAGATGCTTTTGCCATTGGATTGATAATATGCTTCCTGGTCACTCTACCATTTTTCTATATCACCTCTGTAATTGACTTTAGAAGCATATTCCACTGGTTTCTGCAAGTGTGAATGAAGCACAACACAGACATTTCCACTTGTATATGCTAGACAGGCAAGGCTAGCTGTCATAGAAGCCAGCCTAGGTGGGAAAACATGACTATGTAGAAGCCATTGAGGGTTGAAGTAACCTTAGTAATGTTCACTGGATGAGCATTTTTCCTGACTTGGGGAAAGTTATAATCCAAGAATGACCTTTTGAATTATTGGAATACTAAGACTATTGAGGATACATTAGAATAGGAATTTCAGATTTCGGAAACCATAAACCATCTGAGAAGTAGCTTCTTTGATTGTGACACTGGAGTCTATTTAAGTAGGGATCTAAATTGATCTGACTGAACCACTAGGTGTGCTCAGAGTTGTCACATTGGATGAAGACACTCACTGTTGGTGGTGTCAGGGTTTTCCTTCTGGGAAGATGGAAGCCTGATGCAAATCCACCAGTAGTGTTTGTTTGAAGCTCAAGCGGTCCATAACATTTTGTGTGAGAAAGAAGCTGTAGGTTTTTGTTCCTCTTTGTACAGGAACACTGTCCATTTTGCCATGGGCAGACCCTGAATTTAGATTAGGGAAATTTGGGGTTGACTAAGCTAGGGCTCCTGTGCTTGGAAAATTCTCCACCTTTCTAAGGAAGGAAGTTCATGGTCCTTTATAGATTTGGAAAAACAGAACAAAAAGAGAGTGTTGAGTTTATAACTGTGTTAGGGAAAATTATCATAGGAATCAAAGGTAATTTCACAACTAATCAAAATACCTGTTAGGCCAAATATAGAGCACTGTCACAACCATGTGAATCCTATGGTCTTGCTATGTGTGAGCTCTAGGTGTGGTACCTTGTAACCCTCTAAAGTTTGTTCCCAAGCTAGCCTTGAAAGCCTAAACAAAAACCAATTATTTATCCAAAATACTAGTTGTTATCCAAGTACAAGCTCTTATTTAATTAAAAAAATGTTAAATGGTGTTAATAAAATTCCACTCTGATAGCTGGAATAGAGGGAATGTTTTATGAACTTAGAGAACACAAATACATCTTTCATAGAAGTTTTAGAAGTCTGAAAAATCAAAGGAATACCACAGTCACCAAACACTCTAGATGTGGCTTACTGAGGAGATGATTCACAGGCTTTCTCATGCTAGGTTGGAAGATTTTGTTCTTTGTGTACCCTAAGGGAGACCAAACCAATAGAAAGGAATTGAGGTAGATGCAAGTAAGCCAGTCTAAGAGCTGTGAGGCCTGAAGGTCACCCCTCAAGGAAATCATCAAAGTGTAGCCACTGGTGATTTTCTCCTTCCTCATCTCTTCCTTTCCATCATTTCTTTCTTTTTTCCAGATGTGTGTGTGTGTGTGTGTGTGTGTGTGTGTGTGTTTCCTATAATCACTCAATCATTGTCTCTCTAACTCCCTGTCTTACTTCATATGACTATAAGTCTCTATGGATATAAGTCTGATTTTATTATCTGATGTAGTTGTGTTATATAAAGTCATAAACACTAAGCCAGCATTATGGGGAGAAAAACAGAATCAGGGCCTTTGAGCATCTGGTCACAACATTTTCAACAATTCATCAATGCATAATCCAGAATTCTATTTTAAATATTTCTGTTTGAAAACTACACCCCCACATATACATACATACATACATACATATATTCATATGTTTAACATTAACTCATGGTAAACTGCTGCCTTCTTCATTCCCAAGTTAAGCTTATCTAATCCATATACATAGATAATTTTTTTTTCAGAAGACACATCCCACAGCCTTCTTGTGTTTAAGGACACCAGACAGCTTTTTAGCCACTATGTACAGAGGACCTTTAAACACTGAAATCACCAAGAAAGGTCTAAACATGCAAAATGTGTGGCATAAGATGGGCAGTGAAAAGACACTGGCTTACAACACAAGAACTGAAGCAGGAGAGGAGGACATCGATGTAGTCCCTCTCTGCAGGGACCATGGTTGTTAAGCTATTCATAGCTCCTCCAGTCTGCACATCTGGAAATGGCCATGAAAGCACAGGAAGGATTTGTTTTGGGGTTTGCAAATGGTAAATTAAACATCGAGTTATAAATGCTAAGTACATAGCTCTACAGATATGGAATTTACTAGTGTGATTATGTTTATACACGTGTATAGTACATAATTCCCATTCTGTTCTACTCTGTTCTTGTCGAATGTATTTGTACATATGTGTCAAAGAAGACATTAGGAAACTACATTTGTATTTAGATGGATACAAATTGCTGGTGGTTGTACTTCTAGAAAGGGTGGGATTTTTACTAGTTGGGATGTACTTGTTTGTGCTCAATTTATGAATTTGAAATATGACCCAGTAGGTAAATTAGCTCATGTGTATCTTTAGGTACCATGAAAGCCCAGGACAGGAGGGAGACAAACCCAGGTCCTGGGTGGGAGGCAGCTTTCATTGTGTCCCCTTCATCCACAAGAACAGGAAGCTGGAATCTAGCTTCTTTGTACTAAGAATCTTGAGAGCTGAAATGGCTATGAGGAAATTCTACCCACAAGACTTGAGAAGCAGCAAGATTTGTCATAATTAATACATAAATACTAAATTTGTGCTGAGTGTAGGAGCCCAAACTGTAGGGAGGGGAAGAAGTCCTAAGTGAGTGAAGTCCTGAGTGAATGTGTGTTTTGACACGAGCAAGTCCTGTCCAGGACTCCAAGACCAATTGGCCTGCTAGAAATCGACAAAGCTTACCCACATGGGCCAGGTTCAAAAGGAAAGGCAAAGCTTTCCTTGGGAGCTGGAGGCTGAGCATTTATTAAAATTGATCAGTGTGTACAAAGACTAGCAACTGTGGCTTTCTCCTCTCAGATATTTATAGACTGCGAGTGCTCCTACAGAGACTTCCTACTGAGACTAGCCAACTGCTTGTGTTGTGCTGCACATAGTAAACACACCAAGGTTTTGGTTATAGTAGTTAGAGAACCTCACATGATCCCAGCTTCACTGAATGTGTGTCTGTCTGAAAGCCCTTTCTTATTTCCCCTGCTTCCCTTAGCTAGGATCCTGGGGCCCAAGCTCTGTGGGACACGGCACCAAACCTGTTAGTTCTACCATGGGGATTTGTGGGAGAGACTCATAAGCAAGCTGATAAAATTCTCAAGGCTCATTGAATCAGTCTTTTTATGTGATAGTACCAGAGGCAATCACGGTTCTCACAGGAACTATAATCCTCACAAAACAAGAACTCCAATAAAATAAACTATGATAGGAAAAAAAATTAGGAAAACACGGCAGAAGTGACAAGTTTAAGCACTAGCATTCTAGAGTTTAATACAAAATTTGAAAGAGAATAGAATATTTTTGAAATTAAACATGCAAAAAGAAGGAACATAAGTTATAGAGTAAGAAGGCAGCATTACTAAAAAAGAAAAGTCTAACTGAAAAGAACCTTGAAATTCTAGAGCAGAAAGTTATGATTTGTTGGATGAAAAATTTGGTGGTTGGTTTAAATATCAAATTAGACACTTTTGAAAGAGACTCAGTAATCCAGAAAATTGTTTTTTAAAAATTTAAAATGCAGTACACAATGTGTACTGGGGGTTATGTTAAAGCCAAGTTATTCAACACTAGGTCATATTAACACAGAACAATGAAGCTAAATGAAGTTCAATATCCAGCTTATGATCCAGAAAGCCATTATTAAATTGATAGTATTTAGGCTTTGTTAAGTCAAATATTCTGGCTATTTTTAAAATTATGAACTTTGTATGTAAAGCAATGCATTTCCTTATGGAGTTTTCACGCACACTATTTTCTCCCTCCCCGCCACGTGCCCTTCCTTTGTCCCCTCTTCTCCAACCGTCTGCCCTCTCCTTTCCTGTCCTTAGCACTCTATTTCCATTCTTCCTTCTGTTTTTTTCTCCCCATCCTTCCCTTAATACCTCTATTTCTCTTCTCTGGTCTCACTTCTATTTTCACATTTACCCTCCCACATACATATTGCAAATATACAAAAATTAAATTCTTGGATCTGCATGTGGGAAAACCCAGGAGACACTGTCTACTAAGTTTGGTATACTTTGCTTAAGATAATAATCTCCAGTTTCTTCTAATTCCCAGAAAATGGGACAATTTCATTTTTTTTTTTAATGTGGATGAATGAGATTCCTTCTCACCACAGTCAAAATGGTTAAAAACAAGAGAACAAATGACTGGTGTGGGAAACAGAAGAATAATGTTGACGACTGTATAAATTGATGCATAGAAGTCACTATGGATGTCTTTCAAAAAACTAACTTTAAACTATCGTATGAATGTGAGAGGGAACCCTGGAACCTTGGGAGCCTGAAACGACTGAAGTGTCTTTGTTACTCTTGGGTATCTCTGAGACTCTCTTGAGTTTAGGCTTCTGAAATGACTCCTGGTGGTCTCTAGAGTGATTTTAAGGAGAAACTCAGGGTAAAGCTAACTGTGCCAGAAACTCCAGATTAGAAAATTAGCTTTGAGGTACATAATATCAGACCAACCTTTGTAGAAACAAAGGAAGCCAGATACTGAATTAGACCACTACACAAGAAATACAACTTTGTTATGTATGACTTTCCAACAAATCCTATGGACCACCAAGTTTGAGAAAGACTCTTGCATTTGTATAACTGTGCTTGTCACAGCTGGGCGGTGGTGGCGCACGCCTTTAATCCCAGCACTTGGGAGGCAGAGGCAGGTGGATCTCTGTGAGTTTGCGGCCAGCCTGGTTTACAGAGTGAGTTCCAGGAAAGGCACAAAGCTACACAGGGAAACCTTGTCTTGAAAAACAAAAAACAAAACAAAACAAAAACAAACAAACAAACAAACAAACAAACAAAAAACTGTGCTTGTCACACTCTGGAAGACAGAGAAGCTGCATAATGGGAACACTCCCAGACTGCTCCAAACATATTCCCTGTTGATCTTTTTGTTTTTATTTTTTTACTACACTCATTGGCTACTTATTTATTTGTGTTTTGTATACACATACATATGATACATATTTATATAAAATACAAGTACAATGGTACACATATATGCTAGATATATATTACATATAGCACTTAGCTTATGTTTGGCTTTTTGTTTTTACTTTTTTGAGTTCTTTACAGATTCTAGGTTAATCTGTTGTCAGACATGTCGGCAAATGTTTTCTCTCATTTTGCAGACTGCTTCTTCACTCTGCTGATAGTTTCTTTTGCTGTATAGAGGCTTTTAGGTTTCATGCAATCTCATTTGTAGTGCTTACTACTAATTCCTGAGCCCCGGGGGTCTCTTCCAGAAAGCCCTTTCCTGTGCCTGTATCTTAAAACATTTCCCTTGACAGTCTTATGGCTTCAACTCTTACATGAAGGCTTTTGATCCATTTGCAGTCGATTTTGTACTGGATGAGAGAGGCAGATACTTCTTTAGTCTCTATAGCCAATATTCTCATCACGATTTGTTGAAGACTTTGTCTTTTTTAAGAATGTATATTTTTGATGTTTTTGTCAAAAATGGGGTTGCTGTTGCTGAGTGGTTTTCAGCTCCGTTCTGTGGGTCCATGTCTGCTTTTGTGCTGTCACCATGCTGTTTTTGTCACTATGGCTCCGCAGTACAATTTGAAATCAGATGTGTGGCACTTGCCGCATTACTCTTTGGCTGAAGACTGCTTTGCTTTGGCTATTCAGAGCATTTTTATTGTTTTCCTACGGGTTTTATAATTTCCTTTTCTAGTACTGTGACAATGTCATTGGGGTTTTGATGAAGATTGGCTTGAGTCCTGTGGATTGTTTTAGGTAGCATGGCCATGTTCACAGCAGTTCTGCTGATTCATGAATGTGGGCGAGGGGTGGGGGAGAATCTTCCCGGATTCTGGTATCTTTTTTCATTTCTTTTTTTTTTCTGTGTTTTAAAAGTTTTTATTATAGCAGTCTTTCACCTCCTTGGTTAGTTTTCTTTGTTAGGTATTTTATTTTACTGAAGCTTTGTGAAAGATGAAGGGTTGACTTCCTGCTTCAAAAAAGATTGTCCTGAAGAATAAAGCAGCATGCTTTCTGTGGGAGAGCTATTAATGGAGATTTGCCAAATTTCCACATCATACTTTGTGAAATGATTAGATTTCCATAAAGAGAGATGACATTTCCTATTTTACTCTAACATGCCTGGGTAGTTTAAGGAACTAGAAATGGGACCCAGAAGAAAACATCCTCTTTCTCCTTATGATTAAGCTTACATCTGCTTATTTTTTTTTCTTTTTACCCAACTATGAATAGCATCAATATCTTCCAGCTTTTAACTCAAACCTGAACAACAATATTGTCTTCTTCAGTAAATTGAAATGAGAAGATAAACTGCTTGTGTATAATCAGTATGAGCTCAATATCCAGCTGAGTTTGTGTCATTTAAAATAGGTTTTTAATATTAATGAGCCCAAAGCTGAAAGGTGATATAGGTGGTGTGAATTATTTGGCATGTTTCTTCAGTGTTCCTCGCATAAATGGTAATTAAAAATAGTCAACCAATCTTGATTTTCTGGGAAGATGCCACATTCTAGAATGCTATTTTTAAGAGGGCTTCTTTTTCCATCTATCTTACATTTTTGGTGCCCCAAGTTGCAGGAAACACAAGTTGTACAAGTTGATTTGAACCAGTTAGTCTCCCAAGATTTCATTAGCTTTTGTTTGAGAATACTTTCCTATTAAGTCCCAATTCAGTTTCTTCCAACTTGCACAATACATATTCTTTGTTCTCATTTCAAAGTTTTGCCCATTTGTTACAGGAAATCCTTGGAAATGTCTTTTGTGAAGTAGCCAATGGCTCTCACATATTTGTCTAAATTGAGCCCTTTTGTTGTTCACGTGTACTTGTAGAGATGACTAATACTGGCAGATATTGACCAGAACACCGACTGTGGTCCATCAGAAATTCAGAGGCAGCCGCTTCCTTCATCCTCAGTCTCCCGGGTTTTGGAGGATATTGCTTACTGTTTATAATGTTTCCTTATTCTTGTAAACAGAAGCCTGGAGAAAAATCAGTGCTTAGACTCTCCCTGCAAATAAACTTGCTTGCCATTCATTTTCTTAGGCTAGAGATTCCAAGGATTACTACTCATCCTACAAGAGTAGCCTGAAAATGGGCAAGTAGACACAAATACACTCAGATTGAAGACCCTGTTTTTGGTTAGTGGGAGTTGATGGAGCAGAGACTATCCTTATTCTATTGTTAGAGGTTTTGCATGGAATAAGACATCAGAATCCTGTTGTAAAGCATGATGTAATTTGAAATAACTAAGTGGGTTACCAATATCTAGAGCATCAAAAGCATTAGAACACATGGCTACTTGAAGCCACTAAATTATTTCTACATCAAAAAGTAAGAATGTGTTTATTTGACTGTCATAAATATAGGATTGCCATATCAGATCACTGTAGTTTAGAGCAGCATACTATTAACACGCCAGAAAGCTAGACACTTACATTTACAGAGGGAGGTGTGGTGAAGTCAAAGTAGTAACGTTTAATTTCAATTTATTTATAGGTTTCTCTTTAAAATATGATTTATGGTTTATATAGTCTTATAAAGTCAGAGAAGACATAGGAGGAGCGATCCTTTGTTGTTGTATTTTGTGATGTTTTAGCAGAAAAAATAAGAAATGTTTTCATCTTTGTTTCTATCTTAGGTCTGGCTCATGCACCTGGTTGGGATAAGGTTTATCTGTTCAGACAGTGGATGGGCAGACTAGTCAATGTTTTCTTCACTCTTCTTACAAGTCATTAGAACTGGATTAGAGGAGCAGGAAAAATAAATTGAGAGCAGTAAATAAATGCCCTTAATGAATATTGTTTGGCTTACTATTCTAGAAGAGAATGTGTTCAATTGACCAAGAGAAATGTTGGCAACACCAAATAGGATATAAGATCTCATCATTTTCTTGGCAAGGTCTTCTCAAACTTTAACATGCACACACATATCACCTGGAAAGAGAACTTGTTAAAATGTAGATGTAGTAGGTTTAGGTGGGACCCAGAATTCTGCATTTTAACACACTCATGTAATTTGAGCATCATACCTTCAGTGGGTCTACAGTTTGATGGTAAATGTCCCTAAAGGCTCATATGTTGAAGGTTTATTATGTAGCACGTGGCATTATTGAGAAGCAAGAAAGTATTTAGAAGGTGGGGCCTTTAGGAAGGAAGTTATGTGATTGTGAAAATCACCTACAGGGGACACTGGGACCTTGAACCCTTCCTATACCATGAGGTGACAAGGTCACATTAGTCACAGGCTCCCAATATGGTGAACTGAGTTACCAGAGGCCTCAAACCTAAGGGAATCGAGTGATTATGGAATGGGCCTTTTGAACACATCAATCCCAATAAACTATTTCTCCGTGTTATTTTCCTTTGTGGTCCTGGGGGAAAGAATCCAAGGCCGTTTTTATGCTAGATGATGTTCTTCCCCTGAGTTACTCCCAATCCTAAACCTTTCTGCCATGTAAGATTATTATCTTGATTATTTTGTCACAATAGTAGAAAACTGATTAATCAAATATTCAGGAACAAAAATAATTTTAGGTTTCCTTTACCTTTCCTGGTATTGTTTATATGGATATATATCCAGCCATGAGGACCTCAGAAAGTAAGATATGAAAATAAAAGCAGTTGTAGCTTACTATTTGATAGCTATTAGCCAATGTGGGAAAGACAGGGAGGAAGCTGCAACCAGGAGATGTTCTGTATATTAGTAACTTTTCTCATTGCCATGACAAAGTACCTGACAAGAAGCAACTTAAAGAAAGAGTGGTTTATTTTGCCTTCCATTTCATAGGACCAGCTATCATGGCTAGTAAAGCATGGTGGTAGGAGCATGAGGCTACTTGTTAATCAGGAGCAGAAAAAGGACCAAAAAAAAGGTAGACTTTAAACCTTATGGCTCACATCCCAAGATCTCACACACTTCAGGTAGGCCTTACCTGTTTCCCCAAACAGTGTCTAAGCCCAAGAACAATCACATACACCTGTGGAGGGTATTTTTATATGTCAATTTTAACATTATGTTAGTGAAATAAAACAGGCCCAAGAATATAGTTACTATATGTTCTCATTTGTGGGAGGTAAAACAAAAGTTGATTTGACAGAAATAGAAACTAAAATAGTGAACTAGGGCATTAGAAGTGTAGAAACAAGGCATGAGAAAACATAGTCAAGCAGGAAGAACTGATTCCAGTGCAATAAAAAAAAATTCTGCAGCATAGTAAGTGGATGATAGTCTACCAAGAGTTGTCACACATTTCAAGACAGCTAGAAGAGGCTGAATGGTTTCAGCACACAGAAATTATAAGTGAATTCACTCTTTGTTACCTGCCATAACTAGAAGATGAGCGCTCAATACTAAACACACTACATGTTTTGCTTTCAGAATGTAGAAAAGTCATGCTGGAACTGAGTTGGAAGCCTCTTTTTTACTGGGTAGCTTTAATGGTGCCAGAAGGCACATGCAATCCACTCAGAGAGAAAAGTCATGAAATCCTTACCCAACTGTGAATCCTGAGAGCCAACACCAAGATGTACTCACTGCTGTAGTAGTGGCCTGATTGTCATAGGGTCAGCCAACTGCTTTCTGATTAGATTTGAGTCCCACGCCAAAGGAGAGAAGTCATGTATATTCTATAAACCTGGGTAAAAGTTTATGGCTGGAGAAGTCACAGTTCTTAGTGGGGAACCCACTACTACTAGTTTGCTAATAGACGGAGTGCCAAACTACCTTATAGCTTTTGTTTTGTTTTGTTTTGTTTATATCCATAGATTAGTGATGGTTCCCAGTTTTGGTCAGGGAAATTTCTGTTTACAACAGGTGATGCAGAGACACATAACTAGTCAAAATGCTGAGAATGAATGAATGCTTACATAAGAAAGGAGGAGACAGAAACAATGCAAGAGCCAGAGGATGGGAAGAATGCTGTGGAACAATGTCCTCTGGAAATGACATGGCCATTGCAACCATGCACTCACAGAAGATATGGATAATAAGCCACAGTCTCGTGCATGAGGCCTGAGCCCATCAACACTCTGACTCCTCCATAAGAAGCTATTGGCAGTTAATGGTTACTCACGAAAGGTGAGTGCTAAAGAAGGAATTCTAAATGTGTGAGTTAGGGTAATGTTAATTGCTTTGAATTGATCACTTTATGCTTTGTGTCAAATATTTGTGTGTACCTTATAAAATCTGAAAATATTGTGTGCTTATTTATGACATGCAGATTCCTATTCAATGGTAGAGATGCCTGATGTCTAAATTGCCTTTCTAACAAGCTGTCAAGAACCACTGAAGCATCTGGTCTAAGACCAAACTAGGCAGCCTCTCCAGAAAACAGAATTTACATTTCTCCCATCTTTTTCTTTTAATTTGCTTTTTGGTTGAAGTTTCTAGAGAAGAATGATAATATGACAGAATCCTGAATTTATTTAAATAGGCTGCTTGCTGAGATTCTGGAAATGGAAACATGGAAGACAGTGAGAAATGGAGGGTTGGGGTGAGGATGAAGGGAGTTAATGGAGGGTCAGGGTGAGGAAAAAAGGATCTGGATTCTCATTGAGTTTAGCTCTTTTCCACATGTGTTCATTTGCTCATTAGTTCACAGTGTCTGCGCCTGACCATTAATCCTAACCCACAGAGGTGTCCAGCCTGGTCATTACTCTGTTGTACATCTCAGGCCACATAGCAGAGTGAGACGAGCAATTTTAACAGAAATGCCCGCCATGACCAGAACTGTCACTTTTTCATTCTACATTGAAGTGAACAGCATTCAACAGGACTTCTGTCACCTCTTAATTCTGAACAATTCCATTTCCTGTCTGCACATGTGTGCACATGTTATTTGTAGACAAATGGGAAGGCTCTGTCCCATCAGTTCCCGGCCTCTTCATTTCCTGTGTCGGCAGTGGCAATCCTGTGCGGTGTCTCATACCCAAGTTTTCTCCTCTCACTTCATCTGCTCGACATCCTCACTCACTGTCACTCTGCCCTACCATGCTGCTCCCACTCCTGCTTCCCTCTGTGCACTCAGTGCTGAATGCTGACTGTTGAAGGCAAACCATGGAGGACAAGCCCTATGTCATTTTAATCAGTATCCGTGACATTTCATACATTTTTATCCTTATTGTATGCCCATAGATTTTCACAGGAGCTTGAGTTTCTGTGCTGAGCAAGCACAGAGGCTTTTCCTATTTACTTTTGAAATTGCATTGCACAAGCATGAAAACATTCCTCTTCCTTACCAACCAATTGAAACCGTCCTGATGACAGTCCCAAGTAACCACACAGGCCATGAGCCAATGTTTCAGTTGAGAGATTTCCCCACCTTCCTCTCCTGTTAGTGAGGCAAGTAGTTCCCAGATGATTTCCCCATCTAGGCCAATGGTTCCTGGAAACATGTTTCCAAAGAAGTCATTGACAGAACTACCAAGGCAGGGGAGTTGTAGGTATATGTAGGAGGCTAGCTTTTCATGAAACCAGCTGAGGGAACCTGCTGCAATGTATGTGTGTGTGTGTGTGTGTGTGTGTGTGTGTGTGTGTGTGTGTGTGTATCTGTGTGTGTTGTATCTGTGTGTGTACATGCCTATATGCACTCATGTGGGTGATGGAATCCAGAACATGCTAGATTAGTAGTGTCTTATCAGGAGCTACATATCTAGCCCTAACTATTGACTTTTAAAGTCTTGAACTCTTTTAAACTTATTAACTTTATATAGTGATATAAATCCCAAATACAAATAATGGAAATATTCAGAAGCATTTTGATCATGAAAATATCAAGGATTGATCTTGTACATAAAACTCAACTGATATTTGATAAAATATAAGCCACAATTTCTCTTGTATATATACGTATGTGTTTATGCTCACATATATGTGCATGGACACAAACTTCTTAAATATTGAAGGTCAGATATCCCTCATCATTTGCTGATCCTTTCCAGATTTTTGTCCTCAGGAGTTGCTGCATGGTCAAAGAGGAGAAGTCAGTAGTATTTTCAGGAGTTAGGTAAGTCTTTAGAAATTCAACACTGGTTGAGAACAATTCCTAAAAATTTGCTGATTCCCCATGGGAGGCCTTACCTTTTTGGAGGAGGGGATGAGGGGTGAATTTAGGGGGAAGGTTGGGTGGTGTAGGAGGAGAGATGAGGGGGGGGAATCTGTGGTTGGTATGTAAAATGGATAAAAAATTTCTTAATAAAGAAAAAAAGTACAATTACTTGTGAGTCATATTACAATGTTAGATAATTTAACAGAGTTGTGTAAAGCAAACTGGAATTGTGAGGTGGAGAGTGAAAACTGTAAGGGGATATGGAAGGCAAGAGAAGACCAAGGTTTCTCATGGCCTTTTTTGGGCAGAAATCATTTAGCATGAAATAAACAGAATGGGCACCTGTGACCCTGGCATGATTTCTCTTCATATTACTACATCAATTTAAATTTAAAAATAACATTTCCATAACTTTGTGGTCTTGGTGACTCACCTGCTTTCTCACACAGCTTTAGAGGACATGCCACTTTTGTGATGTCTCCTGTTGGAGTGAGAAGGTTGTCTTCCTGGATGGACAACCACCAAGGCATTCAGCCTTTGACATTCTGGATGATGTGGGAGATTTACTGTGTACTCCATGCTTGTCAGGGCTAGGGCTAGGCAGTTTCTATGTGTTACCTCCTTCTGTCTTTTCAGTGTGCCCGCTAGGTGGGTGTCAGCACGCATATTCCAAGGCTGTTCTCTGAAGCCAGGGTGGTTCAGTAACTCAGCCGAGTCGCTAGATGGTTCATTTCTGTAGAATGGTGCTTGGTCTCTCAATTGGTCTGAGGAGACTTAGAATCTGCATGAAGCTGACATCTGCTTTGTACGCAAAATCCTTTTCTCATTTGAATTATTTTCAAAATTATTATTAAAATTACCTTAGTACATTTTTATAATAGACAAAAAATTTTCTTATAGACCAAAATCAGGTGAATTCAAGGATTCATAGCCAAAAATACTTAGAACATTATTTAAGTGAATATCTTTTAAATTTTCACATCAGGCCAGGTGGTGGTAGTGCATGCCTTTAATCCCATCACTTGGGAGGCCGAGACGGGTAGATCTTGGTGAGGTTGAGGCCAGCCTGATCTACAGAATGAGTTCCAGGACAGGCTTCAAAGCTACACGGAGAAACCCTGTCTTGAAAAACAAAAGACAAAACAACAACAACAACAACAAAAAAAATTACATCTGTTCCTTTTTTAATCAATCACAAAATCAAAGCTACAAGAGAAAAGTGCTGATAAGTCTAACTACAAACGAAAAGGAAAATTTCTGCTCATCAAATAATTTTATGGCCTTGAAAGGCATGCTTTTATCACATCAGCTAAGAGCACGTGAGGATATATAAAATGTTACTATAAATAAATGAGGGAAAGAAGATAAACCAAGAGGAAATTATAAAAATAATGATGTTGGCATTTTGCTAAGAGAACTACATGCAGCCAACATAAACATTTGACAGGATGCCACCTTCACTTCCAGCAGATGGCAAGTGGAGGTTAAAACCGTGGAGGAAAGAAGTGCTGACCCACGGCTAGGATGGGGCTTTCTGTGGGCTTCTGACACGCAGGCAGGCTGTACTTTGCATAGTACAGTGTTAGCAGAACAGTTCATATTAGCAGCATGACTTTTTAAAAGTTTATATCTTGGGGCTGGAGAGATGGCTCAGAGGTTAAGAGCACTGACTGCTCTTCCAGAGGTCCTGAGTTCAATTCCCAGCACCCACATGGTGGCTCACAACCATCTGTAATGAGATCTGGCACCCTCTCCTGTCTACATAATAAATAAATAAATCTTTAAAAAAAAAAAAGTTTATATCTTTGGAGAATTTATTATGTGAGCAACTGTGTTTACATAATATCCATACCTCCCTTTTATACAATTCCTCTAGTGCCCCATCCTGACCTCTATGCCTCTCAAATTCATGGCCTTTTAAAAATATATTGTTGTTACACACATATGTAATATATGTTATATATGTGTGTAGCAACAATATTTATGTTAATATGCTGTATTATATATGTGTGTAACAACAATATATATCAAACATGTGCACACACACACAAAGATATATAGATCCTTTCTTCTTAGTCCTTTAAGACCAACCAGCACTACTAAAAACATTCATAGATATGTGATATTCTACTGGAGCTTCTTTGATTTACCAGGGGCTACACTGTTAGAGAAAACTGACTCTTCATTTCCCAGTAGCTAACAATTGTCAATTACTCCATGGCTAGTGGTAGGGTTGTGTGCCCTACTTCCTTCTCAGTGTGATGAATTGGTTTAACGAGCTTTCACAGGTTTTGTGCATGCTGTTACAATCACTGTGAGTTAATACATGAAGTTAACTTCCTATGTTCTGAAGATGTAGTCATCCATTCCTATGACTATTACACTTTTCCCACCTGTTTTCTTAAACCTTGGGAGAAGCTTGTGATGTGTATATTTCTTTTTGGGTTGAAAATTCAAGTTTCTTATTCATTTCATCTTGCTTAACTGTGAAACACCATGTTAATCACTGTCTACTGAAAGTATATGATTTTCAGGAGAGGTAGGAAGATGAATTGATATATAGGTATAACAAGTTACTGGGAGTTGGTTTAATACTGTTTCCATTTAGCATTATAATAGAAGTAGATTCTACAGTAGCAGGTTACAATATGTGTTTTTTGAAATGTCTTTTGTGTTATTTTTCATCTTCATACTCCTCTTCACCACTCTCCACTCTACCCCAATGTGACCTTTCCTGTTTCATCATTCCCTTTAACCTTTTATACCAGGGTGTTCTATCTCTCCCTCTTTGAAAGTCATTCCCTGTGGGTCCATAGTAATTTTAGTACCATTTACCAAGTTTCCACGGTAACTACACACACACACACACACACACACACACACACACACGGGGGGGGGGGGGGGGAGACAGAGACAGAGAGACACACCTAGAGAACACCCTTGGGTACTTTCTCTGATGCCCATTTCCCTAGTCATTCTGTCATATCTCCAATGAATAGATTGTGTAGCTATTTTGTATAGATCTCACTAGGCAAGATGATGATAGTTAAGCCCCAGGTTTTACAGACTCTATAGACTCAGAAAGACAGCAGTGTTTCTCTTTGAGTAGAACAAAAGTCATGACATGATGAAAATTGACTTGTTGTGTTTAAAATGAACATAATCTCTCAAGAGATAACTGGCACCCAGAGAGTATGCCATTTGTCCTTTCTTGATGACTTAGCTGTTGAAAGTGTCTAACCAAGTTCTATTGTTTAAATATAACAGTAAAATATTTTTGCAAATTCTTGCAAACTTTTTCTTAAATTCTGGGGTTGGTGACAGAAGCATTTTAGGAGTCGCGGAATTTTACTCTCTGCCTATTGTGACAATAATAGTATCACTGATTAAACAACTGGAGTGACAATTTAACTTTTTTTATTATATTACTCATCTTCCCATCTAATTTTCTGGTAGTGTCATTAAAGGAGAGAAGAAAATGATGATGTTTATTAAAGGAGAGTGGGAAATGGTGGCACTCATCCTTGCTAGATTCCAGCCTCATTTAGTATCTTAGGTGAGCTGAGTATTTGATCATAATGCTCTTAGGCTTAGTCAGGTGAGGTTGCCTGAGTCTACTTCTTTTAATAAACTGATGATTTTATTTATTTATTTATTTTTGGTGGTCAGTAGGTATTGGACTCTATTTTCAGGGACTGTGCACAATCTTTTCTTTGTTTCTTGCAATCCCTTCCTGCCCACTAGCTTTTCTTTCATGGAGGTCTACAGTACTGTGGAAGTGGCTTTCAGGTGAATCAGCAGGAAAGTAGAATGTTTGTTTATGTGTGCCCTTTTGATTCCCACTACAAATAGATCAGCCGTAAATCCTAAAATTCAACCTGTAATAAAGATTACTGATGTTCAATAAATCACCAACTGGTTTGAAAATGTGTTCAGATATTTTATCCCACCCACAGGAGCAGCTGTAAAAAACTGCTTGGTTATAAAAATCATGCAGCATGTAATTATTGGCATTATTGTGTCCATTTGTTCTCTCATTTTCTCTTTTTGGAAACAAAATTCTTTGTTTAAAAAACTTTCCAGTGGAATTTCCTATTCTGAACTATGATGTAAAAGTTAAGCAAAAAATAAGCTTAAGCCATGATACAAATAAAAGTAGATCTTTTTAAAAATAAAAGATCCCAAACTATAATTATAAATGACTCACTGTTGATTAATATAATAATAATTCTCTCATTGAATTTGCTGTAGCATATATAGAAATGCTATTATGGAGACTCATAAAAATATTATAGTTTATAAAATTTTAAATTTTTTTGTAAGAAACTATAAACATGAAAGCAGTATGGGGATTAGGGATATAACTAATTTCTGCTGACCAGGACTCAGTCATTTCTTTCTCTGGTGTTGAACATTCTAGCCCCTGCCTAGGCATTGCCACTGTGAGTCTCTTCGTGACAGACATTTTGCTTATAAAAATCCTGAGGTAAGCAGGGAATCTATTTTGGTCTGAGAGCATGGACATAATATTTGCTACCTCAGATATTAGGAATATGTAGGAAAAATAAAAAGCTATGGTGATACTTTATTTGTGCTGAAATGTGGTAATATTTTATTTGTATGTTAATAAATAAAGTTTGCCTGGAGATCAGAAGTCATAGCCAGCCACAAACAGAAGTCAGGTGGTAGTAACACATGTCCTTAATCCGATCACACAGCATGCAGAGTTCAAGGACACAACCAAGTGTGGTGACACATGCCTTTAATCCCAGTACCAACCATAGAGACCTGGAGGTCTATATAGATAGGCAGTGACAAGGAAGTGATGTGGCTGGGCTTAGAGCCAATGAGAAGGCAGAACAGCAAGGCAATAAAGGTGCAGGTTAGACAGGAAGAAGCTGGTTTGGTTCTCTTAGGAAGCAACAGCAATGTGGTGAGCTAAGTTTAGTTTGGTGGCTATCACTATTGCTCTGATCTCTGTGGCTTGCACCCCTGTATTTGGCTCTGTGTTTCTTATTTAATAAGACTGTTTAGATATTTGTCTACAAAAAGCTTTTCAAATTCAATTATATTATTGAATGCCTAGGCACCATTTAACTGACTGTACCTGAAATGGTAGTCTTTCTGCATAATAAAGGCATTGTCCTTGCAACGTCCCTTCTGGAACATCAGTCTACAGTCAGAGTGCCTCTGCTCAACATCTGGGAGCCATGCTTAAGTTACTTTGTGGGCACTTTCCTATATAAAGATACTAAAGTCTCAGGGTATTTCTGCAATAGAAAGTTCGGATCAGGTTGTGGCAATAGAGAGCACATGACAAAAGTGGGAAATTTATATGAATGCAAGATCCAAATGGGCTTACAACATCTATGTAGAACCCGCAAATCAAAGACCAATGCAGATTTCACCAATGGGACCCAACATCTCCTAGGTGTTGGAAGAAGTGTGAAAGTTACCAGCACCTCTTAAAAGGCCTTCATATGCATTTCAGATGTTAAATCCTTGGAGCCCATGGTGTGAGATTTCCTTGCTGTTGCAACTTCCTGTGTCTTCTTATGTAGGAGGAGGAGGAGATTAAACTACAAAGGAAGGTGGGGCTTAGGAAAGATGTGGGAGAAGCCCAGTTAGAACCTTGGTGAGACGGGTTCTGTGTTCTTCAGTTATCTTTTGTCCCTTTCTAGAATAACATGAACTGCTTGGTAAAGAATGGAATTTCAAAAAAAAAAAAAAAAAAAAAAGAATGGAATTTCCAACAATAGCCGGTATCTCTGTTGCACAGAGCGAAGTACTTTGCTGTCACAGGGCCTCATGTGTCTGATGAAGACCAGGGTTATAAATATCTACAGGTCATATGACACAGACCACAAACACACCTGAGAAAAGAAAGTCAGCATGATATATATTGCTATATATTTTAAGCACCGGGGTTTCTAGTTGACACTCCTCAAGACTCACATTTTCTCCATATGACTTAATATTTTTCTTTTATTAGTTCTTTGAGAATTTTATATAATGTGTTTTTATCATATTCACTCCCTCTTCCAACTCCTCCCAGATCCCCCTTCCCTGTATCTACCTACTCACCTTGGTTACTTGGTTTTGTTTTGTTTTTTCCCCCATCAAGTTCAATTTGTGCTACCCATATATTCTCGGATGTCGGATGTGTGGCCTTCCACTGGAGCATGGCTGACTTACCAGGGACTACATTCTTTTTTTGTTTGTTTGTTTGTTTGTTTGTTTTGTTTTTGGCCTTTTTTCAAGACAGGGTTTCTCTGTGTAGTTGTGGTGCCTGTCCTGATCTCATTCTGTAGACTGGGCTGGCCTTGAACTCACAGAGATCCTCCTGGCTCTGCCTCTGATCGAGTGCTGGGATTAAAGGCGTGTACCACCACCGCCCAGCGGGTCTACACTCTTAAAGAAACTGTCTCTCACATTCTAAGTATCTAACAACTGTCAATAGCACCTCAGCTAGGCATGGGATTTCATGCCAAACACTCATCATCCTGGGATTTGGTCTGGCTTGGTTTGCATGGGGCGTGTGCTTGCTGTCATAACCACTGTAAGTCTGTGTGTGCAGCTGCTCTGTTGTGTTCTGAGGGCACTATTTCCTGGTAGTCACCCACCACCTCTTGCTATTCTAGTCTTTCTCCTAGTTTGGGTTACTATTGCTATGATGAAACATCATAACCAAAAGCAAGGTGGAAAGAAAACAGTTTATTTGGCTTATGCTTTGATTTTCATAGTCTATTATTGAAGTCAGTCAGGACAAGAACTCAAACAGGGCAGGAACCTGGAGGCAGGAACTGATGCAGAGGCCATGGAGGAGTACTGCTTACTGACTTGTTGCCCATGGCTTGTTCAGCCTAGTTTCTTATAGAGCTTGGGACTACCAGCCCAGGGATACTACCCACAATTGCTTGGGCCCTCATACATCAATCATTAATTAAGAATGGGTGAGACAGTCGATTGGCTTGATCTGTTTGGGAGGTATCCAGGCAGTGGAACCGGGTCCTGTGCTCATTGCATGAGTTGGCTGTTTGAAACCTGGGGCTTATGCAGGGTCGCTTGGCTCGGCCTGGGAGGAGGGAACTGGACCTACCTGGACTGAGTCTACCAGGTTGATCTCAGTCCTTGGGGGAGGCTTTGCCCTGGAAGAGGTGGGAATGGGAGGTATGCTGGGGGGAACAGGAGGGGAGCGGGAGTGGGGAGAACAAGGGAATCCGTGGCTGATATGTAGAATTGAATTGTATTGTAAAATAAAATAAAATAAATTTTTTTAAAAAAGAAAATCTCCTTACAGGCTTGCCACAGCCCCATCTCACAGAAGATAGTTCTTAATTGAGGTTCCCTCCTCTCAGATGACTTTACCTTGTGTCAAGTTGACATAAAACTATCCAGCACAATCTTTATGCCCCTCTTCCAAATTGATCCCTGAGCCTTGGGAAAATGGGATATGTTCTAGATGTTCCCTTTAGGGCTGAATATTCTGTAGTCTTTTATTTTCTGCAACTTGGCTAGTTGTGGGTCTATGTTAATTATATCTACTGCAAATATGAGCTTCTCTGATGAGGGCTGGGAGATGCATTAGTTGATAATATAAGAATAATTCATTAGGAATTGATTTATTATTCTGTCTATTTAGCAAAGTAATATCAGGGTTTTCCCCACAGCCAGTAACTTGTCACATACCATTATAGTTTCAGAGGGGAGAAATACAGCTTCCAAGCTGCCCATATTGCATAAGAATCTACTACTGGCCTACTTGCTTCCTGATCTCAGATGCCCCTTACTATTCCCCAATCAAAGAGGAAACAGATACGCTTTAAAAAATTTCTTTTACTGTGTTAGTATTTATTTGAGAATTATGAATTCTTAAGCCATATCACTTTTGTTGGTTGCAATTTGTCAAATAGTTCCAATTTTCCTTGATGCCTGGCTATTGTCAAACAGATTATTTTTATTTTGGTTTTAACTGCTAATATTAACTCTCAGATCACACAGTAATTCTCTTTGTTTATCAGTCTATCACTAAATCTATTTATCATCTATCTATCTATCTATCTATCTATCTATCTATCTATCTATCTATCTATCTATCTAATCTCTCTCTCTCTCTCTCTCTCTCTCTCTCTCTCTCTCTCTCTCTCTCTCTCTCTGTGTGTGTGTGTGTGTGTGTGTGTGTATTGGTACATTGGTTACAGAATATGTACCAAAGGTTAAGGAGGCATTACTGGAAGCAGAGAGCTGATAAAGATGCAGAGTCACTGCAGTGGTAGGAAAGATTACAAATGAACTCAGTTGGAGAATTACCAAAGGCACGGAGACAGCCATAGACTTACAGGGGTGAAGAGAGCCTCAGAGTTGATTGAGCCATTTGATCAAAATGCAGATGGAAGCCATAGAGGTGAGGCAAAGGATGGCAAGACTGTGGAGGTAAGGAGCCAAGCTGTGTCTGGACAGATACACGGATGAATGGATAGGTGGAAATTTAGGTAGGCCCTGTCACTAGTGGGACAGAGCTGAGCTGAAGCCCTGGGGATAGTTTGGAGTTCTTTGCTTACAGATTCCTTGATCAACATACTGGGTGGAATGACAGGCCAGTGGGGCTACTACCATTTGCACTGTTAGGGACACTACCCTTTATGGGGTCCAGGCCAGGGTATTTCTCCTTTTCTTAGTCTGGTGTGTTCTGTAAGTTCTCAGACCCATTTTTTAAATATGATTTTCATATGCTCATGTGCTTAATATGACCTAATGTACAGCTGTGACTGTGTGAGTTGGGTTCCAGAATCCTAGCTGGGGGCAGTGAGGGAATGAAGAAAGGACAGACACTAAAGAAACTATAGACATACACTGACAAAGAAAGATAGGGTGGTGGTGGGGGACATGGTCATTCTGGTGGAATGGCCATACATTTGCAACCATAACCTCAGTGCATTTATTATGTACAGCACAGGAATGGGGAAGGAGTTACCTAGTCTCAGTAGGAGGCCTTAGTAGGAGAGCAGTCTCAAGCTGTTAACATCCAGGAGGAGGAAGCTGCAGTTGATAGTGTTTGCACACTGGTCAATCATTTGTAAACACTTGCAATTGTACACCCTGCCAACATTTGCACTCAGACCAGAGGAAGGCTTCATCATGCTCTGAGCCTTACACTGGGGGGGGGGGGAGCTTTTCCATTACAATGGATCTGAAGCATCAGTCCTAGACATAGCCATGCCCATGTTAAGACTACACTTTCACTCAGGACTTCGTTCTTAACAATCTACTTTGATAAATTTGTAGAATGATGCCCTCTTACATTTTGGAATAAGTGATCTATTGGGGTTTATCTCACAGGTAGCGATAGACTGAGGCTGATATCCACATGTGCAATGAGCCTTCACATCATCCTGTTTCTGGGTTTATCTCAAAATAGAGTCTCCCCGAGCAAGGTATGACCAGAAAGCCATATTTTATACAATATAGAATAATGTAGAGCAGGACACAGCCAGTGCGCAGTCTCCTGAATTAGTTGGGATGGTCTCTAGCTTGTAGGTGTCATTGAAAAAAGAATAGCAGGCTTATGGGATTGGAAATGCAAGTATCCACCCCAGTAGGCAAGGTTAGTTACAGCAGCCCATGGATTTCCTTCCTGTAACTGCTGTAACTCCACACTAGGTAGTTTCTAGCAGTGGGGACATTCCCCCATCTTTAAATTACTGTCCCTCTTTTGGATGGGTAGGATAGGAGGACTGTTACACACTCCCTTTAAGAGAGCTTATGGTGTTAATAGATTACTTTCTTTAATAGACTTTTATCTACTTCTACAGCTCAGTTTTCCTTTTATTTATTGTTATATATTAATCATTTGCAATAGGTTTCATTATATTTTCATATATGTATATAATCCATCTTTATTACATTCACCCTGCTACCCAATTTTGTCCCCTCACATTTCTACAGATCCCTCTTTCTTTCCAACTAGTTCTCTTCTACCTTACTATTTTTCTCCATGGATAAACCAATCAGTTTCATTAGGATTGCTTATGGAAGTGTGGGTAGAGAGCTGTTTTAAGAAGCCTGGGCACCTTACTAGTGTCCACACAATGAGGTAAATGTCCCTCCTTTCCCCAGCAGCCAATAAATGCATATTAATAATCAAGAGAGAGTTATGAGGCTTTCTCCACCCAGGACAGGATGTGGTAGGGCTGATCTCGAGTAGGCTTGGACTCTGTGAGTTCAAGCGTTCAATGGCTGTACCATACCCAGAAGGCAACACCCTACCCATACTGCTACGTTTTCTGGTTTTTACATCCTTTCTGGCCTGGAAGAGGATACTTTATTTACTGTAACCAGTAACCCAGCCTCAGAACAAAGCTGATCTTGACATGGATAGATAGGACAGTGGAAATATATAGAGTTCCTTGATGGGTGCAAGAGCTACTTCTTCAGTCTACTCTGAAGCCTCCTTTTAATGTAGTTGGATACATTTTCTCATTACATAAGCTAGTTTGAATTAGGTACCTATATTTCCAATAAAATTCTAATTAGCAGGATTAGGGATATGGTTCAATGGTAGAACATTCATCCAATATATAAACCTGCTTCAATACGTAACACCTCCAAAGAAAATTCTCACTAGTATAACATGTTATTCATGTTGCTTTTGGTATCTGCCACATCCCTCATGTGTCCCATCTTGTCTCTTTCTGATGGTATGGACTGACTGTATCACCTGGTACCCTTGGTCTCTGATTTCTAGTTTGGTCCTCCAGCAGTAGAGGCACTATAAGGATATGGGGTAGTAGAGAAGGACTTGGGAGTGTTCCTCATTCCCGCAGGACTAGAAGCTTTCTTTTTGTCTTGCCCTTGCTCCCCTATTTGGTAGCTTTCTTTTCTGTCTTGCTTTTTGAGCCCCAGGAATAAGAAAATTCCATGTTGTATTTTTTCCCCTTAATTTTGTTTCTAGCATTGAAAGTGGCCCTTTCTTTAAAGACTCTTATTTGAAAGATTGATTCTTTTCTTTTTTTCTTCAAGAAGTTGACTAATGCCTACCTTCTGCTTCACTTTCTAGGTTTTATTTGTTTAAAGCTATAAAATTCGGGCTGGAGAGATGGCTCAGTGGTTAAGAACAGTGGCTGCTCTTCCAGAGGACCTGGGTTCAATTCTCAGCACCCACATGGCAGCTCACAACTGTCTGTAACTCCAGTTCCAGGGGATTTGACACACTTATACTGATATACATGCAGGCAAAATACCAATGCACATAAAATTTTAAAAAAAGCTATAAAATTCTCCAACCCTGGACTATAATTGCAATAATTCAGGGCAGAGGTAGAAGTTTGGTCGGTAGGGGTTCAAGAATATTTTTGTTCAGTGGCTGACTTCAGATGAGGAGAAATTAGGAATATTTCTGTAAATATTTTAGACTATATGAGACATACAATATGTTGCAGTCATGAATTATGACACTTCTATATAAATGGCTGTCTATATACCTCAATAAAACTTGATTTACAAAAATAGGTGATGAGCCAGATTTGATTCAAAGCCTGTGGTTTATTTACTTCACTTAGTTCACTTGTACTGTCTGCCACTGTGAGAAGATTTTATTTATTTATTTATTTTTACACAGCTTCAGGTAACAGTGCTTTTGAAGGAGTTTCATTACAAGATAACTCTTACATTCTGAGAAGATGAGTTTTAGGTAAAACATAGGAAGAATAATTTTCTTTCTGTAGCAGCAGAGAAGTGTGGCATGATACAGTAATCTCCAACATGGGGCTCTCATCCTTCGCTGGCCCTTGCACACTCCCCCTTGAGCCCAAGATAGATTTCTAGGTCTAGAGGAAGGCTCTAGCTATGAGAAACTGCTCAGTGCTTTGTGTCTGGACAGGGAAAGAATTAGGAGGGTAGGCTGACATTAGAGGTGAGCCTTGACACAGAGACAGCACAGAGTTCTACTGTGAGACTGCATCATTCTAGGATATACCTTGGACCTTTCCAGGTCAAAAATCCACTTCTTTCCAAGGTTTTACTATAGGATTGCTCTACAGCCGTGGTGGAACTGTGATATGTGCTGCGTGTGGAAATTGACAATGTCTATCTCTGCTCTTCATTAGTAGCTAGTAAGGTCTGAGGACAGATGTGGTCGCTTTAAATTATATAACCCTGTGTACTATAAAACCTGCATTATGTGTTTTTTACAGTCACTCACTGCACAATGAGTTTAATTTTGAAACAATTTATATAGGCACCTCTTTCATATTTCCAGGGTCTGGGGCAACTCCATAATTCCTTTGACCTGGCTATGTTCCCACTCCTGTCCCTGCATCGGACATCAACCTTGTGGTCTGCATTGTGTTCTTTTCTGGGCCAGTCTGGCTAGCCTTAGAAGAGCCACTGTTTAGCCCTCTCCAGGCAAGAGCAAGGAACAGAGGCTTGGCCAGGTTTAGGACTTCTGCACTATCCTGAGTAAGCAGAGAGGGGGGTGACTTCTACTCAAGCTTCTTAGGGAGATGGGCTGAGCCAGGCTTTTTCCTCCATACCTCACTTTGACTCAGGATTCATAGGCAGTTCTAAAAGCTTCATAGAGCCACCTCATATACGTGGAGGGAAGAACAGAACAGGTATCTAGGGAACCAGCCTGCCAAAATTCTGCTTTGGGCAATGGGGGCAGCCAACTTAAACACAAATAGGCAGTCTCTCACTCTACTCTCCCAGGGCAGGGATATTAAATCATATCCCTTTCCCCTTGTGTTCTCAGCCTTGCTTCCAATGTCTTTTGGTTTTCTTCGGCCCACATTGCCTTTTCTCGTAATGTCCACTCACTTACACATCAAAATAAGAAGCATCTTTTGTTACAGAGTTTGTGAGGTTTGGGGTGAATCCGAGGGCATCCCTGGTAAATCTGCCTGCCGAACCCCTGTGCACATCAGTGGTTAGAGCCTTCTTTCTGCAGGGCCTCTGAAGTACATGCTGCTTGGGCCCAGCTCTAGTGTGCCATTCCTCATTTAGTGGCTTGGGATTGATATGTCTAGCAACTTCCCAGGTGGTTCTGCTTGTCTGGGTCCACATTGCCATGGGTGTGTATAACTGCAGTTAGTAAGTACCTAAAATAGCCATAATTCTCATAATTCCACAGACATGCCATGGGTTACCCAGGCTGCCACTGACCCGAAGATATTGTTAGAAACTTGATCTTTAGTAGCTGGGAAAAGAGGGGAACATTTAAAGTTACACACAGTTTCAAGTCTCCAAGGGTAGGGACACAAATTTACCTCAGAGGCAAATAGTTGCTTTTGGTCTGGGAAAACCATTTGAGTTTACCATTTATTTACAAAAATGTAAATCAAACATTCACTCACTGTTCTAGAGGGAAATGTGAAGTCAGCATTAACCCCAACACAGATGTTTTAGACTGAGAAGTTAAGTGTTCTACTTGTAACATAAATTTCTGGGGAAGACTGAGCCAAACTCTTGTCTGAGAAACACGCTTGTCTGGCAGAGAGAATGAATGTTCTAGAATTTCTAGACTTGTTCAGTTTTAAGGGCATTTTCCACAAGCCATTGCCAATTGTGATAGCTTCACATGCATAACTCTGCTTGGAGCTGTTTTCCGGAATGCCAGCATGGAGACCTGGGGAATGGGGCAAGAAAAGCTTCAGTAAAATCACAATTCCCCACAACATGCTTTACCAAGAGTGATCCACCAGATGATGAAGTTCAGCTGTTACCTGTCTTCTGAGGTAGAGACAAGAAAGAATATTTATCTTCAAGGTTGAAAAGGTTGATATTCAGACTCAAAAACATTGAAGGAGGGGATGGAACTGGGGGCTGGAACTCAGGGCATAAGGTTAGCTAGGCCTGCATCCTGAGGACAGCTGATTTCTGCGTGAACCACAGGGCATGGAGGAGCGGGAAGTCATGTTTCCTGGAAGCTGGGCTGGGGAAAGTATGCAGATTGATGGTAAGGATTCTTGAAGACAGCCTGGGGACTATAGACCTCAACTCTCAGCATTTCTACTATATGATTGCACCTTCCTTGCTTAAGACTTGCATTTTTGCTAAAATATTTTCCAAATTTTACTTTAGTCTTTTTGGGACACAAAGATATAAGGGAAGAATATGTTGCTTGTAACTAACGGCAAAAGAGAGATCAGTGTTGTGAGACCAGGTCTCAGGGACAGTGGAACCCCTGGAGTGAGAGATTCTTCTAGGTATTTTTACAAGAGTGGAGCAGAGAATCAAGAAGGTCCAAGCCAGATGGAGTGTGTAGTGAGAATGAGTTAGACTTAAGATTAACCATGATTTTGAAGCTGTGGCATGTGCATTGGGACAGCAAATGAAATAGAATTGCAATGTTTGGCTACATACTAGAAAGAATTTGAGAATAGGAATTAGATATGAATTCCCACCTTAAATATTAGGCTCAAATAGAAAGAGTGCTGTTTTATTAGTAGGATAAGGTCATTCAAATCTGCATGATCAATAACTATATCCAAAGTTGTGTCAGTAAAAATGTACCTGCCACACCTGCAGACTATAGATAGCAAGTCATCTCCTTATTTGAGTTCCAAAAACCCATTCTAATTATATAATATGATTTATACCAACTTTATTAATATCTCACGGCATATATACAAAACCCTAAACATAGAAGGTAATCAGTTGAGTTAGAGCAACCTAAGGGGCCTGATAAGTACAAGAGGTCACCAAAGGAGAATAGCTCTCCTATAATTTACTTGAGAGCTTCAAAAAGTCACAATTCATATCAAGGAACCAGATTCTTCCCTGTTCCTTCACAATTCTAAGACCAGCAAACTGACCAAGGCAAGGTGCGTTATCTTGACTTTCACCAAAGTAACCACTCATGTGCAGAAAATACAGAATTTAAAGAAAAGATAAGAACACATAATAACTGCTGGTGCAGTGAAAAAGTGAGCTGTTATTTACTCCTCAAAGGGCTGGAATAAGCATGGCATTGAATGAGTGCAGACCTATGACAATGACAACTAACAACTCACTCTAGAAGAAATGGTGCTTATATGAATGTGGTCATTGACTGTTTAACAGGATGTGAGAGGAGTGATCTGCATTCTGTTCAAGGGGCTTTGTGTATCCATTGGCTATTTGTTTTTCCTGAGACAGGGTCTCATGTACCTTCTGCTGACCTTGAACTCACTATGTAACCAAAGATCACCTTGAATTCTTGATCTTCCTGTTTCTACCTCCTGAGTCTTGAGATTACAGGCATGTAATACTATTCCTGATTTATGCTATGCTGGGAATCAAGCTTGGACTTTGTACATGCTAGAGAAATTCCAGCCCCTTCATTGTCCCCCTTCTTAAAGGACTCAATAGGTATGCTACTTCAATATTTTGAGAGCAGTGAAAGATATTAGCTCCTTTAATGATACTATTCACTGTAAGAATTATAATAACATTATACCAGAAGGTTCATGTGATATTATTTGTAAGTTCAGATATTGTATATAAAAAGGTTTATAATCTTTACTGAAGTACTTATTATGCGTCAATGTCTCCTTCTGAAAAAAGATTTGCAGTTTATTTAGACTGTGGAACATAAACAGTTCCTTTATCTCATTAATGTGAGAGACAGGCTAACATTATATTTTCCACTCAGAATATGCTATGGACTAATTGGTATCATACAGTATTTCTTGACTGTTCAATTTTTCCCTGCTTGCGTAATTTCCTTGGGAAAATCTACTAGCATGTAATTATCTTTTGACCACATTTTTGAGTGAATATTTCAGAGAGTTTTACCAGAATTTTCCTATCCATCCTTTCTTTCATTTGTGCAATTGAGACCATAAAAAACCATAGAAGTCATCAACTGATCTGGGGCTACATGCTGAGTCACCTACATAGTCAAGGGGAGCTTAGCTTTAGATCCCCCCTCTAAAGGCATGTTGAGTTTTCCAGAAAAAACTGATCTACTTCTTATGGCCATAGATTTTGGGGGTTATAGCATCATCACATGTCAAAACTCTCTGTGGAGAAGCACCTATCTCTGTAATGCCAACAAGACCTGTATAATGACCACACCAATCAACATGCCAATGTGGATGGGGCAATTTTGATATTGCTCCCCCTTTCCCAATGGATGAACAGCTACAGGAAATTATTGGCTGTGTAGAGAGGGAGAATCAGTTTTCCGCAGGAACAAACTCCCCAATCCCCCAATATATTGTCCAATCTGAAGTAATCAGTTCTTAACACATGTATATATAGACAACAGTAAATCAGATCAGTAGTGTGTGTGTGTGTGTGTGTGTGTGTGTGTGTGTGTGTGTGTGTTTGTGTGTGTGTGTGTGAAATTATTTTTAAGACAGGTGGTGGTAGTGTATGTCTTTAATCACAGGAAGCAGAGGCAGGTTGATCTCTGTGAACTTGAGGCTAGCCTGGTCTACAGAGCTAGTTATAGGACAGCCAAGGTTACACAAAGAAATCTCACAAAAATTATATATATATATGTGTGTGTGTGTGTGTGTGTGTGTGTGTGTGTGCGCATGTGTGTGCACATATACATACATATATATATACATACATACATACATGTGTGTATGTACATATGCATATGAAACAATACTAATTAAAGAAAAAGAAGGCCTTGAATTTGAGAAGGAATCTGGTGCCTAGGAGAAGTTATGAAGGATAGAAAGTATATAAATTTGAAATTCTTCACTGTGGAATTTCATTCATGTTATGAAAATAAGTAATATGAACATGAAAAATAACTATGGGCAGTTACTATGAATGACACAGGGTGACATATTTGTAAAGTGAATAAAAGTATTGGTGTGCTCTCCCAATTCCTTATTGGAATTGTTGGAATAGGTGGCTTAAATTAAGGGACTTGTTCAAAACTGACCCAGTGATAACCACTTAAATTGATGTAAAGTCAGTTTCCCCAGAATTTTTGAGAGCACTACAAACTCCAGGAAGTGTTTTAAACACTGAAAATAACTATAGTTTTCTAATTGTTTTTAACCTCTTCTCCCCTGGTGAAGGTGCTATGCACTTCATGTGGATGCATTCACTTAGTTTCCCAAGCTCCCTCATTCACAGGAAGTAGTGTGTCTCATAACAGCATGCAGCTCACTGTCCCTCTGCTCGCCTTGCCACTCTACCAGACGGTGAAGTTCCTGCCAATCCCTTACCTGTGTCTGCATTCTGTAAAGCCGTTTTTCCTCTACATCTGCCCTTTAAAGTTTTCGGAGTTCTCTTGGGAAGGCTGGCGAATGCTCTCTCACACAGTTTACAGAAAGTTTCAATCTCTTCCATGGCTCCTCTGCACAATGCAACATATTTTCTTGGAATCACAGCAACTCAGAAGCTAATTTAGAGGCCGAAGACCTGCTTCTGGCAAGTTTGGAGGTGTGAGCCCATTGAGTATGATGAATGTATTTCTCTGTCACTGCTAAGTGCCATAGTGGGAAGACCAAATAGGTCTTGAAGGCTGGTGATTTAAGACTGTTAAAGGACAAGAGTGCCAGAGCAGTGACTTACCATTCAGGGGACATGGCCTATTCACATGCAAAAGTGCAGAAAAGGAGCTGAAAACATGAGGCTAGACATTTTGACAGGGCTGGGGACTTGGCTTTAGAGAGAGGGGAATGCGGGTTTAGGATAGGTTACCACTTTATTTTTTTAAGAGACTTTTCTTTTTCTTTTTTTGAGATGAGGCCTTACATTATTGTTCAGGCTAGCCTGGCACTCAGGGTGATCATCCTGCCTCAGCACCCTGAGTGCTAGGATTATAGACATGAGTCATATGTCCATATGCCATGTTACTTGCCACATCATTACTGTCCAAAAGATTAGATATGAAAGACTAAAAGCAGTAGCGTGACATTCAGAAAGTGTGAGCTCAACTCAGTACAGGTTCCAGAGTCGGAGCAGGTGGATGCCAAGAGGCATTTCCTGAAATTTGGTGGTTAACAGCTTCTACCTACTTTAAATTATTCAAAACATGAAAAATGTGTTTTTCCATTTTCCTAAGAGAAATGGTGAGTGCGTGTGTGCGTGCGTGTGCACGTGCACGTGTGTGCGCGCGTGCGTGTGTACATGCTCCTTGCAAGTGCTCATGAGTATATCCCTATCTTTGCTTCTGTGTGTTTGTCACAAAACTTGATAGAAACACAAGTTTTAGCTGGAGGGAAAAGTTCTTATAGATTATAAATGCCACCAAAATGTGCATTTCAGGTAAAAGTTGACAACTTATGAGTGACAAGATCTTACCAGGCATGCCAATCAAAGAAAGCTGGAGGCCAGACTAGTCACCTTCAATAGAAGTGATCTGTTCTTGGGAAAGCCACAAGAGCATGAAAGATTTCACATTCCTGTCACTGTCTTTTTGTGAAACTCTAAAGAGGTGTTACTGTGATTTAATATATAATATCAAACCAAACTTAATTAAGTACACACACACACACACACACACACACACACACACACACGGAGCTACTCATTGGAGTAGGGTAGAAATGGAAGTACTATTTGTTGTTATACCAAAGTGCCCTGCCTCAGGGCTACAACAGGTTCTTGACCACCCTAAGGAAGAAATGTAGGGACAGGAGATACAAAGGAAAATACACCAAGTCTAGATTCTGATCAAGGTGCAACTTTATTTTATTCCAGAAGGGTTTATATAGTTTCTGCAGGGTAGGGGGGAGCAAGAAGCTGTCATCTGCATAAGGTGGGGCAAGCTAACAGGATGTTTGTATAGGATGCTTACAGGGTGAAAGGGTCAAGGGCTCTGACTCAATGTCCTGTTGCTAGGCAACCTGACTGTAAGATGATCAAGTTCCCTGTCTTATCGGGGGTCTGTATTTTTCCACTAACTAGAGATTCTGTCCTTGTCTCTGACACCAAAGGTGTCTGTTTGCTATAAATACTCCAGTTCAATAAATTATCTATCTGCAATTTTGACTCCAAATGGTAACTATTGTATCTGTGTGACACACTGTAACCTTTCCCCATGATATACCATGAGAACTGCAAGCCTAGACAGAAATTAGTTTTGAACCTCTCCAATTAGAGGTAGAATCCATGGCACAGCAGAGTCAAAGCTAAAATGGACAAAGTAATTGAAATGTCTTTGTCTCTCTGATATTGTTAACAGCACAATACCATAGACTGGGTAAATCACAGAGGAAATAGGTTTATTTCTTCCAATGTCAAAAGGCTGCATATGATGATGAGCTTCTTGCTGGTAGATTCCAGCGGCTGCTCCTCAATAGAGACTGCTCCAGAGCCCTAGTCAATGGTGGACCCACTTTGGAGATAGCAGTTAATTTAATAATCCCGTGCATGTATTCACCCATCCATGAGTGCAGAATCCAATCCACTTAAGTGTCCTGCCTGATTCTAGTTCTTTATATCTTTTGATGGGCAATTCATTTTAATGTGATTTCAACCAAAAGTCCATATTCAAACTACAGCAAGAGGTAGGAAACAACTGTGGGAGTCTTCTTAAGATACTGGTCTATAATTTTCTTTTCCTGTAATGCCTTTGTCTGATTTTGATATCAGAGTGATTTTGTACCTCAAAATTGGCTAAGAAGCAGCCTCTCCTATGTTTTACAGAGCTTTTGAAGAATTAGAATTAAGTGTTAATAAATAAATTATACTCTTCTTAGTCTATACTAAAAAGGCATCTGACACAGAATCATATTTTGTAAGATATTTGTTTGTTTATTTCTTTGTTACTGGTTCTAGCTCTCTGTTATATGTTAGTAACTTGTACCTTGCCAGGAAACTGTTCATATCATATCATCAATTTGTGTATATACCCCTTCATACTATTTCTGTATTATCCATGTTGTTTCTTTAAGGTTGGTAGCAAAATGTCCCCTCTCATTTATTTTTATTATTTTTTTTCATTCAATTATAAATAGAACATTTCTCCTTCCCTTTCTTCCATCCAACCCCTTCCATATACCCCTCCATGCTCTCCTTCAAATTCATGGCCTCTTTTTTCATCAATTGTTATTGCATGCATATAAAACTAACTTTAAGTTTTGTGGTTGTTTTTTTCTATTTTCTTCCCAGACATATTTGAACTTGTAAATTAAAGTCTTGGTCTACTTAAAAAAGAAAAGAAAGATATGAAGTCATCAGCCTTTGAAGCAAGAGGCAGACCTCCCAGCATCCATCAGTTATGAGTAATAGAGGATGTACAATATCAACGCTAGATAAAAACACCCCTCAAATCTCCCTTTCAGCTCACGTTCCAGTGTGAAGGACCTGCAGGATGATAGCAGAAGTGACGACATCTTCATTAGACCCCACAGCTAAAATGGCATGCTCTCAACTGCTTTGAAAGAGTTCTGGGGAAACAATTTTTGCCATATTAAATATTTTATGGAAACTTAGGTTTCAAAAGGAGTTTATTTATGAAAAAAAACACATCATGTGCAATGTCAATTATAGCCAGAGACAGCTCCAGGAAAAGTATTTGGATTCTGGTTTTTATCTGTTATTGTAAGTTCTTGCTTAAGATGCCTGTGAGGCACGTGGAGGTTGTCTAGACTTGTTTTCTAAGGAGACTTCACCATCACACCCACATCCTTTCTCTCAGAAGTGGAACTGACATTCAGGAGTGTCCTCATTGTTTTATGGGTATTTGATAACCTTTATTCTATCTCCAACTGAGATTTTTTTCCTGCTTCTTTTCATCCAAGGTTCTCCCAATAATATGAATTAATGATTTCCTTGCTTAATTTCACCTAAGAGTTAAAAACCCAAGTAAATGGATGCATTTTACCCAAGTAAAAGAGCAAAACTTGTGAAATTATCACACTCATACTTTAAAAAAAGTAATTTCTTCTTTATTTTACTCTGATCTATATAGGTTTTAAGTTACATACATTTCTTTTACATATTGTCTTATGGATCTATGTAAATCTTGAGTAAATCAAGAAGTGACCATAATTCTCATCACAGAATTGAGTATCTATTTTTAAATGTTATCATATGCAAATATCCAAATCGGTAGACTTTCACTGATTATCACAGCCAAGATCCTATTGTACAGAACAGGCAAACCCAGATAGGCATCATCCTGTGCAGCCCCTGCTTCAGTGAGGCTTATTTCTGTCTGGGAATGGCTCCACCAGATGGAACATTTAACACTATCAGCGCCCCCTTCCTCCCCAATATGCTGCTGTGTAGGAGAGAAAGCCACCCAATAAATGGGGACAAAAGATGAGCAGGACAGGGGCTTCTTTCAATAAAAATTTTAGCACTTACAGCCAGCAGGAAGGTAATTTAATTAAAATGTTTTGAAATGGACATAGATTTAGGTGCCTCACAAATTGCCTGGGTAATTCCCTCTGCTGTCATACAGCAAAGTTTCGAGTGTTCTCCCCACACGGCACCCTGCCCACTACCACCTGCTCTGCTAATTCCAGTGACTCTTCCCTTCAGTAATATGAACGTGAACATAGAGGCGCTTGCTCCTCAAATATTGCTGTTCACCCTGAAGGCCCTGGAAATTCCCACAATTGGTCCCACAACCTATTTCATTTTCATGTTTCTTGTCGCTGACAAATCTTAATTTTGTAAATAAATAAAGGAACATGTTATTTAGATGCAGAGATACTGTCTCATGTTTGTGCTTCTGCTAAAGTTCAGGAAGGTTGCTTTAAAATAGACACTGATAGCAAAGTCAGAGACACAGCCACTTCTTTCTGCCTTCAGTCCATTCTCATCATCTAATAATGTCTCCAGAACTGGTTTCTCTTTTCTTTCTGCAAAGTCCTGTTTCACATCTATGCCCTACTGTATCCTTCTGTCTATGCATTGCACTGTGTTTAGATATAGTCACCAAGAAGTTCTTCTTCTCCTGAGTCACCCTTCTGGCTGGAATAAACTGGAGTGCATATAGACGCTGCTCAGATGTTGCTCATATGGTAGGTGTGAAAGCATTTCCCCAGTGAATTTCTTTTACATCTATCTAGGCACTCAAATCTGTGATAACATTTCATTTAATGAGAGTCACTTATTTACTGTAAGGCACACATGGACATGTGCAATGTCCCTCACTATTGTACTACAAGAACACAAATCAGTGGGAGACAATGAAAGCTATTATACTAGCCAACACTATATAATATTGTGCAAATCTGGATATGGTACATTAGGAAGATCTCCTGTGATCAATAGCACATATTTGTAAAGTTGCTGGTTCCAAAAGCTGTTTTGGAAATATGGCACATAATATCTCCCTTCCTCAGTGAAGCTAAATCATTTATTTCAGCCAAACTTGTAGACATTTCATATTCAGGTACTTTAATGAAGAAGCATGGAGTAGTTAAGACTGGGCCTTGGAATCAGAATTGTCTTGATTAGAGCCTAGGTTCTGTACTGAATGAGTAAGTGGTTTTTTTTGTTTTGTTTTGTTTTTTTTTTTTTTTTTTTTTTTTTTTTCAGCTTGTGTGTCTTCTTGGAGCTTCAGTTTCCTACTCTGAAACCTGGAACAACAATCAAACCTACTCAACATAAGCTATCTTTTTGGATATAAAGATAAGGAATAGCAACTTTGTACCACATGCTCAAGGCTCTGGCCTTAAACCTCATTATAGAAGAACAAAGTGGAGGGGGAGGAAGAGAAGGAGGAGGAGAAAAAAGGGGGTGGAACAGGAGGAGGTAGATAGGAATAATAGGAGGAAGAGAAAGAGGAGGAGAAAGAGGAGGATCTAGAAGATTAGGGGAGGAAGGTGTAGAGAAGGAAGAGGAAGTAGAGAAGGATGTGAAAGAGGAGGAGGATGTAGAGGAGGGGGATGTAGGGAAGGAGGAGGGGCAGGAAGAGGAACAAGAGATCAGCTCTCTAGTGCCTATGGTATCTAATGGAGATTCTTTGGCTTTTAAGTCAGAATGTTGCTATGTAGCCTCATTTGGTCTCACAACCCGTCCCCTTGCCTTAGCCTCTCAAATTCTAGGTTCTGGTTCCTAACCAAGGTTTTTAAAAGAAGTAACTTTAACTCTCCTTAGTTGGTTTAATCGCAGGGCATGGTGAGCAGACTCCATCTACATAGTGTGTGGGAGGTAGTCACTTGCTAGAAATTCTTTTAACTTGCTTGGAAGATAGTCCACTGCCACATTTGGAATTTTGCGGCACCATACTCCCAACTGCTCCTTATTGCTACCTCTCTGGCATCTCAGCATCACTCATCTCTGTCTCTCCCAGCCATTAAATTTCACCCATGCTGGCTCCTTCCTTTTCCACTAAGCCCACCAAACACCCCTGACTTCCCTTCACATCTATGCTGTGCTTTTACCACAGCACCTCCAAATCCTAATGGGGATCCCACTGCAGCTTCCATGATTTCCCTGTTTTTAGTCTTCTTCAGTCCATGGTCTAAGTACATGTTGATCAAACAGAAGTTTGAATGATGTACTCCCAGCCAGGCCCCTGCTTCAGAGCCTTTTTAAGTCTTATCTTAGACCAAGGACCTCATCACCATCTAACAGGTCCTGTGAGCCTTATCTGTCTGGATTCATAGGAAGTTAAGCCCTGTGTACCTCTAAGTCAGCCCTGAGCTTCTATAATCCCTAGAGCCTTGATGAAGCAATAGTACACTCCCTGCCTCTTCACCCTGCATATACTTCAATATTTATAACCAGGTGAGAAGAATCCAAAGCTTCCTGTCCTTCCTCAAGTTATGACAAGGTTTCTTTTATTTTTTTGTGATATGATGGCAATTCTATTTTCTTTTCCTTTATTCATTTTACATACCAACCACAGATCCCCCCTCATCCCTCCTAACTGCTCCCCCCACTTTCCCCCTACCTCTTATTACCTCTTCCAACAGGGTAAGTTCTCCCTTGGGGGGACAGCTAAGCCTGGTGCATTCAGTTGAGGCAAGACCAAACCTCTCCCCACTTTATCAGGGGTAAGCAAGATGTCCGACCATAGGTAATGGGATCCAGAAAGCCAGCTCATGTACCAGGGATAGATCCTGATCACACTTCCAGGGGCTCCTCAAACAGACCAAGCTACACAACTGCCTCCTGTATGCAGAGGTCTAGTCCGGCCCCATGCAGGTTTCACAGCTGATAACAAAGTTTCTTGAGTGCTTATTTTCAATATATTTTTTGAGAACCTCTTCTGAAATGTCTAAAAGAAGTCTGATACATGTTATTTGAACTATGCCTGACCAACTCTGGTATTTCCAAAAGTTCTGAAATTGCTAACCTAGAAGTCATCCCTTTAGCATGTCTGAACTTCAGTTTCCAGGCCAGAATCTAGCTTCAAAACTGCTGACATTTAGAAATGCCATAGAGTAGAAAAAAGTACTGAAATGTTCTGTGACCTCTAAAATGTTTAGCTTGGGTTACAGTTCCAGTTGTCAAGGAAAATTAGTCACATGGCAGTGAAATGTCCAGAGTGGAGAAATCTAGTTTGCTAGGCAGCAAGTAGATTCGATGCATCTTTGGAAGAGAGGAAAAGAGTGAAATATCTGTTCTATAGTGATTTACAGTTGAGACTCCAGCAGCAGCCACCTCCTCCATCCCTTACATTGATCTAGCATTTCATTTTATTTTGTCATACTGGTATATGCCAAGAGGTAGTCACAGAGGATGTCAGAGGGAATCAAGCCACTCTCCCACCCAGTCTCTAGACTCCAACAGCTGTCCAGGGCAGGAGTTCTTGCTTCTTATGATGCTTAGAAGTATTTTCCAAATACTTAACCAGTGCTGTTGCTGTCCTGTCTGTACCTCTTGACTTATGCTGGCAGAGCATGGCAAGCTCTGGTTGGCATGCCTGCTGCTGGTAATCGGATGTCACTAATTCCTTCTATGTCCACATCTAAACTTTATAGAAATTAGTAAAAAGGTGAATGGACTTATTGTTATCAATTTTGGTCAGGTTATTTGAATATTGGCAATTTTGGGCTTCAAAGATGGATTGTCTGCTAGTGTCAACAGAAGTACTCATTCTTGGTCCATGAGTTTTCTGATGGATTTGGGTGCTGAAATAGGTCTATGAAGTCCCTCTGTTATATTGGACCCCCTGTTGTACCTTTTGCGCACTTGCTTCTCCATTCACAAAATGTACTCCACCTACTTAACTATTCTCTTTCCTGCTGGACTGGAAGTGCCTTGTGGGCAGAGTCTGCCCATTTCATTCATAGCAGCTTCCTCACACTCTGTACCTGAATGTTTTTAAAGAATGGATAAATAGGGGCTGGAGAGATGGCTCAGAGGTCAAGAGCACTGGCTGTTCTTCCAGAGGTCCTGAGTTCAATTCCCAGCAACCACATGGTGGCTCACAACCATCTACAATGAGATCTGGCTCCCTCTTCTGGCCTGCAGACAGAACACTCACTGTATACATAATAAATAAATAAATCTAAAAAAAATGGATAAATAGAATTTATAAAAGCACAGGAGAAGATACGTGAAATGAGACTTGTAAAACAGTGTGGGTTCTAAAAACTGAATTAGTTGATTTTATTGTTGTCTTTTAACTGGAACTTCTCGGTACCTCCTTTGTATTATATAAAATAATAATTTATACTAGTGAAAAATAAAATTAATAAGCTGGAGTAATTAAATTTATATTTTTCTCTTCTGTGAAAGATGATGCAAAACAAAAGCAAAACCAAAAACATAAAAACAACAACAGAACCCTAACTAGAAAATTATTTGGAAAAAATATATATGACAAGGGATGATTAACCAAAACATTTACATACCTAGACAGACAACTTACCAAGGAAGCTATACAACTGGCAAATAAAGACGTGAAAAGATTCTTCACACTGGATATTAAAAATAAAATGACAATTAAAGCAACAAAATTGTACTACCTACTTCGTGAATGGCTGATCCAGAACTCTGACAACACCGAATGATGCTGAGGATATGGGGCAACAGGAACTCAGATGTACTGCTTTGTCGTTTTTCCTATAGATCTGAATGTATTCACATTATGACATTACAATCAAGGTCCTCAGAATTAACTCAAAGGAGGAATTGAAACTCCTGTCCACAAACATCTGGATGCATATTCTTACAGCAGCTATACTAATACTTCTCAAACTATGAAGAAACCAAGATGTGCTTCCATGGGTGAATGTATAAGTCAACTGTCGCACATTTAAACAATGGAATATTTTTCAATACACACAAAAATGCTACCAAGTGATGAAAAACATGGGGAATACTTAACCATGTATAGTAGTCCTCATTTACCCCTGGGAAATCCATTTCAAGACAATCAGCAAATGTTTGAAACCAAGCATATATACTATATATTCCCCATATGTACATATCTATGATATCTATGAGTTTGATCCATAAATTAGAAAGAGTATTTTTAACATAACTAATAATAATGAAATAGAAAAACAATATACTTTCTCTTTCCCTATCTTTCCATTTCTTGAACACAACATTGTGATACCATGATAGTTCATGTAATGACTCAGATTACTACTAAATGAATGGTAGATAGGAAGTTTATACATCATGGATACATTGGACAGGGGGATAATCACTATTATAGTAGGATGGAATATGGTGGCTAGATTATATTACTAAGAACAGCAGGGTATTAGTTGTCTCTGAAATTTTCTTTTAAAAAATTTTGAACTATAGTTGACTTTGAGTAAATGATACATAGAAAATGAGATCATAGATGGGCAAATGCTATGTATTTCTAAGTAAAATAAGATAATCTGAAAAGGTCAGATACTGTGCAGTTCCAGCTAAATAACAGCTATGTTTTCTTCTGACAGTTTCAGCATTTCAAATTTCATATTGATGTCTTTGAACTGTTGAGAGTTGATTTGTGGGCAAGGTGACAGAGATAGATCTAAAGTTCCCAATCCTAGATGAAAAGCTCCAGGGAGTTAAGAGATGGAAAACTAGTCTTCTCATGAGGTGAGTTCCCTGGTAGGTTGTTCAGTCTTGAGTGGTTAACCCTAAACATATATACAAACAAGCAGCACTAAATGGACCTGAAAATTTATATATTTATAAATTTATATAGGCATGTATATTTATATAGACATGTGTATTCAAGTCTTTCTGCCTTACCTCCACTCCTAATTTTTGTTTTAAACATGGCTAAAATCATCTAACAACAGTCATGGCATAGCCAGAAATCCGGGCTGCCTTGAAATTTCCTGCATGAAATTAACAACCATATCTCCTAAATTCTTAAATATCTTGAAACATGGAGAGTGTAGGCAAGCTTTCTGCTGGAATGTAACATGAAGGGTCTCTAGTCCTACTCGCAAAGCCTTAATTCCATCAGAAGCCTCATTAAGTATTCATTGTCAGGCAGCATTCTGCTTTTCTGATCACCCTCTAAAATCACCCATTTGGCTCCACATAACAGCATTCCATGATGCATTATTGCCTGCATCCCTAAACTCTTCCAGACTTTCCAGAAAACAGTTAAAAAGGCTTCTGGTTTACTTTCTAATGCTATGATAAATACCATGACCAAAAACAAACTGGAAGATGAAAAAGTTGATTTCGTATTACAGCTAACATTCCATTATGAAGGGAAGTCAGGACAGGAACCTGTAGGCAGCAATTGGAGTAAAGGCCAAAGATGGATGCTGCTTATTTGCTTGCTCCCCATGTGTTGCTGAGCCTGCTTTCTTATACCACCTGGGACCATCTTCCCAGGGGTGACACCACTCACAATGGACTGGATTCTCCCACAACAATCAATAATCAAAAATTCCCTACACACTGACAATGTCATTTTCTTAATGGCTGTCCACACCATAATGGCTCAAAATATCTGACACTTCAAGCCCAAATAAACCCTTCATTAAGTGAGATTTTTTTTTCAGGTATTTGGTCACAGTGAGGAATATCTGAGTAGTAATATACTTAAAATTAATGCTGTGATTATAACTAGTGTTTAATAATACATTATTATTTTTAAATTCTTTGAAAATTTCATACATGCTTATAATGTATTTTGATCACATTCATCCCTTAGTTCCTCCTGGGTCCACTGCCATCCACTCTCCTCTCAATTTTATATCCTTTTAATGATCCATATATGCAAGAGTGTGGTGTCAGCAATGCAAAACAGTTCACTAGAAGTAGAATATATAGGATCACTTTATGAAGAGTGGGGCATGCACTATTACACACAGCAGCAGTTGATTTAATATCGAGTTATTTTTCCCTTTGCACACTGCTTTCCATGAAGCCCTTCTAATTGCAATTCCCCTTTCCCTTTAAGAATTTAATGTATTTCTAGTCAAGTTAGGTTACTACTTATATTCAATGGTTTAAAATTTCTATATCAAAATTATGCCACATGTTTAATGTATTTCATCAAATTGAGGCTTCGAAGGATATTTGCTTTGCTTTTTTCTTTTGTAAAAATCATAGAACTATATAAACTAAAACACTGACACTCTTGAGGGGTAATATTTATGACACTTATTTATCACTAATTTCCTAAATGTGATAATAAAAGCACAACAATAAAAAGAAAAGTAAGTTAGATTTCACCAAGATTAAAATGTAAAGCATCAATGGACTTTGCTTGTCAAGAAGTGAAAAGAAAACTTAGAATTGAAAGTCCTTTTCTAGAATTAAGACCTAACATTTCCAAATTGCCAACAACAATACCAACACAAACAAAGAATCCAATTTCAGAAATGGTTAAAGGAAGCTGTATGTTCTGATGCACACTGGTATTCCAAGTACCTTGGAGGTTGAGGTAGGAAAATCACGAGTTTGAAACCATTCCAGGCTATACAGTGAGACTCTGCCTCAGAAGAAAAGGATACACAGAGGTCATGGAATAATGCTTTTTCCATAGAGCTATTCAAGTGGCACATGAAAAAGTGTCCAATATCAGTGTACACCAGGGAAATGCAAATTAAAAACACACTGAAACTCAACTTAATACTTATTAAGATGACTGTAATTAAAAATAAAGAAAGCAAGTATCAGGGAAGATGTGCAGTTGGAACCCTCATGTGTTATTAATAGAATATAAAATGGTGGATGTGAATTGGAAAACATCTTGATTATTCTTCCAGGATCTTATAATAAAATTATATGTTTTAATTAAGGTTTCTATTGCTGTGAAGAGACAGCATGACCATGGCAACTCCCCTCCCTCATCTCTCTTCCTGGTCCCCTCCCAGCCTGATTCCCTCCTCCCAACTACCCCCACCCCTCCTCCAAAAGAGTAAGGCTTCCCATGGGGAGTCAGCAAAGCTTGGTACATTCAGTTGAGGCAGGACCAAGCCCCTTCCTGCTGCATCAAGGGTGAGCAAGGCATCCAACCACGGGTAAACTCTTTTTTTTTTTTTATTAAGAATTTTTAATTCACTTTACATACCTATCTCAGATCCCCCTCTTTCACCCTCCTGCCCCTCCAGCCTTCCTCCTGAAAAGGAAACATTTAATTGGGGTGGCTTGCTTACAGTTTCAATGGTTCAGTCCATTATCATCACGATGGGGAACATGGCTACATTTAGGCAGATGTGGGGCTGGAGTAGTAGCTGAGAGTCTTACATCTTGCAGGCAGCAGGAAGTTGACTGAGACATTGAGCAGAATCCTGAGCATAGGAAACTCCACACAGTGACATACTTCCTCCAACAAGGCTATACCCACCCCAACAAAGCCACACCTCCTAATAGTCCCACTCCCTATGAGATTATTGGAGCCAATCACATTCAAACTACCATACCATATTATTAATTCCATTCCTGGTTATATATACATGATATAAATCTTGATAGCAGGTACTAAAACCCCAATCTATACACAAATGTTCACAACAAAAGTATTCAGAAAGGGAAAAGGGTAGATGGATGCCAGAGAGCAGCAGAATAATAAATAAATGCTGTTTATCTATACAAAAGAATATTAATCTGTCATAAAAAGTAATGAGGTATTAATACATGCTACAAGAATGAACTTTAGAAATATTTTCAATGAGAGAATCCAGACTCAAAAACCTGAATATAGTATAATACAAATTACAATAAGTACTCAGACTAAATAAATTCAGAGAAATAAGACAAACTAAATAATGACTGCCAGAGGCTTGTGGGGGCGAGGGGTAATAAGAAGTGAGTGTTTCATGGCTATGAGGTTCCAGGAGATCATGGTGATAGTTTTACACCATTGGGTTTGAACTTAATTCCACTGAATATTAAGCACATTAAAATTGTTTAAATGAAAGTTTATATGTATTTTATCACAGGAAAAAATAGTGAGCATAATATTATGCTGAAACAGTGACATATTTTTTTCACTTCTCCATCCTGCATTCCAGTCGTGGCTCAATCCCTTCTCTCCTCTTCCATGGGATTGAGTTATTGTAAGTTATTTTCAGGGCTCCTCCTATGGTAGCAAACTACCCTTACTCCCTCACTTGGGCAGAGGTCTTACTTAGCAAGACTGTCTGCTCACAGTGAAATCACATTACCCAGACTTACTTATACACAGGAAAGCTGTAGTTTCATTCTTATATAGCTGATTTCTCTATCTCTATATATCTCCAGTTGTAAGCTGGGTACAAAGAGACTTTTCTTATTGAAACTTGTACCTGAACTCTTCCCTCAGCCCAGAACACTCCCAACAAATTCATAGTTTAAGCTGTGACCTGCTACCTTTGAACATCGTAATGCATATGAAAACATTCATGCTAATTATTAAAACAAAAAAACAAGAAACAACCACATGTATCCTTTAATAATGCAATTTCCTGCATAGCTCTAACCTGATTATAAAATATACTTACTATAATTAAATAGATTAAGTATAAAATAGATTTATATATTCCTCTGTCTTGATATGGAAAACTTGACACAGTTTGTATAAAGTATGTAAAGAAGAGTTGAGCAGTTTAAGATGAATATATAGAAATTGGAGAAAGACATTCCAATGGGTAAGACATGAACCTGAGAATAAATGCAACTGCAGGACTTTTTCTGTGAGGTGATATACCAAAATCTTTGACTCTGGTTATCTTAACTGACTTTTCTTTTGGTTAAGTGGTGCCTTCTTTGACACTGAGAATTACTCAGTGTTGAAGAAGAAGAAGACATCTCAGCAGAGGCTGGCCAGTGTGAACAAAGGCGGCTACTGTAGAAGGCATTCCCTTTCTGATGGTTTGAAGCAGGCTTGTTGAAGGCTTGAGTTATGGGACAGCTTGCTTTCCTTTCTGTCTTCCAAGTCTGTTAACACTTTTATCAGCTGCTAAAGGGATGCTTAGGGCAACAGGAGAAGTGGGAAAAAAAACTAGCCTGCATGAACTCAACATTCATTTATTTATTTATTTATTTATTTATTTATTTATTTATTTATTTATTTATTTATTTATTTATTTATTTATCTGAAGACTCTTTAGGAATCCTGTCTGTAAACTTTATGAGCTATATATACTCTCCATATACTGTGCCCTATTTAATTTATGGGACACATCATTTTCTCAGAGTGGCCTATAGCTGTGGTTCTAAGAAGAAAAGAGTGGGGCCCACATTCCTATTTCTCTCACTTGGTTTGGTTTTCATTGCAATGGGTGGCTCTTAGGATCTCATGCACGCCAGGCTGATACCACTGAGCTGTAGTCCCACTCCACATTATTACTGTAACCATTGTAACTGAGGGGTGTGTGAAAGTGTTAGTGACAGATGAGTGTGTACTGCACTTAAATGCTCTAGCCTCTGTCACCACACCTGAATACAGGAAAAGTAGCAAACCTGAGTTCATGTTTGAGAAAGACACACTTTCCTCCCATGCCAATTTTTATTTTACCTTTTGAAGAACCACAATGCCTACCAAGATTATTATTGAACATAGCCTTTGATGTAGATTTCCACCTTCTTGGTTGTTATACTACAGAATAATAGAGATATTTTTACAACAGAAGCCAATAAAGTGTCTGATTCACTCCAATAAACTGACACCAGTTTCACACAGTGAAAGGGTTAAATTTTGTGTGGTATAGTCATAGTATGAAAATTTACACAATAATCATAAAAAGTGGAATAGTTATATGTTTAGATATAAAAGACAACTAAAGAGATATTGCTAAGTGAAGAATTAAGTTTCACAGAGACACAAAAGCCACTCTTTGAAACCAGCAGCATGGAAAATTGGATTATATAGAGATAGGTATAAAGTTTGAAAACTTCCAGTCCCATTGGTGGAAGCCCATGAACGGTGGACTGGTGGCTGTGGAGCTTCCATGGGACTGGACTAGGCCCTCTGGATACCAAACACAGTTGTTTGGCTCGAACTCTTTGGGGGACACCCAGGCAGGGGGACTGGGATCTGTCCCTGGTCTATGGGCAGGCTTCTGGAACCCAGTGCCTGTGGTGTGACACCTTGCGCAGCCTTGGTTCAGTGGGAAGGGGCTTGGACCTGCCTAGGCTCAGTGTGCTGGGCTCTGCTGACTCCCCATCGGAGACCTTGATTTGGGAGATATGGGCATGCAGGATGGCTTGGGAAAGAGGGCTGGAGAGTGGGAGGAGGGAGGAGGGAGGAGGGGGATCTGTGGATAGTATGTGGAGTGAGTAGAAAATTTTTTAATAAAGAAAAATGAAAAAAAAAGAGTTTGAAAACTTCTTATATGTTAATTGGTATACTGATCATTTAAAATTCACTATCTCTTTTAGCTCCGAATATGTTCTATTGCTATTCATATTAGAGATGAGGAAACTGAGGCACAGAAGGAAGTTAACATGTCCGTAGGTTATTATAGAAATATTTGAAAACATATAGAAGTCCAAGATGATGATAAAGACAATGGACAATAGGAGATATTTTTGGGAAGAGGAGTGACATTAGATGTGATTCAGTAGTAGCAGTATTTGTCACAGAAAAAAAAGTAACACAAACAACCAACAGTCCTCAGAGTTCTGGAGGCTAGGAAATTCAACACCAAGGGTTCAGCAGACTTGGTATCCAAGGATGGGGGATATGCTTGCAGGCAGCTACTTTCCCAGTGTGCTCACATGGCCTTTTCTTGGCGCTTGCATGTGAGAAGAGAGAGGGCGCTTATCTCCCCCTTTTCTGAGGATTCCAATCCCATGGGGTTTCTACTCTTGTGTCCTCATTTACTGATCGCATCCCAAGTACTTCTCATTAAAAATACTATCACATTGAGGATTGAGCTTTCAACACACAGAGCTTTGGGGGTACACACCTAAATTAGTGAGTCAGAAATATTTGGATTAAGTTTCATGTAAAGTAAGGTTGTCTAGTCACCCATAAGTCTGATTTGCATTTATTTTATCAACAGGCCTGAGAGAACAGGTTTTTACTCAGCGACACAGCCCCCAAACTGTCATAGAGAGTCCACAAATAAAGCTTTTGCAGTGTTATTAAAAAAAAAGTAAGTAAATAAACATGGAAAGGAAAGGTAAAAACAAGTGGCCCTTCTTTCTTTGGAAAGCCTCATTAGCTCCCAGTGTTCAGACATTCAGCCTTTGTTTGTAAGTCTGGTGCTATCCTGAAACTCTGCTAAAGTACTGAGTTCATGTCTTTGCAGTCTTTATTTCCTCAGTCCCCACTAGGCTATGAGGAGATGAGAATTTCAAGACCAACTTACAGTTATTCGGAAATGCAAATGTCATGTATGCTACCTCAGGATATGACCCCAACAAAGGTGGCATGTATAAACCATGCAACCTTCAACAGTCACCTGCCTCTAAGATATACTGATGCACAGGTATGGGAGAGCTGGCTTCGCCACTCACAGAACAATGCAGCTACCATCCAGACACACATCCAGCACTTTGTGTGAGCACTCCCCAACATCTACCCCACCTATTACCTGCTGGCTCCATCATTGATGGTGTACCGGAAGTCAGAGGCTTTGAACCTGACTAACAACACATTACACAATGAAAAAGCTGTGTGGACAAAAGGGTATACTGCACGATACACAGTAGCTCCCAGTGCCACTGAGATGAAGAGGTGATGGAGAGAGGTGGGAAAGATGGAGGAGTGAAATGTATTTTTTGGTTTGCCTTTTTTGTTGTTTGTTTGTTTTTGGTTTGTTTGACTCTTAATTAATACTATTATTTGCATTTAAATTTATTTTTATCTCATTTTTATTATTTCTTTTTTAGTTTTCCATTGTGGGGACACTACAGGGGTGAAGGACAGATACGGAAGTACTCTAGATGAGTGGTTGGGGTGCGTGATGTGAAGTTTCCTAGGAATCAATAAAAAATATGTTAATAATAATAACAATAAAGAAGATATACTGCTGTAATAGTAGCACAAATGTTATGGAAATAAACTACCACTTTCTGGTAGTTTCAAGGAAATAAACTACCACTTTCTGGTTGGATTCAAGGTCTACCCCATGGGACCCACACCTGACACTGCTAAAGTAGCCAGGAACTGAGAGACTAGATAGGTCATGGGCCTAGGGGAAAACCTGATGCTAATTTTGCTACAGGAATATATCAATAAAATGACTCCTAATGGTATAATGCTATAGCCATAGATCTGTGTCTTTCTTAGTCCTTGTTAAAGATGTTTCTTCTTGCAGTAGATGGGACCTAAAATTCAAGTGGACTATGTGTGAAGAGCGAGAGACTTTGAGGTACTCACACCTAAATGGGATGTCTTCATCAAGCCCCCTCACCCCCCCCCAAGGCCTAAGGATCTATATGGAAGAGGAAGCAAAAGACTGCAAGTATCTAGAGATGGTAGATGACTCCAAGGAAACAGTATCTTCAAGACACAACAGGACTGACACACATATGAACTCACAGAAACTGTGGCAGCATGCACAGGGCCTGCACAAGTTCAAGTCAGATGGGGTTCCAGTACTGACAGGGTGAAGTGGACACAGAGTCCTATCTCTAACTAAGAAGCTCACTGTAATTGATACTCATTGGCAAAAGGAAAATCAGTTTTCTCCAATGGAGTCTCACTGGGTATAATAACCACACTTCAGAGCAGGCCCTATGCATGAGAGTAATTAGTCAACACAAAATAAACTCAATTTTAGTTTCATTTTGCTTTGATTTTCTGTGGGATTTTGTTTTGTGTGTTTCTTATTTTTATTTGTTTATTTGTTTGTTGTAAAGACGGAGAGAAAAAGAACACAAAGTTGGGTGGTTAGTGAGGTGGGAGAATTTGGGAGGAGTTAGAGGAGGGGAAAAACATGATTAAAATACATTGCATGAAAAAGATTTCAACTAGAAAAAATGGAATTCTCTGTGGTGGCATTTTAATCTTGTTTGATGTGTATACAGTTTCTTCAGAGGAAATTGTAGCACTTCCCATTGAAAGAATATTGCTCTAGAGGAAATTGTGCTGACTTCTCTCTTGAAGATTCAGAACACCTTTTAGGCAGATCTAGAACACCTTTTAAGTTTTTCCTTCATGCCCATCTTTATATGGAGTCCACGAACCATGAGACTCTCCCTTGTATGTCCCAGGTACTCTGGTTTGGAGATGAAGGATGGGTATTTACTTCTTTCATTCATGAGTCCATACTTTATTATTTAAAAATTTGACTTTCTTCTTTCAATAATTCTGAAGAAAGAGGAGTAGACTGATTTCTCCTAGTACATGACTCCAGGTCTCAGGTTTTCTGAGTTGGACTTAGATAATATGTTCACTGCTCTTCTTTGTCTCAGATTCTATAAAACATCTTCCTGAGGAAGAGGGAAAACAGGAAATTTTCTGGAATATGTGTTTTTCTATTGAAAAGTTTTAAAAGTGTGATGTATTTATTTATTGTACATTTAGCTTTGTTGAGAGTAAAATGCAGCAAATGTTTCATTAAGAAAAGTATCTTCTACTTTTTCTAACTACATCTTCATATATTTAACGTTTTTAAAATGTGAATGTGTATGTGTACTTCACTGCAAAGTTCAAAGATAATTGTGAAGCTTACCTCAAGAAAATTATGGGAGGCAATGTAATGTAATGGTAAGGTAATGTAACAGAGGCATAGAACTGGTTGTTCTAGTCTTTTCTAAGAGTGGATACACTTAAAGGAATTAAGATATCATTTCCATCAAAACTCTTGAAGTTACATGCCTTTAGTCCTAGCACTCAGAGGGCAGACACAAGTGAATCTCTTTGGGTGCCAGGCCAGCCTACACAGTGAGAACTGGTCTCAACAAACAAACCCACAAAAATACAAGGAAGGAAAACCAACCAACCAACCAACCAACAAAACCCTCTTTATGACATTCATTAGGCTGACCATAATTGAAACAAAATGAAAACAAGTACTAATAAAATTGTGAAGCAACTGGACCATATGTTTCTGATATCTTATTTTGTCTTAGTCTTTTTTGAAAAAGACAGGATTCCAGGTGACCCTGGGATGTGAATAATATTATTTCATTGGATCTGAGTGCACTGTTAGAGATAAGAAAGGCAAGAACTGAATTTGGGGTTGTGTGTCTGTTTGGTTAATCGTTTCTGATTTTTATTTATTTGTGCTTGTCAAACCCCTAAAAATGCAAATCAACCCAAACCCAACAAAACACAAAACAATACGGCAAATTTCTTCAAAGTACAATGTCACTTACTTGAGAATAGCAGAGTATCTTACCACCCTAGGAAACAGTGGAGAAACCAAGGAGGCCCATGAAAGAGGACCTTTGTAAAGTCAAAAAAGGGAGAGTTTTATAGAAGTTACATGGACATAAAGTACTGACTGAGCTTGGAGCCTCCTTCTAGGAGTCTCATCAGTTTTTTGGAAAAGGTGTTACTGTGAGGCTAGTGGTGTGGTGAAAGAATATGTATATATTATATATATATATTATATATATGGAATATTTGCAGGAGAGGTGACACTGTGATTAAGAGCAGCACAGATTATTCTTCCAGGGGACTCTGGTTCCATTTCCAATACCTACAAGGTGGCTCACAACAGTTTACAACTCCAGTTCCAGGGGATTTGACACCCTCTTCTGGACTCTGTGGCATCAGGCACACATGTGGTACACAGACATACATGCAGGCAAAACACTCAAACACATACAATAAATAATAGTAATAATAATAATACCTCCATTCATAAGGAATGTTAAAGATAAACTTTGGGGTAGGAATCTGTGCATAAGTAGAAAGCATACAGACTATATGGTTTGTGTGATGAGAGTACATCTCTTTGGAGCTTTAAAAACATCCTTTAGAGCCGGGCGGTGGTGGCGCACGCCTTTAATCCCAGCACTCGGGAGGCAGAGGCAGGAGGATCTCTGTGAGTTCAAGGCCAGCCTGGACTACCAAGTGAGTTCCAGGAAAGGCGCAAAGCTACACAAGAGAAACCCTGTCTCGAAAAACCAAAAAAAAAAAAAAAAAAAAAAAAAAATCCTTTAGAAAGTTATCATCTTAAAGAGCTCCCCTGACTCCTATTGGATCTGAATCTGACCAGAATACTCATCTTGCTATCATTAATTTTCACAATTTAAAGAATTCATGTTAAATAAACAACTTCAGTACAGTTGTAAAGTGAATGTGTGCCTAAGTGTTCAATTTTTTACTAATATGTGAACCAATAAGATATCACAACTATTTCAAAGTAAAATCCATACACACACTGGTAAGCATAACATCCAGGGGTGAACACATTACCACACATCAGCAAACATATTACACACAGATGAAAAGGGAAATAAAGATTGCTAGAATGAATTTAAAGACAAACAGGAAAATCTAAATAAGCTCAGTCATTAATACATTCCCCTGGCCATACTTAATCTCATGTTAAATAGCAAAAATAGTATTACTGGTTTTCTGATTGTTGCAACTTAGTCAATATTTTAAATAACTTGAAGAGGATAGAATTTGGAGATGGCTAAGATGTTCATTAGATAAAACTCAGGAATTTTTATTTTGGTCAGTTTAAAATATTTTCACATTTTCCCCCTACATTCATCTCTGTTTTGTGTTGAGTATAGTATTCTGTATCTCCAAAGCAGCTGGTAGCTGAGGAGAGAAAAACAGTTTACACATTTGAATTTAGACTGTTAATAAAATTGTCAAAGACTTGAAAATAAAGACTAAAGCGCAGAAAGAAGGAAGCAAAAAAGAAACATGGCATCTACGTGGTATGCAAGCATTGCTCAGTGGACCAGATCTTGCTTTTGGAACTACCATAGTTTGTATGCATGCACCTTTGACTCCATTGTGTTCCCTTCCGTGGAGAAGCCTACTGTAGAAAGGGAAATAACCCTGGGCTCCACAGGGCAAATCTGCCTTGTTTGATGCTCTTCAAACCTCGGCAAACCAGTCTCATTTTACCCAGTTTTAACATCTTACTGTTTCTCGTTGATGGCTCAATTTACATTCATTATGTTATGATTCTACTATTTTAAAATTACCCCTTAGAGATATTCTTGGATTAAGTAATGCAAGGCTGTAACATACCCTCCCCTTTCATCATCTCATTGAAACACTACAGAATGTTAGTCTAGAGGGTCCAGTGTTGCTTCTGAATGTTTCCCTGGAAGAGGAGAGGGTGACCCAAAGCAATTTCTGCATTATGTTGTCCTTTCTTCTGTGGTTTTGACTCAGTGCTGTCCTTGGACATGAATGTGCCACACAGACCATGCAAATCCTTGTTACCCCCAAGATGCTTCTGTTGGTCGTACAGCTACTGTTCAGTGGGCAAGGCTGGAAGGAGAACTTGTGGCTCCTGATGTTACAGTTCTCCAGACACGGGGCTGCTATAGACAATTGTCAAAAAAAAAGTCCATGATGGCTATTCAAGTGAGGGCTATTCCATTTCCTAAAAACTGGACTCCAGACAGAAGCATTTGGCAAAGGAGGACAGGGGCCTGCAGTCTGGCCCTGATTAGGTCTTGTGGAAGTGGGGGTAGCTCTAAAATATAGCAAGTCAGATGTCTAGGAACTTGCTCCCTTAAGGACACCACTAACAACTGGAATATTGCTGCATTTTATTTATCATTCCACCCAGAGACTTGTGACTGATCAGTCTTCATGTCCATACCAACTCAATTGACATTTCCCATGAGTTTGAAGTCCTTAGACAAATGTGGTATTCACATTTCTGTTAAGTATTTTCTTACTGTGTTTTTAAAAAGATTTAGTTATTTTTATTTTATGTGTATGAGTGTTTTGCCTGCATGTATGCCTATGCACAACATATATGAAGTACCCATGGGGACAGCAGAGTGTCAGACCCACAGGTAGTGGAGTTACTGATAGTTATTAGCCAGAACAAAACATCATGTGTCTTCCTGTATTGCTCTCTGTCTTATCCCTGTAAACAAGACAAGGTCTTTTCCTGACCCAGGACCTGCTTACTTTTATGCTTGTCTGAGGTAGTCTGATGGCCAGTGAGCCTCAGAGATGCTCCTGTCTAGGTCTTCTGATACTGGGGGTCAGAGAGATGAGTAGCCACATCTGGCTTTTTACATGGGTGTTGTAAATATGAGAGTCCCAGCTCAGATCTTCATTTGGGTGCAGCAAGCGTGCTTACTCACTGATTCATCTCCCCAGCCAGAGAGCCTTGATTTTTGAGGCTATTCTCTTCCACTTTGTAAGGCGTGATTTTGATGGACATTTTCCTTCCTGATCATTCTTGCATTAAGAAGGTCCCAATCTTCATCATTCACAGAAACTTAAATTTACTCTTTACGAAGAGAAACAGTGTTTTATGAGATACTGGGTTGGTAGGAGCTTGGATTTTCTCTTCGTGTACTTACCACTCAGTGGTTTATCAACACATATTCACTGAATACTGACTGTGTGCCAGGCCTTGTTATCAACAACTAGAACTTTTATTTATTATTATTTTCATTTTAATTAAAATGCAATCACATCATTTTTCTCTTCTCTTTCCTCCCTCCAAGCAGTCTTGTTTGCCCTCCCTCCAATACCTCCCATCCCTTCTTCTCCTCAAATTGTTAGCCTTTCCCCTTTGATTATTAAATATATATGTACATATTTCTTACACATGTATTATACATATGTGTATACATTATACACATATTTTGCTGAATCCATTTGGTGCTGCTTGTGTGTATATGTTTCGAGGCTGATCACTTTGTATTGTATTACCAATTAGGGGGATCTTTCCTGGGAGAGACTAATTCTCCTTTTTTCAGGAATCTTTAGTTGCCTATAGTTCTTTTTCTAGGGGTGAGAATCCCTGAGAATTATTCCTTCCATATTAGCATGTCTATTGATATTGTCATCACTTGGGTCTTATTTAGGCAGCCATATTGTTGAGGTATTATGGGTGTAGCTTTCCTGTCATTTCTAGGAGATACAATCTGGTGTTTTATCTCCTGGTCCTCTGACTCTTAGAATGTTTCTACCCTGTCTTTCACAATTATTCCTTGAGTCTTGGGAGCAGGCCTTGTGTTGTAAATGTGTTCATGGGATCTGGGCTCCACACAAGCCATTGTACTGTACATTATTACCAGTTATGGTTTTCCGTGATGGTCTCTGCTGCAAAGACAAGCTTCTTTGATGGAGAGTAGTAACTACACTTGCATGTGGATATAAGGATAAGTTTGGAATGCAGTTAGAATTATGCTGGTCTAACAAGGGGGCAGTTGGTTCTTCTCTAAAATGCATGACCTTAGTTGGCTGGACTTCCAGTACCAGGCATGATTTTTCTCCTGTTGAGCAAGTCTTAAGTTTAATTATACAGCTATTGCTTATCAACAAGATATGAAAGCCACTGCTTCACCTTTAGTCCTTTGGTATTTGACAAAGAAGCCAAAAATATACACTGCAGAAATGACAGCATCTTAAAAAAATAAGTTAAGACAAAAATATCTATGGTAGAAAGAGAGCAAAATGTCTTATCTACAATGCTACTAGATTGAGAAGATATTGAAGACTATTTAGAAAGTCTGAATTTATTTTAAAACAGGGAAGCAGTTTGAAAGGCAAAAGGAAAAATCAGGGAAGCCAGAAGTTTAGGTAAAAGATTACAGGACCATGGGAAAGAATAGGAGACAAATTCCAAAGGGCAGTCATCCAGCAAAGCCACTAAGTATCCATCAGCCAGGTCTGAAAATTTGAAAAGACAAATGCAAGTATATTTATGGGTAGCCGGTCAGAAAGGAGTTAAGATCTTAGAGAAGGTTTTCATTTGGGGTGTGTGTAAAGTTTGGTTTGTTAATCAAGATGTGAATTCAGGAGGAGAACAAAGATGGGTGATGGTGAGATAGGAACTTAGTTCAATAAAAGATATAAGAGAATGTACGCTTTTCTAATGACCACCAGGACAGAGACAGAACTGTCCAAGTAAGACAGTACCAGAAAGGAAAAAGGCCTAGTGTTCAGTCTGCTTTAGGCTAGATGCCAAGTCTTGTGTTAGGCAGCACAGACTGGTATGGGGCACAGTGATTTAGGAAAGGCATTGCCACATATGGTTCTAATAGGCTTCCTTCCTTCCTTCCTTCCTTCCTTCCTTCCTTCCTTCCTTCCTTCCTTCCTTCCTTCCTCCCTCCCTCCCTCCCTCCCTCCCTCCCTCCCTCCCTCCCTCCCTCCCTCCCTTCCTTCCTTCCTTCCTTCCTTCCTTCCTTCCTTCCTCCCTTCTTTCCTTCCTTCCTTCTTTCCTTCCTTCTTTCCTTCCTTCCTTCCTTCCTTCCTTCCTTCCTTCCTTCCTTCCTTCCTTCCTTCCTTTCTTCCTTCCTTCATTCCAACATTACAGATTTACTTGAATTGGTGAGTGAACAGGGGGCAGCAGGAGGTTTCACAGGCACTGGGGATATTCTATCAACATAGCACTTTTCCTGTTTCTGGACCCTTGTCATCTAAGCTATGCAAGTCTTCTTGGCATATTCTGCTTAAAATGACTTTAGTTACTTTCTCTGTAATGCGCTTTGATTGTACATACTTGTTTTGTTTTTATTTTTGTTTTGAGACAGGGTTTCTGGCTCTTTTGGAACTTGCTCTGTATATCAGGCTAGCCTCGAACTCAGAGATCCACCTGCCTCCTTCTCCCAAGTGCTGGAATTAAAGGTGTGTGTCACCACTACTCGGCCTAGTAATTAAAAAAAAAAAAAACTAGAGATTTATCTTGATTTGTAAATTTCAAAAAGTTTTTTTTCATATAATAACAACCCAAGGATTATGCTAGGATTCTTGGGAAAATTGCAAAGCCATTATCAATGTTGCTATAGAAGCCATGATGTATGTTATGTGAGTTGCTAATTTATAAACGCAAGATATCACTGTGGGTGACCCATGTCCTTGAAGCAGTTTTTCCATAAAGTCCAATTTACACTGGAGTATTCATTGACAATCTCCATAACACATTTTTTATGATTGATAAGCCCATATATTGACAACTAATTGCAACTAACAATCATGAACTGTAAAAAAGAATACAGAGTACATGGGCAAAACCTGCCTGAGGGTCTCCTAAATGAGCTCAGGACAAAGAAGACCAAGTCATTTATTTTGATAATGATGTGATGTGATAGAATCTCTCTCTCTCTCTCTCTCTCTCTCTCTCTCTCTCTCTCTCTCTCTCTCTCTCTCTCTCTCTCACACACACACACACACACACACACACACACACACTTCTAAGGATCCCGGTAATTTTAGTGGAGACAAAGAATCAAGAAAAGTATTCTTAAAGGAGATAGCAACTCAGTAGAAGTTAGAAAAAGGTATGGAGGAGGTAGACACTAAAGAAATGATTAGAGGAAATGATAATGATTCTTTAGTCTTCAATGTGGGCAGTGGGTGTCCAGACTGAAGGAGATGTAAAAGGAATTTCAGGGCGGGTGGGATAGGACACAAAGAGACAGGAGGCAGACTGCCAGAGGGACCAGATACAGGTGTCCATGAGAGCAACAAGGAAAAGTGCAGACCATGGTGAGAGAAGCCAGGTCAGGAGTCAGTGGTGAGGACAGAAAGGAAGAATGGTGAGACTTTCCATGGGAACGAAGAGGAAAATGAGGCACTGGATATTAAGAAAAAAGATGGGGAAGAGCTTCTCATTAACCAGTTAGTACCGAGAGCCTCAGACACTGGTGACCTGGAGTCCAGGTTAGAAGGGGTAACTAAGAAGAGAGCCCGTCGTCAGGGAAGCAGTCAGTCCGATCAGTCTCACCTCAGCGGCCTCTGGGTCCTGTGTCTGAAGTGCATGGTGTCTTTTGCAATGGGGACTTACATTCCACCACTGGGGCAACCAAAGGCAACAGCAATATTCTATAATGTTTCCAGATTCTCTTGAACAGCTCTGACCAACAACTCCGAAGAGGGCTTCGCATGCCTGCTGTTAGGAGTGTTAGAAAGTTGCCGGCTCTTGAAGGGAGCCCAGAAGGGAAATTTTCATTTAAACTATCTATGGATACTTAGATACAGACTTGAGTATATTATAGGTATTTTTAGTTCAATACTTAATAGTTTACTTCCTGATGACTTTTCCAGACATCTTTACTACTATTTTACTCTCTCCCCTTCTTCTGTATTTATTACCCCCTCTAATTCAGACACTCACCTTTCCTCTTTCTGTGATGCTTAAGAACCACAGCAATGAAGAACACGGCATGACAGCCCCCAGGGTGCAGTGATGGCATGTACTCCCTGGTGGTAGCCAGAAGCTCTGTGATTGGACCTAAGACCCCCTCAGCAGGATGGAAATCCTGCCTGGTACTGGAAAGCCAGTCAACTACCTAGAGCTATGCAACTGCCACTTCACTAAACTAGTATAACCCTTAACTACACTCTAAACATGTGTCCTCACACCCACAGGTAGGTGTACTCTTCACCCTTCATCAATGGAACTTCTCTTGGCAACAGACAAAGACCATCACATAAAATCACAAGCCAGGATTAATACTTGCTTTGGAAGGCAATTTGCAGTAGTTGATGTGTGATCTATCATCAACAAACTTTTGGGGAATATAATTAAATGACGTTTAAGCCACCTATTTCTTCCATATTTATGGCTGTATTCTTTGCAGGTATATCCATTTCTTTGGAAATATTTGCTGTTTCATTTTTGGAACTTTAATAACATCTAAACCTTAAATCTTCAACAATAATTTTTCACTTTATTAACATTTTTTCTGGAGTTACTCTTACATATAAATAGTATTAGAAAGTGTTTTTTTTTTATATATGGCATTACCACAAACATGCAATATTTTACATTCTATTGGAAAAGTGATTTTATTTGTAGGGTGAATCATTTGGGGATCAATGATTTTGCTTTTTTATGGGAAGCCTGTGCTGGTGAACCTTGCAGTTTTGTTGTTATTGAATGAACATCAGTCATGTTATAAAGTGCTAAGAGATCTATGTTTCATTAAGTGAGTTGATCTGAGTTCTATTCCCACTCATCAGATAAGTAAATTGAGGCTCAAGAAGAAAGAAAATCTTTTGCATTGAACATTTCAGTTTACTGTTAATCAAAACGAATCGATTGACTAACAAACAAAAATTCCTGTCTTCAATTCCCGCTTCCTCATCTCCCTCTTCTCTTCCTCCCCTTTTTCTCCTCTTCTACAGTTCCATGCCATTAGTCTACTGTTGAATCTTTGGGGACTCAACCTTTTCTTTAAAAAATTGTTTTAATTTTTAATTATGTCTATATGTGTGTGCCTGTGTGTGGATATGTGCACATGAATTCAGGTGCCTGGGGAGGCCAGAGGCATTAGGTTCCCTGGAGCTGGAGTTACAGGCAGTTGTGGGACACCTGATATGGGCATTGGGAGTCGGGTGTGAGTCCTCTGCAAGAGCAGCAAACACTCTTAACTGCTGAGCTAGCTCCCCAGCCCCAGGCTTAAATTTTTATTTTCTTTATTGCCACTAAATATTTTTCAATTTCTGCATTAAACACATGATTAACATCTTTGAGATGCTTGGGAAACAAAAATTAAAGGCCTTGTGAGCTGTATGGGCATAGGCTGGCTTCATAGCTGATCTAAGAAACTTTACTCAGTGGAAACATTGAGACAAGGTCCTAGTGGCTGAAACTATAATTACTACTAAAAGTGGCTACAATTAAAAAATATACTGCATTTATGTTTTGGTATACTTCAATTTACTGAGAGTGAATATTCACAAATCACCATAAAAGCTGCTGCAGGCCATGCTACAGAGTGGTGCAAATCTAAGTGAACTTTACAGGCAATTCCACATAATTTGATTTCCCTTACTATTTGGTGGTGTGAGTTGCACTTGAACTCTCCCTTTAGGGAGAGAAGCATGGAGGCATTTAATAGTATACTTAGTACAGAAATGAATCCAGAAGTAGAGTTGAAATGAAAACCTAGGGCATCTGAGGATCCATTTCTGATACCTATTTAGCCATAGAGAGGATGAACTGAGTCACCAGTGAAAATTCTGGGGGAGGGGGACCCTAAAATAATTTCTTCTGACTATGCTCCATCTTATCTTGCCATACTGTGGGTGACAGAGCCTGTCCTCATTATCTTATGCCCAACCATGAGCCCTTGTGTAGGAGAAGTGAGAAAAATGAAGTCTGTGGTGTGATTTTGATTGTCATGTGGGAAGAGGATGAAACGACTCCCTCCTTGGGGGCTAGGAATCTGAGTGTGCAGGCCTTTAGCGATGGATCCGGGGCACACAAGGCACTCTCTTCTCTGCCTGACAGCTGAGAGCCCACCTCCTACTTCCTTGGCCACAAACACACATATTTAATAAGACATCAGTGGAACAGCAGAAGAGTGGATATGGCTTTTAATTGCACAGTGCTTTCCTTAAACTCTGCTCTTTGCTGTTAAACAAAATCAATACTTTTGGGTTCACAAGGTAGCTCTTTCCATAGACAGTCTCCAAATTTCACATTAAAAACCTGAAGAAGATATTCCCCATATTGCCAGCTTGCATGGTAAAATAAGGCCCCCTTTCTCTTGGGATCCAAATTTTATTGATCCAAAGCTTTTGACCTACCAATGAGATGGCGGAATTGCCTCTGGAGGTACCCAATACAGTAATTAACAACTCTTTGCAGAAAAAGGACACTGAATGCCTAACCATCCTCATGAGGGAGACCCTAGTTCTAGACTTTCAAAGAGTCATTGTCATTACATGGTGTTGCCAACAAAACAGAGGTTTTAAGAATTCTAGAGCAAGGCCAGAAGACTCAAGGTGCTAAAGTCAACTGGCTCTAGATCTGAACACAAAGTAGGGAGGATATAACAGTCATCCTTCCCTTACTCTTGCCAATGTCCATTCAGATTCATGTCTTAGTTATATTTCTGTTGTTAGACACTTCAATAAAGACATTCACTGCAAAGTGCACCATCACATGCTGCTTTAGGAAAGGTCTTAGAACTTGTTCTGCCAGAAAGAGCTCTTTCTGCAGTTACTCAGGCTCCTTGTTGAGCTGATGTTCAGCTTTCCTGGGAGCCCTGTCTCTCATTCATCTTTTGGCTCCATCCAGGTCAAAATGAAGCCACCAGACACTGTCCACAAACTTAGAAACTATTTTGGTTCCTTCTTCTATATGGTAATTCAGACTCTAATATGAATCTGTCAACACAAATAGTATAAAGAGAAGGAGAGTGTCCAGTGTTGTCCATTAGGAAAACTGACTCAGTGACTTGTCACCCCTGGAAATAGACTACAGCACAAACATGTTTTGTGGATAAAAGCTTGCACCTCACCCTAGTTTAAGGAAAGTAGAAGCATATCTAACTTGATGCAGGATTCCAAGAGCAGTATACAAGGCAAGCACATAATTATTTTGAAACAAACAAACAAAAAAAACAAAACAAAAAAATGCTTGTAGGTTGAGAGTATATTTCTTTGTGGGTGGAACTTCAGATCATCACTCTTTTGTTCTGTTCTTGGGTACAAGCATTGCACATTGTAATGCTCTTTCTTTCCTCTAAGGGAGCATATAGTTCAATCACATACATTAAATGTGTATATACTACTACTATACTGTAAGTGGAAATGTTATGAATATGGGAGGTTTGAAAATACTTTATCTCACAAAGGAAGGACAATGTCCACCAGGACGTGCAGTGAAAAATCATACTTCTAAAAATAGTTTTATATCAAAACAAGAAAAATTGTATGTTCTCAATAAGCTTCCATTGTGAAATAAAGTCATAAAATCTTTAAAAGAAGTGGGAGCAGAGATTGACCAAGTTTTAGAGACACTTTATGAAGTATTTTTTTTTTACTTACTGTCTTGGTAACTGTTTTGATTCCTGTGGCTCTGGCCACCATAAGTACCCTCACAGCTTTGCATATGTGTCCACAGCCCAGGGTTTGAGATTCACGTATCAGTCACCTACCAAATATGTTCATTTGGATACAATAGGTATCTTAAGCAAACATGTCTACATACATCATAGTTCTTTCAGAATGCCCACAATTGTCAATGATGTCACACTATCCTGGCTCAGGTCTTGGTGTCTTTCCTGGATCACTGACAGCCTTCTCTAGCTTGTCTCTTATCTCTTACACTTCTGTCTTATGAACTCTTCTTCCCGCTGTGGTTAGAGATATCTTTTAAGGATCTAAAACAATATTCTCCTGTATTCCAAAAATATCAGATGGTTTTCCACTGTGTCTAGAATATTCTCCCAATTTTTTCCAATGAGTTTTAAGATGCCCACCTCTTCAGCCACATTTTATGACTTCAGGCTCTTTTTAAAGTCCCAAATTCACTTCAGTGTCTGTAGCTTGATTTTTTCGCCTTGCCCACAGTCAGGACAAATCTCCGTCACCCGCCAGTCCCACAGCCGCTCAGACCCAACCAAGTAAACACAGACACTTATATTGCTTTCAAACCGTATGGCCGTGGCAGGCCTCTTGCCAACTGTCCTTATCTTGCTAACTGTGCTTTTATCTTAAATTGATCCATTTCCATACATCTATACCTTGCCATGTGGCTGGTGGCTTACTGGCGTCTTCACATGTTGCTGGTCATGGCAGCGGCTGCAGTGTCTCTGGTCATGGCGGCGGCTGCAGCCTCTCTGGTCATTGTGGCGGCTGCAGCGTCTCCTTCTGCCTTTCTGTCCTTTTATATCTCCTCTCTGTTAGTCCCACCTATCTTTCCTGCCTAGCCACGGCCGATCAGGTTTTATTTATTAACCAATCAGAGCAACTTGACATACAGACCATCCCCCAGCACAGCCAAGTGCAGACCATCTCAAACACCTGCACTCAGGCCCATGGTCCTAATCATCCTCTATGCGGACCTGCTGGGTAACGCCACAAAGAACCTGAGAATGGGCTCCCACAGGACATACAGAACATCCCACAGCAAGTGTCCATTATTTCCTAGAACCACACTAAATTCTTAGCCTCATGGCATCATTTTAATCTGCTATTCTCTTAAGACTGTAGCCACCTTCTACAGTTTTAATTCAGCTGGCTCCAAGCCTAAAAAGCTGTGCATACAGAAGAGGGAGAATGTAATTAGAAGAGCTAACCAAGTCTCACTTCACACTTCAGCTCTTTACACTGTGGATGAAACCCATACTAGGAAGAAGAGAAAAGTTGTTTAAGTAAAGTTTTTGATTGTACATTTTATCTACAGGCATCTCAATAAAGCAAACACTATAGATTTTGGCCTAATTTTATTAAAAGATAAAGCTAGGCAATCCACCATAGCATAGTTTAAGATAAAGGTTGGGGACAACTTAGAAAAAGACAGAAGCATTTCACATGTATAATGCTTCCAGCTGATGCTTCTCAACCAATCAGATTCTGTGATCAGGGAGGGCTACCCTTAATCCTGTCAACAAATGCTTACCCTTCTAAAGACAGTCATTTCCTTTATGTTTCTTCCCTTTCTCCTTTCCTCATCCTTCCCTCCCTCTCGCCCTTCCTCCCTTCCTTTTGTGAGTCGTGCATGCTTGTGTATATAAATGTGCACACACGTGTGTATCAGTGGAGTGTAGAAGTCAGCAATGAGTGTATTCCTCTATTGCACTCTTCCTTATTTTTTTTTTTGAGAAAAGATCTCTCTCTGAGCTTGGATCTCACAGTTTTAGCTAGACTGGCTGGCCATCAAGGCCCCCAGGATCCATCTGTATCTACCTGCCCCAATATTAGGGTTACAGGTACACACTACTACATTCAGACTTTATGTGAGTGCCAAGGATCCAAATTTGGGGCTTTATGCTCACATGCTTCCTGCTAATACTACAAGCACTCTACCTACTTACTCATCTCTCCAGACCCTTCTCTTCAGTTTTTGATGTAGTGTTTCTGAGATATATTACAAGAGTATTATGTACTTTAATCAAGAACTATTATGTATGGGGCAATAAAATTGTTTTCAAAATGAGAATAGTCAAGAACTGGAAATATTCATGCCTATACTAAAATAAAGCAAAATAAAATATATTACAACTGGTGGAGGTAAAAATTTGCAGTCTGAACAACTCAGGATGGAAATACTCTTTGAAAGGAACTGTGTAAATAGAATCAAATCTAGCAAGTGACAGAGTGATGTATAATATTTGTAAATGTGAATTGGAAATGCAATGGCATAAGTCAAAGGAGTTCCTACCATGAAACCCATCATAATTCATTCATACTGATCCAGCTCAATTAGTAGCAACTAAGAAACAGAACAATTGAAGAGAGAATAAAGTAAATCATAACAAAGTTCTTCTCGGAAATATTTCTGGACTCAAATGTATTGAGAATTAGATGTGTCTAGTTTAAAAAGCGTAACTGATATTCCTTAAGACTCAACAAAATAAAATTATGACTTGTAAATCTCCATAGCAAAGAAAATGAGAACCTCAGTGTTAATGTGTCTGTCAAAATTCTCTGTGAGTTGGAAACAATGTAGCACTTTTACTTTATACAAAAGTTGTTTGCCATGTAACAACAACTAATTAAGAAAAGAGGCCATGAATCTGAAAGAGCAAGGACAGTATATGAGCGGGAGGAGAGGAAAAAGAACTGGTGCAACTATATTATAATCTCAAAAATGAAAGAAGCAATTTTTAAAAGCCAAAAGCTGGTTTTAAGTATGGAAAATATTCTTAAGTATGGAAAAATATTCTTAAAACATAACAATGGTGGGCCAGCCAGAGACTAAGGTTCTTAGTTTGAGTCCCAGGACCTACATGAGAAAGATGCAGCAGTGCGGTACACTGCAGCCAGTCTTGTGCTCTGAGACCTCAGAGAAGTTGACTGAGCAAGAACTTGAGAGAAGGACTCTCGGTTTTACCTTGGACAGTGATCAAAGCTTGAGGCCACTCTGGGTTTCACAGAGGTCTACGTGGCTAATGAAAAGCAGAAGGCAGAAGCACAGGCTTCCTCCAAGGAACTTCCTAGGGAGTCAAAGGGCATGTGAGGATGGCTTCTGTCGGGGAGCCTGGCTGAGAGTAGAGGAAGATGGGATAACAGGGAATCTTTCTAAACCTGGGTGTAGGAAAGGATTACCTGTGGAGGGAGAGCAGCACTTAACAAATTCCAGGTCCAGAAATTAAGACCGACTGGAAGATTCTAGCAAATGAAGAAGTGACTATCTCCTATGGAAAAAGCAAATGGTTAGGGAGAATGATAATTTTACAAGTTTGGCGTAGGAAAAATGAAGGCTGTATTTCCCCCTGAAACTTAAGCATATCAAGTCTTAATAACGAGGGAAGGAGGCAAGACTGATCTTTAGAAACCAGGGAAACAAACAGCAGAGTGAAAGCATATTACCGAGTATCCCCAATATTTGCCTGAGGCAGCCTCCAAGAATCTGTCACTAGAGAGTGGGCCATACCAGATGACTGACTTCAGCAGTGCTTGGCAGCTTGAAAAGTGAAGTCCATTGGAGTGAATCATTAGGTTGTAGTAGAATAGACTGTCTGCAAGGCCACAGAGAAGACCAAAGCTTTGGTGGAAATGAGTGTGTTGACGATAGTCATTGAGACAATAAACCATGTAGTCCAGAGAAGTTAGGAAATTGAGGCAAAGGGCTTTGAAGCCTGATTGAACAGAAGGTTTACCGAAGAGGATGTGCTGGGTTGATCATGTTGAGTGTGGGAAGAGCCAGTGTGCAGATCATGTGGTAGAGCAGGTACCTGCCAGTCTGCAGGGAGCAGTGTAAATGCAGGAGGTCATAGGTGGAGCAGGTACCCGGGTGAACATAAAGCAAAGAAGAGAGGAAGTGGGAAGAACACCAAAGGCCTGTGGGGCTGAGGTATGGAATGCTTCTTCCCGGGGAAAGCTGGAGTCACTCAGGCCTTCGGAAGGGAGCTGATCTGGCTCCCAGCCTCGTTCCAGAGCCAATGGTTGGAAACAGTCTCAATACAGAGACTGGAAATGACTGAACAAACCAACCAGCTGAAGCACTTCTTGCTAGTATTTCAGCACTTTTGTGAGTATAGAATCCACACAATGCACACTACTAGGTCTATTTAAAGTGATTTTCAGAATCGCTTTTATTACTGTGAGTGAGATACGCTGAGTTCTTATTGTTCTTATTGTCCTAAAGATGATGACATTTTCATTGTTAGGGCAGACCCTTCCAAGGCCTCTGTGCTATTGATTTCTTACTTTTTTCTTGTTCCAGTAGAGGGCACCCAAAGCTCAAATAAGTGTGCACAATCATTTTTTTCAAGTGATTGTTTTATGTAATTAAACCATATATTACATTACAAAGGAGAAATTCTGGCCTAATAAGACTTAATTACTAGTCACACATGCACATTTTACAGGATGAGAAATGAGTGTATAAATAATTGAACGGAGACTGTTTTCCCCAACATACTTTTGCGCTCACTCATGCACTGGAAGCAGAAAGGAATAGGGTAGACTTTTCAAGTGCCAACCTTGCAAAAGACACTGGAATCGAATCTCAAGTTCTGTTTCAGTTTCATTTAGACTTCTCTAAGAATGCTTTCAACGAAACTAAGAATGATCTTGCAACGACTGAACACACCTTCAGAGGAACTAATCAGAAAACTCCCAAAAAGGAGAAGTGTGCACCGAGGAAGGCTCCCCAGGGCACACACACTTCTAGTGAATGAGCTCCCTGGCAACATGGATGAAGCCACAGTGGGCAGTCCCCAGGAAGTTCTTAGGAGAATTCCCAGAAGACTGTGTGCTTTAGAGGTCCGGGAAAGTGCAAATATTGCCACTACTGGAGGGGAGACTATCCCGAAGCATAGGATTAGCCATTGCCTCCTCTGAAGTAGCTCAATGCTGTCTTCCTCTATTCATATTATAGATAGGTAGATTTTCCCATGGTCAGCTTATTCATGTCATTGGGACAGAGGTCTGAGCAACTATGCAAAGAGAACTTTTCAAAAGTGCATTCCTAATAACAGGACATTGTAGAAGACACTGAGCATGTCGAAACATCAATAATGAAAATTAATCAACCTTGGTGTTGTACATTAAATATGGAGTTGAAGTAATTGTTGAGCATGTCCAGCCTTGCTGGGTACTGTTGGAATACTAGCAACAGCTATCTGCTGTTTGTCCCTTTGCTCAGATCTCTGGCATTAGTTTGATTTATACTTGTAGGTGCTAAACTATAAGACTGAATCTAGTTTCTAACTTCTGGCTAAATATTTCCTCTTACCTAGTTATGGAAACTAAGAGTCTTATTTAAAATGATAAGGACAGTCATAAGAAAATCAGTTGGATGCAAGTGGATACCAGTGGTAAAAAAGCAAAAAGAACACAATACAACAAACAAACAAACAAACAAACAAACAAAAAACCCCAACCAATTCCATGTGAGACAGAACAGCTAAACGCAAATAAGATATAGTCCAGTCAGGGAACCTGACTCGGATCATTTTAGCGAGGCCTTTTTTCTGTTTGTTTTTGTTTTGTTTTGTTTTCTCTGTGAGTCTTGGTGACTGCTGCTCTCCACGTCAACCAGATAATCTCCAGAGCCTGTGCCTTCAGGGAAGGGATAGCTATGCTTCTCTGAGGACAGATTCTTGTCAGTGACCAGAGACATGGCTGCAGGCTGAACAGGTGGCTGGCTCCGCGAGTGATTAACAACACTGACTCTCTTTCCACAGGACCCAAGTTTCGTTTCCTGGATCCTCGTGGTGGTTCATTCACAAGCCCCTGTAAATCCAACTCCAGGGGACCCGAACCCCTTCTCTGGCCTCTGAGGGTACCCGCACTAATGTGTGTGCACCCCTCCTCCCAAACAGACACATAATTTCAGCTCAAATCTTTAACCAAAAAGACCTGGCTAGAGAGGATGATTGTACAAAGCCAGAAGACTGAGTGTCGGGCGATCTCAGAGGAGTTCAGTCATAGCTCAGGGCTGTCAGCGGCCTTGACATGTTCTTCCCTTTTTTGCCTTTAAGGTCATGTGATGGCTCTGAGTTCCACAGTCTCATATGGTGACATCCGGAGACACAAAATGGTCTGTTTCTGTCTTCTTAAGGGTAAAATCCCTGTTCTATACATTCCAGATTTCACCTTCCTGGCCAAAACTCTATGATGTGTCAAAACCTGTAAGTCACTGCTCTTGGAAATATCATCAATCATTAGCCTAGATTGATCAAATCTCTGAGGGAGGCAGGAGAAAGGCCTGTCCCACCACAGAATGACAGGTGACCATGAACAAAGTAATGTTTTAGTAGGGCAGTGTGGTTGGTGAGTATTTATTCCCTCAACTCATTTTGTATGTAAACATGTGTAAGAGCTGTTGCTCGTATGAAAACAATAAACATTTCTAACTAACTGGCTGACTAAATAACTAAACTGAACTAAAGGAACTAACTAATTAACTAATTAACTAACACAAACACAGTCCATTAGGTGACACTGCCCTCTACATTATGGTCTGAAAACCATGCTCTTTGGAATAAGTTCTCAGCTTGGTCAAAGTCTGATATGACACACAAGACTGACATATTAAATTCCAAACCTAAAGCTATTTTAATTGGATCCTGATCCCTGTAAGTAGTGGAATTTCAGGGTACAGATGTTGTCAAAGGCAGTAGCATCATTCTTGGTGCTTTCCTAAGTGATGGTGGTGGGAGGGCAGCGGACTGCAGCATTGTCTCTCAGATTCACTATGATCACATTGTAAATGCCATAGACTCAGGTTTTCTCATCCCAATGGTGGGCTAAATTGGTTCTTAAAAGGCCCAGAAACACCTTTTACACGGTCCCGACATTTTCCATTTCAAGATGATTCTTCAGTGGGCTGCACCAATTCCCTCTCATTCCTTTCCTCACAACACAGTGACAGACGTAAAACCAGGGGTGGTTCATGACCACAAGAAAAGTCACGTGGCTTCTACGCTCAACGCTTTGACATCTATCTTCGCTAAGTTGGCCAGAAACCTTCGTGCTATTGATGGTGACAGGACAGTGGACTGCGTTTTCGGAGTGGGACTGGGCTTCTTCCTTCTCTCAGCTGGAGGTGCACTCTGAACTTTTAGGAGACTATCATACTGGAAGAGCAACTGTGTTCATAAATTACAAGAGAGCTGAGGTCCAAAATACCAGAAGGTGAATCAGGATGTTCTCAACAGTTAGGGGAGCAGGGCAGAGGCGGATGTCAGCTGGGAAATGGATCCAAAAATTCAGAGCCAGGACAGCAGGAGCGAGAAAAAGCACACCATGATCAAAGGAATAAATACAGAAAAGGGAGGCGAGGTGCTGAGGGTTGGGGTAGGTCAGCCAGCCTGCCTCATCATCAGCAAGAGAAGAGAAATGTTCTCTAGAGCTGAGGGGGCTTAGCCATTAAAGGCACAGGCTGCCCTCCTAGATGACCTGAACTTGATTCCCAGCACCCACATGGTAGCTCACAACTGCCTATAGCTCTGGTTCTGGGGGATCTGACACCCTCTTCTGGCCTCCACAGGTACCAGGCATGCAAGTGGTGCACAGACCTACATGCAGGTAAAATACCTATAGACATATAATAATAAAATAACACAACTAAAAAAGATTAGTTTGTGGTTGGCATCCTCCAGTTACTGGGGCTTTGGGGATGGTGCTGATGAAAATGAGAATGTATGTTTTTCTAAGGTTTTATGTTGAGAGTGGTTGCTGGGACTCAGACCTATGCTTGCTCAGAGTAACGTGAGTTCTGTGTTCTCTCTGTCTCTCTGTCTCTTTCTCCCATTTTAACTGTTGAGTCACACCCTTCTATAAGTTTTTGATGTAATGCTTCTGAGGTATATTACAAGAATATTATATACCTTAATCGAGATTCATTATGTGAGGGGCAATAAAATGGTTTTCAGAATGAGAACAGTGGGAAACTGGAAATATTCAGGCCTAGACTAAAACAGCACTATCTCTCAAGCCCCCAATTTTGTTTTTGTTTACCCATCTTCCTTTTTCTTTGCTTTAATTTTTTTTTTCTTTTTTGAGACAAGTTTCCAGTGTAGACCAGACAGGCCTAGAACTCACAGAAATCCACCTGCTTCTGCTTCACTTGTTTTGGGACCACCATGCCTGGCAGTCTCATATTTTAATCTCTTATTGCTCCTGATTCATTAGAGATTTGGGGATCCTTTAGTAAACTGCAGTTCTCAAGAAACTGAGTGAAATTAAATTCATTGTCTTTCTCTGTGTCAAGTGGAGTATCTCAAGAACACAAGCCTAGGACACTGCGTCTGTATGGGGTTGCTAGGACAACAAAGCCCACAGACGAACAGTGGAGCAACTGAGTTGTGGTGTCTTCCATGTGACAGTCCTGGAAAGCCAGATGTGTTTTCAAGGAGAGCATCTATTGGGATAACTTTTGGCTCAAGTCACAGAATGCTTGACCGAGAATCAGGTAGGAACTTGCATTTCTGAGTAGACAGTGTATTCAGAGGCACATGTACAAGAAATGCCCTTTCATTTTTCTGCTTTGAAATTTTTAACATGATGGTGTATTGTCTGAAGGCCAAAAGATGGCTGCTACAGCTCTGACCATGACATCTCCATTCAAGGCAAAGTAAAGTAATGTCTGGCACTGTTTATGTTTCTGTCAGTAATGGGCAAGCTTCAGCAACCAGAACTGAATCAACCTTGCTTGCTACAAAGAAAGCTGGAGGGGACATGTGTATGTTATTTTTCCAGTCTTTAGGGAGGAGGTAGCTGGGAGAATGAGGTAGGAATAAACTTGCCTAAAAATGATGGCCACACCTTGCTAAAATACAGGCCCAGCACAGGGAAGCTATTAAAATCCAAAGGGAAGATCTTGTTTGTTTAACTTGGGCACTTTTACTGGGTTTTCTTATTTAAATGAAACTGCATGGCATGCCACAGCAGCCTCCAGAAAGTGTGGTGCAGCCTAGAGACCCAGAGAGTGACTCCAGTCCTTACGTGGGGCAGTGTATAGGCATGTTGAAAACAGTCTCCAAGAGTGAGTGCATTTACTTACTTCTCTGCTTGTGTTTCTCTGCTTATGCCTACCTTTTCCTAAAATAATTCCACGTGCACCATTACAGGGCGACACAAATTAAAATTAGAGCACAGGGTGTCAGCACAGCAAGGAACAGGCGGGACACAGGGGCCTGGCAGAGACGGATTCCTCCTTGAGGTGGCTAAGTACTGCAAGTGGGTACCCATTTGTCCTTGACAGGTCTCAGCACTTTCACCCACAGTTCTGGGGACCAGGAAGAAAACCAGAAGTGCGGGGAAGAAACAGGCTCCTTACACCATTTGGTTCACTTCCTTAGCTACCTCTTTCCCTTTTCTTTTGCCTGAAGGTTTTTCTGAAGGAGATTTTGTTCTGTTCCTCCAGCTGTCGTAGGACTATGCTTTTCTTGGGCCTGGAGCAAAGCATAGGGCCTAGCAGGCATCAATCCACAGGTGGCAGATCTCTACAGCTGCCTGGCTACTAGGAGCCTCACTTTCTACACAATGCTTCCGCTGCTAAGGGACATACACATATCTATTATTATCATCATTAATTATTATTCACTTAATTAACAGTTTCATGTTGCTTTCTTGGACTAAAGAAAAAGAAAACACACATTTATTGAGAATATATATCAGACATTGGCCCCGTGTTGGCCAGTGGTATTTGATCTGGCTGGGATGGAAAAAGGAGCATATTGCAGTTGGGTTAAACTATGTGTCCAGGGCTGGAGGGAATCAATGGCAGGGGTGGGATCAGCGCTTGAAGGAATTTGACACAATTGTAAAATGGAGGCTAAGCCATTTCGATTCTTTCTGCTTCCCAGCCAGTTTCTCTGGAAAAACACAGGAAGACTCCTAGGCTAGGTATGAGTTCCAAAGCTTGTTCATGACACCGTACTGTTTTACTCCTAACTGTGTAACTATGCTTCCCTTGAGGTTGCTCAAAGCCCAGAATACTCACCTGTAGAGCAGGGCAGTGACTATGACCCCAATAGCTTCACAGTAATAATGGTATTGACATGAGGAATTATGCCACAGTCAAATTATTTACCTTTTTTGTAAAGTGCTTTGGAAAAAATAATATAAGCTTTCATTATATTCAACACATTACTTTTTATTACTGTGATCTCAAGATGTAAAAGAATTCTTCTCCTTTGGATTTCATCCATGGAATCACTTTTGAAGGAAAATCTGGCTGTCTTGGAGGAAAGTGTAGATAAATGCTTCTTGACTTAGAAATCTTGCAAAGCTGAGTGTGGACTCCATAGCACTCCTATCTTTAGAGTGATAAGTATAGTGGATAAAGAAGCAGCTGTTAACATCTGCCTTCTTGTGAGACCCGGGGAGGCTACTTTTAATGAAAGCTGTGTTCCAAGCCTCCACCATGGGACTAGATATAGATCATGATAAATTTGGGGAATTTTAATGTTGAGAAGGCACTTGCAGTTCATTTAGACAACTGGAGTGGCTTTTATCCTAGCAGATACCTCCTGTCTGGTATTGAGATGAGGTAGCTGTGGGTGTCAGAGGTAAATGGTTTTCAAGTCAGACATCTCCTGAGGCCAAGTCTACAGAAGGACTTAGGGTAGAGAAGGAAGCAAAGGAATTGTGTGATACAATAGGTCTCAACTGACAGCGTTCAGTCCCTCTGGAAGGAAGAGAAGATTTGCTCACATGCAACTCATACACTCACATCTGTCTCTAAGGCTCATGGGCTCTTCTGCATTACACAGACCCTCTACTCACAGTCATCTCCGGGGGCTCGTGGGTTTGACTATATGATACAGTTCCATGACTCAGGCACTCACATCTGTCTCTGGGAGCTCATGGGCTCAACTGCATTACACAGACCAGCGACTCACAGGCTCACATTTGTCTCTAGGATCATGACACTTAGCTGGCATTTCAGTTCTTCAGGAAGAGGACAATTGTGAGAGTCATCTAACTCTCACACGGGTCTCACTTTTGTCCTTTAGACATTCATGGGGATGCTAGCTGTCACTCAGTTATCCAGGTTGTGTTTATTTGCCACTCCACATAGCTTCTTGGCCTTCTGTCTCATATAATTTCAAAGTCTTAAAAGTAAATGAGTAAGTAGAGATCTTCCTTCCTTTCTCCCCCACCTCATCCCCTCTTTCTCTCCTCTCTTCTTGTGCAGTTGTGAACCAAACTTGGCTTATATATGGAATCTAAGGACAAACACATTCTTAGCTGTGACTACATGGGAATAAGAAAATTGAAGCAAGGTTCTCCAGGTATGATATCCTAACTACTAAATAGTATAGGGTAACGTACCTGCACAAGAGCAAGAGTACTAGACTGAGTATCAAAAGGAGAATGAAAACATCCAACTAAGACAGTAGGAAAACACCTTTGGACTATTTAAACAATTAAGCAATGGAATAAATTACTTAGGGGTACATTTGTGGCTCCTTAAATCAAGGTGTTTAGGAGAAAGAAAAGTGAGATGGAACACATCCTCTGGTTAAGCAGCATTTATTGAGCGTGGACAGGGTATGAGGGAGCTCCAAAAGGCTTAGACACACCATTCCCATGGAATGATGCAGGAACATCAGTGTATGGCAGCACCATGACTCTAGAAGACCCTGATGGGCTCTCAACCTTTGGCAACTCCAAGGCATGTTTCCAAACATGGAGATGCTCTATGCTCAGAAAATTCACTCAGGCTCATGAATACAACATTGTTATTGCTAGTGTGATTATTCGTGGTAACTAATAATACATTAAATTCACACTTTAATGTATTGCTTTACTTGTTCCCATTTTAGCTAATTATAAATCAGACCCACATCCCGTCTCATGGGTGTTTGATACAGAATAAAGTGATGAGAATGGACAGGTAAACACATTTGTGGTCAACAGAGAATAGTTATGAGTAGTAGGATGAGCTGGAAAGGTTGTATGGGAGACAGAAAAGATGGTAGGAAAGGCCAAGTAGGCCCTTCTTATCTGAATCTCACTGTCTATTGCATTGTGAAAATGCTCCATATCCATCTCTTATACATATTTTTCTTAGAACTGCTCCAAGGACAGAAACTAGAGACACATTTTAATTGCTTTATTCTTTCACGGTGAAGCCATCTTCCTGATTCCCTTTTTTGGTTATTTTCAACCACTGGTGGAAAGCAGAAGTTCTCTGAGAAGCTGCATCTGTATTAAAGGTCCCACTGACTCCTTGGTCTTGGCTGACTACAACATCCCAATATGGAGAGGTGGAATCTTGCAGGTCAAGAGTCAAATTATCTTGAGCTGTCTCAACCCTAGTATAGTTACTTGCAACCTGTGTCTGACTTACCATCCCCATGACTATTAAGTCACTCTGTCACAATGCACTGCAGAGTTTACATTGTGGGCCTGGATGGATTATCATCTTTGCTGTGAGGTAATGTCTGAGACTATAAGAAAAATTTCCCTGCTTTGCTGTAGTATTGCCACATGCCCCTGGCAACATATTTAATAAATATTAACTTATGATATCCTTTCCATGTGGCTATAAAAGGTCATGAGACCTCTTGCATGATAGCATAGACCAATCACGGACACTTGCATATGTGTTTCTGGATAGTCACTCAAACTTAGCTAAGAATGGACCATTTTCTTTTTCTTAAAGCAGAGTTGTTACTTTTTTAGCCCAATTCAACAGATAATTAAGTCAAGCATTTGTTGAAAATTTTCATTAACTGGTGTGCTGGTTCCTACTTGGCCAACCCATATTCAACCCACAAAATAAAACAGCATCTTTCATCTGACAGGAAAGGAAAACATTTTGGGTTAATTTTTATTAACAATTACTGAAACATACTTAGACCTTTTCAATCTATACATTCTGCTATTTCTTTTAGCTTAAGAAAGTTTTCTTGTAATTGGACAGACTTCCTGTCCAATTTTTAGTGTGATATTCAACTTTTTGAACCCACGATGCCAAATTCTCTATTTCTTCTTTCATACTTTCCTCCATTTTCCCATTGTTCATCTCTGGGTATGTCTCTTTCCTGAAAAGATGATGATAATGCTGCTGTTGCAGGTTTGTTTATTCAGTTTGCTCTTATGGATGTCAGCCATATTCTATGACATGTGAAAGTTAGCAAAATGTATAAATCATACACTATGTTATGTGTATAAATTTATGTGTTGGGATTAAGAGTTTGACCATTGAAGGTTAGTGGTGAGTGTTTTTAAGACATTATTTCTAAGGTCAACAAAATTGACACTGTAACTTAAATTCTAACAGAACTGTGTTGAGATTTATGCCCATTATATAAAGAGAAACCATGGATTAATCAGTTCAATGGTGTCTTGGGGCCTCCTCAATACATGTGGGGCCAGGATCTACATTACATCTCTTCATTCCTGGTTCAGAAAGCTATGGTTATGATGGGAATTGGTCCTTTCTGCTCTGATTTAATGTAAGGAAGCTTCTATAATAAAAATGGGAGAAAAAAAGAAAACAGGTTAGAGAGTTGGTTCTGTTGAGATAAATGCCTCTTTATGCCTCAGGATCAGGGTAGTGCCTACATTTAATCAGAAGCCTCCCTTAGATCCTCTTAACTACCTTGTGGTCCATAACAAAAGAAATCTTTCATTAGTAATTGATTCTGATATTTTAGGGTTCTTATGATAATAGCAGACAGTCTTATAGGCACAAAGATTAAGATTCAGAGAAGTAAATCAATTCAGATGGTAAATTTCCTAACATCCAGATATAGAGGAGAGAAAGCAGACCAGGCCTCAAGCAAAAAGCACCCACTCTACTCACAGGACATGTGCCAGCTGTGCAACAGGCACAGTCCACCCCAAATCAGGAGCCACTATAACAGCACCAGGCCTGAGGAAAACCAGAGGTATAGCAGCTGAACAAACAGTTCAATGGTGTGGAAACACAAAGAAATTTCTCAAGGTCAGAAACAGGACTTATTCTCTCCCCTCTAAAATGTTTTAGAACAAATGAAGCCCAAAGACAGAAGGGGACTTTGGACTTATATTTTCAGTTTGTAAGAACATTTGTATTATTCTCTAGGTTAAAAAAAAAGTAGAGGAGATAGATGACAGAATTGAAGTCCCAGGACTCAGAGTAAAGATACAGAAAATGTGAGAGAAAAAGAACATCAGAGACATTAATCCAGAAGATTCAATAACTAATTAGTTAACAGTTGTGATCTATGGTGAACAATGCACCTCCACATGGTAATGGTTATTGTTTCTCATTTATTTTAATAAAATTAATCACTAATGTATGCCAAGGTTTTCATTATGGCAGAACACGAGCAAAGCCACAGGACCTTGTTCTACTATCTATTACATTTTTTTGTGGAGCAGAGAGCCTATATCATAGAAATAATGAGCAGGGGAATGGGCACAGCACTCTTCTTAATTGCACTTAGTAGTAGGGAAGAGAAAACAGTCAAAGTCACAGTGGGGTGGACGCTAATGGGGACTGAAGTTCAAAAGTAGCAATTGAAGAAGTTGATATATTACATTAAAATAGCCTAAAGGGAACTACTGGGTAGTCACAATATGGGTGTTTATAAGGATGAGTTAGAAATCAGTACCTACTGAACCCATAAAGTAGGGATAGTGTCTCAAAAAGAGTTTGAATGTAGACTGAGAAGAGAAGAAAGATGATCCTAGCAGAGAGGGAAAAGGAGCTCCCAAAGACACCACGGACCAGAACATCAAGACAGTCCGGACACAAGGGCAGTTTGGGAGGGGGGCCGAGGGAAGAAACACATCCGCTGAAATTTTCTAAGTGGCAGACTCCTGCTACTATTTGTGAGAACAGTTTTAATGGCTTTCCAGAGACAAGGCAAATTGCTGCTGAAAATTGAACAAGGAGTCAATTCAAAGTCTTCATCTACCTCCTGCCTAAAATGGATCAGAGACATCTATGTAAGGTTGCTGGTGTAGGATTAAAGGACCAAGTACATGCATTCTAGTCTCCATATTATCTTTTTCCCCATATGAATAGTAGACAGTCGAGACTTGCCTCAAGTGCTTCTTCATGGCACAGTCTTCCTAAATCTGAAAATGGCAGTGATGGTCATTTGACATAGGGAACAGAGTGAGGATGATGGATTGGACAGGGTTAAGAGAGGTGCAGGATGCGGGTGGTAAGCCATAACTCACCTCCCAGAAAAGACTAGCAAGAGACTGGACAATGCCCAGAGACAGCAGCTAGGCCATAGTCCCTGTGGACCTGTGCCACTAGAGACACTGGAATCTTAGCACCAGCCAGTGGGCACGTTGGGGAATTTTAGAAGACAGGCTTTCTTTTGGCCAATACTCAGAATACTTTGGGCTGACAAAAGGAAAAAGTATAACCAAAATTTGACTTTTTGCTCACTTGTATGGGTTTGAGGTTTTAAAAAAGCCATTTGTCTTGCGTGTAAGTGTGGATTTTGAAAAATCAGATCGTTACCATCTACCAAGCAATACTCAAAAATTTTCTCCCTGTTGCTTAATTTTGCTCATTATTTGTATATGTACCTATTATAGTTACTAGAATTTAAAAAATAAAAAATCATAGTTATGAATGAGGAACAACCTAGCTGTGATCTGCATAGAGCAACCCAGAAGATATCTTGGTGGAAACATATAAAAGATGACAACAGTTCATCACTCTCCCCATCCCATCAAGACTGAAGAAACTCAACAAGTTCACTCTAAACTCCTAACCCAGGATTTAGGTGGAAGGGAACAGTTGGAGATTTTAGACAGAGTGAAATTTATGTACTGGGTTAAGGAAGATTGAGTTCTAAAGTCACTAACCCTAATTACCTGTGTATGTATATTAAAATTTGTTCTTATTGTCATGCCAGTGCTTTTGTTGACATGTTATCATTGTAGGAATTGGTATGACAATCAAGTTGAAGGTATCATGCTAATGAAGCTCTTCTAAATTTAATTTTCATTTTTAGTATTCTTTTTATATCTATTAGTATATACAAAATAGCATTATATATATACATATGTGTGTGTGTGTGTGTATTTACAGACACACACACATATTTCAGTGTGAAATTGTAAGAACAACTAATGTTTGCTTGTCAGTCTTTAACACCATCCCAATTCAAGGCCTTTTTAGAATCTGCTTTTCCAAGGATTCCTTCCAATAGGTCTAGGCCCTCAACCTTCCTCTGCTCTTTGCACCATCCCTAACACTCCCACTTGTTCCAGCGCCAGTGAACTGTGATTCATTTTCAGCTTTCACCCTGAATTCTTGGTCCACTATCATCTTTCCTGACACTGGATCCCCAGTATATAGTATTTCCTCAAGTCAAGCAGCTTCCCAGATATGGGACACATAGGTGAGCATAAGATCAGAGCCACTAAAGGCTTTTGCCACTGCCACTATGAGATGGCTTATTTACTGAAATCATAGTTCAATTACACCTTTAGTGCATGTACTGGGGACAAGTTCTTTGGCTTTTCTAAGCCTAAGTGGCTTTATCTATAAATGGCATCAATGAGCAAACCTGCTTCAGAAGGTTGCTCCGTGGATGAAAAGGGATTGCACATATATCAAATGTTTCACACGGTGTCTACAGATCATTGGTAACAACAATGATAACACCCACATTGTGTTCCTGCTCACTCACGAGGACAAATTTAGGACTTTGGCTATCATCCTGTACATCTTGGGTGCCTCCTACACACTCTATAAGTTTGATTCATTCCACTTTCCTTTACTTGTCTTTGAATTCCTTAATATCAAGGACTTTCATACCTACCCCATATAAGAAACCCATTCCCTAACCACATCCTGCATGGATCAGCTCTTCATTACCACTTCCCTTTGGCATTTTGTCATTCAATAGGCTCTTTGGAAGCTTCATGCTTCCTAGCTCTCTGTGTCTTCCTCCAGGCAGAGTTAAACTTCATTCCTGTGTCTATCTCCTGTGTTCTTACATAATGATATTTGCACAAACCATTGGTTGCATTCTGGTTTCCTGTCTTTCTTTTACCTCAGTAATAAATTTATCCGTTTTCCATCGACCTTTTTTTGTTTTCCTACCCCAGATAAGTCTTGCTATGTAGCGCAGTCTGGCTTAAAATATTTAGTGCTCCTATCTGAGCCCTTCTACCTGAGTCTTCCTACCAGAGCCAACCTACTTGGGCCCTGAGCACTAGGCTTATAGATATGTGCTGCCCTGCCAGGTTTTTACCTCCTCTGTTGTGCTGTGGGGGCCCTCATCCTACCAGACCGTCTTCAGATGCCTCTACATGCACCACTATGAAACAATCACAATGGCCACACTCTGAAGTGGAAGAAGCACATGCCGTCCACAGCTAGTTTATTGCACAGCATGGGGTGTGGGATATTTTCATCATGGTAGAGTGGACTTCAAGACAATAGTGCTTTATTGAAACAATCAGTTTCTCTCTTGTACACTTTGAGCTAAAAACAAACAAACAAACAAACAAACAAACAAACAAACTAGGCAACACACAAGTAAGTGATTTGATGCCACTGGGAACTTCAGTTGCATTTAATGTCACTGGACTCTAATGGCACTTGGAGCATCCTGACTTTACCTGTGGCAGTCAGCTTTCTATCACTGTGACAAAACACCAAACACATAACAGCTTCATAGGGTGGGGAGGTTGATTTTTTGACCCAGGCTTCAGAGGTTTCATTTCATAATTATGTGGTTCCATTATCTGAGGGCCTGCGGAGAGGAAAAAAGTCTCAGAGGAACATGTGGTGAATAAGATTCTCACCTCACAGCTTCCGGGCAATGAGGTGCTCTGGCCACAAGTCTGCTTCAAAGGTAAGGCTTCCGAAATTCAACTACCTTCGACCAGATCCTGTCTGCTTCAACTGGCAGCAATTTCGGTATTGTCCCCCCTCCAGACAATTTGTACCTTCATTGGCTGACCTGTGTGTCACCTGATACTTCCAAACTTTCTTCTTGGCTTCCTGGAAGGTGATCTGCCCTTAGTTTTCTTCCCCCACCCTGACTACTGTGCCAAATTCTGCACCTTCTACTTTGCCAAATTCCTACACCTTCCTCTTAAATATGCGGCTCTCAGGACTCTTGTCTTTTAGATCGCTTTCATCTCAGTCTCTGCTGCCTCCTGGGAAGGCATTCACTGCTATAAGAAATAGATCTGCAAATGATGATGTCTCAAAATCAGCAATGACAGGAAATAAATGTTCCTGGTTTGTTGTATTTAAAGACTGACATCCTAACTCAGGATCCCATTACGGAAGTCAAACAGTTATCAGAGGCTCGGCTTGGTGGTGTACACCCGCAGTCCCAGCTATTCAGTACAGAACGGGATTCCAAGTTCAAGGCTTGTCTGGGCTATATAATGAGTGCAAGCCTAGCCTGGGAAATATAATGAGACTGTCTCATGGTAAAAAGTAAAAGGGAGCTGGCAATGTAACTTAGTGGTGGAGTGCTTGCTCAGTGAGCATGAGGCTCTGGATTCAATACCCAGCATTAAAAAAACAAAAACAACCCAAACAAAAACAAACAAATAAACAACAACAACAACAAGAAGAAAACAAAACAAATGCCCAACTATCAGAGACACCAGAGTAGGGAATAGTAAGATATTTGAGGACAGATCATTAAAACTACCTATGAGGGCTGTGATACTGAATAGATGAAAGGATTTTTTTTAAGATGCTTTAAGAAGTATCACCCGCCATGACAATCTTTGCATTTTTTTCTTCCTCCTTCTGGAATTCACTCCTAAATACAAAGAAGAGTCATTTTCCGTATGAGTGTTGAGTTGACCTTCAGCTGGATTAGGGTGCAGTGGTGCACCTGCTGAAGTTGGGGGCTCCCTGCATATTCTTGACTCATCAAAAAAAATAATAAATTGGTTCCTGGGCAAGGTAGAGGGGGAAAAGAAGATGGCATTTTTATAAAAAAGATGTACTATTAAAAAAAAATGAGTCACAGGATGTGGGAGAGATTGCTCAGTGGCTAAAGGTGAGAACTTGCAGAGGGTCTAGTTCAGTTCCTAGCACCCATGTTAGGTGGCTCACAAAAGCCTGTACCTACAGCTCCAGGGGGATCTGACACCTCTGACCTCCTTGGGCACTCTTAATGAACACACCACAACCCTAATTTCAATACATACAATAAATCTTAAACAGTTGAATCACCAGGAAAGGAACAAAATGGCATACATTATGCAACTAATAGAAAAGGAGTCAGCAAAACAGAAAAGGCAAAGTGGACCTTTAAAACCTAAAGACTTTTCAAACCAACAATTTACTTATATGTTGAAGAAAATTGTGGAAACAAACAAAAACACTTGTCAAAAATGCAATAGAAGAAGACATTTTAAAAATCAATAGGGTTTTTATAAGCAAAAAAATCTACTTAAATTAAAAATAAATGCTATTTAATGATTTATCACTATTAAATTACAAATTTTAAGTAAGGACAGATATGGAAGGCCAGAGTTTACTTGCTATGAAGCTCTTGGTCTTCATGGCAAATGCATTTTGGATATTCAGGATTGAAGAATAAAATGTAAAAAGGGAAATTTAGAAGAAAACACAGGTGAATGTAAATTGGACTTCCTGATAGAAAAATTTCAACATACATGGAGAAGGCAAGAATGGTCTGCATATATTTAAGTACTCTTTTGTCTGAAATACTGTAAACAAAATTAAACGATAAAGAATTAACATGGGAGAAGTCACGACAATAGGTAACAGAAAGTAAGATGCAGTCTTGGCTATCAAGATTCCTTAGTAATAGTAGAATATGCTTATATTACATTGTACATAATTAAGCTTTATTTGAAATGTGTTGTTTAATCTTAATGAGTAACTTAAAATCTAAATTTAAAGAAAATGTACAATAGATTTATCTAGGAGGATTGGAACTAAGCTAAGACCCAGGCTGAAACACAGGGAAGGGGCCATGCTCTTACACTATTAGAACTTGTAAGAGGGCAACTTCGTAACATGTATGGAGATATTAAATATGTCCACATTAATGGGCCCAATAATTCATTTTCTATGAATTTATCTTAAGAAAGTAATAAGAGATGAAGTAAAAACATTTAAAAAATGCCTACAAAAGTTTGGAACTGACTACACGCTGTTAGTTGGCTGGATTTAAAATAAAGGAATTTATTTGATTTATTATCCTTCACACATTACTTTTCCAAGAAATATGGCCATTGAAAATAGTCAGCATATAATGAATGAGGGATGAAAAATATCAGTTTATCCAATTATTCATTTCCAATTTAGTGAGGATTCTGGGAAGGAAGGTCACACATGATTCACATTTTTTTATATTTGCATGCATTTTCATATTCTGTATAGAGAATATATGTTGCTTTTAAATTCAGGATGAGTGTCATTTGAAAAGCAATCGCCTGGGAGTGGGCCTATCAGCTACCTTCTAAAATTTCTTTCTATGCTAATGCACCAGAAGAGGGCGCTGTTGTCTCTTTCCAAGGGAGTAATAGCTCAATCACCTGGTAAATCTGGAACATTCTCCCAAGTCCAGATTTGATTTTTTTGTTGGTTATGGGTTTTTTTTTTTGTTGTTGTTCTTTTTTTTTTCTGCCTCAGAAAATCTCATAAGAGTTCCAAGTGGCCCCGTGGGAACTTCCTCTAATCACAGTATTAACAAACACAGTGCACATGATTTGTATTTGGTGCACCTTTGCAGGGCATCTTCTGTAACTCAGGAGTATCCCTTCACTGAAAGAGGAGTAAAGTACAGCATAAATTTAGCCATAGAAAGGTTGAAAACTGCCACATGCACGGTTCTCACCTAAGGAGTTTGAATCAGCAACCAATTACCTGGTTGACCCTGTGCCTTCCTGTCGTGGCATTCTTTGCTTAAGAAGCTTCTGATCTGGAGATCTTAGAGTTGCTGGGTTGATTTATCATGTAACATAGTCTGGCATGTCCTTCCTGGAGTAGCCTATCATTCTGAAAGCCTATCCATCTCCTAGGAGACTGCTCATGATTTAATACTGAGCCAGAAAAGGCCCAAGTAGTAAGGTATCTCACCTGATAATTGCATTTGGCAATTGCTGAGTCAATTCTACCATTATCCAAAGCCCCCAGGATTCTAGCCATCTCTTCTGTTCTACCATACATCTCTCATGTGTGTCCAACTAAACTTTAGTTGATTCTTTGGCTCCTTAAAATAACCTCAGGTTAGAACTACAAGAAAGGGAGTGAGTGAGGGCTTCTACAAAGTAACATCTGCTAGATGCCAGTTTATGAGCTTGAAGACAACTCAGATCATGATAAAACATTTTTTCCTGGTGTATGGAATGTGTGTGTGTGTGTGTGTGTGTGTGTGTGTGTGTGTGTGTGTGTGGTGTGCACATCATCATGGGAACAGTCAGTTTTTGTATGGTCAAAAGAAAAGAGGTTGGATGTGGGAGTACATTCCTATAATCCAAGAACTTGGGAGGTGGAGGCAGGAGGATTGCAAGGTCAAGCTCTATCTCCTCTGGCTGTCAGACCTTGTCTAAGGATAAAAAAAAGAAAAAAGAAAAAAGAAAGAGAGGAAAACAAGAACAGAAAATGTGACAGAAACATGATGTAGTGTTCTTGGCAGTTTTTGAGCTAAAGTGGTCTTCCTTCCCTTTCAGTCACCTACCTCTTCAGTTGCTGAAGTTCTCCATTGGGTACGTAGGAATGCATGAGGAACTGGACCACACAAATGTGGGCTGGCTTGTCACTTTCAAGCTAGTATTGAAGTTGAGCATGCAGCTGGGTTTCCCTTTTCCTAACCTACCCTGGTCAGTTACAGAATGTGTGTGTGTGTGTGTCTTTCCAGTGTTCAATGTAGAAGAACAGAGAAGGCTCATTTTAGCCAGTGAAGCTTTTTGAGGAAAAGAAAAAAAAAATACCACCATCGGCTACGTGGCCTACAAAAGAATCATGTTCTATGTGCTGGGCTTTAGTGGTGCCTTCATCTTGAATGCATGATTGTTATTTGTGGAGGACATACATTGTGACGGGTGCTCACTAGTCAGGGGAACCGCACTACTGACAACAGTGATTCCTTCAGAAGTCCTCAAGTCTGAAAACGATGAATGTAACCCCCTGTAGTCTAACTTCAAGACCCATATGGCTATTCATTAACTTTTGCCAGTCTCCCAACGGGATTTTTCACATTTTTGGAGCTCAGTTGTGCACAATCCAAGGCCTAGGTCACCATGAAGACATACCAGAACTGCCTTCTGCAATTGGATGCTGCCACCAGGGTTCGAGTGAAGCAAAGGTCATGTGGAATGCTATCCTTTCAGAGATGGCCTCCATCTGCAGCCCAGAAAGAAGCTGTTCTGGGGATGTTCTTTCCTGGAATAAAGACCCTTAGTGAGACTTGGCTCTTTTGTACCTCCATCTGAAAAACCAACTCTTCTCTGGGAGTCTGAGTTGAAGGTCAGAGATGACTGCTGAGAGGGGGAAAGTGTGAAATGGTAATCACTTTCATATGACACTTGAGAAATGTTATAATAAAGCTGAGTAAATTGGAGCATGAGTTAGCCAGTCCTTTGCCTAATGATGTCACTCACTTTGTGCTTCCTCCAGCCTATGATTAATAAAAGGGGGTTATTACAGTAACTCACTCCTAGTGGGCAGCAGTGACGTCAGCAGCAGCTGAGCAAACTGACTACATTTAGTCGTGCGTGTGTATGTGGGCATTTTTTTTTTCCCTGTGACTAACATGAAGTTAACAGCATCTAATAAAACAAAAGCTCCTTGAGAGTTGAGGAAGTTATTGGTGAACTCTTCTCTACCGGGAGCGCCATTTTAATTGTTCTCATTTCATAGCTAAATGATGTTAGAGTTGGCCAAAATGATATTATTGGCTTTCTAGTCGTTTCATTAAAATGATCACAAATGGTCTGTGAGAGATGAGATTTTTTTTTTCTTTAATACAACGACTGTTCTTCCATTCATCATTTTAGTCCATCTTTCAGGAGGAGTAAGTGTTAAGACAAGGGACTATGGCCATAAATTTAGTGAATTTAGTGACCCAGCTAAACTACACAAGATTATTATACTTTCTTACATGTTGCTTCCCCAAACTGATCAATGCTGACAGAGTCCTGCTTGCTAGTCCACCTTTCCAAACCTGACCTTCCTGAGATTAGAGTAGGACACCTGGAAATAGTTATTGACCAGGCCAGGGTGCTGCCAGGGAGCACTGCCAGAGCATGCATAGGAGAGGTCACAGTGCAGTGAAGAACAGCACCCAAGCCACTGTGGCTTAGACGTGCCTGGGAGCTGCTCCCACAGAAGGACGCAACCTTTGGACTTTATCAGGACATGCAGGAGGCAGCTATTCACTGGTCTAACACACACACACACACACACACACACACACACACACACACACACACACACGAGAGAGAGAGAGAGAGAGAGAGAGAGAGAGAGAGAACAGCGTCAAGCTTTTGATTGGTTTTTACCAAGATCCAAGCTTTTGGATCTATAATTGGAGAACAAATTGTAGAATTATCTTTGTGGATAAGCAAAACTGGATTAGGATAAAAGTCTCTTGTCATTCTAATGGAACCTATACGTTGAATCTCTGTGTCTTCAACCCAGGAACATGGGACTTGTTATCTTAGGGGATCCAGGTAAGGAAAAGAATGGTAACGCTCTGTTCTATGTTCCTTTGAGAATGTTTCCCGTTATCTTTTAGGGGAAATAAATCAATTTATGTAGCAGATGTTTCCTGATTGGGTTTAAACTGAGTTATGATAATTTATGGACATTATGTGTGTTGGTCAGAATTTTTGAGAAGGTATATTTGTGTGGTTTCTCTATAGGTTACAAGTGATTATTGAGTTTCTGCATGTACTAGCCATCCTTGGGAAGAAATCCAGGCATTTATGAATCATTTGGGAGTTGATTGAAGCTTTTGGTTCTAAAATGACCATTTACCTGAGTAGACTATGATTCACATCTTGGAGGAGATGACATGGAGTCATGATGTCTAAGACACTCCCCTTATGGCTCTGTCCATTGACAGATGAACTTTGACTTACCTTCTTCTTTCTGGCTGACCTGAGCCACCCAGAAGCTAAGCCATGAACTTGGGATGTTGGGCCTCATCTTGAACAGTATCCACACCCATGCTAGCTTGTTGTAGGCTGCTTCTGTGTGCGATGTGCATCATTTGTTGGTGATGACGCTTTTTCTGTATCTTTCACAATCACGTCTGGGGCCTCTCAGAGGAGCAGCACCTGGAGGGCCACGGCCTTCCTTTAACAGCCTTACTTCCTTTTAAGAAGGGTGTTTGCAGGACATTATGTTGCTTGGAATGTACATTTGGATTTCAGCAAGAACTCTGCTTTGTTTCTTTGGGAATTTATTGTATGTAATTCTCTTAAGGTACAAGATAATAAAATGAAACTATTTTTTCCTTTTTTTTTTTTAAAGTTAAGATAAGACGAGCACAGCTATCTTATATTTGTAAAATTACTTTTGGGGAATTCTCTGTTGCATTGACTGAGCTGTTACTAAAGAGCTAAAGTCAGGATGCCAGTTCTTCATTTCATTTCTTTTCATTTCTTTTTTTTTCTTTTCTTTTCTTTTCTTTTCTTTTTTTTTTTTTGTGAATCTGTTGTCTTTGAACACTTTGGATATGAATCAGTTCACCTAGATTTGCTGCTTGCCACCAAAACTGCCCTTGGTTTTACCCAAAAACTGGCAGGAAATGTCGTGAGAGAACATGAGAAGATAGGTGGGGACAAGGTTGCCCATGTCAGTTATCTATTGCCTCATGTGAGTTACTAGCCATCGAGTATCGCACACGCATGAGGAAGCAGGGTCACGTCAATCACTAATACTTTGCATAAGTGGATTATTTTCCAGTGTTATAGTCTGGGTTTCCAAGTCCTCTTGGACCATGGATGGAAAAGGAATTGGGTGAAAGCTTAAAACCACGACTCTAACTCGGGGCCTCTCCGCTGTATACTCATTGCTAATTTCTCTAGCGTGGGCACCATCCTGTGCTGCGCATTGTAGGAGGGCTCTCCGCATCCTTGGCCTCTGTTCAATAGAAGCCAGTGGCACCTCCTTCCTGGTTGTGACAGTTGGAAACAGTGTCAGATGTCCCAGGGAGCAAAATTGCTTCATCTGAGAACCGCTGCTCTGGAATGAAGAAGAACAGTTTACTTTTTCCCCCTTCTTTCTCTTTTCCCCCTGTAGCTCTAACATCTGGGCGCGCTGTCCAGTTGACAGTCTTCAATACTCTGAAAGCAGACCCTCTTAGACAGCATGAGGCCTGGAGGGATATCCAGGTAGTTCTGAGAAAAATGTGAATCTTAGAGATCAGGGAGTGTTGGGGTTAACTATTTCTGATTTGTTGTTTTTGATACATCTCAGAGGAATTTCAATGCTCCCCTTCCCACCTCTGTTTTGAAGTATTCATTCTTGATCTAACTTAGAAGCACAGCCTCCCCGCCCCCCCATCCCCAGCTTGATTTTGACTGAAAAGTGTGGCTATAGCTCTGGCCCAAATCCTTGCATCTAACATTTGGCCCAAACTGGCTGCAGGCTGTGGCTGGTAGGAAACAGACAGGTCTGCCAAACCCATACTCGATTGAAGCCATTTGACGGGATGCTTAACCAGGGACTCCCACAATCGACTGCAGCAAATACCACTTAGAATCGTGTCCATGTTTTCTGGACTGCTGAGATGCCTCTTGGGGGAGGCGGGTAACTGCTCATAAAGAGGCAAGGTTTTCCTTCCTATACCCAGAATAATACTCAGCTGCTGGGAACACCCCAAAAGTCATTTTCATTCCCATAGTCACGTTTCATGTTCCCTTTCTCAGTGGGGATGAGGCAGAAATCATGATTTTTTGGAAACAGATTTTTCATGGGAAGGAACCAAACACCCTGAGTTTTCTGTCAGCAGCTTGTCGGTGCCTCAGAACCAGCAGCCTCCTGTCATCCAGTTGAATCAGAGGACACTACTCAGTCACCTGCTGAGGGTGTCCATAGCCCCTGTTTGGCATGTTTGACTGAATCATAGGATGTGTGTGAGCAGCAGCTAACCTCAGAGTCCTGGACACTGGCCCCCTTCCCAAGCCCGTCTCCTCGATTCAGGAATAGTGAGGGAAGAGCGATCAATAGTCTGGATGAATGCTTAAGGACATACGGTTTGCTTGAGAGGAAAAGTGAATATTCTCACTTCTTGATCTCTGCCAACTTCATATGGGCCCAGCTGCTGCGCAGGGCAAACACGCTAGTCCAGAGTTAGCTGTGCCCCTCAGATATGTGTCACCCCAAGCCACAGGCCAGCACCAAAATGCAGGTCTCCCCATCCACACAAAGGAGCTCTATCCTCAAAGGAACTGTGTGTCTTGACCAGCTCACTAATTGTGATTGAAAACACCAGCTCCCCAGCAATGCTCACGCATTCGAGTTAGCAGAAACAAGACAGGCCCTAATTGCTCCATTTACATAAAAGTAGAAACATACAACTTCTAAATATAAATCTCTGGCACATCGCTTCTTTTGCAATTACAGTAAAATAAGGTACCAGTTTCCCTCCGGGCTCCTCCTCACAGCAAGCTGCTCCCCGGGTTCGCTAGTGGCTGCTGCTCCAGGCGAGCACAGGGCCAGCGTGGAGTTGGAGCTTTGTGAAGTAGCCAGTAAATCAGAACGCCTCCGCTAGGTGCAGAGCGCGGTGGCAGCGGGCCACTCTGCCAGTGCGGTAGTCGGTGGGACCGAACTCCACACTCGGGAAGGGGCAGTCTGCGGGCGCCAGGCCTGTGCTGCCGCTCACATCGGCCGGCCCGGAGACCGCCAGCCCCACTGCAGGTCCCGGTCCCTGACATTCCCTGGCACCAAGGGCTGGGATCAGAGATTCCCAGCTGCACTCACTGAACAGTGATTTTTTTTTTTTTCCTTCTTCTTCTTCTTCCCCTCCCTGAATTCTTTAGCTGCCAAAGGGGGGAAAAAATCAAGAGCTGCGCTTTTAAACGAAGTTGCCCTTGCTGGTGTTCAGGGTAAAAATAGAGGCGGCCGCTTGGACCGGCTTGGCCCTGAGTCCAGGCGTCCCGCGAGCCGGGCTGGAGCTGCGCATTCGGGAGTGATCCCTGGAAACTGCCAGCAGGTGCTGCTCAAGGTACGGTGGCAGGCTGAGAAGGGACAGGGCCTGGGTGCAGGGAGTCTCCGCGGGGGGGGCTGGGGGGGCAGGAAGTGAAAGAGAAACCAACCCCGTTCAGAGCTGGGCTGACCAGCGCACGCCCTGGGCCCTGGAATTCAGCAGGGAAACGCTGATCTTGAGCCCAGAATATTCCAAAGAAGCTATTTTAACCTGCCTGCTTCCTCCACCACCCCCAACTTGATTTCCACGGAGAGAGAGGAGGCTTTCCTAGTGTAGTTCAGCTCTGAGGCTGGGGGATCCAGCTACATCATGTCATAGCTGATAGACTGGCTTAGCAGGTGGGCACTTCCGTGGTGTCAAAGGCCAACAGGGTCTCCGAGTGACCGGTGTGAGGTGGCCTCTGCAGTTAGGTTCCTGAACATTCCCATGACACACATGCTTAAGAAACTTACCAGTATGCCCAGAAATAACATTCTTTGTGACCACTGAGTTTTGACCCTGAGATTATAGATCCCATTTTATAGATGGGAACACTGAGGCTTGAGTTTAAATAATGAGGGAACCTCAGAGCTGGGGTCTGATCCAGGCACTTGTCTGTGCCACCCACACTACATTCAGGTGCAAGTGGTACTTTCCCTGAAATCATGTTGAGGCAGGAGGTGAGTTTAGCTGCTTGGAGGTTTTTCTCAAACAATATGGAAGTGCCTGTCTCCCAAGTGTTTATGTTCATCCTGGGTTGGGCATGGGGTTGACCATCTCTGATTTTCTTTATGTCTTTGCCACTCATATTCCTTTCTTGCCCTGCAACTTCGTTTCCTACTTCAGTTCTCTAATGCAGTTCTTAGAATGCTCCTCTCCCCTCCTCCCCGACATATAGCCAGCACCCACACTTTGTAGTCAAGAGATACCCTTGCACAGACAGCTCCTGGTGTCCTAAAGGAACCTTCCCCCACTACACATCAGGAGACCAGAGCCTCTATATTTTGCTTGTGGGCACAGTGAAAAGTTTATTTTATGCATGTTAAATCCGGCACACAAAACAACATATCTGGTCATATGGCTTTCATTAGCTCCCAATTTTGCACATTTTATCCAACTTGTCATGAGAACCTGGCCAGTACTTCAGCTGTGCTCCTTCCTGAGAACAAGGCCAGTCTTTACTGGGCTTATCGGAGTGTACCTCCCCTCTATGTTATCTCCCTGCCAGTGTGATCCCCCCAAAAGAGAACCCCAAAACTAACTTTACTTCTGTTTCAAGAAGAGTTCACTTATTTTCATCACATTCATATTTATAATGTTTGTAAATTATAGGACTTGAAGTTCTAGTATAAAAAAAAGATGTGTGTCTTTTTTGGTGTGTTTTTGTGGTTGTGTTTTTGCTAGTTGGGATGGGACTCTAAAGATCTAGGCAGGGTACTTAGGAAGTTCACTTGCAAAGAAGGACCATTTCCCAAGTCTGGGGTGATAAATGATGTATGAAGCAGGCATTCAATTTCAAGGTGTAAATTAATAGTGTGAGTCAAGGCAGGGAGACCATCAGAACATGGACATACAGATTTTCCTATGTTTTTCCTCAAGAAAATAGCTTATTTTAATCATAATTATCAAATCAGACTTCCTATAAAGAACACTATGACTTTTCTTTGCTGTGGAAAAAGTGCTTTGCAAATAGAGGCAACTTTACGAAGTAACAGATGTTCTTTGTACAGACATAAAACTGAATCTGAATATAACAAGAAGGGAAAGGGTGAGTAGTAGAAAGTCAAGGCTGGACACTCCTGGAGATGTATATGCCTGTATTTGGTTCTCTTAGTTTTTGTAAAGGGTGAACTATTCCTAGCCACAGGCTTTACTGGCTCAGTACATCACCCAGGTAGTGTCTCAGAAGCCAAGAGGGATTTCCATTGGATAATGAATTATGAAATGTCTCACCCTGGAAAAACTAGTCATCTGCTGATGTCATGCTGATTCTAACCAATCCAAACAAAGCCCCAGCCCTCCTCTTTGCGAGGTACCAATGTGTGAGTGTACAACTAAGTACTACAGTATAAAACTTCACAGTGCCAATACCATGAAGAGGAACTCAGACAGCTCTGACCTCATGATACAAGAGCCGGCTGGCAAAGCAGAAGGGACCCGAAAGGTAATGCTTTTAAATTCTTGCTTATGAGCTCTATACACATTAAAAGTCACTATGGCTAAGAGGACTTTTACAACTTTTTGGCACCTCCATAGGCATTGTAATTTGTATCGTTTTCTATTGTGCAGGCAGGTTAATACTGTTTTTAATAGTTCTAGAGCATGCAAATAGATTATGTGTTTATACAACCCACTCAGCACACATATACAAGTACATATGCCAAAGAGAAAGCTATTTTTAAGAGTTCCATTTGCAAACAGTAAATTCAGGGAACACACACATATTCACATGCAGAGAGAATCCAAACATTGATAAGTTGCTCTTATCCAAATGCTACTATTAGGACTCTCCAGTTGTTTAGAGTCATTAAACTTTTAGCTCTGTGTTAGTCTGTCTTGTAAAACTTAACTGCACCACAAAATGCTCCGGGTTCTGTATCTGTGACTCCAAATAGGTGGGTGATGTTATTATAATACAAAGATGTTTTATTGAACCATTATAATACCCATTGCCCTACTTCCCTTATCTTTTTACCACCCCCCTTTTAAAAATGGGAGTTTTAGGTAATGTGGACAGTCTTATCAATAACAGCAGAGCTCTCCTACCCCTACAAGGGTGTCAGAAGGTTTGGAACCAAGCAAGTTCTGAAAAAGGTAGCATTTGTATGGTTGAGAAAAGCATTGTTACCTGTCAAAACTGGAAGTTTAACTGAGTGTTAGGATTTTATCAAGCTCTTCTCCTTGTATGTAGACCTTATGCTTGTAGTTCTGACACCTAGTAACTGTCCTCCTGACCTGCTTTGCTAGACTAGAATGCTATGAACAGGGTAAGTGTCAGGTAGAAGCCGGGTGTCTCTACAGAAACTAAGAGGGCTTACGTGTAGGGAAGAAACTGAGAGAAAGGGGCAGCTTTAACAGATGGATGCTTTAAAGATACTTCTGCAAGATAAAAGCAATAAGACAGAAAATGAAAAGGGGGTGTGCAGGACTTTAAAAAAAGCCCCAGAAAAGCATTGTTTTAAATTGCACATTTGTTTTATTCTGTGAGCACTGTAATCCTCCATGATTTTAGCTGTGCTGTTACTTTGAAGAGAAAGGAAGCAGCCAAGCAGGGTGCCATGAATGATATGGTCAAGACTGGGTGGTGGTGGTGGTGATGTGTGCGCACAGAAAACAAAACAAAACTGGCACATGCCAGAGAAAAATAATTTGACAAATATATTTTAGAGATTCTTTCCCCATAGGCCAGTTATTCACATGGTAAGAGTACACTCTTTTTATGAAAAAATGTGAGAAAGGCCAAATTAATTCTGTGCTTTATCTGTGAAGCCAGGACAAGGGACAGTAGGCTATAATTTGTGAATATGCGTGCATCCAGGGGAGAGAGAGAGAGAGAGAGAGAGAGAGAGAGAGAGAGAGAGAGAGAGAGAGAGAAAGAGAGAGAGAGAGAGAGAAAAGTGAGTACCTTCTCTGATTAGGGCATGTAAAATGCTGCTTGCCCAAGGGAGCTTCCAATGCCCTGCTGTGGTGCCCAGTTGGCAAAAGCAGAGTGTATTAGATGACCCCAGACAAAAGTTCTGCTGCGCTCCAGGTCCCATTGGATCCCCTGCTGGCATGAGGACCCTGGACATTTAAATATGAATGAATGGCAGAAAGGAATGGTTCTGGATTCTGTCAGGCAGAACAACCAGCTGTCTTAGGCAGCTCCTCTGCCCCAGGCCCAGTCCCCTGACCTGTGAGATCTACTGAGGACTTCCCTCAGCCCCATATCAAGGCCAGGTGGGTGCTTACTCCAGAGTAGTGCGAGGTCATGGGAGAGGACTTCGGGGGCACACTTTCCAATCAAGTTATCTCAGTGAATGGAGACAGTGCATTTAGTTGGTTTGGGTTTTCCCTTCCAAAGAAGGAAGGTGAAACGGACAGAGCAGAGAAAGATGAAAAGAAGTTAAAAAAAAAAAAAAAAGTAGAAGAAAAAGAACGAAACCCCTAGACCAAAAGTGAACAGAATTAGGAGCATTTATTGTAGAAAGGACTGAAGAATCACCCCCCCACCCCCACCCCCAGAGAATGGCAGGATTTGAAGAGAGGTGTGCGCGAGGGAGCGAGGAGCAGAAGGAAGGCAGCCTGTCAGAAACGGGCTGTCCCTCCTCCCCAGTCACAGCTCTTACTCACAGCCGCCCGCCCTCCCTCTCCCATTCACTCACTCACTTAGGGCCAATCCGTCTCTCTCTCTCTCTCTCTCTCTCTCTCTCTCTCTCTCTCTCTCTCTCTCTCTCTCTCTCTCTCTCTCTCTCTCTCTCCCCCTCTCCCTCTCCCTCTCTCTCCCTCCCTTCCCTCCCCTCCCCCTCCCTTGCTCTCCCTCTCTTTCTCCCCCTCTCCCTCTGTCTTCTCTCCCCCTCTCTCCTTTCTCCCTGTCTCTCTCCCTCCCATCCTCTCTCAGTCTCTGTCTCCCCCCCACCCTGTCTCTTCCTTCCTCCCTCCCTCTCTCCCTCCCTCTCTCCCTCCCTCCTTCCTTCTCTTTTACTCGGAGACAGTCAGAACTCTCCTCCCTGACAGCCACAAACCTACAGCACTGACTGCATTCAGAGAGGGAACCTGCAAACAAAACTTCACAGAAAACTTTTTGCTCTTGTTCCAGAGAATTTGCTGAAGAGGAGAAGGAAAAAAAAAAAGTCAAAAAAAAAAAAATAACAACCCTGTGCGTGAGGGTGGGAGAAAAAGCAGGGCCTTTAAAGAAGGCAACCTTACGACTTTTGCTGCCAGGATGCCCTTGCTTTGGCTGAGAGGATTTCTGTTGGCAAGTTGCTGGATTATAGTGAGGAGTTCCCCCACCCCAGGACCCGAGGGGCACGGCGCAGCCCCGGACTGCCCGTCCTGTGCGCTGGCCACCCTTCCGAAGGATGGACCTAACTCTCAGCCAGAGATGGTAGAGGCTGTCAAGAAACACATCCTAAACATGCTGCACTTGAAGAAGAGACCCGATGTCACCCAGCCGGTGCCCAAGGCGGCGCTTCTCAACGCGATCAGAAAGCTTCATGTGGGCAAAGTGGGGGAGAACGGGTATGTGGAGATAGAGGACGACATTGGCAGGAGGGCCGAAATGAATGAACTCATGGAGCAGACCTCGGAGATCATCACCTTTGCCGAGTCAGGTGGGTGCTGGCGTTGGGGGTGGGGGCGGGGGCAGGGAAATGTATTTCTCGTTGACAGTCCTAGCAGGAACTTCTTCCCCTCCCGCTAGCGACCGCCGGGAAGGTTATTAGTTATTAGGTGATGGTGGCGCCGGAGAGGCAGAGGAGGGGGAGAGGACTTCTTTGCCAGGGAGCCCTGCCCCGCGATGGCTAG